>NC_067463.1:21007500-22207500 GCF_025434085.1 Hippocampus zosterae
GTATCTATATTTTATATTGCATTCTGTACTGTGTACAGTTCTTAATTCTAAAACATTTATTTTGTGCATGCAATACTTTGTCTCCCCCTCACCCCCCTTCAATTCTGCTGCTGTAAATTGCAAATTTCCACAGTGTGGGACAAATAATTGTTATCTTATCTTATCTTATCTTCGAACTTATATTTTTTATTTTAATGTTACTTGCCTTATTGAACACAAATTACAGGACCAGCCTGCCAAAAGAGATTGTTTGACCTTTTTGTCCATTTAAAAAGGCCTAGCGGTCATTCAGCAGTACTGGGAAAGCTGTTTATGAATCCTTGCGAACCGTCGGCTCATTGTTTTGAGTCCAATATACACTGAATGACTTGAGGGCTTTTGAGAGATGTGACGAGACCACCGCTTTCTTTCCATTCCGTCCCAGAGGTGAAGGAATGGATTCTGTGTTAGCTGGAAGCACACATTTGTCAAGACCTTGGTGAAAGTGAAAGTGTAATACACAGTGACCCACGGGCATCTGATTTGCCCTGAATTGGCTCTCTGATTCTTCTAGCTTCTGTATAGAAAAAAAAAAAAAAGGTTCCCTGCTGGAGCAGTTGGCCTGATGTAGCATCGAGCCAAGCGGGATATCTCATCTCTTTGGACAGTGACATATGGACCAGCGGGCACAGCTTCTAACCCTCTCTATTCATCAGTTCATTGACATCTTGGATTTTCAAACCTCTGAGCTGTCACCCAGTATGCTTCATAGTTTTCCCCCACTCACACGGTTAAATCAAACGCGTGGTCACTCGGCTGACACACGAGCCCGGGGGGTTTTGATGGCTAAATTGCAAATGTTTATTCAGCAAGAGCAACATGTTTCTTAAAGTCTACCTGATCTAATTGTTGTTTTGTTCCGAGGACATTTTGGCATTTGAGTAATTATGATGATGATGATGATTATTTGATCTGAGATCTTATTTGCCTGAATACAAATGTGTCTGTGCAGGATGGCAGGGTTCAAAGTAGGATTGTGTTTACGGTAATCATTTGTTCATGTTATTCATTCATACGCGGCCCGGTAGTCCTGTGGTTAGCACGTCGGCTTCACAGTGCAGAGGTACCGGGTTCGGTTCCAGCTCCGGCCTCCCTGTGTGGAGTTTGCATGTTCTCCCCGGGTTTTCTCCGGGTGCTCCGGTTTCCTCCCACATTCCAAAAATATGCATCTAAATTGTCCCTAGGAGTGAGTGTGGGCGTGGATGGTTGTTCGTCTATGTGTGCCCTGCGATTGGCTGGCAACCGATTCAGGGTGTCCCCCGCCTACTGCCCGGAGACGGCTGGGATGGGCTCCAGCACCCCCCGCGACCCTAGTGAGGATCAAGCGGTACGGAAGATGAATGAATGAATGAATTCATTCATACTTTTCCAGGACAAAATATAAAAGAGGCTTCCAAAGGAGCGTCACTACAAAACGCACATCTAATATGAGGCACTATAATATTAAACAAAATCCAACAGTCATATATATCAGAAGTGCGTGCATGTGTGTGTGTTGGTGAACAAAGAACTGTTATTCATTCATTCATTCATCTTGCGAACCGCTTGATCCTCACTAGGGTCGCGGGGGGAGCTGGAGCCTATCCCAGCTGTCTCCGGGCAGTAGGCGGGGGACACCCTGAATCGGTTGCCAGCCAATCACAGGGCACAAAGAGAAGAACGACCATTCGCACTCACACTCACACCTAGGGACAATTTAGAGTGTTCAATCAGCCTGCCACGCATGTTTTTTGGAATGTGGGAGGAAACCGGAGCACCCGGAGAAAACCCACGCAGGCCCGGGGAGAACATGCAAACTCCACACAGGGAGGCCGGAGCTGGAATCGAACCCGGTACCTCTGCACTGTGAAGCCGACATGCTAACCACTGGACTACCGGGCCGCCCAGCTTTAATAATAAAATACGTAATACTCTCGATACTTTAAACTGCTGCTCGTTTCTGTTTTTTTTTTTTTTTAATGTCACGCCACAGCAAAGCAGATCAAATTATGATTGGATACAAATGGAATATATTGTATGTCACAGGGCTGTCAATCAAATTTAGTCAAGGCTCACGAGAAGTCAATCACTTTCAGCTGTTACATATTGCAAAGTGTGCTCGAGTGCACGGCACGAAGGATTTCTCACAATATCCTTCAGGAGTTCCTTCTTGGATGTTGTTGAAGTCCAGTGGGGATTATGTCTGACCGTTTATTATTTAATGCGTTCTTCTGTATTTCATTTTCCTTCACAAGCTTCTTACAGGGAAAAAAAAAAGATAGAACTGAAGTCAATCAAACGCAGGCGAATTGAGAAATGATTTAAGCCTCTCGGAGTGATGCTTACTGTTGGTGAAAGTCACTCCAGACTGATGATAATTTGACAGTTTCGATTTTATCTTCAGGGTTTATTTGTTGTTGCAATGTAATTGGTTAAAAGTATTTTGTATGAGGGCGGCCCGGTAGTCCAGTGGTTAGCACGTGGGCTTCACAGTGCAGAAGTACCGGGTTCGATTCCAGCTCCGGCCTCCCTGTGTGGAGTTTGCATGTTCTCCCCGGGGCTGCGTGGGTTTTCTCCGGGTGCTCCGGTTTCCTCCCACATTCCAAAAACATGCATGGCTGGCTGATTGGACGCTCTAAATTGTCCCTAGGTGTGAGCGTGAGCGTGGATGGTTGTTCGTCTCTGTGTGCCCTGCGATTGGCTGGCAACCGATTCAGGGTGTCCCCCGCCTACTGCCCGAAGACGGCTGGGATAGGCTCCAGCACCCCCCGCGACCCTAGTGAGGATTAAGCGGTTAAGAAAATGGATGGATGGATATTTTGTATGAGCCTTTTTATAAAAGATCAAAAATAAACTAGATGTGATTGAACAACTTTTCTGCAGCTCCCCATCCTTTTGAATTCAAAGAGGAAATCAACATGTACAGGTCGCAGTGAGGTGCTGATGTCCCTTGGGCGCAGAATGACACAGGATTTCCGCAACGCAAAACTCGCTCCGAAGGCTAACCCTGCTGCTTGCTTTCTGTTGCAAACACAGAACGGCTACTTTTTAACTGTGAAAATAAAGCTCTGTGCTCCGTCTTCTAAATATAACTGCCGCAGACAGCGCTGGGTGGGTTACAAATCATACATTTCTTTAACTCTCATCATTAGTCAATGTTCTACCAGGAAAAAGTGTAAACAGAGAAAAAGAGAAAAAGACTTTCTCACACAAAATGGGGGGGAAAAAAAGTAAGCAATTTCTGACAGGGGGGTCTCTACAGCGCTGCTATTTATTTATCTGTGGCATCATCAGGTCCCATGAGATTTCTATGCTGTGCGTGGATGTCTTGCAGACATGCTGTTGTCGACTAGCAGTCAGTATGCTCTATTTTGCGCTATAACAAGACATATTGGCTTGTTATTGTGCAGACAACGGGTAAGGAAAAATGTCAGGACCCCTGCATCTGTGTCCTAGCTTGCGGTTTGTTGTGTTCGTTGGCAAATTATAAAGGTCAAATGCTGAACTTAAGAATGCATGGTTATATATATATATATATATATATATATATATATATATATATATATATATATATATATATATATATATATATATATATATATATATATATATATATATATATATATATATATATATATATATACGGGCGGCCCGGTAGTCCAGTGGTTAGCACGTAGCACGTCGGCTTCACAGTGCAGAGGTACCGGGTTCGATTCCAGCTCCGGCCTCCCTGTGTGGAGTTTGCATGTTCTCCCCGGGCCTGCGTGGGTTTTCTCTGGGTACTCCGGTTTCCTCCCACATTCCAAAAACATGCGTGGCAGGCTGATTGAACACTCTGAATTGTCCCGGGGTGTGAGTGTGAGTGCGAATGGTTGTTCGTTTCTGTGTGCCCTGCGATTGGCTGGCGACCGATTCAGGGTGTCCCCCGCCTACTGCCCGAAGACAGCTGGGATAGGCTCCAGCACCCCCGCGACCCTAGTGAGGATCAAGCGGCTCGGAAGATGAATGAATGAATGAATGAATATATACACACATACTATTACAGACTATGACAATGTACTGTATGGATGCCGTACATTTTACAATTAACCCTTTCGGGGACAGTGGAAAGCTTCTCATGTTATCAGGTTACAGGGTACATGAAAGGGTTCATGAAACAATTTTTGTCTAATCACCTGCAACCGCACATGCCTTGAAAGAGTATCACTGACATTAAGTATCATTTCCGCCAAACATAAGGGTTAACCGATCTTTAGCCACTTTAAATCCGGGCATGGTATTCTCTTCATGGCTAATGTAGGTTTTTCTGGTATTTTCTTGCAGAAAAGACCGGTTTCGTCTACCTTATAGATCTGCTTTGCGGAGTAAACCCTCCTTTTTGATGATTTCCTTGAGCTCTTGCAGGAAGTGCAGCTGCAACCACTCATCTAGTTTGGGGGTCACTGCCCCGAGTGTTTCGACCACCACAGGCACGATTGTCACCTTTATCTTCCAGGCTCTCTCCAGCTCCTCTCTGAGCCCTGGGTATTTCTCGAGTTTCTCGTGTTCCTTCTTTCTGATGTTTCCATCACTTGGGACCGCATATATATACTATACATATATAGCTAGATCGGGGCGGCCCGGTAGTCCAGTGGTTAGCACGTCAGCTTCACAGTGCAGTGGTACCGGGTTCGATTCCAGCTCCGGCCTCCCTGTGTGGAGTTTGCATGTTCTCCCCGGGCCTGCGTGGGTTTTCTCCGGGTGCTCCGGTTTCCTCCCACATTCCAAAAACATGCATGGCAGGCTGATTGAACACTCTAAATTGTCCCTAGGTGTGAGTGTGAGTGCGAATGGTTGTTCGTTTCTGTGTGCCCTGCGATTGGCTGGCAACCGATTCAGGGTGTCCCCCGCCTACTGCCCGAAGACAGCTGGGATAGGCTCCAGCACCCCCCGCGACCCTAGTGAGGATGATGAATGAATGAATGAATGAATATATAGCTAGATAAACAGATATAATTAGTCTTTTTCCCCAAAGAAGGTTAACCACGCCATGAGTATATCATCACATATGGACATGAAGCATCACGACCTTTCCATTGTGAGGGCAAGGTCACTGTCTGTTCTGTCCTCATCACGTGTTTCAAATTAAGTCCATTAAAAGTACAGCGAGAAAGCGCGTCTGCTTCAGTTCAATGGAGCGCAGCAGAGATCTCGCAGCCAGAGACATGGATGTTGAGCACTAAAGGTACTTGCCATCTGGAGAGCCAGTCAGCTGAGAAATGCACTTGCAGCAGCTGGAATATACCACTTTTCAGATGGGGCAAGAATGAGGAAAGATGTGAATCTTAAAAGCCCACATTCCAAAAAACATGCAAGGCAGGCTGATTGGGTCGCTATAAATTGTCCCTAGGTGCGAGTATGAGCGTGGATGGTTGTTTGTCCTTGTGTGCCTTGCGATTGTCTGGCAATCGGTTCAGGGTGTCCCCCGCCTACTGCCCCAAGACAGCTGGGATAGGCTCCAGCACCCGCCGCGACCCTAGTGAGGATCAAGCAGCTCGGAAGATGAATGGATGGATGGATGTAACGGCTTTGTAGGTGTTTTTTATTCATTTATTTTTGGTGACAAATCAATCAATGACATTCATTTATGATCACTGGTGACCACGGCTGGTGTGTGACTCATTTTTAGCCCTGGAGTTGCAGGGCCACTTTAATTAACAGTGTTTTCAAAAAGATATGCAATTTCCCCTTTATGATATTCATTTTGTATTTGAACGGCTATGAGAACAGAATTGGTTAAGACGGCAAACTGGATCAAAAGGGAGCTTTATGCAAGTGTGTGTAACATAGCATAAGACATTTTACACTGAACGAGACCAATTTATTCAACGCTGTAAAGACATCAATATTAAGGCAGATTACATTGAACTTTGTCTTATTTTGAAAACCTCCACACCACCTGATGCTGGCTTTGTGGTCACAACACTGTGACAGTAATCGGAGGAGTGGAGGCTTCCTCATCAAGCTCTCATTCAGCGGAGAGATCGGTGCTGTTGAACGGTCTGCGGCTGGATGGATGGAGGTCTTGAGGAGCCGACGATGAGAAGAAAGGAGCGTTGGCGCAGAGTGCCGATGCGGATTTGGAGCTGGGAGTCGCGGCTTGGAGTTTGAAGCGGATTATGTGGGACAGGAGAAGTGAACTAATCTCTTTTCGTCAATGGACGCTACAACTTCGTGTTTGCTTTCAAAACTTAGCTTGTAGCAGACGTGTGCACATTTTTCAGCATGATGTCTCTGATCCACTGGTGAAAGGACACTTTGATCCTCTCCTCTTTCATCTATAACTGCTTCAGACAACAAAGTGTATGCAGAAAAGTGGTGAAGATTGCACGACGATCTGTGTGTGTGTTGTGTTATTTTTGTTATTTTTGACTTCAAAATGGCGCCGCGAGAGTGGCTGCCTTTCCAGCAGCTCCTATTTTTTTGTTGTTCTACTTCTTCCTTTCATAACTTTGCTGCTGTGAATCTGGAATTTCTCCATTGCGAGACTAATAAAGGTTTTCTTAATCTTAATCTTAATCAAGCTTTTTTTTTGCAATTACATAACATTACATTAACATTTGTGACTGAGTTGCCTCATTAATATGTTATTTTGTCCAGATAGCTTGTGGTATAATTACAGTGTTGTTTCTAATTGGGTATTACATTTTTGCTACTTTTGGTTTCAAACTATTACAACTTGCCGACAAAACAAAGATAGTGCAGTCAATGTCGTGGATGCACGACTTTCAAAATGGATCCACGTGCCAGAGGAAACAAATATGAGGGCTGGAGTAGCGACGAGAGTAGAGACCCGAGCAGACTATGGCGATTGCTGACAGCAAAAAGCCCACTTTGCTCTTTTGATTGAAACAATTATAGATTGAACCAGTTATATACGACTGTTTTCCTGCTGACAGTCTCTTTCTAGTTCTGCTTCTGTGTGAGCACGCAGAAAATGACAGCATTATGGTCATCTACAGTAAATCGATCTAACCTTCATCAGCCTTTCACACAGAACTCAGCACTGCAGAATATTACTGTGACTGTGCACACTGTAAAACATTGTGCCGTTTCTTTCTTCCACAATAGAGTGTTTATATATTACCATCCATTGGCGGCTGCAAAAAAGACTTTCTTTTCTGCCAGCTAAAGTCTAGATAAGCTGTGGGAAAACTACGGCCCGCGGGCCGGATTCGGCCCGTTGGTCTTTATAATCCGGCCCGCCGATTATAATTAAGGTTCAATGTCAACGACTGCATTCATTTCATTTGGACTTGTAATGACAGGCATTTCAAAGCCAGGTGGCGCAGTTACTTGAAGTTGCAGAGCATTGGGAGGGAGGGGGAGACGATACGGAAGCCTGCAGTAGCGCCAAGTCAAGCAAATCCCATTTGATATGACGGAATAAGTGTGTCCGTGCCGCTATTTCCTATCATTGGATCCAAAACAGCGACATGCAAGTGACTTTTTATTGCAGTGAGTTTAACTGAAATAGCGAAAACGTTTACGTCCCGTAGATCATGGCATCCAAACGAAGAGGAACAGTAATGGCTGCGGAAGAGAAAGTGAAGTGTATCTGATTAAACGAAGAGGGTTACGAAGTATGAAACATTCATGAGACACTTGGAGTATGAAAGACTCAAATCTACGAGACTTTGAAAAGCGAGGAAGCGATTCTTGCTCAGTCTGATTCTGGCTGTTTCCATGCTCAGAGTGAATTGCTTGCGGCTCGACGGACAGTCGAGTAAATAATAAACGTTTCCTGGAATGGTTTGACTGTTATCGTGCGAAAGACTTTCCGCAAACTAGACCGCTAATAAGAGAGCAATCGAGTTCCATAGCGCTAAGACTTCGAAGCGTCCCGTGGCTGGGCTTAGATTTTGTCATATACCTGTACTGTATGGTGCAGTTTTTGGACAATATCTTGTTGCACTTTGTTGCTTTTGTTGTCACACATGTATGTTGCTAACATACTTGGACGTTCATACAGGACATATATCATAATTGTTTCACGGTTCTCATTAAAAAAAAGTATGGTAACACTTTAACGCTTTTGTTCTGTTGATGTTTGGTATGGACTGTCAACAAATAGGGCGGTCCGGTAGTCCAGTGGTTAGCACGTGGGCTTCACAGTGCAGAGGTACCGGGTTCGATTCCAGCTCCGGCATCCCTGTGTGGAGTTTGCATCTTCTCCCCGAGCCTGCGTGGGTTTTCTCCGGGTGCTCCGGTTTCCTCCCACATTCCAAACACATGCGTGGCAGGCTGATTGGACACTCTAAATTGTCCCGAGGTGTGAGTGTGAGCGTGGATGGTCGTTCGTCTCTGTGTGCCCTGCGATTGGCTGGCAACCGATTCAGGGTGTCCCCCGCCTACTGCCCGGAGACAGCTGGGATAGGCTCCAGCACCCCCCATGGCCCTAGTGAGGATCAAGCGGCTCGGAAGATGAAAAGAATGAATGTCAACATATACAGTTTTTTATATGTACCGTATCTTGTGCTGACCCGGCCCACCTGTCAAATTTAGAAATCAACTTGGCCCCCCGAGCCAAAAAGTTTGCCCGCCCCTGGTCTAGATCAATCAGTAATTGTTTCCGCAAACTGCTCACTGAGAAAAGATAAGAGTCTTGAAAGGTCAGTGTGAGTTTAACATCATCTAAAATAAATAATTATGCTCAATGAAGACAGCGACCTGATTTTTAAAAAAAACAAAAATCAAGTATTAAAACACAACAGCGTGCTCCTTTCTATTCCCCCCCCCCCACCCCATCATGGATTTCAATGTTGTACAAAATAGAATGTCATCCCTGCACGCAAGTACTAAAAGCCCCACTTTCCCCTTGCCTAACATCAACACACTGGTGATTAAATTCAGAGTGACACAGTTTGAAAACCATTAGTTCGTTACACGCTGAAAATGACCGTTTAAAAGCTGCTTGCTGCTGGGTTGAATGTCAAAATGAAGGCTAGAGCCTGTGAGGGGGGGAATGAAGAGACCACTAACATTGGCATAAACTCTTTGATTTATTAAATGAAGAACGTTTTTTTTTTTTTTTTAAACCACCCTTAGGATGTCTGCAGATGAGACATTCGGAGTGGAATGAAAACAAGTGCAGCAGAAGCAAGTCAGCTTCTGGTGCTTTTTTTTTTTTTCTTTTGGTGCCAGTTTCAAGAATGATGATGCAAATGCAAATACAAAATGCATCTGATGGCATGGATCAGACCCGGCTGTCTTCTGAGTTGCCAAATGCCACCACGCAGCCTTATTGAATTATTTGGCTTGATTTGTATCGTGTCTTCATTGCTGAGGTGTGTTTATTCAGTGAGTTGTGGCTCCGTGGCTGCTATTTATCTTCCCAAGTTGATGGTATGTCAAATGCACCGCATATTTTCTATACGGCGTAACGCACAATGGAAGCTGACCGAGAGCCTTTTCGCTCATGACAAGGAAATCATGTTAAAACATGTTTTCCAAAGCTTGATTTCAATGTAGCCGGGTTTGCTCCATCAATCAAATGAGGTGCAGACGCCAGCAGCCTCTCTCTCTTTGTGTCTCTCTCTGTCGCTCTTTTCTCTCAGTCCGTTTGTCTCTTGTTTCTAATATTGTCACTCACGCTTACACAACACTGTTTGACACGTTCATTTCATTTTTCCGTGCAGAGTAGCTCTCGCAGACTTTCATTGTAAGGGTTTCTGTGATAAATGTGTGGAATAAATGACCCTGGGCTATGGAATTATTGGATAGGGGGACAATTTACAGAGTTACTGTGTGCATTGAATACTTACTCAATCCACATCTAATTTGTATGTTCTTCGAAATTGCATTACTATCTTATGCCCTGTGCTTCAGGAGTCAGACCCCGTTGGATCAAAATGAGCTAGCAATCAATCAGCTACACTTTTGACATCATGTTTTATACAGTAGCGTAAGAAAGAATCTGATTTGTGGGGGAAAATGTATTTTTTGTGGATATTGCAGAGTGATTGCAATTATTCATTCATTCATCTTCCGAGCCGCTTGATCCTCACTAGGGTCGCGGGGGGTGCTGGAGCCTATCCCAGCTGTCACCGGGCAGTAGGCGGGGGACACCCTGAATCGGTTGCCAGCCAATCACAGGGCACACAGAGACGAACAACCATTCGCACTCACATTCACACCTAGGGACAATTTAGAGCGTCCAATCAGCCTGTCACGCATGTTTTTGGAATGTGGGAGGAAACCGGAGCACCCGGAGAAAACCCACGCAGGCCCGGGGAGAACATGCAAACTCCACACAGGGAGGCCGGAGCTGGAATCGAACCCGGTACCTCTGCACTGTGAAGCCGACGTGCTAACCACTGTACTACCGGGCCGCCATTGCAATTACAGATCTTTAAAAAAAAAAAAAAATGAGGCTTGCGGTACCACAGGAAATCTACACTGCATACCTGTCAACTTGTATGTTTTCCCCATTTTTTATACGTTTTTTTATCATTTCAAATCATGTACGGCGTAATACAGCTTTTATACAGGAAAAAATAAACAACCGATTGTGAACCGATCTCACAAAGACCATTTTGGCTCAAATCCAGATCGTCTCACTTGCAGGTAGCCAACGACAATGCCGTCGTCGATCGCTACGATTGTCACGGCGAACCAGCAAAAGTTATCCTCAATCGTGTATATTTTTTTTTCATCGCTGCGTACGGTCGGATTGATAAAGCATGATGTGTGCATGCGAGAGGAGCCAGATGAGGTGGCTTGGGCATCTGATTCGGATGCCTCCTGAGCGCCTCCCTGGTGAGGTGTTCCGGGCATGTCCCACCGGGAGGAGACCCCGGGGAAGACCCAGGACACGCTGGAGAGACTATGTCACCCAGCTGGCCTGGGAACGTCTCGGGATCCCCCGGGGAGAGCTGGAAGAAGTAGCTAGGGAGAGGGAAGTCTGGGCTTCCCTGCTAAAGCTGTTGCCCCTGCGACCCGGCCCCGGATAAGCGATAGATGATGGATGGATGGATGGTGTGCATGCGCTGTAAGCTGTTGTACGGGTTTTTGTCAAGTCAAGTCAAGTCAAGAGTATTTCTCGAGCACTTTCAAACAGCCATCGCTGCATACAAAGTGCTGTACATGGAGCGATTTAACATACACAATAAACAGTAAGACGAATCGGTAATAAAGGCGGTAGAAAGCACCAAGCAGTAAAATCAAGAACAAATCTTTTTGTTGCTTTGTAAGGGGAATCGTAATCTTTAATTAATTTATAAGGGCAGCTATTAGCCAAGGTTGACAGGTATGAGCCTGCCAAAAATACAAAGGGGCAAAACAAATAGGGGAAGAAGATAAAACACAAGCTAGGCTGAGTTTGACCACATTTGACAAGTCCATTGGTGGGGCAAAGCCTTCTTTTTGCTATTTTCGAATGAAGAATCAACTGTAGCTCAATCTTACCTTCTGATCGTGACTGTAAGCTAAGGCCCAGTCCTCCTCAGTATGGTGGAATAATAGGCTTAGAATGTAGAAAGTGAGGCGGTACTTCTGGTAGCTGGCTCCTTCATCAGAGCTGATTAGCACACTGCTCTCAAACTCAGGATCAGTCAACACCATAATCTGAGAGAGAGAGAGAGAGAAAAAAAAGTATTTGTTCGTAAATTTCTTGACAGAAGCGATATCAGAAGGTTTAAAATAACATGATGGAATGAAAAATATAGTTTTGTTCGGCTTGAAATAAAAATAAAAAATAATAATAATGGACTGACGATGACGGACAGGTGCCCAGGCTACTGAAGAATGACTGGCTGGCAAAATTTTGTTCATTGCCGACGACTGGAAATCACCAACTGTGGTGGGCAAGCCAACAAAACAAATTTGAAACGCTAATACTAAAAATACCATCCTACTAAAATTTATCTTGTTTGATCGACCCAATGTTGGGATGTGGCCGAAAAGCTACTCAGTTTGTTAAGCTAATGGAGGTTTTTTTTGTGTTGTTGTTTTATTTACAATACAATACAATACATGCAGTTTTTAAACCTGGAGAAGCCAAGAACCTTTTTCTTCTTTGGAAAATGATGAATTATACATCAAATGACTGCCATATGTTCACTGAACACCAAAATATGTTTTTTTCAAATATCCAATGATTTAATTCTAATTTAAGATAAGGGCTATATCTGACCCTTTGGGATTTAAGGGGAGCATTTGAGTAGCAGAATTTATCGGGGCCACATTTGACCACGTGGGTTCTCCAGGGTTAAATTTTGTTGTGAATATCCTTTAAAGTCAATTATGGTGAACAGCATCTATTGAAACCGACGGCGCTGTCCCACTGGTGCGTACAATTAAAACTGACAATATTAGAGCCATCAAATTGTCATGTTTCGGTTTGTGACCAACAGGTGGCACTGTGGGGCTTTGCCCTGCAGCTGCACACCTGTTGGTCGTTAGATAATTAGCGGCTTTAAAAGGACTCCCGTGCCCGAACACTCAGTGTCGGGTCATTGTTGCTGTTTGCTTGCAACTGTCATGTTTGTTTCTGTTATGGTTCTGTTCCTGTTAAGTTTTTTGCCACAGTCATGGTTTTATTTTGCTACTTTGGATTAGTGTTGGTTGTTAGCACTTTGTTTGTTTTGGATTCAGTTTTCTCTGTTTTATTAAATATAATTTGTCAAATTCACCCGGCTCCTCCCTCCTGTCTGCTTTTTGGGTCCACCACCACCACCTCGCAACGTGACAAATTAGGAGTTGGAGGGATAAAAGGTGCAGTGAAATATGAGGCGCACCTTCAATGAATGGCCTATTTTATCTTTTTTTTTCATATATTGTACGCCTTATATTTTTATAAGGCGCAAACTACAATGAATCCACTAGATGAAGCTATGCTCCTTCTGTTCGACTCGAGAGGCGTTCATGACCACATTTCCATGAGCGTAGCGCCAACAGAACGATCAGATGTTGTCTTGTTGTCTGTTTAAGAAGGGAGGAAATTTCATTTGACAATAAAATTGTAATTGATTTGAGATGTCAGTAAAATGTAAGAGACTGGACCGTCTCAAAAGTGTGTCTTATTTATTTCTTTGTTGTGTACTGCGTGTTTTAAAAAAAAACAACACCACCACAGCTCTCCTTTTTCCAGAGTTGCAACAAAAAGTTATTTAATAAAGGAGCGAAACAGTTCACTGAACCAACAGCAAGTTATAATATTGTAAGCATGTCTCCAGCAAGGAGCTATTTTGGGGGCCGGCATATTACCGTAATGACCATAAACAAGGTGCACCAGATTTTAAGGCGCGCCGTGAGCTTTTAAGAAAATGGAAGACTTTTCGGTGCGCATTATCATGCGGAAGATACGGTATATATTTTTTAAATATGATAAAATGGCATCATAGGAGTGATATACAAGCAATATAATCAATGATGAAGTTTCAAACGTTCATTTTCGTCCTCACATAGCGGCTGAAAATAAATAAGGGTTAGATAAACATGCAGCATCTTACCTTTCTCTTGTTGGTTGGACAGACATAAAGGTAACTCAGAACAGTCTTGGATCCAACTTTGTCATTCATTTTCTCATATGTAGAGCCTGAGTCAGAAGATCTGAACAACCAAAAGAAAAAAAAAGGAAAATATTGTCAGTAGGCTTCAAGAAGCTAAGAAGCTTAACAAACCAAGGATGGTTAAAATAAGTGTGTATTGTACAGTGTCACTGTATTTTTGCAAGAATGAAACAGAAGAAAGTAGAACAACCTCATGTACAGGAGTGAAACATCTGGTAATCGAAAAAGATGGGGCTAGAGGGCATCTGCCAATTATATACGGCAGCCAAAAAAAATAAAGTAACCCTTCAAAAGTGTTTCGGGAGCAGTATTGTAAATAATTAATTCCCTCCAAATAGTTGGATCTACAATAAAATATGACAAGTGCAATAAACTAAAATGAAAACATGTGGGCATTCCGGTAACCAAAGGCTTTAATAATGTAGGAGTGAGAATGAGCCTGTTAGCTGGCTTGGTCCCTCAAGAGCAGTGACTCTCAACCACTTTGCCATTGAACATACGTCTCCTTTTTAATTTTTTGTTTTTGATTGGATACAAGCGGCCGAAATGAGTTTTCTCCGCAGGGTGTCCGGGCTCTCCCTTAGAGATAAGGTGAGAAGCTCGGTCATCCGGGAGGGGCTCAGAGTCGAGTCGCTTCTCCTCCACATCGAGAGGAGCCAGATGAGGTGGCTTGGGCATCTGATTCGGATGCCTCCCGAGCGCCTCCCCGGTGAGGTGTTCCGGGCATGTCCCACCGGGAGGAGACCCCGAGGAAGACCCAGGACACGCTGGAGAGACTATGTCACCCAGCTGGCCTGGGAACGACTCGGGATCCCCCGGGGAGAGCTGGAAGAAGTAGCTAGGGAGGGGGACGTCTGGGCTTCCCTGCTAAAGCTGTTGCCCCCGCGACCCGGTCCCGGATAAGCGGTAGAAGATGGATGGATGGATGTTTTTGATTGGCTGTTGAAAAACGAAAGAACGAATGATACACGGATTCAGCTGCAACAAATAATTGCAACTCTATTCAAATTCAATGATTTTGATGATTTGTGATTCCTGGTACATTCCTGGAGATAAGAGTGTTGACACGGAGCAAATTAAACTTGTATCTCAAGGCACCATTGTCCACCACTTTCTTAAGATTTAACAGACACGTTCTGTGTATTTTCTCAAAGTACTGGTACTTCTGATGTATTGTATTTTATGGATCTGTTCTTGTAATAATATGACTATAATAATAATAGTAATAATATGATTTTACTCCATGTACAGCATTTGTCATGCAGCAAAGTTTGTTTGAAAATGCTGAATGAATAAAGTTGAGTTGAGGTATCAGCATGAATATGACTCAGTGTTGCTAATGTACTGATATGCTCAAGCTCATATCTATCATTCCCAAGGCAACTGCCGTTCAATGCACTGATGGAAAATCTACTCAATCATAATTGATATTACTTTGGAAAATTGCCACACGGACACCCGGGAGGCAGCATTTGCAGGTTTCAATTGGTAAGTATGATGTCAGTAAAACACATGAGAGTCAAGGTTGCTGAAGCAAGGAAAATTGAATGGAACCTCCAAAGAGTTCAGCACTGCATGCCAAAGTCTGTCTCTCCAAAGATTAAGAAATGTGTTTGTGCATGTGCATGTGTTGTTTTGTTGTATTTGTCTGTGTTAGCAAGAGATAGTGAAAGGCAAATGTTGAAGCAAGTCATGTGTGAAACAAACAAAGACGGCTACCCACGCTTGCTAAAGCTCTGGGAGTTGATCTTGGAATGTAAAACAAAAGATTAAACATAAACACATCTGGAGTGGACCACCGGTAAGTGAAAAGAGGACAGCAGGTGAGATTTAAAAAAAAAAATTGCATGAACACCATAACAACGTGGTGCCACACAAATGTATGAAGGGAAAAATGCCCTAAAGGCACAGAAGGGCCGACATTGAAGACATTTTCTCAGTGTCAACGTTTGTAATGTATCCACTCACTGCTCCTGTTCTCCAGTCAACCTTGACAGTGAGTGGGAAAGTATCGTACTGCTCGCCCAGGTACCAAGATGCTTTTCCATGAATGAATTTTTTAAAATAAAGTATAAAACTTTAAATTTTGCTCCCAGACGGAATAACTTTTTCATGAAGTCCGAGAGGACTCTTGGTGTTTAAAATCTTCTTTGACATTCATCTTTTTTTCACCGTGAATGTTCAGCAGTGACCTGAACCTTATAATATAATGGCAAAGTGAACACTCCCGACTTTTTTTTTTTTCTGAGGTGAATAAGCAGCATCCTCGCACAGTCAGAACCTCAGGTTCTTCACGACGCCCATTTCTTATGCACTTTCAAGATGTGGCGATTCTCCGGCCTTCTTTCACACTTGGTAATTTGATTGGAGTATGGTCATGATGGAATGTATATTTGGAGCGCTTCCATTCATTGAAAAGCAGGTGAGGTGGCCATTACTCAAGCATGTCAGCACATCCTCGCACTTGTGATCTTATCCTTTGTCAGACTGCAGATTTTGGGACCGCAGGTCTGACCGCTGATGTGGACAAATAAAATATGGAAACTGACAACTGCATTGGAGAGACTCAGCAGTAGTGGACTAGAGTGTAATTGCAAATGCAATATGCAGTGCAGGATGTGGCAGTGGAAGTCTCACTTTTTTTTCCAGGCATACTGATGCACTTCAAGTCTTTTTCTGTTACAGACCAAAAAAAACAATGTTAAGTTATTTGATTTTTTTTTCTTAACGTTGAAGGGGAAGTCAAGTCCAAAATGCTCTTTACAATCTTACTTTCTGGGCGGCCCGGTAAGTCCAGTGGTTAGCACGTCGGCTTCACAGTGCAGAGGTACCGGGTTCGATTCCAGCTCCGGTCTCCCTGTGTGGAGTTTGCATGTTCTCCCCGGGCCTGCGTGGGTTTTCTCCGGGTGCTCTGGTTTCCTCCCACATTCCAAAAACATGCTGATTGAACACTCTAAATTCTCCCTAGGTGTGAGTGTGAGTGCGAATGGTTGTTCGTTTCTGTGTGCCCTGCGATTGGCTGGCAACCGATTCAGGGTGTCCCCCGCCTACTGCCCGAAGACGGCTGGGATAGGCTCCAGCACCCCCCGCGACCCTAGTGAGGATCAAGCGGCTCGGAAGATGAATGAATGAATGAATCTTACTTTCTATGCGGCCCCACTCGTCTAAACATGGTATTGTCATTCATGTTGCGTTTGTGAAATTCAAATTAAGCAGCAAAATCCACCTGTTTTTGTCCATCTCAGAGGGCGGCCATTTTGACGCTTGCTGTTGATTCGAAAAAATGATGTCACGGTTGCTCAGGGCTCAGATAACGACCAGTGGTAGACGGTCGGTCAGAACCAACAGAAGGTCCCTCAGTCTGTCACTGACAGACTCTCATTTTGTTTATGGACTGGAAACTTTGAAACACCAACAGAATAATCGCCGACAGATGTGATTTTCCCAAATCAGGACTCAACAAAGACGACCTTTGGCAAATAATGCTTTGCGTCACACGTCGGTACGTTAGCCTCGTCCACACTACAAAATTTTCCGCCTGACCGTGCTCTGTCATATCAATAACCTACTGGCTTTTGTAATAAAAGGTCTGTCGCAAGATCTCCGTTTCTGTAGCGCTGAGAGCTAGCAGTCAAAATGGGAGTCTGCCCCAAGGAGCACATCGTAGTGCGGGTAGACTTATTCATTAAGTACAACACCAGTCTCCCAAACTCCACTACCATGGACAACCTCAGGCCGAAGAGCCACCAAATTCAAAAGGGTGGTGTTCGTCAAGGATAACATGTCCCTGTTGGACTACCCCAGCCGGTAGGCATGGCAGGAACGCCCACTAAAGACATATCGCATTTACCAAATTCACAAAAACCATTACCCTGGCACGAAAATCCTGATGCAGCCGTTTATAGTTACCAAATTATCGAATGAGTCAGAAGCATCTCAGCTTCTTCAAAAACCCCCGTCTTAATGGAGTATTTCGAATCTTACTTTTCATTCATGTCTACCACAGTCCCTTGATGTTATGCTCACTGTGAGTTGTGTATCCAGAGTCAATGTTCAAATCATTCTTACTTTCCCCGTCGACGCGCTTGTCGCATGCTGGGAACATGTAAGTCACAAATATTTTGCAGAACACTGGCTCTTGATTTGCACAAGAGTTGTAAAAGCCACACAGTCTGTGCAAGCTCTGAATATTTTTGTTTGATTGCATTCTCATTTAACGGTGTGCATTCATTTGCGACAGCACTGGGGTAAATACACTCACTTGTCACTATTTCAAGAGAAATAAAAGTGCTCTCCTGGAAGGTGAGCGGGAGCCATCCGAAGCGACTCGGCAGTACCTTTATCTGCTACCTTTCTTCTTTATGATAAGCAGCCGGAGAGCCAATCTTGTGTAACTTAAAACTCAGACATGCGAATATAAAGTTTTACGGGAGAGCAAGTAGAGAAGGCATAAATGAATCGGAAAGTTTTCGCAAAGCTTTGCTCAAACTTTTTTTCCTATTCTGATACACTCATGTTGGCAACACTCTGTCTATCTTCGCAGGTCTGACCCTGACTCTGAGAGGAGTGTTGAACTGGCATCTTTCATGGCACCCACTCAACCGCAAACTGCCAAAATGCCGTGCTGCATGGACATCCATCCATGCATTTTTCCATTCGCTTTATCCTCACAAGGGTCGCAGGGCATGCTGGAGCCTATCCCAGCTGTCTTCGGGCAGTAAGCGGGGGAAAATTGCCACTAGGTGTGACTGTGAGTGCGAATGGTTGTTCGTTTCTGTGTGCCCTGCGATTGGCTTGCAACCGATTCAGGGTGTCCCCCGCCGGCTCGGATGATGAATGAATGTATTTCATCCATCCATCCATCCATTTTCCGAACCGCTTAATCCTCACTAGGGTCGCGGGGGGTGCTGGAGCCTATCCCAGCCGTCTTCGGGCAGTAGGCGGGGGACACCCTGGATCAGTTGCCAGCCAATCGCAGGGCACACAGAGACGAACAACCATCCACGCTCACAATCACACCTAGGGACAATTTAGAGTGTTCAATCAGCCTGCCATGCATGTTTTTTGGAATGTGGGAGGAAACCGGAGCACCCGGAGAAAACCCACGCAGGCCCGGCGAGAACATGCAAACTCCACACAGGGAGGCCGGAGCTGGAATCGAACCCGGTACCTCTGCACTGTGAAACCGACGTGCTAACCACTGGACTACCGGGCCGCCCTGAATGTATTTCAGTGAGAGCCATATATCTATATATATATAAACTGTATTTTAAAAGTGATTTCAACAAAATGTCAGTATAATAAGCCTCTGAATGTATTCTTTAAAATAATTTTGTGATAATACTCACGATGAATGTGAATGGTTTTCCGTTCCTCATGACTGCTAAAAATCCAGCAAAACTATCGTAATGAAAGTCATCTTTGCCGGGTCCATACGCGAGGTTACTGCTGGTTAGCTTGCACCCTGCTCAGTAGCATGCATGCTTCCATTCTGCTGTCTCTCGCACAGTATTTTGATGCGAACGTAGCATGGGGGGTGTCTCGTGACTCGTCATCTTTTTTTCTTTTTGCCATCTTATTCGTTTAGTATTAGCTTTGAGCTAATGGCAGAGCAGGTTGATTCAAAAGGGGGTGTACACCTGTTTCCACAGAAACGGCTACATTGGCCAGTATTATCCAATCAAAATGTCTCCTGGAGCCAACTACTGCCCGAACAAGGAAAGAAGTAGTGAAAAATTGATCGATGGATGCATTAATAAACAAACGAGAATGTTTTTTTTTAATCTACAAGCCAGATGCAATTATCAAAAGAGCCATATATGGCTCGCGAGCCATAGGTTCCTGACCCCTGATTTAGAGTGTTCAATCAGCCTGTCATGCATGATTTTGGAATGTGGGAGGAAACCGGAATACCTGAAGAAAACCCATGCATGCACGGGGAGAACATGCAAAATCCATACAAGAAGGCCAAAGCCGGTATCAAACACACAACCTCTGCACTGTGAGGTCGACACGTTAACCAGTCGACCACCGCCTACTGCTTTTTGTAAAACTCTTAAAATAAACTCAAAGTTCTATTTCCCCCCTTTTTTTCCCAACACAAAATTTGATTAAAAGCACGATGAACATTTGAATGTCTCGTGCTTCATCTCAGAACTCATCAGTTTTTTGTACTGAAAATCTTAGTGGGTTTTTAAGCACACATTTTTGCAAGTTCCGGCTCCATAGCCATGACATTTACACTAATTGAATGTTCGCTTTAATCATAATACATATCAGAGTGGAGGATACTTTATAAAAATGTATTTTCATGTAATTGCCTCGGGATGCAAATGTTACCAATTTGGTTCAATGGCCCATTTAAGCATTACCTTAATGGAATGAGCAATTCTTCTGTTTGATACATTTGATTTACCATGGGGAAATGAGACATTTACTTTGTTATGTCGGGGATTGTACGGGCTAATATGACACGTCCATGCGGCTATGTAATTGTTGGATACATGATTTCTCTCATCTGGAAACGACACTACTGATTTATGACTTTGTTAAATGCAACCAATGGGGGGGAAGCTGATTTGTGACCAAATAATTTACACTCGTTAAACTTCTTTTTGAAGTTTTGTCATTTGGTGTCACAATCGCTAACCTGTCTGTCGCACTCTGAGCTCATTGACGATGCCGTTTAGTGAGCAGCCTTCTTTCGGAGTAGCTTTGGGCTAACCTCTCTTTCCAAACAAGCGATGAAGTCAAACCCACCGCTCTGTCTCTGCCTGCAGAACCGCTGTGCCCAGCGGAGATGAACGCACCATCATTATTTTGTGTTGAATACGGACGGAAGCCATGAGTCACATACAGTGCAGTACACAACTAGCGAAACATTGTGGAGTTCGCGCAAGCAGCAGCGAGGAAACTACTGTATTTAATGCTCCCGCAACATTCAGATCTTATGTTTGGAAATACTACGGCTTCGAAAAGAAAGACGGAAAGCTTGATAAAAGCTCCGTAATTTGCAAAGAATGTCGCACTACGAAGCCATACAACGGCAGCACCACACATATGCAGACCACTTAAAACGATGGCACCACATCACCGACAAGTTCTGAATTCCATCTTTTTTTTTTAATTTCTTTGCGTATTTGCATTATGTTTAATTGCACAATATCACAACAAATTGCACTGTATCGTATCGGATTGCATTGATTTGAACTAAATGTGTATCGTGAAACGTATCGCATCGTGTCACCCGAAAATTCCATGTATCGTTTAAGTATCGCATCGCCGGTAGTGCATCGAGATGTGTATCGAATCGTCCTCAGTGCTGAGATTCACATCCCTAGTCTGTAGGTGTGTGCATGTAACACTAAGTACATCGTGAGTATGCTAATATTGTTGTATTTAGCCTGATATTTGCACATTTGGATGATTTTGTAGCTTTGAGAACAAATGATAAAAACAATTTTTTTCACCTGATAAGCTGAAAATCACGTGATCAGTGCCGTTTTCTGATCATGTAATCAGATCTGGCCATCGCTATAATCATCTTAGACTTCACTAAAAGTAAAAACAGGAGAGAGAGCTGTGTCCCTCACGAATGTAGACTACACAGAGAGGAGCCAATCAGGGGGGTGATTTATGCCACATTCAACGAGCAAACTGTTGATTAACGCATGATTTACGTTCAGTGATAAAATTAGTGCCACTGTGTCACTTACAGATGCACTGCCACACAGAGACAAACTGCCATTCATTCGCACAGCAATTCGTCTTACAAATGACTGTGCAGAATGATTCGGTTAACCCACTGTCCCTCGGCATGGGGCATATACCCCTATTCGCGCTTAAGTCAATTCACGACGCCCATTTCTTATGCACTTTCAAGATGTGGCGATTCTCCGGCCTTCTTTCACACTTGGTAATTTGATTGGAGTATGGTCATGATGGAATGTACATTTGGAGCGCTTCCATTCATTGAAAAGCAGGTGAGGTGGCCATTACTCAAGCATGTCAAGCGGCTCTAATTGGTGAAGACTGGAAGCAGTTAATTTCATCAATATGTTTTAAAGGTAAGCACAGTGATTATCAGCCCGATAAGGCAAAGAAAAAATTACGTAACTTGTATTTGTACAATATTTAGGCCGCTATTGAAAGCCGTATTAAAATACATGAACGTAAAACCAGCCGAAGTCCCCTTACCTCTAAAATCAAAATTGATCATCAATTTTGAAACTTAGGCGGCCCGGTAGTCCAGTGGTTAGCACGTGGGCTTCACAGTGCAGAGGTACCGGGTTCGATTCCAGCTCCGGCCTCCCTGTGTGGAGTTTGCATGTTCTCCCCGGGCCTGCGTGGGTTTTCTCCGGGTGCTCCGGTTTCCTCCCACATTCCAAAAACATGCGTGGCAGGCTGATTGAACACTCTAAATTGTCCCTAGGTGTGAGTGTGAGCGTGGATGGTTGTTCGTCTATGTGTGCCCTGCGATTGGCTGGCAACCGATTCAGGGTGTCCCCCGCCTACTGCCCGGAGACAGCTGGGATAGGCTCCAGCACCCCCCGCGACCCTAGTGAGGATCAAGCGGTTAGGAAGATGAATGAATGAATGAATGAATTTTGAAACTTGGTGTAACCATATTCACATGCGCACGGTCCCATTCATTTGAATGAGAGCCGCAGCCGAGATTTTCTTCAATGTACAGAAGGACTCTCGATCCAGTCATCCATTTTCTGAACCACACATCGTCACCATTTGTATTTAACTGATCACTACAGCTCGGTTTGCCTTCCCCGCTTTCTCCTCCTCCTTGAAAAGTGCAGTGCGGCTCAGCTGGCCTTCTTTTGTTTACATTGCCGCCGACGACTATGACCCTGCCAGACCCAACAGCAATCCACGGAGGTCCCGCTGGTCATGCGCCATCTCATCGGCGATGTTGATAATTCACTGGAACTCATCAATTTATTCTGTAATTGAATGTCAATTAAATCCACACAATTATAGTATCCAGCAACCAAAGGTAAGAGTACAGTTAAAAAAGGAAAAAGCATGGCTCAGTCGCCATCTCTCTCCAACATCCACCTAAAACAGGCCACTCCTGTTTGGGCCTGGTTGCGCCGAAGGAAGCCTGACTGCGGCTATTATTCAAGTTAATATGGCCATGTCCTTATGAAAATGGTGACCTCAAGTTTCGAAATCTTGTTCAAATTCAAACGATGCCCAATTCTTTGTTTTCAATCAGTTCCACGCCTGGCAGTGACTCCTACATTTCCAATAAATACTCTGCCATAATGCTAGCTAATGATATTTAACATGCCCATTGGCAGTGTTACTGCTTGTATTTAACTTTACTATTGGCTGGTCTTCACAAAAGTTAATTTAGAATCATGCTTTTGACGAATGAAATGTGGGAGTCTGAGACATAGTCCTAAAAAGTCCTAAAAGGTCCTATTTCTTGGCTTCTTTCATCAGGGTTCATCATAGCAAGTCACATTTCTGACTTTCACATTTGTTGCTTGTCACGATTCAGAAAAATAGTGGTTGGACGGGTGAGAAAAGTTGCTCAATGTAGTGTGTTATGTTTCGTCGGGTCACAGGGAAGAGCTTCTTTACAACATTTTAAGGGTTAGAAATCACATCAATCAATCAGCAGGTCTCTTAAGAGTAGCTCTTTTTATTTTTTCTTTATTTTTAGATTATCTGTTGAGTTTAGGTCATGATGGTGAGGCATGGAGGGAAATAGCAAATCCAATTGCCAAAGGTCACAGATACCAGGTGGGTGTCTCTCAGAGTTAGATACTTATTAGAGGCACTGACCTGTGAAATACCACATCGCCTACAGGCATGCCTAGCAAAATGATGCAATTTTCGAGAATGTTCTTCTTCACCTGCAAGTGACCCCATTCAGACTGCGTAGCAGAGTAGTCGTCATGAAGTGATAAGACACAGCAAGATCCTTCTCTTTCTGTTCCTTTCAATTCACCTGAGATTGGAGATCCAAAGTGGCTCTTGTGCCAAAACATATTGCAACTAAAGCGAGCAATATTTGTCAATAGATCATTGTTGGCGCGAGCGAGCGAGAGAAGACCAGAGATGGAATTGCCCATTTTGCAACTTTCTTGGCTAAAACCTCTGGAAGACTCAACGTGGCTTTGACCCGGTGATCATGAGACTTAACTTGACTTTGATTTTAACTGCATAACTTTGGCACTTCTCATTATATAAGCAAGTGGACCTTTGTTGGAAAATATGTGGTTTCAGTGAACATGTCGGTGTTTAAATTAAATATCCATCCATCCATTTTCTCATCCGTTTATCCTCACAAGGGTCGCTGGGTGTTCCGGAGCCTATCCCAGCAGTCTTCAGGCAGTAGGCAGGGTACACCCTGAACTGGTTGCCAACCTATTGCAGGGCACACATAGACAAACAACCATCTGCGCTCACACTCACACCTAGGGCCGATTTTAGAGTGTTCCATTAACCTGCCACACATGTTTTTGGAATGTAGGAGGAAACCGGAGTACACAGAGAAAACCCATGCATGCCCGGGGAGAACATGCAAACTACACACAGGGAGGCTGAGCTGGAATTGAACCTGGTACCTCCGCACTGTGAAGGCGACGCGCTAACCACTGGACCACTAAATATATCCATCCATCCATTTCCCACCGCTTATCCGGGTCGGGTCGCGGGGGCGGCAGCTTTCGGAGGGAAGCCCAGACTTCCCTCTCCCCAGCCACTTCATCGAGTTCTTCCTGGCGGATCCCGAGGCGTTCCCAGGCCAGCTGGGTGACATAGTCTCTCCAGCGTGTCCTGGGTCGTCCGCGGGGTCTCCTGCCAGTGGGACATGCCCGGAACACCTCAGCAGGGAGGCATCCGAAACAGATGCCCGAGCCACCTCATCAGATGCCCCGAGAAGCGGCTCTACTCTGAGCCCCTTTCTAAGGGAAAGCCCAGACACCCTGCGGAGAAAACTCATTTCGGCCGCTTGTATCCGGGATCTCGTTCTTTCGGTCACGACCCTTAGCTCGTGACCATAGATGAGGGTTGGGACGTAGATCGACCGTTAAATTGAGACCCCTTCACTGAGCCCTTTCGCTCAGCTCCTTCTTGACCATGACAGACTGATACAACGTCTGCATCACAGCAGACGCTGCAACGATCCTAAGTGCTCTGAACAGGAGGCTGTAATTATAAAATATTCACATTATACTGCAAAATGTTTGCGGTTCTGCTTTTTTCCTCAGGTATTCATATCAAGATGATTCGGATTTTAAATGAAAAGCAGCCGTCTGTCTGCCCCTTCCCCCAACCATCTCTCTTCATTAAACATGACAATTTGGCAAACAGATGGACTAGACTTAGAAATAATGGATTTCGTTAGCATAAAACATTGAAGGCTTTGCTTTCTGCTTGCGGTGTCGCTCGTCGTATAAAAAGGTATTAAGGCAAGACATTTCAATAGTTGCAGCTTTAATGTTGGGCCAGTAGCCATTTAATGTTTTCACCAGCATTATAAATTGCAAAATCTCATACAAATTCCCATCAGCCATAAAACACTTTCATGGACGAATATATGGCTGACATTTTTTGTGCCTGTATGTGTGTTTGTGTGTGTGTGTTTTGTTTTAGGCTCAAGGAAAAGGTCACTTTTTCCAACCAAGGCATCACTTGGGTCTATCTGTGCATGGCCCTGCTGCTTACCGAAAGAGCAGCTTGACTAAACCCCTCCCCCCATATGTCTGGACCTCTTGCATGTGACAATGAAGCGGAATAAAGTAGCAGTATTCCCACACTGAACTGATTTCGTCTGAGAGCATAGAACCGCGTGTTGAAAGTAGTGAAAGCAAACAGCAGCTGAGGCTAATGTTATCTATCCACTTCTCACAAGTCGCTTCACGCACCCACGCACAGGCACTTGCGCAAACACACACACGCTCAATGTGAAAAAACATTTTTTTTTAAAAACCTTAGTCGGCATTCAGCTGCCTGATTTTCCTTGTACACAAAACGTTGTAATGGTCGATGTGTAACATGAAGCAGAAATAAGTATTTAAATGACATTTATTTTGTTGTTGTTTTCCAACAACAAACTTATAATGATCACCGTACCAAGCCAGTCAATGCTTTCTAATGGCCAATGACTCCAGCAGCAACTCATTTATTTCAGCATGTGTGAAAACCAAACACGAGTTCCAAACTTTATGACGGATGATTGTTCATCTGAAATTGAACAATTGCTGCAAATGATCTTGCACAACCATTTGGAGCTGATGATGCGTAATTATTTTACAGGACAGAAGAACTGTCCAAATCCAGGCCAGGAAAATGTTCTATAAAATTTGATTGTGTTTCAGAATGATGAAAAGGAGTTGCAATCTCCACAAATAATAGATTAGAACTGTTGCTTCTTCGTGAGTGTGTCGTAATGTGCATGTGTTCGATTCAAATGATAATAAACCAGGAAAAGCCAATCGCGAACCATATCCCCGAGTGACTGGTTTGACACCAGACCACATTGGGCTCATTGTACTGAGGAAACAAAAACAATGTTAACATTCCCACTGTAGTATTTGCTCTGGTGGTGCATATTTAGACATAATGACCATTCGGACATTGTATCGGTCTGTCGTGGTGAAGAAGGAGCTGAGCCAAAGGGCGAAGCTCTCAATTTACCGGTCGATCTACATTCCAACACTCACCTATGGTCACGAGCTATGGGTCGTGACCGAAAGAACGAGATCCCGGATACAAGCGGCCGAAATGAGTTTTCTCCGCAGGGTGTCCGGGCTCTCCCTTAGAGATAAGGTGAGAAGCTCAGTCATCCGGGAGGGGCTCAGAGTCGAGCCGCTTCTCCTCCACATCGAGAGGAGCCAGATGAGGTGGCTTGGGCATCTGATTCGGATGCCCTCTGAGCGTCTCCCCGGTGAGGTGTTCCGGTCATGTCCCACCGGGAGGAGACCCCGAGGAAGACCCAGGACACGCTGGAGGGACTATGTCACCCAGCTGGCCTGGGAACGCCTCGGTATCCCCCGGGGAGAGCTGGAAGAAGTAGCTAGGGAGAGGGAAGTCTGGGCATCCCTGCTAAAGCTGTTGCCCCCGCGACCCGGCCCCGGATAAGCGGTAGATGATGGATGGATGGATGGATGGATGGATGGACCATTCAGAAATGACAAACTTTTTACTCACCTCCAAAGGGTGCTCTCAGTGACACTGCCAATATGAAAGTCGTACAGCTTGGTTAGTATCAGGATAACCTGGAAATGAAGAATTCAGTTTTACCAACCTTGTAACAAGAATGGTTCACTTTAACAAATATATGTGGAAATAAATAATTGTGGACTATGGTAGATGTGTAATCAGGTGATAATTTTCTCCGTTTTCTTTTTTAACTATTATGGAAGTGAGTGCCAGAGATGAGGGACGGCATGGCTCTGGCCCGATAAGAGGAGCGACAGGTTAGATGAACGGTGATGAGTATGGAGGAGGAATAACAGTGGCATAGTGATTTGGCACCAGGATAGATGAAAGAAGAAAAAACAAAACTGTCAAATTAGAGACGGGAGAATGCCATTTTAATCATTACGCTGACTAGCAGTCACTGCATGTTCTATGGGGATGTGTTCAAAGGAGTTTTAGGAAGGATGTAGGCATCCAACACAGTTCTGGATAGTTTATGATGATTGCTTTTGGCTGTTAGGAAGGAGAAAGTAGTTAATGTTGCATACAGTAAGTGGAGGTCTGCTGGCTGTGTTATGTTATTGAAATGTGCGTTGAAGAATAATGTGCAAGGGTGTAGAAGTTGACATTCAGACTCTTGGTGGACGCAAGGACAAAGGACCCACCAGAATTATATGACTTGAACAAGGAGAGAGGTGGAGATGAAATCCAATGGGAGTTAAGTCTGTCAAGTTTGGTCAATAATTAATGTCTAAAGCGTCACGGAGGTCAAGGGGGATAAGCATCACAAAGAATCCAGAATTCATTGCTATCAACAGGTCCTTGGATTAAGCAGGGCTGTCTCATGACTGTGACTGAATGAAACCACACTCGAGAGCTTCAAACATATTGTTGCTGAAAAGGAGAATGTGGACTTGGTTGAGCTGCTGTTATTTTATTTTATTTTATGGGGGAGGGGGTGGGGGCAATACAAGCGGTGGGTTGGAGAGTGGGCACTGATGAATTCCAGATAGAGATCTGGCAGGTTTATGGATGGCCATGATATCGCACTAAGCCTATAAATAGCAAGGAGTTGGAGGAATGATGTTATGAAGTTGAATAACGAGCATTGATGGATGTCCCATTTTAGACAAAATTATCTCAGCAAAATAGTTGGAGTTTCTAAAGAACCCTTTCCTGCCATGGTTTAAACAAAAAAAAAAGTAATAATAAAAGTGCCATGCCTTCTGCAATACAAAAATGCCCATGGAACAATCCTACCCTGCATAAGATACCATTGATGATTTGAGAGGAAAAGGACAAAAAACACATTGTATGGCCACATTCATTCATTCATTCATTCATTCATCTTCCGAGCCGCTTGATCCTCACTAGGGTCGCGGGGGGTGCTGGAGCCCATCCCAGCTGTCTCCGGGCAGCAGGCGGGGGACACCCTGAATCGGTTGCCAGCCAATCGCAGGGCACACAGAGACGAACAACCATTCGCACTCACACTCACACCTAGGGACAATTTAGAGCGTCCAATCAGCCTGCCATGCATGTTTTTGGAATGTGGGAGGAAACCGGAGCACCCGGAGAAAACCCACGCAGGCCCGGGGAGAACATGCAAACTCCACACAGGGAGGCCGGAGCTGGAATCGAACCCGGTACCTCTGCACTGTGAAGCCGACGCGCTAACCACTGGACTACCGGGTGTATGGCCACAATTATCCTCAAACCTTGATCCAATTGAGCACCTGGGAAGCATGCTTTAAAGGAAGATCTATGATGACAGTGGATGGCCATATACCTCCAAACAGCAATTGGGATACAGTTTTTGCATTCTCAAATACCGAAGTGTGCAGTTCGGATCCTCGAGGGCCGGTATTATGATGTTTCATAGGTCTCCCTGCTCCAACAAACCTGATTCAAATGACCAGCTCATGCTCATGAGCAAGCTCTGCAGAAGCTTGATAACGACCCTGATCATTTGAATCAGGTATGTTGGAGCAGGGAGACCTATGAATCATCCAGGATATCAACCGACCCACCTCTGCACCATGAACAAGACTGTTTTATATATATATACAGTATATCAGTGGCGATTGCTCTCGGACTGCAAGGGAAGCTTGTCTTCCCCTAAAATGTCAAGGAATGAGTGATCAAATATATGAATGTACATTTCTGTGCGTGTAGATGTCATTGACTAAATGGAATGGGCCTCGCGCTTGGGTGTCAGCATAGAGGCGCGTCCTCCAGGTGGCGGATGGAGGAAGCTTCCTGGGAACTACTCGGGAGGTTGGGTCCTGACCTACAGGATCCCGTGGACCAGACACTGTTGTGATTCGGTTTAGGGACCAACATGTGGCACTGTAGGGCTCCTCAGTGTTGGGTCATTGTTGCTTCTTGCTACTGTCATGTTTGTTTCAGTCATGTTTAGTTCATTGTTATGTTTTAGCTTCAGTCCTGTTTTAATCATGGTTTTTGTTTGTTACTTTGGACTTTGTTTAGGATTTAGTTTTCTATGTTTTAAATACAATTCTTCAAATACACCCTACTCCTCCCTCCTGCCTGCTTTTTGGGGTCCACCACCACCTTACTACGTGACAGAATGACCCAACCACCTGGACCCCACAGGTTCTACGGACTGTTCCCTATTCCACAGTGTGCCTGGTGGAGCGCGTCTGCGGCCGACACCCTTTCCACTTTCAGGCAGTGTGTGTGCCTTTTTGTTGAATCAAATGTTTTAATAATGTTTGCCTTTCATTTATTGTTTTGTCATGTCATTTGTATGTATGTTTCATGTCGTTGCTTGTGACCAGTTCTCACGGCTTGCCAATGAATAAACCCTGTATTTTTCTGGATTTCGCGTTGTACTTCAAGCTGCATCTGTGAGCTACATATGAATCAATGTTTTGATTGTAGTAGTTTGAAAGTTCTGTTTAAGTGCTTTGTTAGAGTTCCAGCGGTTGTGAAAATTCCATATGAATAAAGCTGTATTGTATTGTATTCCCTTTAGCATAGCTCTATCTAGTGGATTCATCATGCAACTGCAGCCACTATTGTCCTGTAGCTTCTATTCTATGCGCCTTAGAATGAAGTGCGCCCTATACTTGAAAACAGTTTTAAAATAGGCCATTCATCGAAGATGCGCCTTATAATGTGAAGCGCCTTATGGTGTAGAAAATACGGTAATTGTCCACCTTTGCATTGGTCTCTTTATTAAGGAAACATTTGTTTTTACACAGGTATTGACCCACACTCCATACAAACTTCACATTGACACCTAACATCAAAACGTGTTGCTTTGACGTAGTCGTGGAAACTGCTGACTGCATCTGCTGTCCTGCATGCCAAAGTTGCTTACTTCCTCTGGTTTCCTTGTCTTGTTTTGCAATGCATAAGCACATTTCACCACATCATGAACCTAGCTATATGTCAACAACATGGACTATTGTATCTCAAACTTCTTGATCAGCCCATGACTGCACAAATAAAGCGTAAACAATACTTGGACAAGACAGCTGATTTTTATTTATTTTGCAAAGCTTAGAAATTAATTGGCTTCGGTGGACGATAAAGGATTTGGCTTTCTCTGGAAAATAGCTATTTTTGTTGACATGCATGACATTGCTGGAAGTTCATTTCTCACATGATGGTATGAAGAAGTCTTTAGAAACACTTTACTTGTCAAGCTTGAGTGCAGCTGTGAAAGTCTCTGTCAACCAATTAGAGCAAAAAAGGTCATACAAAGCCAGCAAGACATGGAGATAAAAGCCTCATTTTTAGTGTGTCATGGTTACATTTTGACCATCACACATTTCCCAGAGCTATTCAGTTCAGTTAGCAAGTCGGGAGAAAAGGCGACTGCACTCATGTCAATGGATATCTAAATAAACCGTTGCCATAAATAGCACCAAAAACCATACTTGATTAGATTCAATCCTTGCAATAGTTTGCCACGGGCATCTTTTTAAAAAAAAACAATCAAATAGTTTCTATTTAGTCTTGGTAAAAAAAACATCTTGCCCTTCTCTTGTCCAGCACATGAAGGTCATCCATCATGTGCACCAACAGTCAAAAATATGATTAAAACCAAATGACACTTCCAAACCCTATGGATTTTTTTTGACCCCTCTATGTGCTCGTGAAAGCATCTGACCCCTTGTGTAGCGTGCTCGAATGACATAAATGACCATGACATTTATTTCTGCTATTCATCAAGAAGTTTCACCCACTGGTTTAAGAGCATGTGGGTGTGGAGTATGTGTGAGAGAGAAAACGATGACGACATATCCTGTTATTTTGCTCGAAACTTTTCTTTGATCAATCTTAATCACTTAGCTTCTCTCTATCTGCCTCTCCCTCTTTTCAACTAAAAGCTTTGTCAGGAGAGTCGTCTTCATGATGGTTGACCTCGTTAAATCGGCCTCTTGAAGATTATTTTGTCCTGCAACTTCTGCACATACATTTTGATGCATGACTGAAAACAATGTCAATGCAAAATTCAATTACCCACAATGCTCGAGCATCCTCTTACTTATACGACTATAAACTTCCTATCTCACTGGGCGAATCCTCTTTTTGTAGCAATGCCAGGCACTTCTTTACTATAAATAGTCCCCCAGAAAGGCAAGGTAATCAAAATGTCAGGATTTTGGAATGAAGACTGATTGCCTTAGCTGTTAACGTAAGTTTCCCCATTTGACTGATATATCATTTAGGTTGATCTCCCGAGATCAACTCGAAGGATTATGAGCGCCAAATCTCCAAGAGGAGACTCAGCACTTCTCAAACTAGGTGCAGTAAAGATTTAGCGGCAATCGTGGCGGGACATCTCTCTTCTCTCAGATTGTCTTCAGCTACCTTTTGCCTGTACTCTTAACCAACCCCCTCTCTCACATTTACTGCTGCCTTCTTCTCCCCTAGCCATTTTGGGTCATTCTCTATGGCGAGTTTTCATTGCTCTCATACTGTCTCCAAGTTTAAAAGCTTTCATTAAAATAGCTGGCTTTCCCCAGGACAGGAAAGATGAATTCACCAATCCTAAAGCTGACATCTCTTCTCATTTAACCCATTCAGTATTGGATGGGGAAGTAAATTAATCATTTATTCAATAGCTTCAGCTTCACACCGTTATATAGAGTTCAATTTATAATTCCCAAATAATCCCCCTTTGTGGTTTGTTATCTGTGAAGTTGCCCATTTGTGTTTTTCTGCTGCATTGCAAAAACTGTCCGAAAATCATTTTGATTTTTGTGCTGCATCTGACTTAAATGAAAGTGGTCCAATCTTTTGGTTCCAGAGTGTTTGTTGTTACATCGTGTGGACTTGATGTGGACCTTTTTCAGCATTTTTTGGCCACGACATTCATCAAGGAGGAGACTCTGTGCTTGGTGGTTGCGCCTTCTCGGCAGCATGGGTATACCAGCACTGTTTTTGACTGGAGGAATGTGGGCGCCATTTGACTGTCGTTGCTGGACAGTCCCGGGGCGCTTGTGTCTTGCGCCTGTAATGGGCAGCATTTTTCACAGCCCCGCTTTGTTCAGCGGAGAGATCGGTGCTGTTGAACGGTCTGCGGCTGGATGGATGGAGGTCTTGAGGAGCCGACGATGAGAAGAAAGGAGCGTTGGCGCGGAGTGCCGATGCGGATTTGGAGCTGGGAGTCGCGGCTTGGAGTTTGAAGCGGATTACGTGGGACAGGAGAAGTGAACTAATCTCTTTTCGTCAATGGATGCTACAGCTTCGTGTTTGCTTTCAAAACTTAGCTTGTAGCAGACGTGTGCACGTTTTCAGCATGACGTCTCTGATCCACTGGAGAAAGGACACTTTGATCCTCTCCTCTTTCATCTAGAACTGCTTCAGACAACAGCAGCTCCTATATTTCGTTGTTCTACTTCTTACTTTCATAACTTTGCTGCTGTGAATTGGGAATTTCTCCATTGTGAGACTAATAAAGGTTTTCTTCTTCTTTTTCTTCGTCTCTTCAATTTTTGTTGTTTCTTCAGTTTATAATCAAGTAATGTGTAAACTACGGGTCACTGATGGTGTAGTGGCAAATTCACTTGTCTGGGGTCTCATCGAACCCTCACCTGAAGTCTTCCAGGATCGGTTTTAACTCCCCGTGACCCTGAACAGAAAAGGTGCTACAGAAAATGGATGAATGTGTAAAATGTTTGATTCATTTTAAAAATACAGTGGAACCATTGTTTAGAAATTAAACGTGTAAATCCGACATTTTGTACCCAGAGGTAATTGAAATCCCACTGAAATGAATGGAAAATGCAATTAAGCCATTCCAGCCTCAAAACTAAATTCCGTGTGCGTTTAAAAACTATATAAAATAAAAGGGCAATACAGAATTAAGTGAAAATATTATTGAGAATTAACGCACAAAATACACATGATACCTGTTTATGGCTACTACAACAGGACAGCGGTTCCTCCATTAATAAGCAAGTCTTCTTCCATCATAACGTAGGAATATTTTGATTCAGTTGATTTTTTTTCCATTTAAATCGTTTCAAATTCATTGGTTGATTTTGGCATAACGAACAAGGGAAACTTCTCCTTTATTTTTCAGATTTTTTTTTTCATAAAGTCGGATATCACTGTCATTTAACCCTTTCAGGGACACATTTTTATTTCTGGCGATGCTTTTCAATCAATCCCTGCCGATCACTCAATCTTTCTTTTGATCAATTTGATCCAACCCCCCCCTCCCCAAAAAAATTATCATTCATTCATTCATTCATCTTCCGTACCGCTTGATCCTCACTAGGGTCGCGGTGGGTGCTGCAGCCCATCCCAGCCGTCTCCGGGCAGTAGGCGGGGGACACCCTGAATCGTTTGCCAGCCAATCACAGGGCACACAGAGACGAACAACCATCCACGCTCACACTCACACCTAGGGACAATTTTAGAGTGTTCAATCAGCCTGCCATGCATATTTTTGGAATGTGGGAGGAAACCGGAGCACCCGGAGAAAACCCACACAGGCCCGGGGAGAACATGCAAACTCCACACAGGGAGGCCGGAGCTGGAATCGAACCCGGTACCTCTGCACTGTGAAGCCGACGTGCTAACCACTGGACTACCGGTAATAATAATCCAGTTTCATCGCAATTAAAACCTAATGTGGTAGGTAGCCTTCAATTCACTCAATTATTGATTAAGTTATTGTTCACGTGTCTGAAAATAAACATCCTAAAGGTGTGATACTTATGTGAATTGTTGAACTATTAAAGCGACAGTTGTAAGAGACACACTAACACATTCATTAACAGCAGGTTCCCTTCTTTTTTCTCCTGTAACGGAAATAATGAACAGTACTCTTCTGCCTAATGTGGGTTGTTTATAGAGCCTCCTCGCTTATAAAGTTAATATGTGTTCAAATTTTAATTTGTTTTTCAATAGCTATTTTCTTCCCTTTATTGGCGTGTAGTCTCTCACTACACAGCGATTCTCTCTCTTTCTCTCACTTGTCTCTCCCTCGCTCCAGTTTGTGTAGTCATGGCGCCATATGTCTATAAGATGGGTGCCCAATATGTCGATCGCGATCGACCGGTAGCCCGCGGACTGGTACCAATTGTAACGCGAGGAGTGCAGGGGGTTATGGGGAAATTATTCTTATTATTATTTTCATTCAAAGTTTGTTTCTGGGGCGGCCCGGTAGTCCAGTGGTTAGCACGTCGGCTTCACAGTGCAGAGGTACCGGGTTCGATTCCAGCTCCGGCCTCCCTGTGTGGAGTTTGCATGTTCTCCCTGCGTGGGTTTTCTCCGGGTGCTCCGGTTTCCTCCCACATTCCAAAAATATGCATGGCAGGCTGATTGAACACTCTAAATTGTCCCTAGGTGTGAGTGTGAGTGCGAATGGTTGTTCGTCTCTGTGTGCCCTGCGATTGGCTGGCAACCGATTCAGGGTGTCCCCCGCCTACTGCCCGGAGACAGCTGGGATAGGCTCCAGCACCCCCCGCGACCCTAGTGAGGATCAAGCGGTTAGGAAAATGAATGAATGAATGAATGAATGAATGAGTTTGTTTCATGTACAATTCACCAAATGGCACTGGCAAGGAATAGAAAATGCCAGGAGAAGCGTTTTAAAAGGGTAGACATACATATGATAATTTCTGCACTGAACAGGCTGCATAAGTGGATCCCAGGCCTCCACGTCAGGTCTCGACTAAGGTTGGCAGTGATTTCCTTTTCACAGACTCAAAAAGTAATGTTCTATTTTATTTTTCTGTTCGGTTTATGTTATGGGCCATTATGGCTGTTGCTCATCGTACACGTGTGTGTATGCGTGTACATGCGGTGATGGTTCGATGGCGGGAGGTTGGTTGCTTGAAATGTAAATCTTTGGTCAGAAAAGCTTGGGCACCCCAGGTCTATAACGTCCCCCCCCCCTTCCAACCTCTGCTGAGTGTGGCCATACAAACACCGCCACACATCTTCACAAATCACATGTTTTACACATCAAAAAGCAGGCTCTAAAAACTGGATTCTAAGGTGAACAAAGTGCCGATTGGTCACAGTCGCCACATGAAAAATGCCTGTCTGGCTACCCCGGTTCTAAATAATTGATTCCCGGGAGAAAATATGGAATTTATTCATTGAAAAGAAAATGCAATATGTGTATTTACTGAACGAATCTTCAGGAAAGTTAGAATCTTATTTTGTCCTGCATTTCTGGATCATGCTTGTTATACTAAAATACTATAGAACAGTACAGGGGATTTCTGGGAACAAAATACTGTATAGTTAACTATACCTGTACTTTTCTTTTGGGGTACAGGCAATCTAAAAGACTATCACTGTACAGTGACCATTTTTTTGCTGTGTACATGACAATACGATTTCATTGATTCATTGATCCAGGTGTCGAAGCAACCCGTTCACTTCTCCAGGGAGTGTCTGCTTGTGGACTCGGAGGCTGGCCAAGTGATGCAGGTTGCAAATCCACGTACGCACTCCCCGGTCCAGGAGGTACATACAGCGTTCTGATAAGAATTTAAAGCGGTATTCACCAGGCAATGGAGGATCACAGCTTTGTGGAGTCTATACCTCATCAGAAAAGTGGTGGTAAACATGTGGGTGTGTGTTCACAATTCGCAGGAACATGGACGTGTGCAGTGTACATTGTAACTGAAGGGTATTCGATGCTGAAGACGGGGAGAGGGAAGTGGCATCACCTTTACGGGATGCTTTGCAGGTTCCCGTGTTACACTCCATTCAAGATTTTTCACTTGGTCTGTCTACTAATGAGAGGCTTTTGCTTTTGATAAAGTACTACAAATATATTGTTATTTCGTACACTAAGATACAGCGTAAACACATCCACACTTTTCATCAGTAAGGGACTATTGCTCGTTCTGCAGTTAGCTTGACTTCTTCGTGAAATACAAGGCATGACTCACAATGCTTCTGTTTACATCACGGATGACCTGCATAACCACTAGTGGGCATGTACAACACTAACAGGCCGACAGCTAGTGGGAGAAGCTGGAGACCAGGCAGTTTTGAGGGCAAATAAATAAATACATAAATAAATGACTCGTCAACTGTTAAATTCATTGTCGTCAATTTTGATTGGCGGCATAGTCATGACTAGTCGACTAATCTTGGCAGCCCAAGTTGATGTACCAAGATATTACATGAGGTTTTTCCAGTTTGATCGGATTTTGTCCTTATCGTGTATCCCCAGCCCAGAATGTTTTCTTTAGACCTGAATTGAATATAGTTGAAAAAGAACATTACAAAGACACCCTATCAATTTCACCAGACTGTCGTAGCAAATTATGTAATTGTGTTCTTTATTGAGCGGACCCATAACCTTCATATGGTACATGTTTTAAGCCTTTGTTGTTGTTGTTTTATGTTATATAAGACCTGGCATAATTGTTGCATGTATATCTAATTGTAGAAGTGCTCAAATAAGACAAAAAAAAAAATCACCACAGTCTGAACATTGATCTCCAAGACCTCAGCTGGCTGCTGCCATGACCGGAAGCAACTCTTAAACAGGGATGGGAGGAGTGCGCAGACCAGGCAGAACAGAGGCAGGCAAAGTAGTGTTTGAGGGGAAAATGAAATAACAATCGGTCCACTGTTGCAACGCTGAAAATTATTCTTTTCTTTTCTAGAAGCATTGCTTGGAATAGGGGCAGACGTTCCAGTTACCACTTCTACACTGTGTGACTATATTTGATATTATGAGTCAGTCAGCGCATGACCTGAGTCAATGAGTTGAAAGTTCTGTATTATTTTATTCTATTTATCGATTCTATTTATTCTATTTATTTTATTGTCATTTAGCTCCAAGCATATTTCATTTTTGCTACAGAAAATGAATTATAGTCAGTGGTGTCTGACAACGCCGGTCTCATTCCAGCTCGGTTTGTTGGCTCTTTTGGAAGCATCTGTCAGGGGGGCTGAAGCAGTGCGTGACCTTTCAAATGCTCTGCACACACATGGCGCACCCCCTAGTTCCCTCTTCAGACTTGACTTGGCGTGTGAAGTCGCTGCTGAAAGCTCCGTAACCTCCACCGGCTGAAGCATATCTTTTAATGAAACATGGCACACCGTACACTGTACCTTCTGCTACCTACTGTACATCACCAACAACACTTGCCTTTCTAACATTAGAAACACTGCAACCCCCCACCCCCCAATTAGAATCTCTTCTTCTCACCATTTCATTTATTAACATAGCTGGATGAGACGGGTTTCAAGTGAGGTTTCATTGCTGTTGTACAGATTTTCCACACAGTTCATATGCCGCCATGGCGGGAACATAAATGGCAAATGACGAATAAATTCAAGGAAATCCAGTGATGCTGTCAGTTGATCAACTGAACTGATCCAGTTTGCTAAGGAGTTTGCCCCTAATCTCTCTTTTTTTTTACATTCATAAATGTGATTAATCTCTTCCTCCTCCAACAGGCTATCTGAGGATTGCATTCATTCATTCATCATCCTCACTAGGGTCGCGGGGGGTGCTGGAGCCTATTCCAGCTGTCTTCGGGCAGTAGGCGGGGGACACCCTGAATCGGTTGCCAGCCAATCGCAGGGCACACAGAAACGAACAACCATTCGCACTCACACTCACACCTAGGGACAATTAAGAGTGTTCTATCAGCCTGCCACGCATGTTTTTGGAATGTGGGAGGAAACCGGAGCACCCGGAGAAAACCCACGCAGACCCGGGGAGAACATGCAAACTCCACACAGGGAGGCCGGAGCTGGAATCAAACCCGGTACCTCCGCACTGTGAAGCCGACGTGCTAACCACTGGACTACCGGGCCGCCGTGCAGTATTACTCAATATGGATAATATTGGCAATGAATTTTCACTTGCTAATCTATCAAGCATATAGCTGCACTTTGATCACAGCTATTGATCACTCAAAGCGATCAATAGCTGTCATTGAAATACCTCCCAGTGTGACGTTCTAACCTGAAATTTCTTTTGAAGACAAAGCAGACGCTATGACAGGGATGATACATTAGTTCTGGGTTCAATAGGAACAGCCTATTCATATCAATAATAGGGACCTCAGGGGATAAATGTTTTTCGTCTAAATTAGATGAAGATCGTTTGATTATGAATAAAACATCCGATACAGTTTGATTCCTCGCCGTTAATAGAAAAATGAAACTAAGACTTTCACGCCTGGTCGTTTGCTTGTGTTCCCCTCGCTCCCCTACCCATTCATCAAATGCCACTCTGGTGCAAGACAGCTGGCTGGTACTTAAGCATATTCACAGTTCAGCAGTCCATCAAATTGCACCAAATACAGTAATTTTTCAGTCAAGCGGGAGGAAACCGGAGGACCCGGAGAAAATCCACGCAGGCAGGGGGAGAACATGCAATCTCCACACAGGAAACCCTGGGCCGGAATCGAACCCTGCACCTCTAACACTGTGAGGCAAGCGTGCTAACCAGTCTTCAACCGTGCTGCCTGTTTGTAACAAGCAAATCAGAATCAGACTCATCATGCCTGGCCATCCATCCATCCATCCATCCATCCATCCATCCATCATCTACCGCTTATCCGGGGCCGGGGTCGCGGGGGGAACAGCTTTAGCAGGGGAAGCCCAGACTTCCCTCTCCCTAGCTACTTCTTCCAGCTCTCCCCGGGGGATCCCGAGTCGTTCCCAGGCAAGCTGGGTGACATAGTCTCTCCAGCATGTCCTGGGTCTTCCTCGGGGTCTCCTCCCTGTGGGACATGACCGGAACACCTCACCGGGGAGGCGCTCAGGAGGCATCCGAATCAGATGCCCAAGCCACCTCATCTGGCTCCTCTCGATGTGGAGGAGAAGCGGCTCGACTCTGAGCCCCTCCTGGATGACCGAGCTTCTCACCTTATCTCTAAGGGAGAGCCCGGACACCCTGCGGAGAAAACTCATTTCAGCCGCTTGTATCCGGGATCTCGTTCTTTCGGTCACGACCCATAGCTCGTGACCATAGGTGAGGGTTGGAACGTAGATCGACCGGTAAATTGAGAGCTTCGCCCTTTGGCTCAGCTCCTTCTTCACCACGACAGACCGATACAACGTCATGCCTGGCCAAATATGTAAAACACACAAGGAATTTGTCTCCGGCAGTATGAGCTCCACAAGTATTGTCTTAACAAGTAACTACGAGCGGTGCGATAATGTCCAGAGTCATCAAGTAGAGACAAAGATAGAATATAGACATAGATAGAATAGAAAGGCTAGTCAAAGCAGTTGAATTCTTGCTTTGTGTGTGTGTGTGTGTATTTTGTGCAGTCGTGCCAGAAGGAAGGAATTTAAAAAAAGAGGCAGTGTCCAGGCTAAGTATAAGTGAATTTTGCATGGCCACTTTGAAGATTTGCAGTGTACAACTTCTGAAAATTGGGAATAGGGGCACCTATTGTATTTGCAATGGGATCGTGTCCTTCTTCGTAGCAGCACCAGAACAGAAAGACAATTCAGAAAGTTTCAAAAACTCCAAAAAAAAATTCAAAAACAGAAAGTTAATTCAGTCAAAGGATGCCGTCTAAAACTTCTTCGATTCAGCACTAACAAAATCAAATCAAATGTATGTGCATGTCATAATAATATCAGTATTGTCTGGCAGGAATATGAATTTTAAACTGAAGGTGTATTATTGTGGCAGCATGTTTTATCCCCAGGGAATATACCATGCTATGATTTTTTTTGTAAATGGTTAAATCAGTACTATTTGCCCACTTGCTTTTCCATGTCATTGGAGTTTAGGGCATTTTTTCCTCGCTCGCCAGATCCAATGAAGTTACATCTGTTCCGTCATCAGGCAGATTTACATAAATGGAACTGCGGGCGACTGGTTCGCTCATCCGCCTCAGAGTGCAGAGGTGCAGGGTTCGATTCCGGCTCCGGCCTTCCTGTGTGGAGTTTGCATGTTCTCCCCATGCCTGGGTGGGTTTTCTCCGGGTACTTCCTCCCACATTCCAAAAATATGCATGGCAGGGTAATGGAACACTCTAAATTGTAACACTCTAAATTGTCCAAAGGTGTGACTGTGATGTGTGCCCCACGATTGGCAGGCCACCAGTTAAGGGTGTACCCCGACTATTGCCCAAAGACAGGCCCCTGCCTGGGTGGGTTTTCTCCGGGTACTTCCTCCCACATTCCAAAAATATGCATGGCAGGGTAATGAACACTCGAAATTGTAACACTCTAAATTGTCCAAAGGTGTGACTGTGATGTGAGCTCCACGATTGGCAGGCCACCAGTTAAGGGTGTACCCCGACTATTGCCCAAAGACAGGCCCTGGCCTGGGTGGGTTTTCTCCGGGTACTTCCTCCCACATTCCAAAAATATGCATGGCAGGGTAATGGAACACTCGAAATTGTAACACTCTAAATTGTCCAAAGGTGTGACTGTGATGTGAGCTCCACGATTGGCAGGCCACCAGTTAAGGGTGTACCCCGACTATTGCCCAAAGACAGGCCCCTGCCTGGGTGGGTTTTCTCCGGGTACTTCCTCCCACATTCCAAAAATATGCATGGCAGGGTAATGGAACACTCGAAATTGTAACACTCTAAATTGTCCAAAGGTGTGACTGTGATGTGTGCCTCACGATTGGCGGGCCACCAGTTAAGGGTGTACCCCGACTATTGCCCAAAGACAGCCCCATGCCTGGGTGGGTTTTCTCCGGGTACTTCCTCCCACATTCCAAAAATATGCATGGCAGGGTAATGGAACACTCGAAATTGTAACACTCTAAATTGTCCAAAGGTGTGACTGTGATGTGTGCCTCACGATTGGCGGGCCACCAGTTAAGGGTGTAGCCCGACTATTGCCCAAAGACAGCTGGGATAGGCTCCAGCACACCAGCGAACCTTCTGAGGACAAGCGGATTAGAACATGGATGAATAAATGGATGTTCCAGTGATCTTGGTTGCATGGACCACAGGAACTTCTCTTTTCTAGAAACTGATGCACACTGTATTAAGAGTTCCTGATAATTGTGGTGAAAGTGGGGGCAATTTTAAACACACAATGCTTGGCTAGAAAACCTGAAGCCATCTGTTCAACTGAATAAAATGTTTCCAGTCATGTTGACTGACGACTGGGACTGTTCACTGCATTTCAACTTCACACTTGATGTTGATGTTTCTGTGCTTAAGACCGCAACGGAAAAAAAAACACTTTAATGAATGTTTTAATGAGGTAGGAGACAGCTTGTGTGCAGCAGTCGCCCTGTTAGTGCAATAAATTTACATATTCATGTATTCCAGAATCTTAATGACTAGTAGTACTTCATTTGAGATATTTTTGTCATACTCTGTTAGTTCATGTGGTGTTAATATGTTATTGTATGCTTCACGTGATCGTTACAAAATGTCAATGATATTGCGTTCGGAATCTAGATTTCTGAATCTTCTAGTGTTTTTAGTCTTCAATTCATCATTCATTCATTCATTCATCTTCCGAGCCGCTTGATCCTCACTAGGGTCGCGGGGGGTGCTGGAGCCTATCCCAGCTGTCTTCGGGCAGTAGGCGGGGGACACCCTGAATCGGTTGCCAGCCAATCGCAGGGCACACATAGACGAACAACCATTCGCACTCACACTCACACCTAGGGACAATTTAGAGTGTTCAATCAGCCTGCCACGCATGGTTTTTTGGAATGTGGGAGGAAACCGGAGCACCCGGAGAAAACCCACGCAGGCCCGGGGAGAACATGCAAACTCCACACAGGGAGGCCGGAGCTGGAATCGAACCCGGTACCTCTGCACTGTGAAGCCGACGTGCTAACCACTGGACTACCGGGCCGCCCGGAAGAAAAAAAAATGTCTGAGTAATTTGCTTGAATTATAAATGATCCTCTCTTTGAATATAGTTGGACAAACTCTCTAACACCTTTCCCTTACTCGGTTCATACACAAATCATTTAAAATTGGTAGACCTAACCTTGACTGGAGCTGCTGTGGTGGGTGGCTGATCGAGTAGCGGGAGAGTGGAGGAGGAAGAGGTTGTGAACTCCCCATCAAATACTAAATGGATAATTCAACTCTATTCCACTAAAAGACCCACTGGAGGCAGAGTTTGTAGAAAACATCGCACCATCAACGAACATAACCAGCTCCATCTTTGAAGAAAGGAATGGGATGATGTACCGCCCCCTGATATAAATACTCTCCTCGCTCTGCTCTCTTTTCGATTTACTTATTTCTAAAGCCTGAGGCTCAATGTGATCCATCATCTGCTGGAGCTGTGCTTCCTCTCTCTTTGCGTGCCAACTGAACCATATAGTGATCACAGCATTTCTTTCTCAAAATCCAAATCCCATCAGCTCTTGTTCGGTTGTCATTATGCAGTTAATGGACAATTGAAATCACTATTAGGGAACAGTTGGAGTAGAGCAGGGGTGCCAAAACTTTTTCGTTTGAAGCCCGCGTACAAAAAAAAATGGAAGGATTAAAGGGCCACTTAAGTCAAGTCAAGTCAAGTCAAGTCAAGTCCACAGTATTTCTCGAGCACTTTCAAACAGCCATCGCTGCATACAAAATGCTGTACATGGAGCGATTTAACATACACAATAAACAGTAAGACGAATCGGTAATAAAGGCGGTAGAAAGCACCAAGCAGTAAAATCAAGAACAAATCTAAGTCATGCTGAGTCGAACGCCAAAGAATACAAGTGAGTTTTGAGAAGGGCTATGGAGATGGGCAGCGAGGAGGCTTGCCGAATGTTCAGTGGGAGGTCATTCCAGAGAGAGGGACCAGCAACAGAAAAGGCTCGATCCCCTCTGAGCCTCAGTTTAGTTCTTGGTACTTCTAACAAAGACTGGTCCACAGACCTGAGGCAGGTGTGTAGGGGCGGATGAGGTCAGAGAGGTAAGGTGGCGCGAGATTATTCAGAGATTTACAGCAGCCGAATCCCATATCCACATTCAGAACAAAACAATTTTTTTACCGACTTGAGGATCATTCATGTGATGTCTTCATAAATCAGCCATAGATCATAAAGTGGAAGGAATTATTTTACCTCTAAAATTGAAGTACAGTGATCCCTCGCGATTTCGGTGCATCGCAGATTTTTTCATTCGTAAAAATATATATTTTATATATATATATATTGCGCGTCGTCCCGCACGCGGTCTGTCCTTCCGTCTGTCCCTTTTCAAAACGTACCTACTTCACCGCATCGCCACTGCGCCGCTCAGGCAGTGGCTCACTACGATCGCGCGGGCATCTTAGCGAAAAAATGTTGTCTACCCACAAGCATTGCAATGAAATTGTTAGTTATTTAGTAGAGCTAAACATCTCTTTATTTTCACGATAAGCAATGAAGATGAACAAAAAGTTGAACCAAGCAACAACACTTTTGTGGGCCGAAGGCCCACCTTACCAGCCTTCCGCAGGAACTAGCTGGTTCGCCGCCCTCCGGCGAACCAGCCGGAGGGCGGTATATATATATATATATATATATATATATATATATTTTTTTTTTTCGGGGGGGTTCCGCAAGAATCAGTGCTAAGTGTTGTTTACTATGCGTGCTAGTGTGTGCACACTCTGCTCAAGTGCAGAAGGTCCACGTGGGGCACGCATGGGCCACGCAGGTGGGTGTATATGTGTTGCTGAGAGAAAGAGAGAGAGACAGAGAGAGGAGGCTTATAAGAACAAAAGCAGGTCTCTCTCATCCTTAATTGTCTTAATTGACTAATCATAAACACGTCTGATGCACAAGCTGGATCGCTGGCCTTAGAGTGTGTGTGAGGAGGGTGGGGGGACACTTCTAAGAACAAAAGCAGGTCTCTCCATTCTCAATTGTCTGAACAACCTTAATTGACTAATCATAAACATGTCTGCTGCACTCTGCGGGATCGCTGGCCTGTGTGTGTGATAGGTTGATTATTTTTAGTGATCATACATGCGCTTATCATTAATGTTATATTCATATTGAGTGATTGATTGATGAATTATGCTCGCAAAGAAGAAAGCTTATGCCTGACATGATAAATTGATTATGTCTGCAATGAAGAACGCTTCTGCTTTTAATAAAGATCTATTCTTCATTATGTACTCACATTTATCCTTTATATACTCACATTTATACTCAAGAATGCTTAGTGAAAAAAGTACTTGAAAACTAGTACTTGAAAAAAAGTGGGTGATGATTGAAACTGCTTGCAATATCTCAACGTTATTATTTATTACATATGAAGATCATATATTTTTGGAAAAAACATTGGGGCGGCCAGATGTGGCCCCTAGATCCTGAGAATTTACCGTCAAAGTCTCTGGCTTCGCTTTTAGTACAGGAACATTTTAAGATGTTGTCATTTAGCTTCAAAATTAATTTAATGCAATTATGGAAGTGAATTTCTAGGGAGGGGGGGGGGATTGGTTTGTTTTTTTTAAATGTCCGCATCTCCACTCTAAAGCTCACAAACGTCCTAAATATGACAAACTATCACTGTTCGTGAACATAATTATAATATCCAATTTGGAAAAACTCGAGCAAAAAGCTTCCAGGTTATTCTTTACTCCGAAAGTCATACAAAGGATAAGGATTGTGTTTTTCATTAGAGGCAAGCTACTGTAAATCGTGCTCTTTCATTTGAGTGAAATGTGTCAGCTATCAAGATGGAAACGAATGACCAAAGATAACAAATCACACATTTTTGCATAATCACATTTTATTCCACCACGAAATAACCCCACGGAGGGAGAAATCTCACATAATCGCAGGTGATCTCACAAAAACAACAATGCCATTGACAAAACAAAAAGAGTTGCCCTCTTGTCTTCTGGGGAACCCAACCCACCTTTCCAAATAAACACCTCTAAGATAGGATATCTTTATTTTTATCTACAGCCACTTCCTTAAAAAACTGCATCTAAGCATATCAGCCTGTTTAGCCTGCGCTTGAATAGCTTTAATGTTTTTTTGCTTATATTTAGAAGCTCATCTCTCTCAATTTGTACATAGTTTGAGTTTATAAATACAAGGGAAAAACCATTAAAGTTATTCACCCGGAGGCTAAACAGGCTTATATTTTATAATGAGCTTCAGAGCCAGTGCAGTTTATAATTGCCAGACAAGCTTCAAAACATTGTATATAGTATGCCGCATCTGGGAAAGTCAACATGCATTAGACATGATGGCGCACTTACATATTTTTTTTTCCTTTACAGCTCTGATTAGCTGTGAAACAAAAGTTGTTTTTTTTTCAATTTTTTCTAACTGAAATCAAATGCCAATAGGTTGAAACATTAGCTCGAATCATCAATAGAAAATAACCCACTATTTACAAGTCAAGTAATTTAATGAGTAGCCTTTTATAGCCTTTAGATAGAAATTGCGATGGCTAATACACTTTCTCTGAACACTCCATATGTTCAAATGTTAAGCGGGAAATGAATGCTTAATGTTTTTGGGGGGGGGGGGTTTCTCTAAAGAGTTTTCAATGTAGGGCGGCCCGGTAGTCCAGTGGTTAGCACGTGGGCTTCACAGTGCAGAGGTACCGGGTTCGATTCCAGCTCCGGCCTCCCTGTGTGGAGTTTGCATGTTCTCCCCGGGTCTGCGTGGGTTTTCTCCGGGTGCTCCGGTTTCCTCCCACGTTCCAAAAACATGCGTGGCAGGCTGATTGAACACTCTAAATTGTCCCTAGGTGTGAGTGTGAGTGTGAATGGTTGTTCGTCTCTGTGTGCCCTGCGATTGGCTGGCAACCGATTCAGGGTGTCCCCCGCCTACTGCCCGAAGACAGCTGGGATAGGCTCCAGCACCCCCCGCGACCCTAGTGAGGATCAAGCGGCTCGGAAGATGAATGAATGAATGAGTTTTCAATGTGACGGCCCAGTGGCCGACTGGTTAGCATATCGGCCTCATGGTGCAGGGTTCAACTCCGGATCTGGCCTTCCTGTGTGGAGTTTGAATTTTCTTCCCAAGCCTGCGTGACTTTGGTTGTTCGTCTCTGTGTGCTTCGCGATTGACTGCCAACTGGCTCAGGGTGTCCCCCGCCTACTGGCCGAAGACAGCTGAGATAGGCTCCAGCAAGCCCTGTGACTCTTGTGAGGATAAGCGGATCAGACGATGGATGGATGGATGGATGGGTTTTCAATGTGGGACTACCACGACACTCTGTGCAGCTCATAAATTGTAAATCTGACTGTAATGCCTCACCAGGCATCAACCTCATCACACATCACTGATGTGAAAATAATGCCTGTACACATTGAGCAGTAGAATTACAAACAAAACCTGTAAGACACATGCCCTGCAATTTCTAAAGAAACACACTATGCATGCACACCCACTGCTGATAAACGGTTATGTTTAGTTTTCACTAATACTAACCTGTAACCTGGTTATAAGCACAAACTGTCAAATCCCTGCGCTGTTTGCATGGATGTGTTGTGACTCCCCAATAGCGTCACTACAAGACTAATATTTCAACTACGACCACCACTTATAGGATACTAGGTGGTTCGCCGCCCTCCAGGCGGCTCATCAGCTAGTTCCTGCGGAAGGCTGGTAAGGTGGGCCTTCGGCCCACAAAAGTGTTGTTGCTTGGTCCAACTTTTTGTTCATCTTCATTGCTTATCGCGAAAATAAAGAGATGTTTAGCTCTACTAAATAACTAACACTTTCATTGCAATGCTTGTGGGTAGACAACATTTTTTCGCTAAGATGCCCGCGCGATCGTAGTGAGCCACTGCCTGAGCGGCGCAGTGGCGGCGCGGTGAAGTAGGTACGTTTTGAAAAGGGACAGACGGAAGGACAGACCGCATGCGGGACGACGCGCAATATATAAATAGACAAAAAAAGTTTTAAAAAAAACAAATTTATTCTGTACACATAAGCCATGCGGTGGTTCCTCCACAGATATGACACCATCAACAGGGAAACATTGCTTCAAGAGCGGCGGCGGGGAGCTGGTTTGCAGCATTTACTGGGTCGAGGAGTCTTATTTTGAAGGTTTCCGAACCTGGTAAGAGCATTATCTAAAAAAAAAAAAAAAAAGAAATCTTAAACCTATTTCAACTAATAAGAAGACAAGATGAACGTCATAACGCAACTCATCACCATATTTTTCTCTAATTTAAAGACCTCAGCTACATTGTCGGCGTGTCCAGCAGAATCGTTTCCGCGTGGATCTAAAAGCTTTTTGAGCCTTCTTGTATGCCACCAACACAAGTAAGATAAGAATACTCTTTTGTGTAGTAAATGTGTACTCTTGTAACATGTGTCTTAAATATGTAACATATAAATAACGTTGGGCGGCCCGGTAGTCCAGTGGTTAGCACGTCGGCTTCACAGTGCAGAGGTACCGGGTTCGATTCCAGCTCCAGCCTCCCTGTGTGGAGTTTGCATGTTCTCCCCGGGCCTGCGTGGGTTTTCTCCGGGTGCTCCGGTTTCCTCCCACATTCCAAAAATATGCGTGGCAGGCTGATTGAACACTCTAAATTGTCCCTAGGTGTGAGTGTGAGCGTGGATGGTTGTTCGTCTATGTGTGCCCTGCGATTGGCTGGCAACCGATTCAGGGTTTCCCCCTACTGCCCGAAGACATTTGGGATAGGCTCCAGCACCCCCCGCGACCCTAGTGAGGACCAAGCGGCTCGGAAGATGAATGAATGAATGAATGATGAATTGAAGACTAAAAACACAAAGATTCCTGGGGGGGGGGGGGACAAATCCTACCTCGCGAATCCTTCTGGTCCCCATTAGATGCGAAAAATGATGGATTACTGTCTAAACATACATACAAGTATGGCTCAGCTTCAAATAACAGACAACCGTGATTGGCAATTACCTGAGCCCAGAGTAACTATGATCTCATTTTCAGTTGGCAGCAAGTGGCAAAATGGCCACCCTCTGAGATGGCTACAAAACGGGAGAGTTTCGCTGCTTAGCTCATATTCCAAAAATGCAATATTAATCAGAATGACACGTTTAGACACGTAAAATCCTCATCTGTTATCCCTTTAAAACATTTGGTGTGCTCCAACTCTCATCTTAACCGAGAAAGATGTGGTCTATGTCTAGCCCATTATAAATCATGAAGAATCCCAAGGAGGCGAAACTGGACAATGCTCACAGATAAAAATCTGTGCTCAGTATCTTGGACCATCTTCATCCTCTATAAGCCTCTTAACAAGATCAGAGATTTAAGTCATCAACTTTCTGAAAACCGATTAATAACAGAGGCAGCTTGGGAATGTTGCCACACTTATAACAAGCTGAGGAAGGTACATAAATTAGATTGGATCAATGAACAGAGGAATTAATGATTGTTTTGTTTTGGGTTTTTTTTTTCTCCCAGAACTGCAATATGAAAAGAAACAGCAAAAATAACAAGGTCAAATAGTAATAAAACAAACAAACTTACCAGCTTAACATTTTCAAAAAAAAAGGCGTTTTGAAGAAGCAGAATCTTATTTAATGCTATCCCTTCTCTACAGTTCAATTGCAAATGAAATACAAATACTACGTAAAGCTAGATTTTTAAAAAAAACATTTTAAAATTGAGAAATCATCTGACAAAATACCTTCCATAAAGGCTTACAAAGGCTTATTTTGAAAAAAATGGCATGCATGTTGTCACTTCACATCCCATTAAAATAACAATTACACCTTTGATTGTAGCCATTTTATTACTTAATTAATTCAATACATATTACTTGAAAATGCAATGTACACATTTAGTGGAATGCCACATTTGCAGTCACAAATTTACTATTCAAAGCAGGACCGGCATTTTCGGAAGACTCTGTGTGAGCTGTTGAAGAAGCACAGTGGGAGCTTCGGTACAGTTAATGAAGTGTTATTTACAAGTCTTTAAGAATCATATTTGGCCTGAGGTCTCACATCATCTCTGCCAAGACTCCCCTGGGAGCACCCATTCTGTCGGTGTAACATAACAATGAGACAAATTAAAAGCTGGCATAGATACCCTCAAGCTCCAGACCACGCAAAGGCTGAAGTTCATGATGTAGACTGAGAAAATGTCTGCACCGAGAGAGAATTTTGCGACTGAATGTTGAAAGATTTAATAAAATCACCAGACCAAAAAAAAAATTCAAAGCATATACAATACAATACAATACAATACAATACAATACATGCTGATTTATATAGCGCTTTCACAACAGCGGCAGCTGTAACAAATAAACACAACACATAACATAAAACACGGACAGTCGTGCAGTCCTAACCACTTTTCCGTCACACGCTTTGTTGTTTGAAGCGGTTTGAGATGAAAGAGGAGAGACTCAAAGTGTCCTTTAACCAGTGGATCAGAGACGTCATCCTCAAAATGTGCACACGTCGGCTACAAGCTAAGTTTCAAAGTCAACAAGAAGCTGTAGCATCCACTGACGAAAAAAGAGATTGGTTTACTTCACCTGTCCCATGGAAATCCATCTCAATTCCAAGCTGCGACTCACGGTTCCAAATACGCATCGGCGCTCTTCGCCAACGCTCCTCTCTCCTCATCCTCAACTTCAGCGGCCATCCATCCAGCCGCACCAACGCCAACTGTCCAACAGCGCCGACATAGCCACTGAACAAATCGGGGTTGTGAAAAATGCTGCCCATTACTGGCGCAAAAAACACAAGCGCCCCACGTCTGTCCAGCACCGACAGTCAATGGCGCCGACATTCCTCCCAATCAAAATCTGTGCTGGTACAGATGTGCTGCCGAGAAGGCGCAACCACCAAGCACAGATACTGCTCCTTTGACGAATGTCATGGCCAAAAAGCGCTGAAAACAGTCCATATCAGGTCCACACGATGAAACAACAAACAACATGTGACAAAACAAAAGACAAAAACAGCAAAAAAGAACAAAAAAGCAAGGCTCTTGAAGAGCACTTGCCGAAGGCTGCCTACTCGGGCGCCATCTTGGAAAAAAAAGATAGTAATGAAGACAGGGTATTGTTACAAATGAACAATTAGCATACGTTTCTTTTTTTGCTTTAATTTACCCTGAATACTCTGAATAATATGACTAAGAATGTCGCAAAGTATTTATGAAGTAATGACTGCACTAAAGAACATTTCTTCAAAACGTGAAAGAAAACCGTCAAAACTATAGATAAGGGCTGACAACTTCCCCACGACAGCATGCCGCCTCCTCTCTGCACTCGCCCAGAGGTGCTAAACTGGCAGTCTAGGCCTTTGTGGTGTTATGTCATTATTCAATTCTTCTCTTCAATTAAACGAGTGACATAGCATGCCCTCTGACTGCACTGAAGGCTCATTATCAACTGTGATCTTGCCTCTACGCATCTCCGGTGACAAACACCAAAGTCTTGCCAAGTGTTGATATTGCCCCACAGGAGGGTGTGAGGGATTCGTCTTGTCGTTATTTTTATTTATTTATCTATCACTTGCCCTGTGATTGGTTGGCAAGCAAACCAGGGGGAGTAACCCGCCTCTCACCGTAAATCAGCTGGAATAGGCTCCATTTTAACTGAGGACCGATCAGGAAAAGCAATATAGGGAATGCTGTGCTGTTCCTCTTGGATGGTATAATATGTTATATGCGCTGTAGTTGTTCTGTTAGTGTGTGTGGCTGCTGTCTCATGTGTGGTGTGTGTAGGTACACACGTATGTTTGTACGTAAGTATGTGGGAGCGAGTGTCAGAAGGAGGTGCCCTTCCTGATTGGCCAACAGCCGCAAGTTGAAAGATCCTCCGTGGAGTGACGGGAGCGGTAATACATCTGACAGCAGTAGCTCGTTTGCTCTCGGCCTCCAACCGGTGACTCTTTTTGAAACAATTCGTGCTTCCTTAGTTTATGTGCTACCTGACTCTGTAGTTTGTTGTTAGTTTTTGTATTGGTTAGTTTTAGGGTGAGCCACTGATATTGTAACGGTACACTCGCCTGACTTTTGTGCAGGCAATGTGGGATGGTGAGGGTGTGGCTGTACCGCTTGATCCTCACTAGGGTCGCGGGGGGTGCTGGAGCCCATCCCAGCCGTCTCCGGGCAGTAGGCGGGGGACACCCTGAATCGGTTGCCAGCCAATCGCAGGGCACACAGAAACGAACAACCATCCACGCTCACACTCACACCTAGGGACAATTTAGAGTGATCAATCAGCCTGCCATGCATATTTTTGGAGCGTGGGAGGAAACCGGAGCACCCGGAGAAAACCCACGCAGGCCCGGGGAGAACATGCAAACTCCACACAGGGAGGCCGGAGCTGGAATCGAACCCGGTACCTCTGCACTGTGAAGCCGACATGCTAGCCACTGGATTACCGGGCCACCCGGGTTGAATAAATATGAATTATAATTTTGAGTATAAGTGTGTTGTATATTTTATTGAGATGGATAGATAGATTTGTTTTTTGTTCCAGAAATGGGAATACATTTATTGAACATTCCAATACACCTAGAAGCTAGCCCCTGTCATTTTCTAATATTAGTTTGAACCCTCACCCTCTGTCCAGCTCCTGGAGGGCCACTGGCCAGGTGTTGGAGGAGGTTACTAGGTCAGTGCCGTGCTAGCGGCCAGAGCAGTGTGTGAAAAGAAGCAGAAATAGGTCAAAGTGAGAGATGATGGCAAATAGGAAGTGACACTGAGCCCGCCCCAAACCCTCCTCAGTGAATGATGGGGACACATGTATGTAAAGATGGAGTTCAGTGACTTCTGAAACAGTTACACCGTTCATTTTGGGCACAAATGTATTTGTTTTTGAGGTGACTCCTGTCATTATATGTTAAATGCTATTTCAGGGATTTATTTGCCAAATTAACATTAACATCCATTGTGATTTGTTAAGCTCACATCTCTGTTTTATATATAAAAAAGGAGGAGTATGGATCATGCGGACGTTGTATCGGTCTGTCGTGGTGAAGAAGGAGCTGAGCCAAAGGGCGAAGCTCTCAATTTACCGGTCGATCTACGTCCCAACCCTCATCTATGGTCACGAGCTATGGGTCGTGACCGAAAGAACGAGATCCCGGATACAAGCGGCCGAAATGAGTTTTCTCCGCAGGGTGTCCGGGCTCTCCCTTAGAGATAAGGTGAGAAGCTCGGTCATCCGGGAGGGGCTCAGAGTCGAGCCGCTTCTCCTCCACATCGAGAGGAGCCAGATGAGGTGGCTTGGGCATCTGATTCGGATGCCTCCTGAGCGCCTCCCTGGTGAGGTGTTCCGGGCATGTCCCACCGGGAGGAGACCCCGAGGAAGACCCAGGACACGCTGGAGAGACTATGTCACCCAGCTGGCCTGGGAACGTCTCGGGATCCCCCGGGGAGAGCTGGAAGAAGTAGCTAGGGAGAGGGAAGTCTGGGCTTCCCTGCTAAAGATGTTGCCCCCGCGACCAGGCCCCGGATAAGCGGTAGATGATGGACGGATGGATGGATGGATGGATGGATGGATGGAGTATGTATTATATATACACCCAAACTGAGTGGCCTTTTACAGGACAGCGGTACCTTTACTCACGAATGTCTCTTCATCCAAATTTTTCAAGTTACGAAATGCCTCAACAGGAAAATATTGCCTCTTGTTATGAAAGAAATTTCAAGATGCAAAATGTAAATATAAGTATGTGATGCTACTCGCAGCTCCGAATTTCCTGAACACAACATACTTATAGCTGCTCTGACATTGGCTATTACCGAGCATCTTCCTGGCATCCCATTGAGTAAGAGGGTCTGTTACCGTATGTGTCTATGTATGTAAGATAGAGAGATCCATGTCTATGCAACATCCTCGTCATTCGTCCCCCGGGCCATGAAACGCTCCAATAGTTTTACGTAAATGTGAATCACCCAGAAAAAGTGTTCACCAGTAGGGTGATCGCTCACTATGCTTTTTGCTTTGGACATTTTTGAAGGATTGTATACAATCAGGATATTGTATACAATCACACACCTAGGGACAATTTAGAGTGTTCAATCAGCCTGCCACGCATGTTTTTGGAATGTGGGAGGAAACCGGAGCACCCGGAGAAAACCCACGCAGGCCCGGGGAGAACATGCAAACTCCACACAGGGAGGCCGGAGCTGGAATCGAACCCGGTACCTCTGCACTGTGAAGCCGACGTGCTAACCACTGGACTACCGGGCCGCCCGGTATATATATATTATCCATAAATCTCGTTTGTTTGCATAGGGATGACCATTAATGTCAAACAAGGCTTCTCTAATTGCATCCCATAGGCTTGAAAACAGTACACATCATGGCTTCACTCTCAAGGTTTTATAATGGACCAAGGGAAATGTTTGTTTTTTATTTCTTGAAGCGTGACTCTGAAATCAATCCACCAGAAAGTGAATCTGACTGAAAGATTATTTTCATGCATTCTGGTTTCTTTTACTTCCTAAAAGTTGGCTGCTATGCTTTCACTTCGGTTTGGCTGCCTCAACCCCTCATCGATCCTGACGAGGGTAAAATGTTCTCACCCCTAGGGTGCTTCGTTGAATGACTAGAGGAGTGTATTGTGGGCTTGATTTTCTAAAGGTTCGTGCATGCGATAAAGGGGCCCTTGATTGCGATCGAAAAACATGGCACACCCATGATTACGTCTGCCAAATGCACAAAATTGCCGGACAGGTCATTTTGCACATTTTGGGAGCAGTAAATGCAAATTAATTGATTCATCGTGTTCAAATGTGATTTATCAAACCTGAGGTGAATTGCGTTCGCTCTTTTTGCATCTTTAAATAGCGAGGCAAGCGTAAACCAGCTTGCAAATTGATGCCAGTGTAGCGCAGGCATAATGAGAACTTTTTTCCGGTCGTGAAAATAGCTTTTAAAAATGAACGGAAATTATCAACACATACCATCTTTCCAGAAACTCAGTTTGGGGTTTTTGAAAAACCAAAGGGCTGTCTTGAAACCAGTCACAAGAAGGAGTCATGTACAATAAGATTATTTTTATCACATAAAACTACACAAAAGCTTCTTGTCAGATGAGCTCTGAAACATGAAACAAGAGCCTCAAGGTCAAGAGTGACATTTTAGAAAATCTCAAACGAAAAAAGGTTTACATCACGAGTTTAGTAATTAAACAAAACACATTGAATAAAGCATGAAAAATAATTTATGTTTGGTCAATTTGGGCAAACTATTATTTTGTCAAAGTGAGATCCTGACGAGCGACAAACCCAGAAGTGTGATGTCCACGCAAGACAAAAGCAGGGGAAGTGCCCAAACCCAGTCAGAAATTTTGGAAGGTGATGTTTCAAACTTATCTGAGGAGACCCATGGTGTTTGAAAATTTAGAGGAAGAGGAGGTTGTTGGTAAGCTGAAGCAAAACAGTAAATATCATGGCTTCACTCTCAAGGTTTTATAATGGATGCTTGGCGACACGGTTGTGACTGGTTAGTACAATGTTACTACAGCCTTACATTGTTAAGTTTATATGCTCTCCCCGTGCAGGCACGGATTTCTCCGGGTACTCGAGTTTCCTCCCACATTCCAAAAACATGCATGGTAGGTTAAGTAGACACTCTTTATTGTCCCCGGGTTTGATTATGAATGTGAATGGTTGCTCATCTGGCTGGCAACCAGTTCAGAGGGTAGCCCACCTACTGCCCAAAGACAGCTGGGATAGGCTCCAACATGCCCACGACCCTCGTGAAGATTCATCCATTCATTCATTCATCTTCCGAGCCGCTTGATCCTCACTCGGGTCGCGGGGGTGCTGGAGCCTATCCCAGCTGTCTTCGGGCAGTAGGCGGGGGACACCCTGAATCGGTTGCCAGCCAATCGCAGGGCACACAGAAACGAACAACCATTCGCACTCACACTCACACCTAGGGACAATTTAGAGTGTTCAATCAGCCTGCCACGCATGTTTTTTGGAATGTGGGAGGAAACCGGAGCACCCGGAGAAAACCCACGCAGGCCCGGGGAGAACATGCAAACTCCACACAGGGAGGCCGGAGCTGGAATCGAACCCGGTACCTCTGCACTGTGAAGCCGACGTGCTAACCACTGGACTACCGGGCTGCCCCCTCGTGAAGATAAACAGATTAAATAATGGGTGGATGGATGGTTTAATGTTCCACATTAAAATATAGAGATTGCACAATTCATACACAGAATACTAATTTCTGCTAATTAATAGTACTGTGATGGCATTTCTACAAATTACATACTTATGTGAACGTGTCATTATCTGGTTGTAACATAACCACCTAATGCTATTCAGATTTTTAATGAGAAATAGATGGAGAACAATCAATCTAAAAAGGCACCTGTGAAGATTGACTTTTTAGAGATTCAACAGAGAGAAGCATTCTCAACACCTTAGGGGGATGCATAGCACCATCATTTACAAGCTAAACTATTTATTCATTGCAAGGACAGGCCATTTGTAATCACTTTAACCCAGATTATCAGATGAAAACGGTGTGAAGATTGGGGGTGATGACAGCGAGGAGATATTATGATACAATACAGTATATATTTGACTTAAGAATCCTTAACTTTTTTTATTATTAAACAGTAATAACAGTAAGTAAGAACCCCTTCTTTAAATCAGTTTCAGTGAAAACACATTAAAAGTAGAACATAATATGTGTTGTTGGAAGGAAGGGTTGCCCTTCAGGCATGTAACAGTCATCGTCACTGTGCTATGGACTCAATCCTCCCCCTTTCCCAGGGGTACAAGTGCAGGCACAAAACCTAAATAGGAGCAAGCTCCAATGCTGATACCTGCAGAAAAGATATCGTAGGCAGTTTGCCGGTCATATCAATCATTAACTGCTGCCACTGTATACACCAATGCACGGTGTTCAAAAGGTTGGTGTTCTACAAGTATAACAGTCTGGTACCAAAGAGAAATGAAAAATGTAGAGTGTGTTCTTTAAGTAGGTTCATCGACTGTATACCCCAACACGTACATCTGAGCCCGAGGAGGAGCTATGTACTTAAAGTGTTGATCTACACACATGCATGTCACTCCCATTTTGCTGAAATTTGCTCCTGGCATCCATGTTCTTTCCGGGACAGAAAGAGACTGGAGCGACTGGTCAGGAAGGCCAGTTCTGTCCTGGGTTGCTCCCTTGACACTCTGGAGGAGGTGGGCAACAGACGGATGCTAACTAAGCTAAAAGCTATGATGGCCAGTCCCTCCCACCCCCTCCAGCCCGCCCTGACAGCACTTGGTAGCTCCTTCAGCCAGAGACTGTTACACCCGCGCTGCAAGAAGGAGAGATACCGACGCTCGTTCCTACCGACTGCTGTCAGGCTGGTGAATAAAAAATAACAATCATCATAATAATAATAATTAAATGATGTGAAGGTAAATTGTAAATAGTACTGCGATTTATCCATTTGTGTTCATATTTAATTGAATTTATTTATTTATTTAATTGAAAGATGTTTGTTGTTGTTTTTTTTTTCTCTTCTTCTTTCTACATACATTCTTGCTGCTGGAGGCTGTAAATTTCCCCATTGTGGGACAAATAAAGGATATCTTATCTTATCTTTATCTTATGTTGTTTGGAGACATAGCGGTACGCATGTATAAATTGTGTATACAATCCGTTGTAAATTCATTCATTCATTCATTCATCTTCCGAGCCGCTTGATCCTCACTAGGGTCGCGGGGGGCGCTGGAGCCTATCCCAGCTGTCTTCGGGCAGTAGGCGGGGGACACACTGAATCGGTTGCCAGCCAATCGCAGGGCACACAGAAACAAACAACCATTCGCACACACACTCACACCTAGGGACAATTTAGAGCGTCCAATCAGCCTGCCATGCATGTTTTTGGAATGTGGGAGGAAACCGGAGCACCCGGAGAAAACCCACTCAGGCCCGGGGAGAACATGCAAACTCCACACAGGGAGGCCGGAGCTGGAATCGAACCCGGTACCACTGCAATGTGAAGCCCACGTGCTAACCACTGGACTACCGGGCCGCCCTCCGTTGTAAATATTCAAGCAAATAAATACAAACTGCTTCCAATAAATAGATGTTATTGATTACATAATAAACTAAGATTATTTGCATTTGTATACACGTGTTTCTAAGGCCGACAGTTACGCATCTGCGATGATTATCGAGGATCTTGATCTTGCAGCAATAGTTCGAAGTGAGAGGGAATTTAGGCATGTTGGCACATTCTTATCTGCCCTTTTATAGGACACTTTCCACTTGGGTGAGTTCCGCACTCCATGATGTCTGAGTGCAGCAGAGCAAACAATTATTCTCCCCCGACTAGCCATATATTCAGATCGCTCACTTGGATTTCTCGGGCCACCCCCCCATGCTACAGACCTGCAAAACGTGGTGAATATGGGGCTGTTGTGGAAAAAATGTTACGGCATCTGGGTCCAGATACAGTTTTAATTCGATCTATAGTCTACCTAAAATATGTATCTGCATCCAGATGATTTTGTTTCGTGCAACCACTTAACGAAATAAAATGGATTACATTCAACACATTCTCTTCAGTGTACGTTTCCATGCTCGGTTGAAATTTAAGCTTCTGACAAAGAGAGAGAGAGAGAGAGAACTCGAAGACGAAAATCATCTTAACCGGATTATTGTTCTCGTAGCGGCCCGCTCTACAACTGCCTTTTTGTCCGGTAAACCGAGTAGCTCTAATTCAATTAGGCTCGCATAAACATTTTCATGTGTTGCAAGTGAGCTGTGAAAGGGCAGCAATCGGGATCAGGCCGCAGTTAGGAGAGACGAGTCAGACGCTGATCTGATGGAGGTTGGACAGTAACAAATCGTACGAGACTAAAGAGCTGCTTTGTGAGATTCTAAGTGGGACCGATTCTTTTTTTTCCACTGGATATGAACCCATTGAGCTACATTTCCAACATTCATGATTTAACTGGATTGAAGTTGCATCGAGTCATCGATGTTCTGTCCCATTAGTAACAAATAATCACAATTTCTCCCTTATGCTACCATGCAGCTATGGTAAGACTCTAATAGGTACACTCTTTACTCATTCATTCATTCATTCATCTTCCTAACCGCTTGATCCTCACGAGGGTCGCGGGGGGTGCTGGAGCCTATCCCAGCCGTCTTCGGGCAGTAGGCGGGGGACACCCTGAATCGGTTGCCAGCCAATCACAGGGCACACAGAGACGAACAACCATCCACGCTCACACTCACACCTGGGGACAATTTAGAGTGTTCAATCAGCCTGCCACGCATGTTTTCGGAATGTGGGAGGAAACCGGAGCACCCGGAGAAAACCCACGCAGGCCCTCTCTATATAAACAGCGTGTCGGCCAGAGGTGCTCTCAGTCAGGCTTTGGAACTCGGCGCATACACTAGACGCTCCGCATTATAAGCTGTCCTGTCCATTTTGGAGAAAATTTAAGACTTTTAATGGCGCCTTCTAGTCGTGAAAATACGGTAATTGTATTGATCTGATTCTTGACCTGAGTGGTGTTGTGTTGGCTCGCATAGCACAACAGATGGATCAAGGAAAGCATTGTTGTCGTGATTCGATTTGGGACCAACAGGTGGCACTGTCGGGCTCTCCCTGCAGCTGCACACCTGCTGGTCATCAGGTAATTAGTGCTTTATTAGACACCCAGCCCGAAACACTTAGTGTCGGGTCATTGTTTGCTCTTGGCTTCTGTCATGTTTGTTTCAGTCATGTTTAGTTCATTCTTATGTTTTAGCTCCAGTCATGATTTTTGTTTGATACTTTGGACATTGTTTTGGAGTCAGTTATTTCTATGTTTTAATACAATTTGTCAAGTACACCCTGTTCCTCTCTCCTGCCTGCTTTTTGGGGTCCACCACCCTCGTGCAACATGACAATTGTAAAGGCACTGAAGCAGCATTCACGTCTGTGGTTTTGCGGGGGGACATGAACTACAATAGCAAAGCAAAAGCCCTTTAAAAACAATAAAAGCGCTTTAAAAATCGGCTTGTTTCACTTTGTTCAGCGGAGAGATCGGTGCTGTTGAACGGTCTGCGGCTGGATGGACGGAGGTCTTGAGGAGCCGACGATGAGAAGAAAGGAGCATTGGCACGGAGTGCCGATGCGGATTTGGAGCTGGGAGTCGCGGCTTGGAGTTTGAAGCGGATTACGTGGGACAGGAGAAGTGAACTAATCTCTTTTCGTCAATGGATGCTATAGCTTTGTGTTTGCTTTCAAAACTTAGCTTTCAGCAGACGTGTGCACATTTTCAGCATGACGTCTCTGATCCACTGGAGAAAGGACACTTTGAACCTCTCCTCTTTCATCTAGAACTGCTTCAGACAACAAAGTGTATGCAGAAACCTGGTGAAGATTGAACGACTGTCTGTGTCCTATGTGTTGTCTTGTGTTATTTTTGTTATTTTGACTTCAAAATGGCACCGCGAGAGTGGCTGCCTTTCCAGCAGCTCCTATATTTTGTTGTTCTACTTCTTACTTTCATAACTTTGCTGCTGTGAATTGGGAATTTCTCCATTGTGAGATAATAAAGTTTTATTTTCTTATGATACCAACTGCGTGAACTTTCTCCTTTTGTCATTGTCTGTTACAAATGTCTCAATATGTTTGCATGAACCCCTGTCAGAATACATTATTGTCATTGGAGTTTACTGAAATTTTGGATAAATGTGTCTACGTTCTCTAAACCGCAAGATTTTTAGCATTCTAAAGGTCTCTCCTATCCTGAATTGTTTCATGGCTTATTTTCACCAATTTCTCAAGGTAAAGACACATGAGGAATTATCCTCAGGAGCCACTGATTGGAAAAAGCTCAGTCATCCGGGAGGGGCTCAGAGTCGAGCCGCTTCTCCTCCACATCGAGAGGAGCCAGATGAGGTGGCTTGGGCATCTGATTCGGATGCCCCCTGAGCGCCTCCCCGGTGAGGTGTTCCGGTCATGTCCCACCGGGAGGAGACCCCGAGGAAGACCCAGGACACGCTGGAGAGACTGTCACCCAGATTGCCTGGGAACGACTCGGGATCCCCCGGGGAGAGGTGGAAGAAGTAGCTAGGGAGAGGGAAGTCTGGGCTTCCCTGCTAAAGCTGTTGCCCCCGCGACCCGGCCCCGGATAAGCGGAAGATGATGGATGGATGGATGGATGGATGGATGACAGGACTGGTCCACCTCTCTCAATAATTATTGAGGTACAGATGGTTGTTATTTTGTGGCCTAAATAGTAGCGCCAAATGAATAAAAACCAATGAGGCTTTCATTTATGTACTGTAATAAGCATGACCAGCCACGGCACAGAAAACCTCACACGATGGACCGGGAAAATTGCCAGTGTCCGTTTAATTAAATACCTTGTTCATTACTAATTAGAGGGAAGTGGGAACTCAACTGTTTTCACACAAATCTTTCACTGAAGTACAGGCCCCAACATAATGCCATTTTGGTATTCCACTTAACTAAATAAATGCTTCCCAAATCGACACCACACTTTTCAACTCAGGAAAAATGGTCACTTACTGTAATTAAAGTGTTAACTGCTGACTGTATCGATTTTCCGAACAGGGAGATGTGATGGAAAATTGAAGAAAATGTTCTTGGTCAGCAGGCCCGGTAGTCCAGTGGTTAGCACGTGGGCTTCACAGTGCAGAGGTACCGGGTTCGATTCCAGCTCCGGCCTCCCTGTGTGGAGTTTGCATGTTCTCCCCGGGCCTGCGTGGGTTTTCTCCGGGTGCTCCGGTTTCCTCCCACATTCCAAAAACATGCGTGGCAGGCTGATTGAACACTCTAAATTGTCCCTAGGTGTGAGTGTGAGTGCGAATGGTTGTTCGTCTCTGTGTGCCCTGCGATTGGCTGGCGACCGATTCAGGGTGTCCCCCGCCTACTGCCCGGAGACAGCTGGGATAGGCTCCAGCACCCCACGCGACCCTAGTGAGGATCAAGCGGCTCGGAAGATGAATGAATGAATGAATGAATGAATGAATGAATGAATGTTCTTGGTCATTCTACACCATTGAGCTCGTCATTCGGTACAAGGCTGAGGCCCGGCCCACTGCAGAGACGGAGCCACCTCTAAAACCTGGGAATTGTTTGATGTTTTTTAGAAATTGCACAGGATATCTTGTTTAATGGAGGTGTGCCAAATCCAATTAACAGCAATTCCAACTCCACACGTGCTAAAATCGAAAAACAGTTGGTTTCTTCTTTTTGTTTGTCCTCACTTGATACTGTAGCTTCTGAGCGCCGCAATTTTCATCAGCACAAGTACCTGCACTGTCATTAATCTGAACCCTTTTAGTGGTTATTGTTCATGTTGGCATGGAACAAGTCTGGGAGACTTTTGCTGAATAAGGACAATAGTAATGCTTGCTTAAGCATTAACAACAGCGCAAGTAGAAATAATCTTGAAGTCAGCAGCAATACCAGTATAGTATGGAACTTTTTCTCATTCAACATTCCAAGACAGATTGATGGAATACATGCAACCTCCCAATTCGATCCAATCGGCAAACTCTGAGGAGAAAGATTGCAAAATTTTCAAATTAGATGTGCTGGTGCAAAATACGGATGGAGAATGTCGAGTGGTTTGCATACCTGTCAACTTGTACGTTTTCCCCGTATTTTATACGTTTTTACAACTTTTATACGGAAAAAAAAAACAATTGTGAACCGATCTCACAATGACTATTTTGGCTCTAATCCAGATCGTCTCACCTGCGGGTAGCCAACAACAATGCCGTCAACGATCGCTACGATTGTCACGGCGAACCAGCAAAAGTAATCCTCAATCATATATTTTTTATCATCACTGCATACGGTCGGATTGATAAAGCATGATGTGTGCATGCGCTGTAAGCCGTTGTACGGGTTTTTGTTGCTTTGTAACGGGAACCGTAATCATTTATAAGGGCAGCTATTAGCCAAGGTTGACAGGTATGGATTTGCAGATCTGTCTCACAGACTGCTGTTGGGGGTTTGTATCCAGGTTTCGACCTTCCTTGTGAGGAGTTTGTGTGTTCTCCCTGTGCTTGTTGCAGCTATTTTGGCTTAATCCAGCAGTTTGCAAAAATTGCATAGGTTCAGTGAAGACGAAAGCGTCCTCAAAAGTCAAATTTGTCCATATCTGCCGTGTGATTGGCTGGTGATCTTATACAGTCGAACCGCGTTACGTAACGTACTTCGAAGGGGTGCCCCTTACGTCGATCCTGATCGACCCGTAGATCTAGGACCGGTCCCCACATTATGCTTTAAGCTGTTGTACGGGTTTTTGTTGCTTTGTAACGGGAACCGTAATCATTTATAAGGGCAGCTATTAGCCAAGGTTGACAGGTATGGATTTGCAGATCTGTCTCACAGACTGCTGTTGGGGGTTTGTATCCAGGTTTCGGCCTTCCTTGTGAGGAGTTTGTGTGTTCTCCCTGTGCTTGTTGCAGCTATTTTGGCTTAATCCAGCACTTTGCAAAAAATTGCATAGGTTCAGTGAAGACGAAAGCGTCCTCAAAAGTCAAATTTGTCCATATCTGCCGCGTGATTGGCTAGTGATCTTATACAGTCGAACCGCGTTACGTAACGTACTTCGAAGGGGTGCCCCTTACGTCGATCCTGATCGACCGGTAGATCTAGGACCGGTCCCAAGGAGTTCTGAGCGAAGTAGAGGAGAAAAAAATAAAAACAACCATTTGTGTTTCTTTGTACATGTTAGTAATATATTTTTGTGTTAATGTACACTGCCTCCCTAATCATCCTGTCAGTCTCATTTTCACAAAAAAACATTTTTGACTTCACTTCCGCCTTACAGTACACAGACAGTCTTGATCTGTTTGGCCCATCATGGCAGAAGGTTGTACCAATCAGCCTCCAAATGTATGCATTTAATTACATTTTCTGCTTGCCAATAATTAGGTTTTACAAAACAACCTCAGCCAATTCATGTGCAATCTGTTCAGGGTGTACACTCCCTCTCGCCCAGTGCCAGCTGGTAACGACTCCTGCTACCCACAGCTCCGCACGGAATAAGCAATGTGGAATACCGAAAGGTATATACCATCTAAAAAGACAGCACAAACACTCTCGGGCGACACAGACGAGCAATAAATTGTGCATTACAATGCATCATGTACTTATTTGGTCTCTGTAGTCACTAATAATCTCACTAAATTATTTTCTAATTGGGCCCCAATGGAAATTAAAAGCCAAGTTTGTCAGGTTACAGTGTTAAGTGTCCCCTCAATTCATTGACTCGCCAAAGGGATCGTAAGTGGCTTTTGCTTTCACTCTTAATGGTTCCCAGTATCTTCCTCATCGGACTGAGGGAGCTTTGTGATTTCAGCTGGAGAAAGGTTCCCACTATCACATAAAAAAAAAATGAAATAAAAGAGCTGAAGGATTAATCATTGCTGATATTCTTGACTCCCCTTGAGAGAAAAATCTTGTGTAAGCCTTTTGCAAGCAGTCTGAACAACTTTTTTTCCAGGCTCATTACAATTTAATAAGCGGAGACAAAGGTAAATAAAAGAGAATGATTGATCTGGTGTGGCGATATTGTGGTTCTCATTCTACACAACACCTGAAAAGCCCTGAAAATGAGAAGGGCAAAAGAGTCAGCCATTTTTTTTTTCCAAGGACACTTCTCAAGCTGAGGACAATACTGGGTTGAATTCAAATTTGTACTTCAGCGCGATGCTTTAAGACTTTCCAGATCGTGAAGAGCATTAAAAAAAAAAAGTAAGACCAAAATTATGATGGTCCATCTTCTCCTCGTGTCTGCGAAAGATGATCTCACATCATAATGTGTTTGATAATGACAGATGTTTAAGCGAGTTATTAACATTGAAAGCCAAATGGAACTAAAGAAGCAGACCTGATTTTAAAGTTAATGCAGCATGAGCTCGTTTTACAGCCACTTTCAATCTCTCATAGATATACCGGTAGATCACTTTGATTAGACACTGTGTTAATTGACTGAAGATCCTGGGGTGCGATGTGTCAACATTGGTCTCCATTTATGATGGCCTCCTCCAGGCATGGCACAATTCACTCAGACCAACACTGAGATGTGATACTAAGAATAAATGCATGCCTCTCTGTATGCTTCCATCCATCCATCCGTTTTCCAAACCGCTTAATCCTTACTAGGGTGGCGGGGGGTGCTGGAGCCTATCCCAGCCGTCTTCGGGCAGTAGGCAAGGGACACCCTGAATCGGTTGCCAGCCAATCGCAGGGCACACAGAGGCGAACAAACAACCACGCTCACATTCACACCTAGGGACAATTTAGAGCGTCCAATCAGCCTGCCATGCATGTTTTTGGAATGTGGGAGGAAACCGGAGCACCCGGAGAAAACCCACGCAGGCCCGGGGAGAACATGCAAACTCCACACAGGGAGGCCGGAGCTGTATGCTTATCATCTTCAAACCTAATTCAACAAATATCGGTGCTCGGACAGAGATTTTGCATCAAATCACACTACACGGTGCTCCTAAAGCATACGTTTTAGGAGGTGGAGCATTATTTGAAGGATTTTTCAAATACCCACTTTACAGGGCATGTGTGAATGTTCTAAGCAGCAATTAAGTCTTTTCAGCTGTTTTTTTTTCTGAAATTAAGAGAGGGAGTGCCAGCCATTTCGACAAATTTTTGAAGGTCTACGGAAAATTGAAGTCAAGATGGCGCCCGAGTAGGCAGCCGTCGGCAAGTGCTCTCAGGAGCCTTGCTTTTGTTGTTGTTGTTTTGGTGTTTGTTTTGGTCACGTTGTGTTTATTGTTACATCGTGTGGACCCGATGTGGACTTTTCGCGCTTCGGAAGTCTCAAAGTTCAATATTCCGTGAGGTCAATCCACTCGGATTAAAGTTAGCACGATAAGAGAAAACTATATCATTGTGATGTACGTTAGGTTTCTCTCGAAGTGCTGGGAAAAAAAAATACATTGAGGTCTTACAACATAACTGACTTGATTGATGAGTGCCTGGATTTCTGATTATGCACACCCCTCCAAATCAGAAGACTGTGTCTTCTATTAGTTCCCCCCCCCCCCCCCTCCCACCGATAAGCCTGCTACCATACAAGAAATACAGTTTAATGAGGCCATTAAGCGTTCGAGAGAACCTGTCTTGCAGACTGGAATTCCACTGTGCACATTCACATAGCTTCAAAGATTGGAGTGGCTTTATGCAATCGAATATCCCGCGTGCACTGTCGAAGCAGGTGCATTTCGCCCTGATTAGGACGACTTTTTGAATCGTCTCTTTTAATGTGCTAGCAAGGATGGACTTGAGCACAAAGGAGATTTTTAACATCATCTGACATTTTAAGTGCGATCCGTCACCTAGATTCGTGAGAGTTATATCATGCAATATCATATTGTGCTGACTTGGTTATCTTGAGGTGGATGGAAATAACTGAATATGCACTTTTGAATATTGGTGCATTATAGGCAAAGGTAGTCTCAGGCCTGCAGAAGAGTAAATAAAGTCTTCGTGCTTGCTTTCTGGCCACAGGAAAAAAAAAGGAAAAAAGAACAAGCGAAACAAATTTGTAGACTAATTAGAGGGAGGGGAGGGACGAGAGATTGAGCGATGAGGGAGATAAGGTCCGCTGGAAGGCTGCATTATTCATGATATTCTATTTTTTCCTCCTCGCTCTTCTTCCAGAGCAGAGGGCCACCAGGACAGCAGGAGAGGATAGAAGCCACTCTATAATGTATTTGCATCAGTAATTTAGGTGGAGGGCTGTGATGAGTCGGTAAAAAAGTGAGCGGTAACAAGCTGCCTACCGACAAGGACTACAACCTAAATCAAATCAACTCACTGCCAAAGGAAATGTTTTGTATGACTTGCCAGAACGGTCCTCATTGGGATGCATTGAGACGGATATCGGTCGTGCCAATCAATCATGTACGTCTGTATTTGTACCCGGACTCGAAAAAATGTTCAGGTACAAAATATTGAAACCTCTGTAGGAGCCTGACATAGGGAAAATGACGGGCAGATGGATTAATAGCCATGTCAGCCGTGTGGAGATTAGCATTAAGTTAAAAACAGGTGACAACGCTTGGTGAGCTGACTGAATTTTTTTTCCGAGCAAAGTGGACGCTCGCGTAACAACCGACGGCAGCCGAAAACTGGCAAGTTTCTCAAGCCTCGTCACCAGCTCCGAGCTCCTTGACAAAGCGAGGACGGAAATTTTTAGTCCTAAAATTTTTTTTTTAGGACTAAAAATATTACAAGTCCTAAAATTTTATTTTAGGTCCTATAGTCCTAAAATTCTAGTCCTAAAATTTTATTTTAGGACTTGTAATATTTTTAGTCCTAAAATAAAATTTTAGGACTTGTAATATTCTCAAGCAATCTTGCATTTCATTGTCTCTTTTTTTTTAAACTCACTGCCCTACAGTATGTTGTTCTTCTTTCTCTTGTATTTCTTCTTCCTTATTTACCATATGTACGCTTTTACATAGCGCTTCCTAGTGTACAGAGTGACGTACGTAAAACACCTTGTGTCACAGGAACATTTCAGTGACATGTGGGACATGGCTTTTAGAGAAACATGCAATCAGATTGTGAAAGTTGTTACTCTCAAACGTGTTTCTCTAAAGTTATGCCAACAACAAAAGTTTGTGTTTTTAAACAATAAACACCTTCATCGCAATTGAAATACGTGACGACATCACAAGTACGCTGTCTCGGCGAGTACTCAAATGTATTAAGTTGTACTCGTATATGGTGTGAGCAATTGGAAGCTTCGTTGTTTTTTTTTCCACATCTCGTCCAGAGGCTGTAAAATACCTTCGATAAGTTAGTAAGGGATGCCTGTGAATGAGTTGACGAGCTATTTTGTAAGATGTTTTTCAAAAGTATAGAACCTTTATATTTTATGGTGTGCGCATATAACGGTACCAATAATACAAATAAAATAAAAGCAAGTGCCATATTTTATTACCAAACAGCACTGTGGTGCCCGTGAATAGCTGTTTCTTTTAGCTCTTACGTTCGTCAGTTCTAAGAAATGAACACATACTCTACCCCAAAGGTATCATGGGCAATTTAATCTTGAGGAAACATTTAGTTTGGAGCTACCCATGACGCACAATGATACTCACAACAACTGTAAGCACTTTTGATTCAATTACTCAAGTGCTTCAAGTCTCAAATGGTAACACACACACACACGCACAAACACACACACACATTAACATGGACCCATTCTGGGGACCTTTGGGGAAAAGCACAGGGTACCCTTTTTGGACACTTTGGAGTTAATTTAGAGGGTGTCAAAGGGAGGACCGGCCAAAATGTCCTCACTTCGTCAAAATGTCCTCACTCTGTTGGTTAAAAACTCATGCCGGTCCTCACAATGTAAGAGTACAAGAACACACACACACACACACACAGCTTCGTGTTTTTGCCACGCACGTCTTTTTTTCCTGCATGACATTTCGGCTCTCAAATAGCACTCACTTTTGCCCTTCCTGTTCTCAAGGGGGATTTGAGAACACCCATCACACACAGTTGGCTGAAGTGATGCCTTGCCAGATATGACTGACCTGTCTCAGCGTGAGTTCCTGTAACTTTGAAGAGGACTAGACTTAAATCCATGCTCAGTTCACAAAGGGAGTGCCACTGGCACAGCAAATAAATTCATATTGGGGTGTGGAAATGCGGTGTCAATGAACTATACACATTCTGCATTGGTCACAACATGTTTTGGGTTCTTTTTAAAGAGGTCATAATGTACCTTTTGAACTGATGGATGGGGATGCTCACTGCTCAATAACGCATGTTATTTCTTAGGAACTGGAGTCGCTATAACCCAGTTAGATGAGAAAGAACTGATGTGACATTAGAATGGAGATGCTCATTTGAAATTATACACAATGGACGCACGCCAGTCTTCACCAACGGGCTTGAGCCCATGGGCTGACAATAGTCAGGAGCCAATCAGAATTGAAAAAAAAATAATAATGAAAATCTCAATTTGTTGATTTTTTCCATCAGTCACTTTACATTGGCATGAGTTGACCAATCAAAGGACAATTCTGAGCAGCGCCGCGGGTGTAATTATAGTGAGTGCCAAGAGAGGGCTCATTAGAAGTATTCATAGTTTCATATTATTCTACCACTTGTTCAATTTTCTTGCCGCTGCACCAATTCACAAAGAAAAATGCTATATAATGCACAATTAATGCCAAAGGGCCTCTCGGAAGGCTGGTTAGAATCCACATTATTCTGCCATTTGCTTATTTATCAGTCAATTATATCATTGCGACATCTGTGGATCGGTCACACACCCATGCATCACGTGAATGATCCCCAAGCTGGATAAGAGTGGTACCAGGCCAAGGAGTCCCCCCCCCTACCCACACACACACACCGTATTTTCCCCACCATAAGGTGCACTTAAGCCTTGAAAAATCAATAGGGCGGCTTATAATAAGGTGTGCCTTTCATGTGCACCGAGTTAAAAAAAAATGTTGCTAAGCGACTTTGGTAAGTGCGCCGCTTGGTTGACAGTTTGAGCAATTCCCGCCTACACATGGACGTTATTACGTAGGCTGATAGCAATTAACCGTCCATCCATCCATTCATTTTCTGATCCACTGAACCTCACAAGGTCAGGCTGCAGCTTATCCTAGCTGCCTCGTAGGCGGGGTACATCCTGAACTGGTTGCCAGCCAATCACAGAGCAATTATCCTACTGGCCCGAATGTAAGACGGCCCTGATTATAAGACGACCCCCTCTTTTTCAAGACTCACATTTGAAAAAAGACTTCTTATAACAATATATTTGAGAGGAAAAGCATGTTATTTTGCCTCATTCAAATCTTAATATCTGAACATTTAAATATGTAAACTAAAGTGCACTCACATTTGTAAATGAATGGCTTCTAGTTTTTGAAATGTAAATTACAGCATAACTTCTGCTCAGCTGCCGGTTAACCTTGCCGATCTTCGACACACTTTTCTCCAGATTGTCGCTACCTTTCTCCATTTTCTGTTATTTTTCTTCTTTGTGCTACCGCTATTTTTATTTTTATTCTTCGTGGCAGGGGTTCACTTTGGCCTGGGGAATCAAGTTCAGCATTCGCTTCAATGATATCTGTCGTGAATGGCTATAATATATAGACCTCGAATATAAGACGACCCCCACTTTTTCAGTCTTATTTCAATGCAAAAAACACCGTCTTATATTCAGGCCAATACGGTAACCCAGTGTTTCTTAACCTGGGTTCGATCGAACCCCAGGGGTTCGGTGAAACAGTCTCAGGGGTTCAACGGAGCCTCTGCCATGGAGGTTAAGACACAGACGACTCAACATGTCAATTAGTTATGACACACCTGTTTGGCCATCACTGGCTGTGGATGATCACATTACATTGCTTGTCCAATCAGTGCTGCGGGAAATTTAGTTCGCTCCGGAGTCAACGTCTTATTTGTTTATTTATTTAATTTTTTAACGCATGCTATGTATATATGTATATATGCTACCTGGCTGGCTCTTTGTGAAAATGTAAGTCACCACCTTGTTAAATCATCAATTAACTGTGGCTAATCAATTCTTTTGGAACACTGACTTCATTTTGTCTGGCCACACCCAAGCCCGATTACCTCGAGACCTGTTCGATCAAGAAATCCTTTAAATAGAACCTTTCAGCCCGAGCTCAAGGAACTCAAATACAGAGGAAAAGGTGAGTAAGTGACTATCAATACGGATAGGGTTACAAAGTCAATCCTGATCGAACTCCAGCGAACCGCAGTGAGAGTCATTTATCCACAAGTCGAGAAAACACGGAACAGTTGTGAACCCTCAACAACTTTACGGCCTCCAAAAATGATCCCAGAGCACAGCAACGACTCATCCAGGAGGTCATAAAGAAACCCAGGACAATATCGAATGAATTGCTTCCCTTGGCTCAGTTAGGCTCAGTGTACATGACTCAGCGATAAAGAAGAGATTGAGCAAAAATGGCACCCAAGGTATGTAGTTCCAAGACAAAAACCACTGCTGACTAAAAAGAACATCGAGAATTGTTTTTCTTTTGCAAAATGTAAGGAATAATAAACCTCTGAATGGCTTTAAAAAATGGTTTGTTTTATTTTTGCGTCACAGTCAAAGTTTGGATTTGAATCTGATTGAAATGCTGTGGAATGACCTTAAAAAGGCCATTCGTGCTTGAAAGCCCTCCAGTGTTGCTGAATTAAAGCAATTCTGGAAGGGCGAGTGGGCAAAAATATCTCTCCAGAGATGTGAAAGACTCTTTGCCAGTTTGAAAAAAAAAAATGTGTGATTTCATTTGCTGCTGCTGAAGATGCTGATGTGCCCATGACAGGTACTTTTGAGTTGGTTTTCATAACGTCGTTAAAGATGATGGTCTGTCATTACTGCGATAACAACTTTGCTGTTTAAACCGTTACTTTCCCCTCGACTTCTAATTAAATACTGTTGACAAAAGGTCTCAGCAGTGCAATTAGGATTCCAAAATATAGAATCAAATATTCATTCATTCATTCATCTTCCGAACCGCTTCATTCTCACTAGGGTCGCGGGGGGTGCTGGAGCCTATCGCAGCTGTCTCCGGGCAGTAGGCGGGGGACACCCTGAATCGGTTGCCAGCCAATCACAGGCCACACAGAGACGAACAACCAACCACGCTCACACTCACACCTAACAATTTAGAGTGTTCAATCAGCCTGCCACGCATGTTTTTGGAATGTGGGAGGAAACCGGAGCACCCGGAGAAAACCCACGCAGGCCCGGGGAGAACATGCAAACTCCACACAGGGAGGCCCGGAGCTGGAATCGAACCCGGGAACCTCTGCACTGTGAAGCCGACGTGCTAACCACTGGACTACCGGGCCGCCCATAGAATCAAATAGGTGGTAAAAAAAAAAAAAGCACTCGGGGTTAAAGTGACTGATCCAAACCGAAGCCATTTTCCTTATTAGCCAGCCACTTCTGTTAACTACTGCCGCAGACGAGTCCAAGGACTTTTTTGGTTTACCTCCTTGTCTTTCGAACTGCGCTCATCAACATAACAGGTATGTGGCGATGATGACAAAGTAGCCTATCTCCCTTGATGATAATCCTGTAGCTGTGCATTATTTTACTTTTTCCACAAAAGGGAGAGAAAGCCGTAGAAATGATAGCCAGGGTGGTTAAGACAATAATTCACGATCTTAAGCCCCCAAAGGGGCGGTGGCACACAGTGCAGCGCAGCAAGCAACACACACTCACTCGTACACATATACACGCGCACACAAACATGTTCCGCTCACATCCCCTCAATCTTGACTGCGGGTAAAAAAAAAAAAAAAAAAAAAAACAAGTTCAGGCAGCATGTCATAATCAGCTTAGACAAGCCAGAATATCACATTTTCTTTTTTTTCAAATGGAATAAAACAAGAGCAGAAACCACAGCAACACATTAAAAATGTGATTCTGTCATGTTTTGGTTTGTGACCAACAGGTGGAACTGTGGGGCTTTTCCCTGCAGCTGCGCACCTGTTGGTCGTCAGGTAATTAGTGTGCTATAAAAGGACACCCGGCCAACTGGTCGTTGTTTGTATGCTACTGTCATGTTTGTTTCAGTCAAGTTTTGGTCATTGTTATGTTTTATTTTCACTCATGTGTTTTGTTAGATACTTTGGACTTTGTTTTAGATGTAGTATTCTGAGGTTTAATACAAATCTTTCAAGTACACCCTGCTCCTTCCTCCTGCCTGCTTTTTGGGGTCCACCACCACCACCTTGCATTGAGACAGATTCATTTTGTGGCATTTGAAAAGCTACGAAAGCTCTCTCGCGTTAAGGGGGGGGGGGGGGGGGGGCTGTGCTGTCATCTATTCCGTGTGTGGTGGTCAAAGTGTTGGCAGGTGTGTACATGTCATGTCATCGAACTGCCAATTTTTGACGCTCAAATGTCTACATCCCCCCCTACCACTGTCAGGAACGGTGATAGTTGATCATTTATAATTGGCGATGACATACAGAAAATAGAAATAATGTTTCATGTGACATGAACAAACAAAAAAAAATAAAATAAATATCGAAATACATTTTGTCATTCACATTTTGGTGCAGGTCAGTGAATTATTGAACCCTGATCAGAGTAACTAGATAGATTGATAGATCAATAGATGTGTGATGTGTGTGAGTGTGGTCATGAGAATAGAAACGCAGAGAAATTATTGTAATAATTCATTTGAGCAATTACTACATTACCAATCAAGGGAGCAGAACCATTCGAGCTGAAATATCGAATAGAAAATCATTTCTCTCACAAACTAAAGGCTTCATGGAAGATTGAGCAATAATTTATGAGATCCTCCGCCATATCAATTAATTTGGATGAAAAAACTCATTTCGGCGGAGGGGGCCGGGGGGGGGGATGAATCATACATTCGCATATCGCAAATAGATCATGGCTATTTCTCCCTCTACCAGCTATAAATCACGACAAACTAAATCTTTAAACTTACAGAGCGTGAGGTTCGAGCCGCCGCGCACTGAACTGGATTTCAAAAGGCTATATTCGGGAAATGTCAAGCAAATAGATGGCCTGTTTTTTGTGCGTAACAGCAAAAAAAATTTTTTTTTAATTTTTTGACTTACGCTGCTGTTTTGTCCCGACCAGTAGACGACAGCGTGGTTATGTGCCGAGTCCCCAGTCAGGGCGAAAGTGTCGCTGGTAATCTTCGGCTCATCCTGCTGTTTATTCCCTCTGCCGTCGTCCTTGTTCTTTCTTAACTCCGCTCGACTCGGTCCAAAAGAACCGAGCCCGTCCAGCAACGACCCCCGTTCTTCCGAGGTACCGTGATTCAGGTCAGCTTGCCCCGTCAACCCACTTTTGCGCAGCTCCGCAAACTCGGGGTTGTTTCTCTTCGCCCTCGGCAGCGCAACGCCATCATCACCCAAATCCGCTTTTCGGTTTGATCCGCCGCGGTGGCTTTGTGTGTTTTTCCTCAAGTCAGGTGCATTGTCGCGGTCTTCGTCCTTTCCAGCATTTGGTCGAACAATCCCGAGTTCCCTAAACTCCACTTGGATGTTTTTAACAGCGCTCAGTCCATCTGTTGGTTTAGCGCGTAATTCGCCGGTGTGAAGTTGAACCAAAGACCGGCGAGATGCGTAACTTATCTCCGCCTTCGTATTTTGGAAGGAGTGAGCAGTTATCACGAGCCAGACACCCAGAGCAAAGTGCAAGCTCGGGCAGAATCCCGTCCAAGTCTCCATCGCTGACAGAAATTTGAGGGGGAGGAGGATGGAGCTCAGGGGTCCTTATCCAACAACCTTAACTCGTCTTCTCTCTCTGGGTCGGCAAAGAATAACTGACGCGCGGGGTTGTCGGTGTGCTGATTTCAGAGTGCAAAGTGCTCTTCAGCGAAACTGTTCACGTCCAAGGATCTTTTGGGTGAGGAAAGCCACACATTGGAGGAGGGGAGGAGCTGTAACCGCAGCCAGCTGCCTAGTGCGCGCCCGGAAGAGACGGCGGAGAAGGGAGGGAAGGAAACGACTGTCCATGGCACTGAGCTCTCATCTATCTCTGCCCCCCCCCCCCCCCCTTGTAGAGATCAGACCAATGCGACACACGCGTGCACATATGGTGATTTTGATTCTAAAATCATTCAAATGTAGAATTGACATGCCACGATGCATCGATATTCGCTGTCTACAGATAAATAATACATTTCGTCTGCAAATGGTTGTTATTTTTGTGAAGTGGAGAGTTAACGATGGGCTCGACTCAATATTGTATCACCTCGCTATCCATAACGCAGGAATTAGCAAAATACTTGAATTTCATTGTAAGCAAGTTGAACAAAGTCTTAAAATCACGTTTTCAGAAAGTCACAATCACCAATGTTGGCTTGCACTAAAACTGGAGGGTGGGGGGGGGGGGGGGCGGGGGGGGGGGGTAGGCAACTCCGGTCCGAGGGCTGCAATCCTGCTTGTATTCGACGTTTCCCAAATATTCTATTTGGAACGGAATTGTCAAAAAAGTAACAATAATAATGTATATGTCATAACGTTGTAATACATAATATTCATTCATTCATTCATCTTCCTAACCGCTTGATCCTCACTAGGGTCGCGGGGGGGTGCTGGAGCCCATCCCAGCTGTCTCCGGGCAGTAGGCGGGGGACACCCTGAATCGGTTGCCACCCAATCGCAGGGCTGCACAACCATTCGCACTCACACTCACACCTCGGGACAATTTAGAGTGTTCAATCAGCCTGCCATGCATATTTTTGGAATGTGGGAGGAAACCGGAGCACCCGGAGAAAACCCACGCAGACCCGGGGAGAACATGCAAACTCCACACAGGGAGGCCGGAGCTGGAATCGAACCCGGTACCTCTGCACTGTGAAGCCGACGTGCTAACCACTGGACTACCGGGCCGCTGTAATACATAATAATGGTCAGAAAAAAACAACAATAAAGAGACACTCAATTCACATCAACTTGTCATGTCATTCCATACATATTTTGTTTTACTAATGTAATGATCAAAATCCTTTGATTTTGATCAATTAAATAGTGCTTCACACAACAGACTACACAAATGTAATATTTGCTCGCTTTATTGTTTCTGCTATGTTCAATGCATTGTCAAACGCATGCAAAATATCACCAACCGATTATACACTTAATAGGTTAGTACTTGATTCACCGTGTTGAATCTCTTAGTGTCAGGGATTCTGCCCATACACAGCATACCAATATGAGAATGAAGGGGTGAGGAGAGACGAGGTCAGTCTGACAGTTGGGGGGCCGTGCTCGTGCTGGTTCGAGGGAGCAGAACACTCACTGATGGATTGGGGAGAATTGGCAGGGAGTTGCAGCATTCCCAGGGGAGGAATAAGGTAGTGCCTCAAGGCATAGTGTATCGAGAAAGGAAGGAAAGCGTGACGGCTAGGATGTATACTCGGGGTATTGCGCATGAACGAATAAGAGCAACAATGAAGTGACAAATAGCAAGAAATGTGTGAGTGTGTGTGTGTGTGTGTGTTTGTGTTTGTGTTTGTGTGTGTGTGTGTGAGAGAGATAGAGAGACACAAAGAGAAAGCCCATGAGTGCAGTCGGAAGAGTGAAAGAGAGTGAGAGAGCGTTTGAGGGTTACTCATGTGTTGTGTCCTTGTCTGTCAACTCGACTGTCAACAAAATGTCCATGAGGGAAAAACCAGGAGACTCAATTTGAATTTCAAGCGACTTTTAATCATATCATTTTGAAAAATAATAGTTTTTTTTTTTTTTTCAAAAATCAATTTGGTGTTTATTTCAGTACAATGGATGTGTAATTGATCTACAGGTGCAGCTCAATAAAATTCAAACTCACGATGACTATTTTACTATTGTCATTTTTAGATAATAATTTTGATCAACTATGAACTCATATTGCCTGTGTCGGAACTGGCTGCTCAACATTCGATCCCTACTGCGGACAAATGTTTTTTTTTATTTAAAAAGCTGTTAGGGAGATGCCAGTCAGCTTCCTGACGACTGTCCAGGTGCCCTTGAGCAAGGTGAAGATTGCCGAGGTCACGTGCCACAACCCATGGTCTCGCATGACAATCTTATAAGATGTCAGTTTCATCATTTTGTGTGACCGTTTTATTCATCTTCCGAGCCGCTTGATCCTCACTAGGGTCGCGGGGGGTGCTGGAGCCTATCCCAGCCGTCTCCGGGCAGTAAGCGGGGGACACCCTGAATCGGTTGCCAGCCAATCGCAGGTCACATGGTTGCCAAAATAACCCTTCACGCTCACAATCACACCAAGGGGCGATTTAAAGTGTTCGATCAGCCCGCAGTGTATGTTTTTGGAATGTGGGAGGAAACCGGAGCACCCGGAGAAAACCCACGCAGGCCCGGGGAGAACATGCAAACTCCACACAGGGAGGCCGGAGCTGGAATCGATCCCGGTACCTCTGCACTGTGAAGCCGACGTGCTAACCACTGGACTACCGGGCCGCCCTATCGTTTTATGTATTTATTTTTTTTACATTAAAAAAAATCATTTTGCAATCTCAGTTCAACTTTTTTGAGATTCTACTTAAAGATGGATTTGGCATACAGTTAACAGATTCAAGACATACAGGAACTACATGTGACTGACTATGTGTGATCTTATAAAATAAGATGACACCATACTCTAACCACCCTTCATTTGCTCCCGCCAGGATTTGACATTTGACAAGCAGGGTCAAGAAGTGCAGTATTAAATATTGAGTTTTCCACAGCCCAAACTTTAGGAGTTTCCGATTTAGAAATAATGATGAAATAATGAGCCTCTTGTGAGTTTCCAGACACATGAAGCTAAAAGGTCGAGCTGTGATAGCGCATCCTTGGACATGCAACCAAAACAGACCTTTTACTTTCATAATCAGGCATTATTTTTGATTGACAAACGCCTCTTTTGGGGCTTCGCATCAGTCACGGTCGCACATGTATAATTCCTTCTTTCTGTGGTGACACACCCAATTGAATTTCATTTGGGTAAACACTTACTTTTACTGCGATGGGTATTTTAATTATTGGCAGTGATCTTTCAAAAGGTAATAATTGTTTCTCAGGAAAAAAAAAGTCATGTTATAGAACAGGTGTGTCAAACATACGGCCCGCGGGCCGGCACCAGCTCGCAAGGAGGTTCGATCAGGGCCGCGGGATCATTTAAAAGTGGAAAAATGCATAAAAGACACGGAATGAATATTTTTAAGAAGGTGCAATTCATGGAGTATGCGCTAGGGGGCACCTGTTTTGATCAGAGTAGAAGACAACAGAAGAAGAAGACAACAGCAGTATCAGCCTGTCACTGAGTCAGACCCAACACACCAGACGCTACATGTGAATACTTTATTCTTTACACATTGAATAGCACTCTCCTTAGTTTGTAAGGTGTAGGCAGGGATTAAATTTTGATTTTATATGCACATGTGTAAATGGTTTAAAAATTCATTTCTTTATAAATCTTGTTTAATCTTAAGACGCATTCGTATATTTTTCCAATACCAATTACATGTTAAAGTTTTGTGCCTTTGTACAATCAAGTGAGATCAGTTGCAATGCATATATATGAATGATAAAAGTAAATTGCACATTTGTCTAAGGAAATCTAAAGTGCTTCATGAAATGTTTTGTAAAATATATGATCATTAAATTTCAACATTTTCCTAATCTTCTTCTTCTGTAGACCAAAACAAAGGAAATAATTTTAATGATCCGGCCCACTTGACATCTCCTGAGGCCATATGTGGCCCACAATGTGACAAGAGTTTGACACCCCTGTTACAGAATGATATTTGTCACATTAATCGTGTCAGAATATCTTTACCATTTGTGTACTAAATTAAATTTCATGGGCGTCCCGGTAGTCCAGTGGTTCGCACGTCGGCTTCACAGTGCAGAGGTACCGGGTTCGATTCCAGCTCCGGCCTCCCTGTGTGGGGTTTGCATGTTCTCCCCGGGGCCACGTTGGGTTTTCTCCGGGTGCTCCGGTTTCCTCCCACATTCCAAAAACATGCGTGGCAGGCTGATTGAACACTCTAAATTGTCCCTAGGTGTGAGTGTGAGCGTGGATGGTTGTTTGTCTATGTGTGCCCTGTGATTGGCTGGCAACCGATTCAGGGTCTCCCCCGCCTACTGCCCGAAGACAGCTGGGATAGGCTCCAGCACCCCCCGCGACCCTAGTGAGGATTAAGCGGTTCAGAAAATGGATGGATTCAATTTCATGATTTGCAACAGGTTGTCAAATTATGCTAATTACATTTTTGGATGTACAATATTTTTCTCCTATTGCTTAATGTGTCTTTTCCATGGAAACTAACAAAAATGCATCTTTAGGCTCCATTTTCATGCCCACTGCAAGTCTGGAGTGAGGCACAGGGTAAATCTGCATAGGGGCTCCTAAAGCCGCAGTGACCCGGGGTACCTGCAGACCTAGTTGTCGGCTGTAGACTGCGAACTGTTTGTAGCCCGAAGGCACGCCCAACACTGGCTGGAGGTCGTTTCCGAGTTGCGCTGTTGGTGCTGTCGCTGATCATGTGTGAATGCTCGACTTGGAGGAAGAATCAGTTAAAATTAGGCTATAGAACAATGATAGTGTTTCTAGATTGGAATAATATACTCAAATTCAACATGTAAAAAATATACTTGCATTCCATCATGACTTTAATCCACCAGTACTTGATTGGAGCAAGGCTTTACGTCTGCCTCAAAGTGTTTTTGCACACAATCCAACAGCTGCGAAGTGGGTCCTGTCCAAACTGCATTCAAAAGTGTCTCACCTCAACTCAACTGTATTTCTAGAGCACTTTCAAACAGCCATCTCTGCATACAAAGTGCTGTACATGGAGCAACTATCATATATACAACAATAAAGCAGTATAAAAGACGGTAGAAAGCACCAAACCGTAAAACTAAGATCGAGTCTGAGTCATGCTGATTCAAATGCCAAAGACTACAAGTGAGTTTTGAGGCGGTTCTAATAAAGATGGGCAGTGTGAGAGTGCCCTGCTCTGTGGGGGATGCTCCAGGAGTATAGGAACCACTACGATGAGCCACGGGGGTGCCTTTATAATCGGAATAGGACCTTGGTTCGCATTGCAGGCTGTAAATCAGCCTTTTTCTCAGCGGATGATAATGAATAGCGCCATGGACATGGAAAAAATGAGCAACGCTGCACCAGGGACAATTGAGGACACGTCTAAGACTTTCAAACAATAAGACTTTGGATTTCAACTACTGGTACTTATCCCCTGCTAGCCGTTTGAAGTTCAGCACTTTCAAGGCACTTAGACACTCGTTGCATCTGTCAGGCCCGGTGGCTCTACTCCAAAGGTCCCTCATCACCGATTTGAAGTGCAAGTGAATATTTAATAAGACAAGAGTTTTATGACAAATCAGTCTAAGGCCTTGTCTTGCTCCACAAGTGCATGTGCTCTCCTCATTACCCAGTTATTAGTCACTCTTAAAGGATCTAGTACATGTACAATAGCAACTAATTCACCATTTGATTAGAAAATCAAATCACTTACAATGTGGTTTTTTGGAGGGTCGGGGGGGTTGCAAGTGTTTATTGATGTCCTCAGAAGTCACCAATCACATTCAAATCCTATGCTGTTTTGTTGTCGAGATGTATTGATCAAGTCTATGTATATTTAGAAAGCTAAGTCTGATGCGAAACAACCACAATGAGTATCCATGTGTGTGGGAGAGAGCTCAAAAGAGAGAGACAGAGAGAGTGGTAAATGCCAACATGTCAGACGAGAAGATGAGTGTCGGATAATGAAACCGAAGGAATGCTCAAACTGCCCTGTGGTGTGCGGTTGCAGACAAGCAGATCCCCTTCCTCTCTCACTCATTCTTTTTTCCCCAGTTTCTTTGTCCATTTAAATCCTTCGCAATAATCCTTTCATTTAAGAGTAATCCCAAAATGCAAGCAATTTTAAAGGATTAATCCCACAAATTGCAATCAATAGGTAAACCGCCCTACAGCCATGCGGAACCCCAAATATAATGTCAGTGGGGAGGTTGTAGTTCATCTCAACTGAGATGATTTTTGGTATAAAGGAAATTGCCATAATATAATTGCCCTTGGAGAGATGATGACTTAATGGATTTACACATATATCTCCACTGCTCTTCTCTCTCTACACAAACGATTGCACCTCAACAGATCCAGCTGTCAAACTCATAAAGTTCGCAGACGACACCACGGTAATCGGTCTTATCAAAGACGGCGACGAGTCTGCGTACCGCCAACAAGTGGAGCAGCTGGACCTCTGGTGCAGCCGACACAACCTCGGGCTGAACACGCTCAAGACTGTAGAGATGATTGTAGACTTCAGGAAACATTCTTCTCCACAGTTGCCCCTCACACTATCCAACTGCCCTGTGTCAACCGTCGAGACCTTCAAGTTCCTGGGAATCACAGTCTCCCAGGACATGAAGTGGGAAGTCAACACCATCTCCATCCTGAAAAGGGCCCGGCAGCGGATGTACTTCCTGAGGCTGCTGAGGAAGCATGGCCTGCCGCAGGAGGTGCTACGACAGTTCTACACGGCAGTCATCGAATCAATCCTGTGTTCTTCCATCACGGTTTGGTTTGGGGCCGCCCCAAAAAAGGACAAAATCCGACTTCAACGGACAGTTAGGACGGCGGAGAAAATCGTTGGCACTGCCCTACCCACTCTTGAGGACATGCACACTGCAAGAATCAAGACAAGGGCATGGAAAATCCTCCTGGATCCCCCGCACCCTGCCCACCACCTTTTCCAGCCACTCCCCTCAGGCAGACGCTACAGATCCATGCGCACCAAATCCAGTAGACACTTAAACAGCTTCTTCCCTCTAGCCATTAACTCCTTAAACAGTCACTGACATAGTCACTCTTCTTGCACCACAAAATGGTACTACAAAACTACTGGTATACTCTAAAATGGTTCAATGATTTTGTTGTTTACGATGATACTAGTGCAGCGTGTTTTACCGGAGACAAATCCCTTGTGTGTTCTACATACTTGGCCAATAAAGATGATTCTGATTCTGATTCTGATATAAACATATGAACAAAATTGACGGAAAGACTCCCATTTAGGAAGGAAAACCACCAAAATGGATTATGAGCCTTTTCAGCCATATGATTGCAGATCCAAAATAAAACGGAAAGAAATGAATACTGCAACTGACAGTGAAACATGAATGAAGCTTGATCGTGTTCTGATGTGCCGAGTACAATGAACTCTCAAGGCTATCGAGTCATCCTGGAATGTTGTGTGCTGCCTGGTGTCAGCCACAAGTCATAGATAATGAACCAAAAACTGACAGGTAAACTCACCAAAGAATTGGCTCAGAACAACACAGTGAAGTGTTATGAAGTGGCCGTTAATGAGGCCTAATTAAAAGCCTATTGAACATCTGTGGAAGGCGCTGAATCATGAAGTCTCGAGGAAGAACGGGCGAATCACATTGGATATCCTCCAGTGTCAGATATCTTCTCATGTTCCTTCAAAGGAAGTAATTAGATACTAAAAAGTCATTATGTCTCTGGACAAAAAGAAAAACACATTTGTTGTTCTTATTTGCTGTGGGCTGAATCTTTCATCCTTTTGGAAATGCCATATCCTGACCTCAAGTATCATACCAATTTTGTAATGTAGACTAGACAATACAAACATACCGTAAACAGCATATATGGATAAAGGTGACATAAAATTTATTTCTGGGATCAACTTTTAATCCGTACGCACGCAAACATGCATGCCATGATGAGCAACAGTCATAACGGACCCTTACATGAACGAAACAGAAAAATAACAAAATATTCGACAAGACAGGCGATAAAAAGCATATCACTGGCTATCTTTTGAAAATACCTGACACAAGGAGACAGGACTGCACTTTTGTAGCCCAGCCGCTTCAAACTCGGCTACAAAATGCTCCAGTGAGAGTTGGAGATCACAGCTTAATGAAGCCAACGATATTACATCATTTGAAAGAAGCAGAGATGCAATCTTTAGGTCTCCAAACAGGACCACTCAAATGCCTTCGCTGCACCTACAAATTATTCATTCATTCATTCATTCATCTTCCGAGCCGCTTGATCCTCACTAGGGTCGCGGGGGGTGCTGGAGCCTATCCCAGCTGTCTTCGGGCAGTAGGCGGGGGACACCCTGAATCGGTCTTCAGCCAATCGCAGGGCACACAGAGACGAACAACCAACCACGCTCACACTCACACCTAGGGACAATTTAGAGTGTTCAATCAGCCTGCCATGCATATTTTTGGAATGTGGGAGGAAACCGGAGCACCCGGAGAAAACCCACGCAGGCCCGGGGAGAACATGCAAACTCCACACAGGGAGGCCGGAGCTGGAATCGAACCCGGTACCTCTGCACTGTGAAGCCGACGTGCTAACCACTGGACTACCGGGCCGCCCGTACCCAATTATCATTTTTGAAAATCGAAGCTATGTGTTATATATATATATATATTATTTTTTTTTTAATCCTAGATTCAGCAACCGGAAGACAACACTTTAAAATGATTGAGCTTCAGCGACATGGAGATAATTGTTTCAATTAGTATTGCCAGAGTGTTTTTTTTACTTGCTTTCCGACAAGTTTGTTTATCATTTACTATCAAGATGAAGAAGGCTTTGTAACCACAAATCATTATCATCACAAGTATTCTAGGAATTTAACCATTCTTTTTTTTTTTCTTCCAAGAACGGTTTGTCTGCCTTTGCTGCCATCCCTCTCGAGATTGAATACTTTGCATTTAAAAAAAAAACGGGCCATCCTGGCAGCTTGACAAATGAAAGCAATAGCATATTTGGCGACACCTGGTTCAACAGTTATTGAAGTTGATCACATATAATTTGCATATAGATAAGGCATTCGTACCTAGAGTAAATCTCAGCATACAAAGTAGCTTTATTTGACCGCAACCACTATTATACAGACAAATACTACCAAAATATTTCAACCTGGAATGGTTTTAATATTTAGTTTTCAGCTCACTTACTAAAGGCAAGTTTTTAGATGTGCACAACTGATATTCACTAGCCGTCCATAAAAGGTGCAAGAGGGGAAGATTTTCTTGTTTTAGTATGACGTACGTGCTTAAGAAGAATTCATACCCACATTTACCCTTCGGTACTGTGGCTATGGGCATAAATCACAAAAGTGTCATCTCAATTCAACTCATCTGTAATTATGGGGCACTTTAAAACTACCACCTTGTATACAAAGTGCTGTGCATGGAGCTTAATAATTCATACAACAACAAACAATAAAACAATAAATTCATCGCAAAGTCAGTAGAAAGCACAAAGGCCGCAAAACTTAAACTCAAGTCTGAGTCATGCTGAGTCTTAAGACTCAGCATCAGAATCGCCTTTATTGCCATTGTATTGCATACTGTACGACGAAATTTGGGTGCCACTCCTTCGTGCATTTCGTAAAAAAAATAAAATTTAAATTAAAAAAATAAAATAACGGTTTAATAAATACCAAACTCAACAACAACAGAACAACTGCACACAGGACACATATTGCACATGAAATGTAAGTCAGTTTAGGTTTAAAATGCAGTAGATTTGATTATTTTCTATGGTTATTTATTGCATTAATGGCTCTAGAAAAAAAAAACTGTCCCTGAATCTGCTTGTCCGGGTTTTGTGTGATCGGTAACGCTGGCCCGAGGGTAACATGACAAACAGGTGGTTTCTTGGATGCATCCTTGATGATGTTGGCAACTCTGATGAGGTAACATGAGCCAAAAGCCAAAGAATAGAAATGAGTTTTGAGACAGGTTTTAAATGTAGACGGTTCTGTTTTCGGTCTGGCCAGCAGGTGGCATGAGCGGACTTCTGGGTGTACACCTGCTGCCAATCCCTCATTATTCATTCATTCATTCACCTTCCGAGCCGCTTGATCCTCACTAGGGTCGCGGGGGGGTGCTGGAGCCTATCCCAGCTGTCTTCGGGCAGTAGGCGGGGGACACCCCGAATCGGTTGCCAGCCAATCGCAGGGCAGGATTTACGGACACATTTAACCAATTGTTTATGCATACAAATCAATGTACACATTTGCAAAGATGTATGTTGCATATTTGTGACTTCGTCTACGCATTTGTAGATTCATGCTACACTGTGGTTACGGATACAATTTCTTTTTACATTTTTGTGGGTTCAAATATGCATTTCGAAATGGTTTATGCTACAATAATGGTCACTTAAAGTTGCTGAATAAATACAATGGAGTCAGAGTTCCATGTCTTGGACAAACATCATTCTGTCTGACTGTGACATGTAACAGAATACATTCATTCATTCATTCATCTTCCATACCGCTTGATCATCACTAGGGTCGCGGGGGGTGCTGGAGCCCATCCCAGCCGTCTCCGGGCAGTAGGCGGGGGACACCCCGAATCGGTTGCCAGCCAATCGCAGGGCACACAGAAACGAACAACCATTCACACTCACACTCACACCTAGGGACAATTTAGAGTGTTCAACCAGCCTGCCACGCATGTTTTTGGAATGTGGGAGGAAACCGGAGCACCCGGAGAAAACCCACGCAGGCCCGGGGAGAACATGCAAACTCCACACAGGGAGGCCGGAGCTGGAATCGAACCCGGTACCTCTGCACTGTGAAGCCTACGTGCTAACCACTGGACTACCGATCTTTCATTTAATTTTAGATTCCAATTTAATTCTTTCAAGGACAGATATTATTGCTGTGGACAGTTCATCATGTTATCAGGTTACAGGGAGCACGAAGGGGTTAAATTGTACCAATTTGTATCCATAGTTGCGATTTTTTTTCTTCCCCCTTGTATCAAAGAAATATTGCCAATTGCAATCATATTTTTAAGCAGTAATGATGAAATATAAAACAGTGAAGCTATGATTTTTATTTGCATTAAAAAAACACTCATTATTTCTATTTCAGTCACTCTCAAATTAAATGCATTTTGGTCACCTTTCTGGAAATGATGTACATTCTCTAACAGTGCTTGAAAGCCCAGGCGGAGATCATTGTGCTGGCCTAAAATGTATTCCTGATCTGATTGGCTGATTGGCCGCTGCACAACCCCAAACTACAAGGGAAAAAGAACATTCAGTCCAAAGCCAATGTGGTAATGAGGTGACCGGGGAATGCCGGTTTTCTTCCAAAGCTAGTCTCAAAAAGTTTGACCCAGCCCAATTAATCCTGGTCATTAAAAAGGTCATGGCTCTGTGTTAAAGGGTGTGGGAAAATATATACAAAGACCTTTTAGAGGGACCTCATTACTTAAGTTTCATCATTCATTATAAATGCATTGATACTGTCTAAAGATGACAAGGAAGATCCAATAGGCGTAGAGGGAGGAGAACTTTTACAACAGTACATCTCACCAGCTGTTAACCTGGGACCTGCATTTTTCTTTGGCTGCAAAGTCATGACCCACTTTTATTAAGTTAAGAATAATACAGAAAATGTCTCGAAAACAAAAACAAAATGCCTGTGAAATCAACTTTTGACATCTTCCAAAATGTTTGTAATCTGTCATATATTTGTCAAAATGCACATGTGTAAATGGTTTAAAAACTCCTTTCTTTATAAATCTCTTTTAACCCTCGTAGTGCACCGCTTGCGATAAATGTAAAATGATGTCTTTGAATCAAAGGCAAAGGCATTCAGAAAAACACGAGAGAGCTGAAACTTATGGAGGGGTTCTAAAATGGCCTAAATTTCATGACGTCACCGGCTGATAATTCTCAGGCATTGCAGCAATAATAAAAAAACGTTTTGATACCTTAATCTTTACAATTTACATATTTTGCACCATAGAGACCCATTATAATTCATATTTTTGAACGCATCGTAAACCTAAGGTGTATACATACATTTCACGCGATTTTTACGTCAATCGCTTTGTGCTTGGACAGACATAAGCATGCCACATTGTTGGGTTGAGGTCATTCCAATTTTGCAACTTTAGGTGGCGTCAGTGGATCGCAAATGAGTTTGCCTTTTTGCAGGAGGCTTCAAACCAATGCATTTTACATGAACACGTCCGGTCGGGATTGTTAGTAGGGCTTGGTTGGGACCTCCAGACACAATTTTTTTTTCCCTTTTGCAAAAAATAAAGAATAAAAAATCCCAAGGAACTAATAAAAACTATATTTGTATGGATAGCACAGATGCCTCTGAACATTTTGATTGTTTGAAAAAAAAAGAATGTTTTTATAACGCAAAATACATCATTACAAAAATTGTAAAATGCGTAACTTAAGGCCTGTTTTAATTTGGAGCACACAAGGGTTAACCTTAAAGTGCATTACGATATTTTTTAATACCAATTACTCGTTAACACGTTACACGTTTGTGCCTTTGTACAATCAGTGGGATCAGTTGCAATGCATATATGTGAATGATCAAAGTAAATTGCACATTTGTCTCAGGAAATCTAAGGTGTTTTGTAAAACATTGTGAGGTCGATGCGCTAACAAAAACAAAACAACAAATACAAAGGAATGCTTAGGGTTCTTCAGTGACTGGGGGTAAGATACCGTTGCCCGTTGACAAAGAATTACAGGCATAAACTTACAGTTCCTCTTTTCTGTCCAAAATAAATCTAAACAGACAAGATTGTAGACACAGTGATACACACATGAACCTATTCGCTGGTATTCCCGGGAAGGAAATCCATCTCAATATTCAAAGGTTTAGATGCTTGAATGGCTTTTTAATTCTGGGGAAATGTGTCTCCGGATAGATATCATCGATGTGAGGCTTTTTCATAACAACTGCAAGTGAAAAGGGTTCATTTTACCTGAGACATGTCCTGCTCATTCTATGAAGAAAGCCTCCGCATGGCTCAAGGTTATGCTCCATTACCAGGAGAAATCATTGGAGGGAGACAAGGAGACACATCGATGGAGCCGAGTCCCTATTCCCCAACATCAAAGTCAATCTTTTTATTAGCTTTCCAACCAAAAGCAAATGGGTGTTGTCACAGCAAAGCAAGCTAAAAAAAACCCAGAAAACAGCATCCCTCATTGACCAATCAGCTGTTTAACACAATTGGAGCACATTTCAAAAATATGCTCGACAGTGCCCAAAAGTGTTATATTTCTATTCTTAAATGAAAAATGATCGAGGTCGTATGTGCATGGGACATTATCAAATTTCACCTAATTGGCCCAAAAAGTATTTATTTATGACAAACAATGTATTTTTGTTTATCGACCTATGTGTTTGTACTTTTGGAGATATTTTTGTTTGGTGGTGTGAAGTGAAATTTTACCAACTTCAAATGTATGCCTCGGCTCAATAAGGTTTGGAAATCAGTGAGAGGGATGGATGGATAGATAGATAGATGCAGTCATCACACCTAGGGACAATTTAGAGTGTTCAATCAGCCTGCCATGCACATTTTTGGAATGTGGGAGGAAACCGGAGCACCCGGAGAAAACCCACGCAGGCCCCGGGAGAACATGCAAACTCCACACAGGGAGGCCGGAGCTGGAATCGAACCCGGTACCTCTGCACTGTGAAGCCGACGTGCTAACCACTGGAATACCGGGCCGCCCAACTATTATATAATATTTATATTATATAATAAAATATATATTTTATTTAACCGAAATATTAAAATATTTCGGTTGCTTTCATGGAGACTTCTTTCTTTATTCTGATTGATATAAAAATGATCTATTTATATATCAATACATAACTAGATACGTTTTTCTTCCTACTCCTTTGAACATAATTGTGTTGTATGATGACTGTTTCCTCTTTCCTTTGTACTATTTTACTTACCTTACTTTCTCTCAATGTATTGCTGTATATGTTTTTATAGTCAATAAACAATAAATAAACAAACAAACAGTGAAGATTTGACATAATTTTACATGGGTGGAACGCAGCCGGTCCTCGAGGCCTAGGACCGCCTCGAGGAACACATCTCCGATACGTGTACCAGCACAGATTTGGAGTGGGAGAATGTCGGCGCCATTTGACTGTCGTTGTTGGACAGCCCCAGGGGCGATTGTGTTTTGCGCCTGTAATAGGCAGCATTTTCATAGCCCAGCTTTGTTCAGCGGAAAGGGCGGTGCTGTTGGACAGTCTGCAGCTGGATGGACCCATGGCTTGAGGAGCAGACGATGAGAAGAAAGGAGCGTCAGCCCACAGCGCCGATGCGTAATGTGGAACCGGGAGCCGCGGCTTGGAATTGAAGCAGGGAGACACGATATGAGAGCCAATCTGTTTTCGTCAATGGAGGCTACAGCTTCGTGTTTGCTTTCAAAACTTAGCTTGTAGCCGACGTGTGCACATTTTCAACATGATGTCTTTGATCCACCGGTAAAAAGGACACTTTGATTCGCTCCTCTTTCATCTAGAACTACTTCAGACAACAAAGTGTATGCAGGAAAGTGGTTCAGATTGCACGACTGCCTGTATCTTGTGTTGCGTTGATGGCGGCGCGGGCACCCGCAGCGGCTCCTCTTGTTGTCTTTTTGTCTGGTTGAGAGGGAAGAATTTGACAATAAAGTTGTACTTGACTTGACTTGATATGGGAGGAAGCCAGAGAATTGGAAAAAAACCCGATCAAATACAGGGAGCGTAGAGTGACTTCATAGAAGGTCTGGAGTTGAGATTTGAACCCAGAACCTCTTGACTGTGAACCAAATGTGCTCACCACAGTTTAACCCGCTCGTCTCATTTAACTTCTCTAAAAAACATATACACTAAATAGTATATTGCCAACACAATCATTACTCTAATTTTGAAAGTGACATGATAATGTGGCCCAATAAGCAAGTTGATGATTAGAAAACATGCTCACGCTATAAGCACCAACTGAAAGTCACAACGTAACCGCACATAATGCATGTCTGACTGTTCGCTGTTCTACAAATCATGTAGATGTCATAAGCATCCTCTCATACTGGCGGCTACTTTTAAGAGTAAAAAAGAAGCAATCACTGCCATTAGGGGACATTAAATGCAAGTGGTTTAAAGTAAACAACAAACAAGTTTCTTATCAGATAAAATGTTTAATCAATGAGAACACGGGCGGCCCGGTAGTCCAGTGGTTAGCACGTCGGCTTCATAGTGCAGAGGTACCGGGTTCAATTCCAGCTCCGGCCTCCCTGTGTGGAGTTTGCATGTTCTCCCCGGGCCTGCGTGGGTTTTCTCCGGGTGCTCCGGTTTCCTCCCACATTCCAAAAACATGCATGGCAGGCTGATTGATCACACTAAATTGTCCCTAGGTGTGAGTGAGGGCGTGCATGGTTGTTAGTCTCGGTGTGCCCTGCGATTGGCTGGCAACCGATTCAGGGTGTCCCCCGCCTACTGCCCGGAGACGGCTGGGATGGGCTCCAGCACCCCCCGTGACCCTAGTGAGGATCAAGCGGTACGGAAGATGAATGAATGAATGAATGATGAGAACACATATGAACAACAATATGAGATCATTGATTGTCACATTTTATGAACATGGGTGCCCGAGTCTTCAGATGCTCAACATAGAGTCTCTGGAATTCTCTGGCTCTACATATAAGACAATCAGACTCAAAGGCAGCATTGAAATCCTGACTCAAACTTGACCTGTTCAAACTGGCCTTCTAACTGGAAACGGTGAATTTCACTTATGTTAATATTCTGTTTAATTAGCTCTTTTCATGCTTTTATCTTGTGTAAGGTCACACTGACCTTGGGTGGCTTAAAAGCTGCCTAAAAATAATTCTTATTTATTACTTTACCAGAGTCTCCACAGGTCTTTATTATTTCATCCATTTCAGTCTTTCTGTTTTCAGTCTTACTTTTCATTCTGACATGCATACGCTTTGTATTTGCTTATCTGCCCTTTAACATATCAAGGTTTCACTTGCAATCCAATAAATTGCACTCTCTGTCATTTAATGTTCCACCCTTCTACATGGCTCTCTTATCTTTTTATGGTTGACACTTCCGCTCTCTGTTCTGCAGTTTCCATATCTTTTCCCCATTGGCATTTTGTTTTTAAGCTGCATCATACTTTGACCAATTACGGCACTGCAGCGCATGTTAAAATCTTTAACAATTCAATCAGTGCAAAGGTATCTGATTGTTGTCCTCTATTATCATTTCACCTTCTATCTCAGCATGTCCATCAGCCCTTGTATCCTTTGAGCTCTGTCCTCAAACCAGCAGAGGGCTTTTTAGACTCCCATTAATCATCTGCTCACTCACAGATGAGATGTGAGTTCAGGGCAGTTCTCTTAAATAAATGATGAGACTACGAACACTTCCTCCTACCAGTATCCCCTAATTAAGAGCTCAGCAAGAGAGAATTATGGCAGCTACAGCATACTTCAGATCATCAATCAGAAGCATCGTGTCTATGTTTGAGGCTGACGCAGGAGTGGATATTTAATCCCCTCTCATCCTACTTCCACAGAAAATATTTCGTCCTGTCCCAGTTCCGGACCACAGCAAAAAACATTTCCTTCCTACTCCCAGTGAAAATGACTCGCACTGCTGTCTTGTTCCCATTCCAGAATGACTCCCCACTACCGCTCTCCTTTTGGAGGTCAGCCACGTAAAAAAAATGACTGTGCCAATCACCGGATTAATGAGTAAAGTTGACCCCCAAGCTCATGGAATTTCCATGACCGTGAATTTTCAGAAAAGATCACCCTCTAGTCTACATTACGTGTTACCCATAGTCCTATATTCCTTGCTTTTTCCCTTTCCCGGTGGATCGCAAATGCTAGGTGCTAAGCTAGCTTGCGTCACGCCGCGTAGTTTTTTGTTTATTGAACATAAAACATATACAGTAATAATTTGACAGAAAATAAGGTAGATAAAATAGTTAAAAGAAAGAAATCAGTCGTTATTCAACACAGTTACTATGTTCAAGTGAGTAGGAAGAAGTAAAAAACGTATCTAGTCCTACCCCGTTATGTGTTTATATCTAATAAATCATTTTTATATCAATCAGAAAAGAAAAAAGTAAGAAGAAAGAAGTCTCCATTAAGGCTCATACTTTACCCTTAACCGTGGTATTTATACAACTTTTGGTTTGTATCGGGATTATATATACCCACACCCTGGCACTCTTGTGTCAATTTTCTCTTGTATTCATATCCATTATGAAATCAAATTTCAATACCTTTCTCTATTTATCAACATAGTTTTTTTTTTTATCTGCAAGCCAAATTCAATCATCAAAAGAGCCATAATTGACTCGAGAGCCAAAGGTTCCCGACCCCTGATGTAGGGGCACACTCACTGGATTAATAATGTTATTCAGGTGGGATGCAAGATGATGACGCCTGTGCCCGGCGGTGTGGTCAGGTGTGACGTGGCACATTTGTGTGCCATAAGAGATCATCAGGGATGCCGTAGTAAATTGTACCACGTCGATTGTATTAGTTTCACTCAAAATTACTTTAGATTAAAAAAAATAGTTTGGTTAATTGATCTACGCCAACCACATACGGTAATAGGCAGAACAATAAAATGCTCCTCCACTAAGGACAGAAGATACATAATTTACTTGTGTCCTCACTTTTTATGAATCATTTCGCTAAATTCTATGCCTTTAAAAAAAATCCAATTGGAAAACCCCACATGAAATTATGAATGGTAATTGTATTATTTGGACTAAAAATTTGTGTCTGTATTAAAAAAGTGTTTTGTTAATTGATCTATGCCGAGGTGCGAATCACATATCATAACAGGCAGTGCAATCAAATGCTTTTCCGCTAGATGACAGAAATTCATAATTGACTTGTTTATCCACTTTTTGTTGCTTGTGATTTTTTTTTTTTTCTGATATGAAATATGTGCCTTGGCTCAAAAAAGGTTGGGAAACGAAATGAAGTGGCGGCCAAATTACAGGGAGAGGTTAGCCTGGTAATGTTGTTGTATTTCCACACATGTGCACAACACGGCTTCATTGCCAATTTCATGTATAACAAATAAGAATCGATCATTGGAAGTGGCAGTCGCATTTTCCTAAACTGTTTTCATAAAACAGTATATTGACGTAATAATAATCAGAGACCCGAACTGTCTTGACTGCTGACGACAAGGTGGATTTTCCATTATGAGTTTCACACCTAATGTTTTGTGATCCACCCACGCTGATGTACTTGCATCAGTAATCACCCTGCAGGAAATCTTTGAGGTCATGAAGCAGCACTGACAGTTAAGATGATTGATAATGGAATGTTTTTGAAGGGAGTAAATTACTTGTAATGGACTTTAAACGGCGACATGAATTATGCACAGCCTTAGGTGTGTAATCACAGTCGACGGCCAGCTGCTTTATAACCGAATATTATGTAAAGAGAGATTTATTATTTATTTTTTTCCACACAGGAAAGACAGAGCTGTGCATCATGGTTGACCTCTCCTTCTGCAGGGTAGTAGCGAAGGAGAGCCAAACTGTCACGACAAATAAATAGCGTAGTAAAGGCCAGCGCTTCGGTTTCAGCATGGTTCCTTTGTACATGCTTTGCACAGATAAAAAGTCCTATCTGGTTAAGGCACTAGATCAAGCCTTGCCTGCATCAATCTGGTCACCTCAGTTGGCTGTCATTCAAAAAAAAAACTCCCTGGCCATGAATCTCGGACAGTGGCACATCAATGGGAAAACATACTATGTTACTGCATGCAGGTTGACTTCAAATGTTTTTGGATTTAGAATCCGTTTTTCTCCTGAATATTTTTCAATCACGCGGACGCTGGGCATCTTGAAATGAGATGAGTCATTGGATAAATGCTGGTTTTGTCCCGCCCATTGGACGCTCAGCGTCTCTGGGAGTCTATGGACAGTAGGCGTGCAGAAGTTCTCCTTTTCTTCACGGTGATTGGATGATCTTGCTGAGGCTGAATCTCATTTTGATTGACAGCGAAATGAGCCAGTGATCTTAAGGTAAAGGCATCCTTTTCCTTTCCATTTTTTTCGAAAAGGAACACAAAGTAGAATTCACATATAAATAAATGGACACATTTTATGATGTAGGCCGAAATTGAGCTTCCCCTCTTTGACAGACCAGCATCGGCCACTGATACAATGAAACCAAAGACCCCCAAATTTGCAAAGGTAAATTTGGCAAGCTGTACAGAGACGAGGTGCGAAGACTGTTCACGTCGGTCAGCGTGTTAGCAGGGTTACTTCACAGACTCGCATCCTTCTGCCTAACGTTTCCGTTTCCACACTCACCTTTGCTCTGGTCTGTTGAATTTAAGTATTTAAAGTCCTTTACCCATACAATCGCTTCTCGCTTCTCCTCACACACTCCACCATTCTCCATTTACGCACATGCATTCTAATTTACTTTGGCTAATCTTCATTCTGCTCAAGTGTTGGCCTCTGCCTTTCTAAATGATCCTCCACTTGCTCTCTGCCACCCCGCCCACCACCCCCAAAAAAACTTTTTCACACCTCTTTTCGGGAATTTCATCCTTTTCCGACAGGATGTATCGTGGTGGTTCAGCGCCAGATCACAATGTGAGCGTATTTCATCATCTGCATTTTAATACACGATGCAATTAGAGCTTAGTGGGATTTTAATGAAATGCAGATGAGCCAGCTGACCCTCTTTGAAGGCACGTCTTCGGCGAGGATGTGTGTGAGGGGGGTGCAATAAGGTGGGAACATTGCACAGATGTGACTCGAGAGAAAGAGGTGTCATTTTCAGAAAGAAAATGAAAAATCATCACATATCATATCTTTGCACTCCATGAGGGCAAATTATGAGCAGTGCTGTATTTATTGTCAAAGACTGACGTCAACATACAGCATATACTGTACATTTCCTTAGTCCGACAAATTCAAAACAGCGAGTAAATCAACACTGGCAACAGATCACGATCAAAGCAGAAACAGAAACTAATTAAGAGCAGAAAACGACCTCTGACCCAAACACTCACTCACTACTTAACTTCAAACATCATCTCCTTGTATCAATATTGGGATCAGCTCTCCATAACAGGAGTTAGATTGCTCTCAATTTGGATAACAAGATTATACTTCTCTTAAAGGGAAGCGTTACGGTAGGGCCGTTGGATTATTCTCTGTGGATTTTGCACAAGGCGTTTTAATAAATTAGGATGATCTGCATACAGAATTTGTGCATAATTTTCATAGTTGCTCTTTATCTGATTAGAGATGCACAGAGACAATGCGCATGTGCAGAAAAAAAATAGGCCATTGACATATGCTATCCACTTAATCCTCACAAGAGTTGCGGGAGGTCAAGGGAGCCTATATCCCAGCTGTCTTCGGGCAGTAGGTGGGGGACACCCTGAACCGGTTGCCAGCCAGTCGCAGGGCACACAGAAACGAACAACCATTCGCACTCACACCTGGGGACAATTTAGAGTGTTCAATCAGCCTGCCACGCATGTTTTTTGGAATGTGGGAGGAAACCGGAGCACCCGGAGAAAACCCACGCAGGCCCGGGGAGAACATGCAAACTCCACACAGGGAGGCCGGAGTTGGATTCGAACCCGGTACCTCTGCACTGTGAGGTCGATGCGCCAACCACTCGACTAAAGGGCCGCCACAGAATAATTAATGCAAAAAATAATCATAATAATTTCATTCCAAAGGACAGTTTTGTTATACTTTGACAGTGACACATAACAGAAGACATTGCCGAAAGATTGAAAGCTAAAAAAAAAAAAATCTCTTCCCCATCCATTGCCCAAAGACAGGGCCCGAGAGGACCGACTTTGGACAGCCCTTGGCCTAAAACCTGCAATGCTGCACAGGGGATGATATTAGCTGTCTTTTGGAGGCTTTCAGTACTTCATTATTAGTTTGTCATGATAAATGAAACATGTTGTCACACAGTTTTGTTTTCTTCTCGAAGATGAGGCTCATGGTTACTACAGTGAAACTCCTCTAGAACAAAATGTGAAAAAAATATTCATGCATTAACACCATTCCCATTCTCCTGCCCCCCATACGACGAAATAAAAACCCTGTTGCGTTATACAAAATCATTTTCTCTGCTGTAGCCTCACGAAGAGATTTACGACAACGAGGTCTGCTACAACAGCGACCTCTACTGCTTCATTCGGAAACGGCAACAGCAACCACCACACTGGTTTACACAGCTCAGAGTTTCCTGAACGCAACATACACATAGCTGCTCTGCCATTGGATTACCGAGCATCATCTCCCGGAGCACCCAGAGAAAACCCACGCAGGCCCGGGCAAAACCTGCAAACTCCACACTGGGAGGCCGGAGCTGGAATTGAACCCAGTACCTCTGCACTGTGAAGTCAACGCGCTAACCACTGGACTACCGGGCCGCCATACTGATAATAATACTGTATTATTAATAATAATAATAATAAGAAGAAGAAGAGTATTATTATGCACTGATGCAGCAGAGTTTATGGAGGGGCATCTATTAACCCTGTGGCTTTATAAAGGTAACGAATCAATCTTACACTAACAGTATGCCTTTGTAGTCAAAACTTTATATGTTCTAATTTACCCACACATGGATCAAACTGATCAAATGTCCGAAATCCAGCTGAATGTACATTTGCACATGTTCAGTTGTACAGTACAGTACACAATGTATGGTACCTGCATTTGGCAGTCGGTGATGTTTCATGTTTCTATTCATGCAGGAACAAAGTCGGCATCCATCTAATGAGACCATTGCTGGGGGCAGCATATGGTATGTTGTGCAATGGCTCTCTTGACTCCACTAATGGAACTGGTCAGAGCTGAGAGAGAGACAGAGAGAGAGATGATGGGTTAGCTTGCATGTGGTGAGGGATGTGCACGAACTTTTTTGCTTGGAAACACAATGCTGCTGTGTGATTCCACTATCTCTCTGGGAGTTCAAATAAAGGCTACAGGCTTCGTGAATATAATGCTTTTATTAAACACACACACACATACACTTCAGATAATGGTCAAGCTGTCAAAAAGAATCAGTGTCTCAATTATTTTCGACCATTTCACGTAACAAAACATTCTCACGTGAATATCTTTCACTGCAGGTGCATACAGAAGCATTGTACTTGCTCTTTATTTGCTCTCTTTTCTATTATTTTTTTCTTTCTAGTCCGTCCAGGTACTCCCGCTTTGCCCTGCTGGTTTCACATTGGACATTGATTCATTGATAGCACAAAAGCATGCCAGGCTCAGACACTTTGCTTTACAAAGTAAATAAACAAAACCCAATAATATAGTTATAATAGTTCAAATCTATGATGCTGTCTAATGGTCATGTATTTGAATTACTTGCAGCTTATAACTGTATCTACCGGTGATCTGTCTCTAATTTTGCAACACCTTTTTTCATATGCATTTTCCTCCAAAAGTCCTGTTTCCCTTTAAGTTAGCTGCTTGAATTATAAACTTTTTACAAGTAATGATGGGTGATTTTTTTTTCTGACAATATAAATAGATAATATAATGATCGACTGTCACAATGTACAAAGGAAAGACATGCCTTGTTTCTTAGTTTCTTTACAGCAAGCTCTGATCTAAGCTAACTTTATTGAACTATTTTTTTTCTCTCTCTCCCGTTTTCATTTTTTTTAAAGTTGTCAATTTATATAAATAAATTCTTTATCTCTACTTCCAGCAACGGTTGTGGTCAATGTCCACCAACTTGGCTCCTTCATAACATTTTGACGAATGGTTTCATTGCAAAGATGACTAATCTAATGGAACCAAATTTGTCACTGTCATGTTGACGCATTAGTTTGTGAGTATCTGAAATGTGGTCTGACATCTAACATCCTGTCTGCAGACTTTCTTTCATTCACATTAATATAATCCGACTGACAATAACATGGTGTAAAATGTATTATTTAGCACACATGGAAAATGACATTTTAAGTCAAGTCAAGTCAAGTCAACAGTATTTATAGACCACTTTCAAACAGCCATCGCTGCATACAAAGTACATTTCCAGTACATTCAAAATTGTGACATTGATGAAACTAGTTTTCGTGGCATGGTTTAAGTTTGAGAACATGTGGAGAAGAGCAACTATTTCCAATTGTTGCAGTCTTTTTCCGTCACTGTCACATTGTTGTAAAGATGGAGATGATAAAGATGAACTCTTATTGGCAATATCACATCAACAGTTCTTTTTAGCTTTTGGTCATGTTGGTAATTTAACGGTGTTCATTGATATTGTATGTGTGTATCTTTGTCCTACTCCCCCCGCTGCCCCCCCCCTCCCATTTAACCTTGAAAAAAATTATTCACATTCACATCTCAGGAAATGGGGAACAATTCCATAACAGCATGATGTCAGTGTGCATTCAAGAAAATCAAAACATCCACCAAATCTAATGAGCTGGGTTTCATAAGGGGCTCTAATTGTTATTTGCTCATTAAACCTTCCAATCACGGATGCATCTTTTTGATATGATAAATGAAACTAAGATAATTTTCATGCATAAAGGCATACCCAATCCCAACTGGCTAATCTCTTGGTGGTTTGGAAATGATCTCAGCTGATGTAGCTCAAAAAAATGTCTTGAACTGTGTCCAAAGAGTGCCCTCGTGTGGTTGTACTCGGGAAAGAAACTTTGCCTGCCTGTGACAAATGATTTATTTTAGCCTTTCAACAAAAGGGAGAAAATAGTTTTATTTCAATGGAATGTATTACGTCTTGTGTTACAACGGGACTCGGGAGACTATTAATCCAAAGTGAGTGTGATCAAATGGAGACAGACGCAACAAAGGACAGATGAAGCAGGATATTATGGCGCAATAAGAAAGACATCCAGGCATTGTCGAGGACAGTCCAAATCCAACAAATCATCAATCGTTTCATAAATACGGATCTATTTTATCACCATACATGATTTACAACTACAATAACAGATGTGGGAAAAGAAAAAGCATCAAATCTCTCATGTCGCATGTACTCTTGATACTTTGCATGCAGTGTTGGCATCAGCCAAAGGCAGTCTTTTGATCGAAGTGTGTTTTTTCCGAAGAGGAATAACAGTAGAAGGCACTTCACTATTCTGGAAAGGTCAAATATCATTCATTTCCTGTCTAGCTGGGGGCTGAAGAAGCGGCAGCACCTATATCTGCAATGGGCTCACTGAGTTTTTTTTACGTGGGGGGCGGGGGGTTCCTTTCTCAGCTACACACACTTGTGAGATGACAGAAAAGTACTTTTTTTTTTTTATCTATGATGTGAACCAAGTGTCAGATCTGTGATTCCTACTCATCTGACTCTCCCTGGTATGTGCACACATTGTAGGCACGCGGTACTGCATAGAAAACAGTACAGTCAGGACATGGATGCACTTGCACACGGGGAATATCAGATGTCAGGGTGGGCCAAAGGCATAGGTGTCAAACTCATTACCTGGGGGGCCGCTGTCCTGCATGTTTTCCAAGTCTCCCTGTTGCAACACATTCATTCATCTTCCTAACCGCTTGATCCTCACTAGGGTCGCGGGGGTGCTGGAGCCCATCCCAGCCGTCTCCGGGCAGTAGGCGGGGGACACCCTGAATCGGTTGCCAGCCAATCGCAGGGCACACAGAGACGAACAACCATTCGCACTCACACTCACACCTAGGGACAATTTAGAGCGTCCAATCAGCCTGCCATGCATGTTTTTGGAATGTGGGAGGAAACCGGAGCACCCGGAGAAAACCCACGCAGGCCCGGGGAGAACATGCAAACTCCACACAGGGAGGCCGGAGCTGGAATCGAACCCGGTACCTCTGCACTGTGAAGCCGACGTGCTAACCACTGGTGCCGCCTCTCATTATCATATTGTCTCTATATAATCTCATGAATGTGTTTCTTTTACGCTTCCTGATTCAAATCTGGACCCCTCAAGAGCCCGAATCGATTCGTAAAATGCAGAAAAATAACGTAAACCCTTCGAAGGAACTGTTAATCGCCTCCAGCCTTTATTTGGTTTACCAACATTCTCCTCATCCGAAATTCAACGAACACGCGGGGAAAGAGGAGGCCACTCTTCCCCTAACGGTACTGTATATACAGTGATCCTTCGCTATTTCACGGTTCGTTTATCGCAGCCTCTGTGCATCGTGGATTTTTTAAAAAACATATTCATACAAAAATTTTAAAAAGCGAAAATGCCGCAAAAGGTCCGTGAGAGGCGGTGAAAGTCAGCAAAACAACAGCAAGTCACAAAAGCAATATATACAGTACTACATACATAGGTTTACTGTATTTTGTTTTTCATACACTAACTTAACCTAACTTATACATGTTTAAATATATTAGTATATAGCATTAAGTAATGTTTATTACTACAAACATGCATGTATACCATTTTGGCCTTTTATATTTACTCGTACACATGTACATATACCTATGGTTCACTACTTCGCGGATCGCAGGTGGTTTCGGTCCCCTTTAACTATGTATATATATATATATAGTATATGTGTATATATATATAGTATATGTAGATGTAGTGGATGTATCAGTCCCAAGTGACACAATCAACATAGCCTGACTGCCTTTCACCCTTTCAGAATGGTTTGCCCCAGCAGCACGGGAGAAGCGCATGCGCTTGTTTGTACAGCAGGCAGTTTTGAATACAGCGGCACATAATGAACACTGGTGTCTCGTTATTCTCCAACAAACATACAGATACAGACTGCTGTGTTCAAAGCAAACTTGAGAAAAACGTCTGCAACCATGGTTTGAATCCACTTTAGGCTGAGTACTAGTTTACCTTGATGTAAACCTACATGTACCTAGTACCTAGATGTGCACTTTATAATGTCATATTACTCTGTTTTGATTTCATTAAAAAAAAAGCCGTTAAAGCAGCTGTTGTGTGACAAAATATTTTTTTCACTGTTGTTGATGGACAGTAATATTGTGTGAGAGATTATGTGTGAACAACTGCTCCAAGTGAAAAATGTTCATGTAAAATTGAAAATTGAAATTGTTATTTCAGTAAATATTTGCATTTGGCACATAGAAAACTGATTCATGATTCCAAGTTGATGAGAGCATTAAAATGGGGAAAAATAGGACAAAAAAATGTAAAAGGAACTTCAGAAACGATTAAAAATGTGTGAGTAATCACGATTAATTTTTTAGTTCATTTGAGTTAATTATGACAGTTGCATTTTTAATTAGATTAAATATTTTAATCGTTTGACCGCTCTAATAAAAAGTCAATAAAAACCAATACAAAATTTTATTTTAGCTTACTTTAGCATAGTTATTTTCCTGATTTTACTCATCTCATTTCGCTTCTGTCTTCTGCATTGAAAAAATTCATGATATCTGATGTCACGGTTATGTTTCAGTCTGGCCAGCAGGTGGCATGAGCGGACATCTGTGTACACCTGCTGCAATCCATGATTAGTTCACTCTGTATTTAAGGAGCCCTTTGCTATGCACATGTCGCTGGAGCCTTGCTTTGCCTTGCTGCTTCCTTGCTCATAGACTGCTTTTGCTATAGACCTCGTCGTGTTTCGTTTTTTGAACTCTCGGTACCAAGTATTTTGTAAGATATGTTTTTTAGTTTGTGATTTGGCTTTTGCTTGCGTGTAGTTGTTACATTGTTTTTTGTTTGAACTTTACGGTTCTTATTTCCCCCCCTTGCCTTTTGTGCAAGCGCTTTTTGTTATTCGTTTTTGTGCCCTCTGGTCCTGGTTTGACCAGCACTTTATGTTACTACTTTGTCGGTGCTAATTTTGTATATTAAACCCTTTTTGCTACGGAGACCTTGTATGGTGTCTGCACTTCGGGACCCTCTCCTGCTCTACTGATCCTCTGCCTATTTTCCCCACAGAATACAGTACTTGAGACCACATGTGGCAGATTTGACTAAAGGGTGTCCACCACATTCAAAAGGTTCTGGATCAGTCTTCTTCCTTTTTGGACCAGCAGCTGCAGCCACCATTTTTTTTTCTTGCCATGGTTGTCTTCTTGCCTTTTTTCAGCACACAGCACATACAACAAAACACATAATATAAGTTACATGTAAACTAATACTATATTTTTGGCCTCAGTTATCTGAAGCATTTTGAATTGGTCCATCTGGGTGATCTCCCATTGTTGTTGTGCTAGCTTTTGAACCAGGCTGGTCATAACAGTATTTATAGATGGTTTTTTGGGGCAGGGGTGGGACTGTGTACAGCGGTGGTCAAAGTGCAGAGCAGTGATGTAAAACACTACAGCTGCTGGATGACACCTCCATTCGGATGAGGTCGCTACAGCAAACTGTCAGATGGCTCAAATAACGTGGCGCAGTCTGAACAGGGCCAGATCCCATTTGACACTTGCAGAAAAAAAAAAAAAAACATGGACATTCTGGTGAAAATCAAACAAATCTGTTTGAAAGTCCTGATACATTCATTTAAAGTGCAATGAATCGTGAGCTTCAAAGCACTTTATGTTATGTAACACAACTGTACGTACAATTCCCTGAGGGATGAGTCTCATTCTGTTGCGGGGTGGGGGTGGGGGGGGCTTCAGGCAAACAAAGAGAGCTCTTAAAAGGTTAAGGCGAAAAAAAAAAATCAGTTCCAAAACAGGAAGCAAAAGGTACTGTAAAAAAGGAAGGACGTTGAAGTGACTAATGGTGTACACATTGAGCCTGACAACAGCAGGAAGCACAATTCACTTCAGGCCTTTTCTCCATAATGCTTCATAAGGCTAAATGACATGCAGTAAACAAACATTGATTTTTTTTTTTCCTCCAAAATTGTATGGGTGCTGTCAAAAAAACGGTTGTATCTTACTGGGCTGAGGTTTTCTCAAGGGGAAGGGTAGCTTTGGGTATTTCAAAAGAGAAGCTCTTCGGTACAAAAAAAATGCAGTACATTGCATAGAATGCTCATGTACTGTAAATTCATTCATTCATTCATCTTCCGAACCGCTTGAGCCTCACTAGGGTCGCGGGGGGTGCTGGAGCCTATCCCAGCTGTCTTCGGGAGGTAGGCGGGGGACACCCTGATTCGGTTGCCAGCCAATCGCAGGGCACACAGAAACGAACAACCAATCACGCTCACACTCACACCTAGGGACAATTTAGAGTGTTCAATCAGCCTGCCACGCATGTTTTTGGAACGTGGGAGGAAACCGGAGCACCCGGAGAAAACCCACGCAGGTCCGGGGAGAACATGCAAACTCCACACAGGGAGGCCGGAGCTGGAATCGAACCCGGTACCTCTGCACTGTGAAGCCCACGTGCTAACCACTGGACTACCGGGCCGCCTTGTACTGTAAATAAAAAGCCATATTTTCCCAGTCCTGGCTGTATTGTGTACTGTCCTTTTTGGAACAGGCCCGCATGCTAGTCATGTGGTCCTTGGGACCAAAGACGCTGTAGAAAACAAATAACAATGACTACACATTTGGAAAGTGACAGTCAAACAAACAAGGAGACAGATACAAACTTGCAAAAGAATCGAATTTACAGACAGACAGAGAGAGAGAGAGAGAAAACGGAACTACTTGGGTGGAATAAACAAGACTTGCGAATATGCAAACGTGGCTTGGAAAAGGCCCAGGATCATGTAAGGGCAAAGACAAATTTTCAGTGACTACAGAATTCAATGCACTAACCACCGGGCCACCTTGGCTTGAACAAAAATAAGAAAATATGTGATGAAATAGAATGATTAATGTTCGATTTAATTTTCGTTTTCATTAATCCATTTGGCAGTTAAATTATTTGGCTTTTATGCATTATTATTATTATTGTGTCAGTTGGCAGTTGGGTTATTTTGCAACGACATAGAGCAGGCATGTCCAAAGTCCGAACCAGGGGCCAAATCCGGCCCGCGGTGGAATTTCATCCGGCCCTCGGCCCCCGTCATAAAATCAGTGCCGTCTGGCCCGCAGGTTGGGCGCAATGGAACACGTGTTGCATTGACTGAGGTCTCGTAGACTGGCGAGTGATGTTTCATAGAGTACTGCTTCCCTCTAGTGGCTAAACGAGTAATAGCATTCACTAAATGAGTAATAGCATTTAGACACTAGAGGGCATCACATCACTCCGTGTTTATATTGACTGATACGTCATATTTCAAATTCCTGTTTCAAATGAACCAAAAGAAATTCTTAAGATTGTTGAAATTAAAATAAAAATGGAAATGTGAAACAGACTGGCTTACTAAAATTTGTTGAACAATATTGTTGTTCAATGTAAAGAATGTCAGCCAAGGTCGGCCCCCCGACATTTTACCACATAAAATCTGGCCCCCTTGGCAAAAAGTTTGGACACCCCTGATGTAGGTTGTTTGTACTATTTTTTTGAATTTGTTTTTGAACTCAGCAAGTGATTTACTCATTTTTAGGTCCGTTTCGAGATTATTCCATAGTAGAACAGAACTGTACAGAAGTCGACCCTGGTGTTATTAAAATTTATGGGGGAAAAAAAGATACAAGACATCACGCGCAATTTCAGTTAAAGGGGCGCTTAGGACAAAAGCATTGGGCACAGAACGAACCTCCTTGCACTGACGACCGTACACTGAGAGCTCCGTTTTTGCCAAACGTCACTGTTGCGGCAGCGACAGCGTTAAAAGCTGGAGTCTCCACCTTTTATGTAAAATACGCGTGGCAGATGCGGCTCAAGGCGGGGAGAGGTCTCGTTGAATGAGGCGGTAGGTGGCGAGGGGGGGTGGTCGTCATGGACGTGTAGCCACGCTCACAAGAAGAGGAAGGAAGGAGGTGTGTGGGTCGCGCTCTCCTGTCGTGTATTTTCATCTGTTCGTTCCCCCCCTTTTGGATGGAATCATGTCACGAGCGTCCCGGCCTTGCGAAGACGGCATCAGCGTAAATACACGGCGGCGATAGGCGTCTGCGAGGCATACAAGAAATGGGTGGTCAGATCACGCGAAATGCTTTGTACGGTAAGGAATCGACTGTTTCATTGCAGGTTTCGTGATAAACGCGTTGCCATATGAAGCGGTATTACAAAAGGGTGTTGTCAGGTAGCGCGCCGATACAGTGCCGATACCGCGCGAGATGTGGCTCCTGTAACTGAAGATTACTCTATTAATGGTGACATTGAAGGTGGTTTAAACTGTAAAAGTGTTTGTCGAGTCGGTCCTGAGGCATGTTTTGGTGTTTCCCATTGCCTTGGAAATGAGTGGTGGGTTTCCCCCTCATTAATAAACAAAGGGCGACTGTGCTTTGAGACAAACGTCAATAATTTTTTGGACACTATTCAGGGCTAACAGTGAGGTGGGAACATCCGTCTTTATCATATGACTGATGAACTGAGCCTATTACAAAACACTTGGTGGGCATAATAATAATAATAATAATAATAATAATAATAATAATAATACATTTTATTTGTGGGCGCCTTTCTAGAAACTCAAGGACACCTTACAATAAGCAGTTAAAATCACGAGTACAATGTTAAAAACAACATCAAATAAGATAAGAAAAAAATACAACAAAAATAACTAAATAAATAAATAAAATTTATGGTCTGAGTGAATAGGCTTGTCGAAACAGATGTGTTTTGAGGCTGGATTTGAAATGTGTTAGTGAGTCTGAATTACGAAGGTCAGCTGGGAGTGAGTTCCAAAGCTGTAATAGCAGAAGTCGTTATTTATTTATCTTTTTGAGAATATGTCATAATCTTATGTTTGGCCCAGTATCGTTTTTAAGGACCACTCTCCCCAAAGTACACTTCACTTTCATTGTGGAAGTCATTATTGGCCCCTTATCGACCAATGTGTTTGGTAAAGCAAGAACATTTGTTTCGTATTGCAATAATAGGAGACGTTGTGAGTAAAAGGGGGAGGAATTGATAGGTTGCTACTTCTTTATTTTCCTTTTTTGAACCTGTATGTGTAAGCGCTCAATTTACAGGTGTCAAAACTCGAGTCCTCTTATGTGGCTCGCAAAAGCAAATAATGTTTGGCAACTTCGATGATCCCTTTAAAATATAAGATAAGATAAGAAAACGTTATTAGTCTTGCAATGGTGATCAGACATTTCAAATTCTTGTGTGTCGTTGGGACTTTGCAATCATTTTTAGTTGCGCTTTTTACAGAAAATGAATAGTTGAACAAACTATTATCCTTGACTTTTGATTTCAAAACCCATCGTTTTGTTGTGGAGACTGTATGTCATAATATAATGAAATGATTATGGATTTATTTGGTTTAACGGGACTTGGGAAAGCAGTAATGACAATATGGCTTTCCAAAATGATTTTGACACCCCGAGCTTAATTCATTACCTAAAGACTGGGCTGACTGCTCAACTTTCTCGTGGTGATTTCGTTGTGTTTCAGTTGTATGTTTGTTGTGTATTTTGACCTTCACGAGTGTTTTTATTTAGATGAAAATTATTTACTGTGTTTGGTTATATATGGTGGGCGGCCCGGTAGTCCAGTGGTTAGCACGTCGGCTTCACAGTGCAGAGGTACCGGGTTCGATTCCAGCTCCGGCCTCCCTGTGTGGAGTTTGCATGTTCTCCCCGGGCCTGCGTGGGTTTTCTCCGGGTGCTCTGGTTTCCCCCCACAAAAATATGCGTGGCAGGCTGATTGAACACTCTAAATTGTCCCTAGGTGTGAGTGTGGGTGTGGATGGTTGTTCGTCTCTGTGTGCCCTGCGATTGGCTGGCAACTGATTCAGGGTGTCCCCCGCCTACTGCCCGCGACCCTGGTGAGGATCAAGCGGTTCAGAAAATGGATGGATGGATGGATGGTTATATATGTTCAAAACGAAAAAAAATAACCTCCCATCCATCACCTCCCCCTTTTTACTTGACCATAAACCTATCAAAAGAAACAACATTAACTCATTCACTCCCAAAGACGTTTTGAAACGTCTTTTCAGACTTGGTCTAGAATTGGCTGGTACTGAATGAGTTAATTCCACAAAGGCAACACACGATGGTAACCATGCTTCAAATTTTTTGAAATAATCTTGGAACAATCAACGGCTCCATTTTAGTGAGCCTTGATAAAGCCTCTTGCAGCTTTTATACATTTACACCACCTGGTCACTCTAATTAAATGTCACGTTCCGTATTTGACAGCAGGGGGCAGGCGTTCTTACTTTGCCGCCTGCACACCTGCCACCCATTTGTTGGTGATTGCACCTGTTATATTTTGGCGCTCCGGCAGTCGACTCACTGCCGGAGTATTCCATGCCGTGCCATTGCTATCGCCTATTCATTCTCGCTTAGATATTACCTTAAATGACTATTGTCTATTATTGCGTTCCTTGATATTCCGCTCGTGAGTGATTATAGTATTTTGCTTAAGAACTTTCTCCTTGGCGTTTTTTTCGCAAGCGTTTTCTGCTGCCTCGTTATTATTTCCTGGTCTTCTTTTTGACCAGCGTTTTCAGTTGTCCGTTTAGACGGGAATTTTTGTGTTAAAATAAATCTCATCTTTTGTGACAAAATTCCTTTCTGTGTCTGCTATTTCGGGGATCCACTTATCTCCAGTTAGTTGCGCACGACGCGATTATTCTGTCGCTTCGGGCACAACGTGACATTAAAGCCCCAGCATGAATCCAATTAGTTAAAGAAGGACAGACTAAGACAGAGGGAGATTTAGCGCCTTCTCACTGGGATGCATCAAGGTCAAGCATCTGAGTGAAACGTCAGCATAGTATGTCAGTCCTGAATGACTTGATTATGGTGTAAACAAATTTTCAGTTTGTTTCAGAGCAGAATGTAACTTCAGGCCTTTGTTCAAAAATGAGTAAAAGTTAGTTTCTTCTTAATTGCTTACGTGGGACTTGTTATCAGCTGCAGCGCAGATGTCCCAAAACTGAAAATTGTCTATTTAAATATAGTCAGAGTTACATGTGAGTGATTTGTTCAAAATCCGAAACTATTTTATTAGCCCATGATTAGGGCGAACACACTATGCAGAAATGACACAAAAACAGTTAGATTTGCGTAAATCACAACAAACACATTTGCTCACAATGAACGCAAGACAAGGAAGCGTCACTTCATCGTGTAAGGAAGCCAAGAGGAGTCAAGTCGCTTATTCGGGTTTGCGCAGTTCGGTGGAAAAACTGGTTTTCGGTCATAATCCGAGGCATAAAAATCTAGAATTTTCTGGTCCAAAACCGATCTGGTCGAGAACAGAGGCGTTCGAAAACCGAGGTTTGACTGTACAAGTTTATTATAAATAACATTCGAGCCTGAATAAAACATGAAAGGTCATTGGGAATTTTGAGTATAGCTTGATTTTGTTCATGATATCCATCAATCAATCAGTAACATAAAAATGAGGTTGTGTCGATGTGTGGCTAGTGTCGATCGATGTAGCTGGATTGCGGGGTAGGCACATCGATACGTTGATGAAATGGACGTATTGTTACACACCTAATAAATATGTATATCAATGTGTGTGTCTGTGTAGTTGAAATAATGAAATGATTTTAATAATAGTGATTCAATATGACAATCTGTATGATATTGCAAAACCATGCAATATGGAAGTAGAATACAGCGATAACATTTATTGCGATATTTACCATGTACCTGAAGAAATGCTTTTTTTTTTTTATGATCCAGTAAAAAAAATAAAATAAAAATCACGAGACAAAATCAGCATTTACTGACTGAGGCTCATTGAGAGCAACGCAGAGGAGTGTCTTCCTGCCAGACAACATGTAGAAGAGCTGATTTTTAAAAAAAAATATGAACGCGAAATTGTTTACTGTTGCATCAAATCCGAAAAGAGTTCTTTCCGCGTGGCTTGAATGTGATTGTTCGTGGAGGAAATCCAGCAAAGTTGCGCCACTCAAAGAAGAGAAAAAGTAAAATTTGAACATTGGAATCAATCGGGTGGCAGACATTTCTTCACAAATGACTTTGTGAAGTTTGGAGATTCTGTGACTGATTTTATTATTATTTTCGTCCCATCTGCTCTTTGTGAAGATTCACATTGCAACATTTACCGATCTGCCTTGAGGCGAGCTCGTCTCTAGCTTGTCTCCAGTGTTAACAGGTTGTATTTTCAATTAGATGTATGAAGTGTATCAATATGCAACATACAGTATATGTACAGCCGAATGTTGATGTGTGTAGGACTGGTTTTTATTTGCAAAATTTGCACCACTGCAGGTGGTGTATCTGGTTTAAGGTAGCAGAACGCAATCTTTGATGGGTGGGTTACATAATTGTGTCTGCCAGTGTGTGTGGGAGCTGTGCTTCTCTCCTGCCGTTTTGCCTGAATGTGGGCCAGCGTCTGAGGCTACTGAGAGTGTCAATATTCTATTTGAAATCAACTACATTCACGATGTACTGTAAACACTTATTAAGAAGCAGGAGAATAATCATCAATCAACGATTTTGATATTGAAATTGATGACGAATAAACACAATTATTCATTGACTTCAAAACTCACTTAAAAGAACAAGCACAAAATAAATGACTACAAAGTATAATACTACTATGTTAAAATATGTAATATAATAGCAATAAAAAATATTAATATGCCTACCTCCTGCTGTGACCACCTTGTCCTCGTAGGAGTAGTCTGATATACCGTATTGGCCCAAATATAAGACTAGTCTAGACCCTGAATATAAGACGACCCCAGTCTTATATTCAGGGTCTAGACATTATACCCGTTCACGCCGCTAGGTGGCGCCAGATATCATTGAAGCGAATGCTGAACTTGACTCGCCAGGCCAAAGTGAACCCCTGTCATGAAGAAGAAAAATAAAAAATAGCGGTAAGAAAGAAAAGAGAAGAAAATAATAGAAGAGATAACAGAAAATGGAGAGACGTAGCGACAATCTGGAGAAAAGTGGGTCGAAGATCGGCCAGGTTAACTGGCACCTGAGGAGAAGTTATGATGTAATTTAAATTTCAAAAACCAGAAGCTATTCATTTACGAATATGATTGCACTTTAGTTTACATATTTAAATGTTCGGATATTATGATTTGAATGAGGCAAAATAACATGCTTTTTCTCTCAAATATATTGTTATCATTTGTTTCTGATGTACTGGAATTATTTTCTGTATAAAAATTAATTTGGTGTTTAAAAAGTATTTTTTCAAACTTGAGTCTTGAAAAAGAGGGGGTCGTCTTATAATCAGGGCCATTTTATATTCGGGCCAATACGGTAGTACATGCGTGAAGATAACTCACCGCCCGTCACTGATAAATATACCTACGAGCAGTGCGATTTGGAGCAGTCTAGAGCTAACAAAGCAGGTCATGAAAGAAATGGAGAGATCTGGTCGTTCCTTGATAGGGAAGAAACAGGATGATAAGGGCAATTTCGTTATCAGTCTTGCAGTCTGTCAATGGGTGGTTTTAGACTGTGAAAGATTGCTGAAATATTGACATGACCAATCCATTTAAGATGATGCGGCTTTCATCTATCGTATATTCAAAAATGCCAGTTCTAATTCAGTATTTATTTAGATCTGAAATGTGATGTAAAAATCCATTTTGACTCGCTAAAAATAAAAATAGCAACGTTAAAACAAAGATGTTTTTTTTTTTTCATTTGAAGAGGTTGAAATAGGATCCTGTTTGTGTCCTGTAAAGCATGTTTTGACTGGATTTGCTGTCGAAAAGCGGCGCAAGACAACGGCACAGATGCAAGGGGTTGCTAAGGAACATGAATTCACACATAGCAGCTGTGCCTCTTTAGAACTCGGTAATGCATTCAGCTCAATTTGCCCTGCACCATGTGCCCCAAATTCATTTGCTCTCCTGTGGCTGTGCCAAGACAAAAGGCTTTTAGTGGATACCCGTGCAGGATGAAATTTCCTGAATAAATACAAATGGCAGGAGAAAATCTGAATCAAAGAAGGAGAAAGAGTGCCACGTAATCCGACGGTCATCGGTCTGTCTCCGATATCTGTCACTGCCATTTCAACGGTTTTTCAATCCACACAAATCTATGTAGGATCTGTTGAAGTTCAATGATGATCTTTGCCTATGAAGCACCAACAGTAACTGTGTTCAATGTGTTTACCCTTTCACTTTAGCAGTCAATTTCCCAAGCGTTTTGGGATTTACCGACACCGATGCCCCAGTTTTCTCATTTTCATATTCTGTTCCAGAACAATTAGCAACGGAGGCAGCAATAAATATTTAGTCTCCTTTTTCTTATCAGTGTCTTTTTTTTTTCTATCGCCATAACAAATTGCACAATTTGTTTTGAGTTTTGTGGCTTTTATTTTGATAAATGCCCAATGTGACACATAAGGCTTTTGTAGCCAGCGGTGTCCATAAGAATCATTCATTCATTCATTCATTTTCCGTACCGCTTGATCCCTACGAGGGTCGCAGGGGGTGCTGGAGCCTATCCCAGCTGTCTCCGGGCAGTAGGCGGGGGACACCCTGAATCGGTTGCCAGCCAATCGCAGGGCACACATAGACGAACGACCATCCACGCTCACGCTCACACCTAGGGACAATTTAGAGTGTTCAACCAGCCTGCCATGCATATTTTTGGAATGTGGGAGGAAACCGGAGCACCCGGAGAAAACCCACGCAGGCCCGGGGAGAACATGCAAACTCCACACAGGGAGGTCGGAGCTGGAATCGAACCCGGTACCTCCGCACTGTGAAGCCGACGTGCTAACCACTGGACTACCGGGCCGCCCATAAAAATCATGCAAGTCAAAAATACTGCACTAATTTCTCCAATGCATGGATGCCCCATTTTTCTTTATGGAACACAAAAGAGTGCCAATGCAGTGAGTGGGGTGGATCTTAAGCAGCACATACCAGGGAGACTTACAAACAAAGCCTTGTCTTAAAATAGTCAGTACAGTTACAACATAGCATGACAGTCAAACTAAACACCATGCACTTATTTAGATTTATACTATTTTTAGTGTGCATTTGCTGTGTTGCTCACATTCAGATATACTATGATGTGTCCATAAGAAAAGTGGCATATTTCTAATATGCACTATAAAGAGGTGTCAAATGATCGCGTTAATTGCGATTAATTAATTACAGTACATTTGACGTGTAATTTTTTTTGGATTGCGTTCATCTAAATTTTAATTCATTCATTCATTCATTCATTCATGTTCCGAGCCGCTTGCTCCTCACTAGGGTCGCGGGGGGTGCTGGAGCCTATCCCAGCTGTCTTCGGGCAGTAGGCACCCTGAATCAGTTGCCAGCCAATCGCAGGGCACACAGAGACGAACAACCATCCACGCTCACACTCACACCTCGGGACAATTTAGAGCGTCCAATCAGCCTGCCATGCATGTTTTTGGAATGTGGGAGTTAACCGGAGCATCCGGAGAAAACCCACGCAGACCCGGGGAGAACATGCAAACTCCACACAGGGAGGCCGGAGCTGGAATCGAACCCGGTACCTCTGCACTGTGAAGCCGGCGTGCTAACCACTGGACTACCGGGCCACCCCTGTCTCAAATACAGCAGAAAGTAAATGGCTAGTACTGCATCTGTCCAAGTCTGTTGAAAACCCATAAAATACTTTATAATGCCACTTTTTCTTTGATCTTTTGATTTGCCTCAATAATGTAACAAATTTTAAATGAAAATAGGTACTTTCTCGGTAATTTTTAAATGAGCTTAAAATGTAGATTAATTAATGACAGACCCTAATTAATTAATCACACTTTTTTTAATCGCTTGACAGCACTACATGTAATTTAATTTTTTTGTTATACACATTGATTTGAGTGACTTGTCTTTTCCTCCAGACTCCCTCGGTGGCCCTTTCCCATCCACATCCCACCGCTGTCATCACAAACACAAAAGATGTCTGCCTATCCAGTGTGGAAGTGTTTGTGGTCCCCTTCCAGCCAGTCCACTTCTCTTTCACCCCAATGCGAAGGGTTCCCAAATTGTCATGGACCTTGCCCAGAAGATAGTCAAGAGGCAGGGGAGTTTCTGCAATGCCATCACTTTCAGCAACAGGCCCATAGCCCTGTACGAGCAAGTCCGACTCAAGGTAATCCATTTAATATTTGGCTGGATGATAAATCTGTTTGAAAAAAACTAAACTATTTGAATGAAGTGCAACAAGGAAACACAGAAGACAGGAACTTTCAAAATCATGTTCAACCGCTATGCAACTGAATTCACTACAAAGACGAGATATTAAGTATTAAAAGTGATGAACTTTACTGTTTTAAGCAAATAATCACAAACATAGAATTTTGTGGCTGCAACAAAAACCCAAAAAGCTGAGACACGATCATGTTTACCACTGAGTTACGTTTTATTTTAACAGCATTGAATTAACATTTGTGAAATTCCTCAGTTCCACAAATCTTTGAAGCTTTGACGCGTTCCCATTCTTGCTTGATGAAGCTTCAGCTGTTCAACATTCTGGCGTCAACGTTGTCGTATTTTACGCGTCACACATTTTGTGTTTATTTCTATTCCAACATCACCTTATAATGCTGTCGCAAATCTGTTTTCTTCGTGGGCAAAGTCATCTCAAACTGCTTAAAGTTCAATTTGTCTTGGATTATCTTCGTACTGACTGAATTAACTTTTTGGTGCACTTTCAAATCACTGACTTCATAAAACGCTTTTTTTTCCCCTCCCTGTCAGATTACTAAAAAGCAGTGTTGTTGGAGTGGAGCTCTGCGTCTGGGGTTCACCTCCAAAGATCCCTGCAGGATCAACCCAGACAGCTTGCCAAAGTACGCCTGCCCAGACTTGGTGTCCCAAAGCGGCTTCTGGGCGAAGGCTCTACCTGAAGAGTTTTCTAATGAGGGGAATGTTATCGCCTTTTGGGTTGACAAGAAGGGCCGTGTGTTCTACCGCATCAACGAGTCCAGCCCCTTGCTATTTTTCAGCGGCGTCCGAACCAGCGAACCCCTCTGGGCTCTAATTGATGTTTACGGTCTGACCCGTGGAGTGCAGCTGCTAGGTAAGCTGGTTTATCTGGGTTAGCAACTAACTAAAATCTCGCTGCCAAGAGGCTATATTTTTACTTGTTTTTAATCATTCAAAGGTGTTTTCCGATGGTTTTTACGTAAATGCGACCGTCCCATAGGTCATAGGTGTCAAACTCAGATCCTGGAGGGCCGTTGTCCTGCATGTTTTCCAAGTCTCCCTGATGCAACACACCTGATTCTGATAGGCATTCAGAAAAACACGAGAGAGCTGAAACTTATGGAGGGGTTCTAAAATGGCCTAAATATCATGACGTCACCGGCTGATAATTCTCAGGCATTGCAGCAATAATAAAAAAACGTTTTGATACCTTAATCTTCACAATTTACATATTTTGCACCATAGAGACCCATTATAATTCATATTTTTGAATGCATCGTAAACCTAATGTGTATACATGCATTTCACGCGATTTTTACGTCAATCGCTTTGTTTTCGCTTGGACAGATGTAAGCATACCACATTGTTGGGTTGAGGTCATTCCAATTGTGCAACTTTAGGTGGCGTCAGAGGATCGCAAACGAGTTTGCCTTTTTGCAGGAGGCTTCAAACCAATGCATTTTACATGAACACGTCCGGTCGGGATTGTTAGTCGGGCTTGCTTGGGACCTCCAGACACAATTTTTTTTTCCCTTTTGCAAAAAATAAAGAATAAAAAATCCCAAAGAACTAATGAAGACTATATATGTATGGATAGCACAGATGCCTCTGAACATTTTGAGTGTTTAAAAAAAAAAAAAGAATGTTTTTATAACACAAAATACATCCTTACAAAAATTGTAAAATGCGTAACTTAAGGCCGCGGGGTACTCACGTCAGCTGTGTGCTTGGCCATCAATTTATTTAGAGAGCAACGTCACATCCTCTGTGACGTGTGCCGCGTTAAACTCGTGAGAAAAAATGTCATCCCGTTAAAATTCATTTAAATTAATGCCAATAAAAACACGCTAAACTGACAGCTCTAACAATGGAAGTCCACAACCGTTTTAATTTTAGAATCGGATATGCATTCAACAGAAAGGAAAGAACTTGTATTGGGTATGATGTGATTTTTAATCGTGATCTTTGATATGGCCATGTGTCAGAAGAACTGACGCTCAAAAGCCGACTGTTCAAAGCCATCTGGCCTGATGAGGGAATGTGAACTTAGCCTTTGCCAAGAATAAAGAACATCGCAAGCATCTAGAACAGGCATGTCCAAAGTCCGGCCCGCGGGCCGGTCGAATTTCATTCGGCCCTCGGCCCCCGTCATAAAATCAGTGCCGTCTGGCCCGCAGGTTGGGCGCAATGGAACACGTGTTGCATTGACTGAGGTCTCGTAGACTGGTGAGTGATGTTTCATAGAGTACTGCTTCCCTCTAGTGGCTAAATGAGTAATAGCATTCACTAAATGAGTAATAGCATTTAGACACTAGAGGGCATCACTCACGAGTTAACGAGACATCACTCCGTGTTTATATTGACTGATATGTCATATTTCAAATTCCTGTTTCAAATGAACCAAAAGAAATTCTTAAGATTGTTGAAAATAAAATAAAAATGGAAACGTGAAACAGACTGGCTTACTAAAATTTGTTGAACAATATTGTTGTTCAATGTAAAGAATGTCAGCCAAGGTCGGCCCCCCCGACATTTTACCACATAAAATCTGGCCCCCTTGGCAAAAAGTTTGGACACCCCTGATCTAGAACAAATTCCCCCTTTGACTTTATCCCTTTTCTATGACTACCCCTCCTCCACTGTCATTTTATTTCACCTCACACATGTATGACCTAATTGCCTGGCCTGGGAAATGGAGGAAATGTTGCTGTTTTTTAACTTATATTTGATGTTGTCTTCCCATGAATTACTACTGAGAGCCCAAAACTTCTATTTTGATCTATATTGCCCGTCGGCTTTCTTAGCTGAAGATATCTGGGCCATTTCCTTTGTATTTGCTCTCTGTTGTTGTATAACCTGACCTAGTGTAAATCTCCTAATATCTTCCATTTCATTTTTTTCTGTCTTCACATTTGCTGACATCAGACAATACCCTCCCGAGAATCTGGACAAAGATAACCCCGTTGCGCATGCGCACATCTATGTGTGTGTGTGTGCGTGACATAGTAAATCCCCTCTCCCACCCACACTTCCAACACTGGCTCACACTCCTGACATGTTTCATCTGCCCTGGCGAAAAGATCTTACTAAGCCAACATCCCTCTCCCCCATGTCCCCATGTACAGCATTAGCTTGCCATTCCCTAATCAAAAGCATTTACTGTGTGAGCCAAAGTCCGTTAGGGCCAAAATAGACATGCTGCATTTCTCCTCCCATCAACCCTGGCGCTGTGTCTTATGTGTCGTGCTTACAGTGGATTAGCCTGCCAGGTGGTTTATTCTTCCAATCAAAATGGCTGTGCTGGGGGCGGGCGGGCGGGAATCGCAAGCCAAATTGGTTTTAATTCTTATTTCAATGAAAGGGTTTACTTGTTGTACCTTCCATCCTTCCTTGGTTCACGTGTAACTGAACACACACTGTCGTGGTACTGACAAGTTGCACAAATGTGGCATGAATACCAATAGGCACTGTGAGATTGGACGATTAAAAAGGACCCACGGGCCAATAGGACAAAGGGATTGTACCCTAAAAAACGCAGGTGCACCATCATTGATGGGCAGCAGCTGGTGAAGCCACAAAAGAACAAAACACACACACACACACACGCACACGTGCATACATTTTCAAGAAGAAGAAGAAGAAGAAAAAACCTTTATTAGTCTCACAATGGAGAAATTCCCAATTCACAGCAGCAAAGTTATGAAAGTAAGAAGTAGAACAACAAAATATAGGAGCTGCTGGAAAGGCAGCCACTCTCACGGCGCCATTTTGAAGTCAAAATAACAAAAATAACACAAGACAACACATAGGACACACAGTCGTTCAATCTTCACCAATTTTCTGCATACACTTTGTTGTCTGAAGCAGTTCTAGATGAAAGAGGAGAGGATCAAAGTGTCCTTTCTCCAGTGGATCAGAGACGTCATGCTGAAAATGTGCACACGTCTGCTACAAGCTGAGTTTTGAAAGCAAACACAAAGCTGTAGCATCCATTGACGAAAAGAGATTAGTTCACTTCTCCTGTCCCACGTAATCCGCTTCAAACTCCAAGCCGCGACTCCCAGCTCCAAATCCGCATCGGCACTCCGCGCCAACGCTCCTTTCTTCTCATCGTCGGCTCCTCAAGACCTCCATCCATCCAGCCGCAGACCGTTCAACAGCACCGATCTCTCCGCTGAACAAAGCGGGGCTGTGAAAAATGCTGCCCATTACAGGCGCAAGACACAAGCGCCCCAGGACTGTCCAGCAACAAGTCAAAACAAGTGGTTTGTGATGTTTTAATACTTGCACATGAGTTATGAGTTTTACATCTTTCTCGCACCTTTATTCAGGATTTACAGCCATTTCTAGCAGAGTAGTTTTTTCAGGGGCTCAGTAATATCGTTCAGCACAGACCTTGGCATATCTTTTCCAGTCCAATTACTGCCTGAAGTCTGCATCGCTCAAGTGTAGAGACTTTGGCTTGATTTTGGATTTGATGATTTTTTTTAAAGCACATTTTTTTTAGCATAGTTTTGAAATTTATTGGGCTTAACTCCTTTAAAACAACAATGTCCCGTTCAGTGGCGTGACCCACAATCCTGGTCATTGAAGCCAAGAGCTTTATCTGGAGTCAGACTCTTACGTCCGGATCTGATAGAGGCACCCAGACTCGACCAGTAATGAGAGGCTCTTCAGAGACAGACAGGCCTCTTGCCCCAGTTGCTCTCAAAATGGATCCCTGATTCTATCTACTTTCTGCAGTGTGTGTGTGTGTGTGTGGGGTGGGGGGTGCAAGAAGTCTTGGCTCGTTTCCTTACTCTGTCTACCAGCCTAATTTTAACCACCACTGAGCAGGACACTGAAGAGAGCGCAAGCAGAGTTGTTATTTTGAGCAATCATGTCACGTTCTTAGATGAGCCATTTTATCTCTGCTGGAGTAGTGCCAGTGTGTGCTCCTGTGTTCTCGGCCAGAAAATTGATGGATGTGTTGTGTGGCTTGAAAAAAAAAAAGTCAGTTAACCTCTCACCTCAGCACATGGACGAAGTTTATGTTTGCACTGATGCATTACATGGCAATGTGCTGCGTGCACTCTGCGCAATACGAACTATAGCAGTTTTGAAACTGTTTTGAAGCAGTTTTGAACTGAATCGCGTTTTGAAGCTTCACATACAACTTTTTTTCAACGATGGTAGTCAACGAAGACGTGCCTTCCAACAGAAATAGAATGTGGGTGATAATCATGAGCAATGTGTGGGTATATTGAAAGGCGAGGCTCATTCAATTGAATGGGCCGGCGTGGCGCAGGCTGCTTGTACATTTTTCAAAGCTTCACCATTTAATCCACCGGTAATGGTGAAATTATAAATCTGGTCATGGTATTGTTCGAAAACACAATATGTGTATCGTATATACTAAACAGCGGCCCAGTAGTCCAGTGGTTAGCACGTCGGCTTCACAGTGCAGAGGTGCCGGGTTCGATTCCAGCTCCGGCCTACCTGTGTGGAGTTTGCATGTTCTCCCCGGGCCTGCGTGGGTTTTCTCCGGGTGCTCCGGTTTCCTCCCACATTCCAAAAATATGCGTGGCAGGCTGATTGAACACTCTAAATTGTCCCTAGGTGTGAGTGTGAGCGTGGATGGTTGTTCGTCTCTGTGTGCCCTGCGATTGGCTGGCAACCGATTCAGGGTGTCCCCCGCCTACTGCCCGGAGACAGCTGGGATAGGCTCCAGCACCCCCCGTGACCCTAGTGTGAGGATCAAGCGGTTAGGAAGATGAATGAATGAATGTTATTGATCTAAATTGCTTTTTCCACCTCTCTTTTCAGACAGTGAGATCGTTCCTCTCGACTGTTTGCGCCCTCGTTCTTTCACAACGGTGCGCTCCTCCTCCTCTCTCTGCCGAGGGGCGGACGACTCCCGTCTCTCCGTTAGCCTGTGCGACCTCAACGTTCGGCAGGAGGAAGGAGGCAACTCCCACGCGCACCATCACACCCTCCACCTGGCCTCAACCTCCTCCAGCTGTCCGATCCCCCAGAACTCGCTCAACTCGCAGCAATCATCTTTGTTGCCGTCCGTCATCGAGAGCGATCTCCACTTCCACCAGTTGCGCGGCGCCCATATCAAGACGCTCGATGAACAGACCGTGGCGAGATCCGAGCATTCGCGGGAGGAGCGCACGCTCGTCTTTACCAACCGCCCTCTACAAACCGGAGAGTGTGTGTACATCAAAGTCACCAAATCCAGTCCGGCCCGCTCAGGTTCCTTGTCCTACGGTGTGACATCGTGCGACCCGGCTGTGCTTCGCCCCAGTGATCTGCCATATAATCCGGAGGCTCTCGTGGATAGGAAGGAGTTTTGGGCGGTGTGTCGGGTGCCCACCCCTCTACAGAGCAGTGACATCCTTGGCTTCTTGGTCAACCAAGAAGGGGAGGTCATATTAAGCCACAACGGCACCAACGTTGGCATGCAAGTCTGCGTGGACAACTCGCGCCCACTCTGGATGTTCTTCGGCCTACATGGTGCCGTCACTCAGTTGAGAATTCTGGGTAAGCATGAGCGTCATGCAATCACATTTAACACAAACACGGGTTAGACGGGGATTATAATGTTTGTTCAGCGTGCTAAAATAAAAAAAGGATTATTACAACGCTGGGCGGCCTGGTAGTCCAGTGGTTAGCACGTCGGCTTCACAGTGCGGAGGTACCGGGTTCGATTCCAGCTCCGGCCTCCCTGTGTGGAGTTTGCATGTTCTCCCCGGGCTTGCGTGGGTTTTCTCCGGGTGCTCCGGTTTCCTCCCACATTCCAAAAAACATGGCAGGCTGATAGGAAGCTCTAAATTGTCCCCTTGAGCGAGACAGCATCCGCAGCCGCATCGTCTAGCTCCAAAGATTTGGCAGCATTTTTTGCACCCCACTTTTGACTCTGAAACTCCACTGACGGCATAATTAACTGGCGGTCTCTTAGCGTCCTACATTAGCGTTGCGATATGATTTTTGGAATGGTGTCGGTCGCCACTAGGATTGTGTGATCTGGCTAAAATTTAATATTGCAAATTTTTTTTCGCCAGATGTCTAACGATTTCTTTAATGATGCTACTGTGGGTTCAGTGAAAACTTGAGCGAAAAAAAAAGTCAAGTCAAGTCAAGAGTATTTCTCGAGCACTTTCAAACAGCCATCGCTGCATACAAAGTGCTGTACATGGAGCGATTTAACATACACAATAAACAGTAAGACGAATCGGTAATAAAGGCGGTAGAAAACACCAAGCAGTAAAATCAAGAACAAATCTAAGTCGTGCTGAGTCGAACGCCAAAGAATACAAGTACACAAATATCACAATGTATATTAGTCCATGGAGTAATCCCTCACAGACAACATGCTCCCTCCACCGTTAAATTACATTTTGGCTTGACAACTAACCAAAGGAGCAAACCACCAAAAAAAAAAAACTTGGCACAACACCAAATCAGAAACACTGTGTCTTCTGAGCAGCTTTCAGTGTGGAATCCGCAAGTGTAATTTTCCAACATTCTTGACGTTCCGATACGTAACTTCTCTCGTTCGATGCTGATGTATTGCCTTTTGTTGACAGAAGAGCAATTTGAATTTCAATGAAGGTGAATAGAAGCCACGTTGAATGTTGCTCGACATTCTACTGCACAAGAGGGGCCAGATTAAGCCTTCGTGACAAATGTATCAAGTCAAACCATGTTCTGTATAGCAGATAAATGCTGTCTCCGCTGATGCATCTTGTTTCTTTCCTCGTGCCCTGGGTGAATTTGTACATGACACAAACTCTGTCTCGGCCCCAAACGGAAGCGAGATGACATCTGCTTGAATCATTCTACCAGGAAGTGGACACTTTGCTTGACAGTGATGCCATCTTTTCCTGTTCTTTTTTTTTATCTTCTGTAGGCTCCACTCATGTTGGCGACTCACGGGCCGGGTCGAACCCCAGTTCGCCCTCCTCGTCACCACAAACTCCAAGTGCCCTGGGCAGCAGCAGCTCGGATACCGTTCTCAACCGAGGCATGTGCTTGGCAGCTTACGTAAACAGAAGCGGGGGGGGGGGGGGGGGGGGGGCTCAGTCGGCCCTCGGGAGACCTGATAGATTCTGAAATTGTCAGCGGATGACATCCTGTAGTAGTCTCGAAACAATGGCCTGCACTCGCTTCATCAGCAACCTGAAGCAACAGAATATGTGTGTGTGTGTGTGTGTGTGTTCTTGTAAAGCTTACGTGTGGGAACCTCCAGTGAGATCGTACATACTGTACATTTGAACCCCTGAAAAGGAGCATAGGTGCCTGTGATTTTTAAATTATTGAGCCTAGGGCGCTCTGGCGTTTTGTTTTGGGGTTGTTGTTTTTTTTTGCTTTGGCAGCATTTTGCGAGCATGACGTCGACAACTAGAGCATGCTAGGAATAGAGCTTTGTGTGCATCTTAACATCATATTTCTGCCTTTTGTCCAGGAACAACTCTGAATTCTCCAGTCAGCCTGCCCAAGTCACCCACATTTCCAACGGATCGCGGGCCTCGCTCCGATGAGTGCTCCATCTGTTACGAGAACACAGTGGACACGGTCATCTATGCGTGCGGACACATGTGTCTCTGCTATAGCTGTGGCCTGAAGCTCAAGAAAATGTCCAACGCCTGCTGTCCCATCTGCAGAAGGCAGATTAAAGACATCATCAAAACCTACCGAAGTACCTAAGAGCACACGATTGAGGACCGCAAACTCCCCAGAGTAGGGAATTGTTTCATTTTGAACCGTTTGTTGGTCGAATCTGAATCCGAACTCCAATTGGGGTACAGTACTGCTCGTATGTGCTCTCGCACAGAGGCAGCACTTGAAGGGAAACAAAACACAATACACGCCACAAGTGTTCCCACCTCAACACTCTGAATTCTGGAGGGGAACCACAAAAAACAACTTGATCAAATATTTCATTTGTTGAGCCATGCCCCGCCCCAAAGCGGGGACTGCGCTCAAATGGTCTGAATGTTTCTTTCTCAACACGGCGTGGAATTTAGTCAACCGGTGAACACACGCACAAATACACACACATCATGTAAGTCATCTCACTATGTCACACCTTGTGTATGCGCTGCTGAGGTCCACCTGGAAAGAAACGAGTCAGGCTCCAGCGACGCATCAATGAACAGATGAATCATTGACATTGTGCTGGTAATCGGTAGTGACGTGTTTTAGAAACGGTGCCGAGTTGACGCTTGTACTCGTTTTATTTACTGTTATCTTTATGCTAGTTCTACTTCAAATGGTGGTAGATATGTTGTTGTGCTAGCTAGCTAGCTAGCTGCTTGCTCTACAATGTGCTATGTTGCACTGAAATCGGAATCCTCGTGGAAATGCCCCAATGACAAAACCATACAATGCTACTTCAAATGGTGGTAGATATGTTGTTGTGCTAGCTAGCTAGCTAGCTGCTTGCTCTACAATGTGCTATGTTGCACTGAAATCGGAATCCTCGTGGAAATGCCCCAATGACAAAACCATACAATGTTACTTCAAATGGTGGTAGATATGTTGTTGTGCTAGCTAGCTAGCTTGCTAGCTGCTTGCTCTACAATGTGCTATGTTGCACTGAAATCGGAATCCTCGTGGAAATGCCCCAATGACAAAACCATACAATGTTACTTCAAATGGTGGTAGATATGTTGTTGTGCTAGCTAGCTAGCTAGCTGCTTGCTCTACAATGTGCTATGTTGCACTGAAATCTGAATCCTCGTGGAAATGCCCCAATGACAAAACCATACAATGTTACTTCAAATGGTGGTAGATATGTTGTTGTGCTAGCTAGCTAGCTAGCTAGCTGCTTGCTCTACAATGTGCTACGTTGCACTGAAATCGGAATCCTCGTGGAAATGCCCCAATGACAAAACCATACAATGTTACTTCAAATGGTGGTAGATATGTTGTTGTGCTAGCTAGCTAGTTAGCTAGCTGCTTGCTCTACAATGTGCTATGTTGCACTTAAATCGGAATCCTCGTGGAAATTCCCCAATGACAAAACCATACAATGTTACTTTAAATGGTGGTAGATATGTTGTTGTGCTAGCTAGCTAGCTGCTTGCTCTACAATGTGCTATGTTGCACTGAAATCGGAATCCTCGTGGAAATGCCCCAATGACAAAACCATACAATGTTACTTCAAATGGTGGTAGATATGTTGTGCAAGCAGCTAGCTAGCTGCTTGCTCTACAATGTGCTATGTTGCACTGAAATCGGAATCCTCGTTGGAAATTCCCCAATGACAAAACCATACAATGTTACTTCAAATGGTGGTAGATATGTTGTGCTAGCTAGCTAGCTAGCTAGCTAGCTAGCTGCTTGCTCTACAATGTGCTATGTTGCACTGAAATCGGAATCCTCGTGGAAATTCCCCAATGACAAAACCATACAATGTTACTTCAAATGGTGGTAGATATGTTGTTGTGCTAGCTAGCTAGCTAGCTGCTTGCTCTATAATGTGCTATGTTGCACTGAAATCGGAATCCTCGTGGAAATGCCCCAATAACAAAACCATTGAAGTACATTCATGGGTTTCAACAATTGGAAGACTCGAGCAGCTCACAATTCAGAAAGAATGTGACACATTCTCAGGGCCAGTACTTTTATGGTTTTATTTTAAAGATTTTTCTCTTTTTTTCCCAAACTTCCTAGTCCTACCGCGCCTGATGCACTGGGAGTAATCCTGACATTCAACATTGCCTCAAAAATAACTCCGTAAGAATTCAGGTGATTGTTGCCGTGGTATCAGAAGAGGCAGTACGGTTACGACACAACAGCCTTAACCAGCATTTGTTACAAGCAGATGTACCTACAAGAAGGTAAACTACCAAAAATACTGCCGTCTAACACAAAGCGGTCACATGTTTCACTCAGTGGAAGAAAGGGGGGGAAAAAAAGCACACAAAATGTTAATTATTTTTCTAAATAGAAGTTCCCATATGATATGAACATGTCTTCTAATCTAAACCAGCAGCAAAAGAGCCTTTATAGAAACGAAGTTACAAGAGTCATAAAAAAAAGCTCATTTCAAATATTTGAATGCTGCCTCTCCCACACTTTCATTCCAATTTCTCCTCGTCAAATCATCTACATGGGGCTCAAAGTTTTGCTGCTATTGCATTTGCCAGCTGTCCTTTTCCGGTAAATGCTGACAGTGGTTAGCATGGTCCACACATCCCTCCACATTTTTTTAATGCTAATGCTTGAAGTGTTGAATCACATTTGAATGTTAATTTATGCTTTTAGAATAAATTATTGTGGGGTATTTTTTATTATTGTGTTGAGTTATTATAGTCTGTTATTTTCATAGGATTGCCCCCCCCCCCTATCCTTGGTTGTATTAATAGTTTTGAGTCTATGCTTTCTTGAGCGCAACATGAAAATTGAAATGTATTCTGGTTTGTGTGCAAATGATTTGTTTTACATTGCAGCATTGTCGTACACAAAGTTGCAGGATATTAACTACGGTATTAGGTTTATTACAATCCCTGTTTTTTTTTTTTTTTGTGGGGGCTATATTGTGGAAAAACTGTTCAAATTTGAGTCCATCCAACATAAAGCTCTTATAATATTGTTTAAAACCCATCACTGTGTACGTATCACTCATTTGGTGGTAATAAATGTCTCTTAAGCAATTGATTGTACATTTGGAAATATTCAGGCCCGTGTTGAAGTCCTGGCATGTTTTGTATTGTGCACTCTGACCAAATATATACTTAGCGGTAATCCATTTGCATTGCATTTTCTTTTCTTTCTTTTTTTTTTTTTTAAATCAATGCGTTGAAACATCCTCATATGTTGTGCTACCGTTTTAGCCGACTTGTCATTATGGTTATCAACTCTTACTTTTGCATTCAAAATATTCAAACAGCTCCTTGAATGTTACTGACCTTGTAATGTGGTTATTATCCATCACCGATGGGAGAACTAAATCGTCAATTTGTTTTTCTTGATTCTGTTTTGTGTGTTTGCAATATTTTACATTGCCACTGTTTGACTTTGACCATGCTGTGTGTGTGCGCCTGTGTCGCGCGCGCTTTATATTACAACTCTGCAATTAGATTTACATAATCGATTTTGTGTCATGTATGACTGATCGGTTTACCTCATGTAAAGTTCAGGACCAACTGTAGACGAGCACTCATGAGTTTGCTTCTTTATCCGTCTCAGTTTTGCCATTGTGGCGCAGCAGCGTTCTCAAGTATTTGGTGAACCTCGATTTTCTTTCACTTTATTTCAAACATTAAGCAAACGTAAGCAGTGATTCGGTGGTTGTGTTTAATAAACCTTCCATGTGGTTGCGCAAAATGTTTTTGTGTTTGTGAGAGGAAAGAGATGGGCACTTGACCCTATTGTGCCGGTCCGTCCTCCCACCTGCGACCTGGGTACCCTTTCCGTCATCGGCCCTCCATCCTTATTCGTAAAATAATCATCCTCAGTCCCCGTATGTTACACTCCTTTGAATTCAGTTTAAGCTCTACATACTGTACCTGTTCAATATGCGGCGGGGATGGGGGCGACGTCACACACTCACTGAAAATGAAAGAGCCTGCATTAAAGCACTCTGAGGCAAGTAACGTCAACTAGATGTGTCAGGTGTCGTGTTTAGGGTCGTCAGTGATGTCAAGTCTTGCCTCCATCGCTGACGACTTCACCTTGTACCGCCATTATCGAGTTCAGGGGTGGCCAATCCGCGCCTTTGGCTGGTTCAATGTGGCTCCCGGGCTTTCACACGACAAGCGTCGAAAACGCCCCGGAAGTAGCGATGCCATTCAAACAAGGCGCTGAGTACACAGTACGTACTACGTCAGCCTATCATCAATCCCGTTACTTGATTGACATAGAGGGCAACCAATCAGACGGCTGCATCACTGCTCATGTGCAAACAACGGCGCTAAACTCGTCAAGCAAATCACCTCTGATTTTAAGGCAGGGGTGCCTAATACGTCCATCAGAATCGACCGGGAGCCAGCGAACTGGTCCCAAGTCGACCGCAAAGAGTGGGAGGAGAAAATGGGTGTGGGGAAAAAAAAATATTTGTTTGTTTGTATCTTGAGCGTTCGTTCATTTTAGCTCCGTTCCGACTGTTGCTCATCATAGTGTGCGTGCATATGTGCACACGCGAGTGTACTGGTGGGCACCCGCGTGAGTGCGTGTGTGTTTATGTACGTGTGTGTGTGCGTGAATGTGGGCGCGGGGAAGAGTATGATGCGGCTCTTTGCAGTAACAGTAAAAAAAAAATTTAAAAATGGCTCTTCGTCTCTGACTGGTTGGCCACCCCTGATCTAGGTGTTCCCAGTTGTCATTGTTTTTCAGTTCAGTAACTTTATTCTATGTACTTTCTGGAATGCTTTGGATTAGTCGTACCATAAATACAGAAAATGTGGTGTGCTCACATGTTTGGGCTAAACGCAGTGCAAGGGCATATATACTGTATGTTCCTGGAAAGTAATTATTTCCCGGCCTTTCCGGTCCTTAAGTAATCCATTCGCACAACGGCAGTACAATCTTGTGAAAAATGACAACTACAGTGCAGTGAAACAAACTATTAATCACTTTGGAAACAATTTATAACTCATTTGAACTGTTATGTATTGGATGTTTTGTTTTACCTGGCGCGACCTTTGCCATAAAAATGCAACTGATTATTGACAACACTTTGCCACTAATTCAACTGCTGTGTGTTTTGTAAGTGTCACTTCAAATGGTAGAACATTAAAAGAGCTTTTACTTTTGTACCATAAAGCATTTGGCGGTTCAAAGATGTTACAAGAGAGCAGAAATAATGATCTAAAGAAGACATCAACCCAAGAGACATTCAACACAAACACAAAATAACACCAACAAATAAGAGAATCCTCTTTGCTTGATTAGTAGAATTTGAAGTGACATAATTCTCAGCCAATCAAACGTGTCCGTCTTCCATACGAGCCCCCCAGATCCAAAACGGCTGTTTCAACTTGATGTCGGAGCCACTAAGTGGTGCTGTTCAAAGAAGTATGGCACATTTCAAATATTTGGTTGGTGTTACAGTTTGCCATCCACCATTTAATATTTCCATTCAGGCGAAATACAAAAGGCACTTAACCATCACAGCCTGTGATGGAAATATAGAAAACCCCCTTTTCCTACCATCTAGTTAAGGTGGTCCTTATAAATATGACCAATCCGTCGCTTCCGGATAAATACTTCACAATCCTCTTTGTATATATTTTAGTAAGCCAGCACTTGATGTGTCCTTCCATCTCAGATCACACAGTCTTTTCTCTGTAAGTGGCCATCGTCAAGGACGTATTGCTTGCAGGAGACGGTGGGTAACATTCTTGAGGGGTGACATCACCCACTTCCCTCAGGGACATCAAAAAGGTGTTAGTGAAGTGAATATGGGTGGCCGTTATTTCCTGCGCTCTAGATAGTTAGACGGGACCCAGCCTTTACGGGGAAGGAGGCTGTCCTGCACCTGGCAGTACCACCAACCGTTGGGGTTTCTCTCCAAGACCTCCAGACATGTGCCCTCGGTGAAGCCCATTGTCTCTTCGTCACCACGGTAATCGGCGATGGACACGTACACATCCCTGCCGAGGTTATTTTTGATCATCTGGCTCTTCTCCACGGGTTTGGGACGGACTGTGGACACGGGGATACCGTTCCGCTGGGTAAATCTGCCAAGGGGATCCGGGACATTGCTTGAACTGAATCCGCTCACCGAGGAGCCGAGGTTGGAGCGCTCGGCGGGTCGCGTCTGACTTTCAACAACCACGTGGGGGCGCACTGTGCTAAAGGAGGCATTTCGGTGGACACCGAGTGTGGCAGAACCTGAGCTATAGCGATCACTCCTGCCAAGAGAGTCATTCCGTCTCAGAGAACCCGTCATGTAATGTGTATCCTTTGCCGGCTGCGTCGACGTTACAAATACGGACTGGGGCCTCACTGCCACTTGGCGTACCCCATTCCTCATCCGCACACTTCCATTGACCATCCCGGATGGCTTGGTGAAGCCACCAGGAGGCTTTGAAGGAATTGGTGGTGTGTTCCTTCTCAAGCCTTGATGCTGCTGGGTCAGACCCTGAAGATTGACGTCATTTAGATCCGTGACGTGCTTTTCGTTTTTCTCCAGGCTATCGGACTTACTACCGTGTCCATCTGATTCTCGCCTCACAGCGTCACCCACTCGCTTGACAGGTTCCAGAAAGTATGAGGGTGCCCAACCCTCCTCAGAACCCCAGCGCACATACCACCAGCCACTCTCTTGCTTCTCCTGAACCTCGACTTCCACCCCAGCTGGAAAGCTGATCTCTGATTCTTGGACTTTCTTGTATGCATCCAGGGAGCGGTACAGGCAGGATCCTTCTACGTCAGAGTCTCCGTAGCTACCTTTGGAGTAAACAGATGAAACATCTGCGGTACTGCGTGAACACAGAGATTCCCCTGATGATTTTACAGAGGCGGCATCCGAGTCTTCTCCTCGAGAAGTCTTGTGTCCATGTCGTAACTGACTTGTGGGCTTCAATTGGCATCTCAAGGAACTGACATCCATCCTCTCAGGACTCTGAGGCTCTGATTTCGTAAGGAGTGGTTTAGGTCTGACAGAAGGCTTCGGTCTGGTAGACGGGCTCTGACCTATTCTCTGTTCCACATCCCGGCTAATTCTCGCGCATTTCTTGGAACTTCGATTCAATCCATCTGCCGAGGAATGGGGACTGTTCTCCTGGGGCTGGAAGTGAATGTCTGTTTGTCTACCAAGAGTCTGGCTTCTTCTATTCATCTCTGGGGTCATTGTTTTTCTGGGGTGACCGGGCAACGGTGAAGATCCAGAGGGTTTGCGTGGAACTGTAGAGGAATGGTACGTCCTTGGAAAGTCAGGCTCGGTGGCCACTTGTGCCGTTTTTTCTTCTGTACCACCACTAGATTGAAAGCGATCATTTTCATAGATTCGTTCCTCTTTAGCAACTTCTTCGACAGATCGGAAGGAGGCCCTTCGATGGGTGAAAACTGGTGATTTTTGGCACACAAGAGGGGACGTTTTACTTGAGGGAGGGGAACTGCGATACTTGTTGCTGACTACATTACTAATTTTAACGTCCAAGGAACGTTCATCTTTGAAAGAATCTGTATCCGATTCACCTTCACAGCCAACTGCTGGAACATCATATTCAGGTTCCTCATACACGGATCTTTTGACAGAATCTGTTACTTTAGGAGTGGACGTGCTCGGAGGAGGAGTTTCCTCAGAATCATGCTTTTTCACAGGTGGGGCCGGGGGTGGGACTTTGGGCCTGGTCAGGGTGCTGGTTCGACGGCTGAGGTTGGGCTTCTTGCGTTTGTCGATGTAGGAGCATGGTGCCCATCCCTCCATCTCTCCAATCTGCACATACCACCAACCTCCGGGGTTCTTCTCTATTACCTGCGCGACAAAGAAAATACTCTTTAAAACTGAGGACTTTGATTCTTTCTCTCTTCTGTTACGGAATATTTCCAGCTCTTTTCTATGGTCACTTAATGAAACCGCTCAACTCAACTTGCGTCAAGCTTCTTTTGTTGATTGGTCATGCCCGAAGAGTGGCGTGCAAGCATGAGCACTTGACCGACGCTACATTTTGCTGTTTTGACTCGTTTTACATATTTGAAATACTTCTGTATTATGTTGTATGCGTGTAAAAATAAGAGGCAGTTTCCCACTTAAAATAGTTGTGTTTGTTTAAATTAGTTAAATGCGTTCACATTTATCAGTTTTTAGACACCTTGGCTGACTTGAAGTAATCATCTCTTAAGACAAGTCCCCGGATATGAATTTATATCTGCTGCAACACAACCCCCAACCCCCTCACTCCAAAAGAAAACACACACACACACACAAAGGTGGCATTGCTATTAATTCAACTACTCTGTCCATCAGTGTGACGTCGAGTAATCATCCGTAATCAGTGAGCACTGGCCGAACATTTCCGTGATAAGTGATGTGTTTATGGCTTCTCACATCAGCCTTTTGTCCTCCACGGAAGCTGATGCCATCGGAAATGGAGGACTGGAAATCGGCAATGGTGTAATATTCTGCTTCCACAGCAGGTGGCTCTGGTGGCTTAGGCAACTGCAAACCCTTAAAACAAAGAAGGCAGAGATAACATAACATTATACAGTGCATCTTGTTTGATCATGCATTCAGAGGGAATCAAATGACAAAAAAGAAGATAAGCAATTCAAAAACATTTAAATATTTAGATTAAGAAAGAATTGATGCAATTGTTGTAGCCATTGTACAGCTGAGAGCCCACGGATCAATATTCTGATGCTTTACAACATCATATATGCTAATATATATATTAGCATATATAGACAAAAGATTGTTCATATTCAGATTCACACCTGTGGGTACACACCTGTGAGTACTGCCCTTCAATTAAACTAAACCATTTGTATTTCTATATGGTGGTGTACTTAACTCATTCAATCACAGCCATTTTCACTGGAGCAAAGGCCTCAAACCCACCCAGCAGTTTGACTGGATTTTGACTGATTTGGCCCCCAGATTATTGTGTTCTATTGCAATACAGTCATTCATTCATCCTATGAAAAGATAGATGAGATTTTCTTCTTTCAGATGGAAGAACAAGATTGTTTTCCATTCTTTAGCAATCAGCATTAGAAAATAGCTAAATGTTATCTGATTTCCATTTTTTGAGGGGAAAAAAATGCAGAAAAATACCTTTTTATAAAAACATGCATTTCAAGCATACATATCAATTATGGCACCACAATTTTTAATCTCAAACTAATTAGTTTAGTTAATTAATAATTAACTAATTAATTAATCTCAAACATCTACATAAGACTTTCATTCATTCATTCATCTTCCAAACCGCTTCATCCTCACTAGGGTCGCGGGGGTGCTGGAGCCTATCCCAGCTGTTTTCGGGCAGTAGGCGGGGGACACCCCGAATTGGTTTTCAGCCAATCGCATACATAAGCATACATACTTTCCTTCTACAACACCACAAAAGGGCTTTTGAGGCAAATGTTGTTCATGCACACGGGAGCCTCTTTCGATGGCTGCTTCTTATTTTTGAGCAGACAAAAAATATTTGCGAAACTCCTCTGCCTAGTCATGGTTCAAAGATTTTCTTCCCCAAAAGCAATCCTCACGGGTTAATTCTTTTGATTTCTCCATTGCTACTGGTTCAAATGCGCTCCCTACTAACTATGCTACTCCACAACTCCTCCCATGCATCCATCCCTCCACTTTTACTTGTACTTGTCCTGTATCGCGATCCTGGCTGATCCCTTTACACACACTGCCACCTGCTGGGCAGATTTTGAATGATTTATAATGCAGACACCTCTAATCTTTCGTCAGAAGCTGCATCAGACCCTTCTGCACACTATGGCACAAAAAAAAGTAGTACGTTTCCAAGACGTATCAATCATGGGGATTGAATGAGTTAAAGCAACCCTACAGCACAAACTGTAAACTTGGGATAAATATAAAAACTCCACACCACAAGGACCAAACCAAAATTGGAACGCAGACTGTGAGGCGGACATGATAGCGAGTACAGTACATGCAATTTCAATGCTACCTTGCAGAAAAGTGAGTTTGTGAAATTCATTCATTCATCTTCCGAGCCGCTTGATCCCTACTTGGGTCGCTGGGGGTGCTGGAGCCTATCCCAGCTGTCATCGGGCAGTAGGCGGGGGACACCCTGAATTGGTTGCCAGCCAATCGCAGGGCACACAGAAACGAACAACCATTCGCACTCACACTCACACCTAGGGACAATTTAGAGTGTTCAATCAGCCTGCCACGCATGTTTTTGGAATGTGGGAGGAATCCGGAGCACCCGGAGAAAACCCACGCCGGCCCGGGGAGAACATGCAAACTCCACACAGGGAGGCCGGAGCTGGAATCGAACCCGGTACCTCTGCACTGTGAAGCCGACGTGCTAACCACTTGGCTACCGGGCCGCGGGAGTTTGTGAAATGTCTTACCAAATTGGTCTCTCTTCTCGGAGGAGGTTTTTGTCTCAGATTAGGAGACCCTAAACAAAAAAGAAAAAAAGAACAGTCATAACTATCAAAATGATGACAAGTTGAAAACAACATTCACTTGAGATGCAAACAATTAACAGGAATGGTTTTTGTTTTGTTTTTTTAGTAGGCGAGCACAATGGAAATCTAAACAGCAAAGCAGGTTATATTCTTCATATGTTAGGTTTTCATTCTGTAGAGAACCAATGTAGCTTACCAATGGAATCAAAGCCTACAGAGAAGGAAAAAATGCTTCATTTAAGATAAATGCTCATATTCACAATTACAATCTACACTCCATGAATTGCCACACATCCGAGGGTTTGTTGGTGAAAATGCCATCCCGCAAACTCACCAATTTCAACTCTGTGCGGTGCTACTCTGGCAACGGCCGGGGAACTCGGTTCGCCTCTCACTTTGGCTTCATTCCGGGCGGAGCTCGCCGCCGCTATTCCCAGGCAAGGACTGTTAGTATCACGGCCTGCGCTCAACCTCCTGCCTGTCTCGGCATTGATCTCCGAGCTAAAGGGCATAGGCAAGCTGATCTCGCTCTTGGAGATGTGGCGCTCCGGTGTGGTGCTACCATCGCCGTCCGTCTGGATGTCCTTTTCGCTGACTGATTTCTTTTGTAAAAGACTGCTGATCTCCATGATGTTGCCAATGATTTCCACGGGTCCCGACAGTGTCTTCTTACGAGGGGAGAAGTCTTCTTTTAACTTTTTCAAGTAGGAAGCAGGGGCCCAGCCTTCTTTCCCCAAATATCTGAGGGCAGAGGGAGAACGTCAGTGTGAGAAAAAGGGCCACGTAGCAATAAAGACACAAAAAAAAACCCCTTCATTCATCACTCTCCTGTTCACGATTTGTTGCCCATAAATTCATCTACCCGCTCAAAGACTTATGAAAACAATTGTCTGTGCCAAAATCTCGACTGACAGTTACAAACATTTTGAAAATCGTCTCTTTTTTTGAAAAGGAGTCTCCCAGACGAAGCTCAGCCGAGACTACGAATTGGCAAAATCAATAATTTCCACAATCGTCCGTATTGGCAACGTAATGGCAGCGTTCAAAGCTAACTTGAACTCACACCCGGAACTGAAGAAGGTACTTTTCATTTGCTGACTGAATGTTTTTTTTTTTTTCATACTGTATACACATACTTGTAATTGACATGTTTAGACTGTATTACATATTCATGTTTTTTACATCTATAAATGTTCATTTTGTATTAGACATCGTAGTACGCGGCCATTTTATTGGAAATGGTTTTACAACGAACTACCGTTATAACGTACAGATTTGTTATCGTCCCTCGTTGTAATGAGGTTCGACTGTACTGAACATAAGCACACAAATTCTTAATGGAAATGCGTAACATTTGACATTTGACTTAAATTGCAAGGTGTCACTCACCTGATGTACCACCAGCCTTCTAGATTCTTTTGAATAACTTCCACGGTGACCCCTTTCTCAAAGCTGACTTCATCCTTCCCTTGACTGGTATATGGCTGTATTGTTACATATTTCTCCTCTGTAGGCAGGTAAGTGTTGAGGAAGAAGGGGGGGGGGGGGGGGGGGGGGGAGAAAATGACATTAAATGTAGTATTTAACAGTATTTCATTGGTTAGATTACAGGTGTCAAACTCAAGGCCCGGTGGCCAGATCTGGCCCGATATATGATTTTGTGTGGCCCGCGAGGACAAATTAAACATCCAGAGATTATTTATGATCATTGACTTTTTGTTTGTTTGTTCAGTTAGTGTTTTTCCCCCCATCTGTTGGATTATTGTGTTAGAATAGGCTGTATTTTTCTCCATAAACGACGCAATGAGTTGAGGAAATTCGTCAGAAAAATAATCTCAAATCACATCATTTTGCTGTTCTGCTGCATGCAAACAGAATAAACTGCCAACAGAAGTGAAGCCGGCGCCAAGTGTAAATGCTTTTAAATCGTGATTCAAAACTATGCTTTTCTTAAGGACTTTTAAGCATTTTTTTGAATTAATTTCACTCTACGGTCTTTTAGTAAATCTCGAGCTGTTTTATTTGTAAATTCTTCTAGTTGTTGTGCCTTTTTGGTTGTGTGAAGCACACAGAGTTGCCTTCTGTATGAAAAGTGCAAGATCAATAAAGCCGCCTTGCCTTGCCACCTGAAGCTCAACCTCACTAAATGTGCATCTTCTCTAAATTAAAAGTAAATTAGCATGTCTGCCTCGAGTTCTGGTTGTATGATGTTTGCATGATCTCACCGTACATGCATGTAATTCTCAGGCAAGACTCTACATTGTGTACTGGTGTGAATGAGTGTCGATGCGGTTGGTCAGCTGTGTCGGAAGATTCACCTCTGCTCTGTTGGCGGTTCACAATACCCCCAAGTGTCCATCGACGGTCGAGCCTCTTCAGATGGGCCTTGCGTCTTTTAGTCACTGACAATGATGATGATGATGATTAGGAGGAGCAGGAGGAGGAGCAACAAAAATGGGTTGTTAGTACTTTGCAGGAGGACAAATAAACAATTTATCTAAGTCAAAAATGAAGGCAGTTGATCTATTTCAATGGCAAATTAACAATTGTCAGTCAATTATGAGGTTATCAACAGAACAGTTAACATTGACCAATATCGGCAGACACAAAGTTCCTCATTAAATCGGGCTATGAGGTGCAACATGGTGGGATTAATAAAAGGTAGTCAAGGTAGGTCATCAAATCAAAAATACCGCATTGGACCCTGTTATCCACTCGGATCTCTTTCACAGGATAAAGAGTGGGTCCAATTTAGCTGGTTTGGACCATATGTCATTCTTGGTTGTACAATAAAACGTACAAAGACGCTTTTCCGTAGTGCCTGACCCAACCCGAGCTCATAAACACGTCATCTGAGAGGGTTTCTGAGGTTGTCTTTCCTCATCCATGACGGGTCCAACGAAGCCTGAAGTGTTAATGGTCAAATTGTTTCACGAGGTAACGATATAAGAAAATTCACTCCACACAAAATAAAAATAAATGTGTCTAAACAAAAACAAAAAAAATTACATCTAAGATACTTCAATTTTCGAGCGTCAATACCAGAATATTGGACCAGCATAGTGCATCTGTGTTAAGGTTTCCATTTTAGAGCTACAACAACCATTCATTCATTCATTCATTCATCTTCCGGACCGCTTGATCCTCACTAGGGTCGCGGGGGGTGCTGGAGCCTATCCCAGCTGTCTTGGGGCAGTAGGCGGGGGACACCCTGAATTGGTTGCCAGCCAATCACAGGGCACACAGAGACGAACAACCATTCGCACTCACACTCACACCGAGGGACAATTTAGAGTGCTCAATCAGCCTGCCACGCATGTTTTTGGAATGTGGGAGGAAACCGGAGCACCCGGAGAAAACCCACGCAGGCCTGGGGAGAACATGCAAACTCCACACAGGGAGGCCGGAGCTGGAATCGAACCCGGTACCTCTGCACTGTGAAGCCGACGTGCTAACCACTGGACTACCGGGTCGCCCCTACAACAACCAATATTTCTTAAATAATCAATTCAGTTTTTAAATGAATCGAGAAATGAGATTAAAACGTGTTACATTTCTGTGCCTTTCTTATTCAAAAACTGGACCTTGATTTTTTTTTTCCTTTTTTTTTTGGTCAACAGCAAAACGTTTGCTATCAAGACAGAACTTAAATCCTTAATGTATTTTAAAAATTTATTTATGTATTATTTATTTTGGGTGACACGAATGAACATCGGAACACGTGCCGCTACATTATAGTATGTACATAAATATATATAATGTGTTTATTTCTTTGCACATACCCTCCCCTGTCCTGGAGGTGCCTAAATCCAAATCGTCTCTGGTTCCACTTTGAGAGTCGAGATATGTGGCAGGCACCCAGCCCTGCTCCTCTGCTGTACTGACAAACCACCAACCTTGAAAGAGATGGAAGACAAATCAGAAATGAGCATCCGAGTTTGTATATCGTTCAAACTTGGGACGTATGAGGCATACATGACAAATCATTGTTTCTTTGTTGAACCATAATGCTGATTAATATTATTTTTCTTTCTTTTTTTTTAATGAGCCAACATTGGCTGCATTACCCATTCAGCTCATATAGGATGCAAGTACATTCGTCCTTCCAGACATCTTTCTCTATTTCTATCACCAAGAAAGGCGAAAGTGGGACAACCTCTCTCTAGGACATGTCTAGTGAGCCAAAAGCTCACGCTCGGGATGATTCATAAATCGCTGCTTTTTTTTGAACAGCAGCTCATAAACTGTACAATACACTCAGGAGGAGCCACATGAGCAGACTTTATTTTCTCAGCCACAGCTTCAGGTTCATTCTTTGACTATGTTGCAAGTACTTGTTGACACTGTGGAATGAAGTAGTTAGGACTCTTTGTCCCAAAAGATGAAGTTGTTCATCCTGCTGACCCGAGACAATAGATCCCAATTTCCATGAAACCGAGAAGTAAATATATAGATTTGGATTAAAAAAAATAAATATATCGTATTTTCTGCCCGAAAAGGTGCACTGGATTATGAGACGCACCTTCAATGAATGGCCTATTTTGTAATTTTTTTTCATATATTGGACGCACTGGATTATAAGGTGCAATTTACAATGCATCCACTAGATGGAGGTATGCTCCTTCTGTTTGCCTCGAGAGGTGTTCATGACCGCCTCCGAAAAACGTAAATGAACGATTACGTTAATGAAACTACGAAATTTCAAAATAATGCGTCAAAACAGAAAATCAAGCGAGGAAATCACAAAATAAATTCTGTAGCTCCCCTACAGAATTTATTTTGGGATTTCCTTGAGCATAGTTCCAACAGAACGTTGTCTTGTTGTCTATTTAAGAGGGAGAAAATTTCATCTGTGCTGTACCATCACATTTGACAATAAAGTTGTACTTGACTTTAGATTTCCTCGCTTGATTTTCTGTTTGGATGCATTATTTTCAATTTTCATAGTTTCATTGAAGGAATCATTAATTTACATTTTTCGGAGGCGGTCATGAACGCCTCTCGAGTTAAACGGAAAAAGAGAAGGCACGGAGATGGACAAAGACGTACCTGTATTTGTTGAGACTGTGAAAACCATTAATAAAGTGTGCATTTTAAAAAACAACTGGGACAACTGGGAGCTTTTAAGAAAATGGATGACTTTTCGGTGCGCCTAATAGCGCGGAAAATATGGTACATGCATTTAAGCATTGCCTAGAGCTGCTTCAATGACAATGTGTTACTCCTGCACATAACATGTTTTTGAGAAAGTAAGACTGTCAGCATGCAGGCAGAAACTGCCAAAAGGAAGCTGGCGCGTACGCACGAGGACACTGCTGGCCTTGAACGAGGGAAGCGCCTCTTATGCAAGTGCTTTAATTTGTTTGTTTTCACATTATCGTCGACTCGTCATTGTCAATGTTACTTCAATTCCCAGAAACTCTCCAAAGCACACAGTTCCAGACTTCTTGAGCAACAAAATATTACGCTTGCCAGAGATCAGACCCACAACAACAACTTCCCATTTAAAAAAAAACTCTGACCGAAGGAAACTAAAGCAGAGAAAGAAATACGATGCCTACATTGTTGAAGTCATTCTTGAGAATACATTAACTTCTCCACCAAAGCCACACCACTGCAGCCATTTCTGTGCAGCTGCTTTAAACTGTGTCATGCTTCCATCCTCTCATGTGACAGGATAGAAACATTGGAGACTGGTTCGGCGTTCTTTAAAAGAAAGAAAAGGAGACTCTGAACCATGTATACAATAGCCTATAGCTAAGTAGGTTATCTTTCAGCCAAGATATTTTCTATAGCCTCTTACTGTAGCCATGAGAACTAAACGACTCGTCTTCTGATTCAGATTTTTGTATAGCTGTTGTGACACTCGTAAAATACTGAAATGAACAGACTCACTTTTCATAAACTGTGTATACACCTTATACAACACAATACGTATTTATTTACACGGCGCGTTTACCACAGCCGCAGCTGTAACAAAGCGCTTTACAGAATAGTTATATAGTTAAATAGTTAATAAGATGGAGCATCTATTGATGAATAAAGAGATTGGTTCACTTTTCCTGTCCCATGTAAATCCGCTTCAATTACAAGCAGCGACTCTCAGTTCCAAGTACGCATCGGCGCTCCACGCCGATGCTCCTCTTGCCTCAGCCCCACCGGCTCTCCATCCAGCGCACCAATGCAGACTGTCTAAAAGCGCCGACATCTCCGCTGAACAAAACGAGGCAGAGAAAAATGCTGCCCCATTACAGGTGCAAAAAAACATAAATCCAGCAGCAACATCAAATAGTGCCGACGTTCCCAAAGCTGATATGCGCGTGCTGCCGAGAAGGCGCAACCACCAAGTATAGAATCTTCTCGTTTGACGACTGCCATGGCCAAAACGAAAACTGTCCACAACGGGTCCACAAGAAGCACAACAAACACCATATGACGAAACAACAACCGATATCACACAGTGTCGTCTCGCTGTGTCGGGTACGATCGCTGTCAGTGAACCAACCAACAAGAATACACAATCAAACTATGTGAAAACATCTCTGACAAGCTCTAAATTTCGGCTAGCAAGTTGCTACGGTATACGAGCTACGCATCTTAAACAGGCATAGATTGTCTGTTGAATGTGTTATTTTTTGCAGGACCAACTTGGTCGATTTAGAACATTCTTGGGAGGAAAATAAAACAGCAGCAGTCGTATAGCAGTGGACTGAATTGGAGTCAATTAAAGACGCAAGCAAGGAGCTAGCATGTATATACAGCAAGACGCATTTTTGTTGACTGGTACAGTCAACGTGAGAGCAAATTCACCTGTGGAATCTCAAACGAAAGCCGACTACACTGCAATACTCGGGCAAAGGGAAGTATCGGAAGCCGTTCCCTTGAAAATCATCTGCAGAAGCTCATTGTTTACACTGACGAGTATTCTTGGTTGACTTCTGTACCATTTGAAAATCGAGTTACGAAGGCATGTTAGAAATATTGACCTCTACAATGGAAGGAACACATTTCTTTTGGCCCATTCATTCATTCATCTTCCGAGCCGCTTGATCCTCACTAGGGTCGCGGGGGGTGCTGGAGCCTATCCCAGCTGTCTTCGGGCAGTAGGCGGGGGACACCCTGAATCGGTTGCCAGCCAATCGCAGGGCACACAGAGACGAACAACCATCCACGCTCACACTCACACCTAGGGACAATTTTTAGAGTGTTCAATCAGCCTGCCATGCATGTTTTTGGAATGTGGGAGGAAACCGGAGCACCCGGAGAAAACCCACGAAGGCCCGGGGAGAACATGCAAACTCCACACAGGGAGGCCGGAGCTGGAATCGAACCCGGTACCTCTGCAGTGTGAAGCCGATGTGCTAACCACTGGACTACCGGGCCGCCTCTTTTGGCCCAATAATGTGTTAATAATGTGTAAAAACTAACTCCATGAACAATGTTTTGGTTATTTTGGTTGTTTAATTCCAATATAATGAGAAAAAAAGACGGTAACCGGTATAAGGAGGACATAAGTATAAGGCAGGGGTGTCCAAACTTTTTGCCAAGGGGGCCAGATTTTATGTGGTAAAATGTCGGGGGGCCGACCTTGGCTGACATTCTTTACATTGAACAACAATATTGTTCAACAAATTTTAGTAAGCCAGTCTGTTTCACATTTCCATTTTAATTTTAATTTCAACAATCTTAAGAATTTCTTTTGGTTCATTTGAAACAGGAATTTGAAATATGACACATCAGTCAATATAAACACGGAGTGATGTCTTGTTAACTCGTCAGTGATGCCCTCTAGTGTCTAAATGCTATTACTCATTTAGTGAATGCTATTACTCATTTAGCCACTAGAGGGAAGCAGTACTCTATGAAACATCACTCACCAGTCTACGAGACCTCAGTCAATGCAACACGTGTTCCATTGCGCCCAACCTGCGGGCCAGACGGCACTGATTTTATGACAGGGGCCGAGGGCCGGATGAAATTCGACCGCGGGCCGGATTTGGCCCGCGGGCCGGACTTTGCACACGCCTGGTATAAGGTATATGGACAAAATGAATAACCAAGCAATTCCATAATAGCAGGGTTGTTGGTTCAACAAAAAAAAAGCAAACTATATTACAAAATTGTACAACTCTACATGAAAAGTTGCAACACCACACATAAACTTAGCTAAACATGGGATTGTGTAAATACATTCACATGAGGGTACTCACCACTTTCGCTCTTCTCAATCACGTCCACTGTCTCGCCGGCTTTGAGGTTGATCTCAGAGTTCTCCTGTCTTTCGTAGTTGGCCACAGCCACATACTGCTCCAGTACCATAGGCTCCAAGCTGTCAATCCCTGGGCGGAAGAAACACTCCGTCAACCACCTGCCCGCTTTGACAGATGGCAAACACCCGCCGCTGCTTCCAACTGCATTCCTGCCTCTGTGGACCCGGTATGCTGCCATCAGACGACCCCTGCACTCTGTCACCGCGTATCCTCAATAGCCGAGTGCGAGACAAACTGTCGATTAGAAGGCATAGTTCCAAAACTTCAGCCATATGGCTGACCTTGCCTGACCGCGATGCACTTGAGGTGCATAAGAAGGGAACAAAACCACAAAAACGAACGCGGCGAGGTTGTTTGTAGGAGTTGCATCTAGGACCTAAAGTGGACTTATGATCAGAACCAAAGATGTAAGATCTACACTAAAAATAAGTAGGACACATTGTTTTGTGGAGAACACTGGCTCGTGAATGGAAAAGCAACAGTGTGGCTAAGAGAAAAGGCCTCCCCTCCACTCCTGCCATCGGGAACCAGTCGCGGACAGAGGGGGGGGGGGGGGGGGGGGGGGAGAAGCACACCAATCATGACACTCGACAATGCTGGCCTTAAATAGAAACATATGAGAGGACTGCAGGGGAGGGAGAGGGACAAGGAAAGAGACTGGGTAGGAGTTTGTCAATAAAAAGAAACGCTTTGAGTTTTTTTTTTTCTTCTACTTTGATTTCTGACCTTTTCACTGAAAGTGTGTGTATATCCGACGACATCAATCTGTTCGGTACAGAAGACATCAATTTAAAATTGTTTTAATAGGTAATCAATCAATTGTATTGATACGAGGAAGTAACCTGTTAGATTCATGCACAGCAGACTACAGTCAACCCTCTTATAAACAAACCCCGTTTATAACGTTTTCACCCCGATAACGTTCACATCACAAGTCCCGATTTCACGTCATTCATTTTCCATTTGCCGATTTTGCTTACAACGACCAGCAGTGAAAATGCCCTCGTCACAATGAACCATGGGAAGCTAACTGCCACCGCGACCTTGCTTATGAACAAAATGGTACAGCGTGGGATTCCCCCCCGTTGCTTAGCAACGCTACTGACCGACTCATCCATCCATCGTTGTACTTCAGGAAACATGGAGCACACGGTGTGAAAACATCTCTGGTCAACGGAAACAAATGTCACTGCTGTCTCTGAAGACTGAAATTGTCTCTCACATTTTGAAAAGGAGTCTCCCAGACAGAGCCCAGCCGGGGACTACGAATCGGCAAAGTCAATGATTTCGACATTCATCCTTAATGGCAACAAAATCATAGCAGAGTTCGAGGCCAACAGACTGAAAGATGATCGTAAACGATTTCGGGGGGGGGGGGGGGGGGGGGCGGCACATCCTGAATAGGAGAAGAGGCGCTTTTCATTTGCTGACCGAATGTTTTCTTCATTGTTGCGGACGTTGTATCGGTCTGTCGTGGTGAAGAAGGAGCTGAGCCAAAGGGCGAAGCTCTCAATTTACCGGTCGATCTACGTCCCAAGCCTCATCTATGGTCACGAGCGATGGGTCGTGACCGAAAGAACGAGATCCCGGTTACAAGCGGCCGAAATGAGTTTTCTCCGCGGGGTGTCCGGGCTCTCCCTTAGAGATAAGGTGAGAAGCTCAGTCATCCGGGAGGGGCTCAGAGTCGAGCCGCTTCTCCTCCACATCGAGAGGAGCCAGATGAGGTGGCTTGGGCATCTGATTCGGATGCCTCCTGAGCGCCTCCACGGTGAGAAGCTCGGTCATCCGGGAGGGGCTCAGAGTCGAGCCGCTTCTCCTCCATATCGAGAGGAGCCAGATGAGGAGGCTTGGGCATCTGATTCGGATGCCTCCTGAGCGCCTCCCCGGTAAGGTGTTCCGGTCATGCCCCACCGGGAGGAGACCCCGAGGAAGACCCAGGACACGCTGGAGAGACTATGTCACCCAGCTTGCCTGGGAATGACTCGGGATCCCCCGGGGAGAGCTGGACGAAGTAGCTAGGGAGAGGGAAGTCTGGGCTTCCCTGCTAAAGCTGTTGCCCCCGCGACCCGGCCCCGGATAAGCGGTAGATGATGGATGGATGGATGGATGGATGGATGGCACAAAATTTCTTGAAATTCAACGAAAAGAAGACGGAGGTGATATTGTTTGGTCCCAGTGGCCGGAGCTGGAATCGAACCCGGTACCTCTGCACTGTGAAGCCGACGTGCTAACCACTGGACTACCGGGCCGCCCTATATATATGTATATGTATATATATATATATATATATCGACATATATATATACACTATGTATATATATGTGTCGAATCTTAGAAAAAAATACTTTTCACTTAGAACAATATCAGTTTCATAAAGCAAGGCAATTTAATGACTATGTAAATGAAAATAATTTATATTGCACACAGCTGAGATTAGCATGCTGCCATGAGCCTCAATCATTCCAGTTTCTCATGTGGCCCTTTTGGAAAATTAACTTCCGACCCTTTTTAATCAACCAATGTGCATGCTAGAGTAGATAACATTGCACGGGCATGTTTAATTTAACCAGATGGGTGAAAGGAGAGGCTGATGACAGTGCATGTTAATTGGATGCCTTGAGAAGGGGTGAAGTGTGAAAAGAAAAAAAGAAAAAGGCTGCAGCTGACAGGGCACACACACATAAACACAGTTGAGCATGCGTTCAACGGTCAGTACGTTCACATGCGTACATTCGTGGAGATACCCGCATAATTTGATTTCTTTCCTTGACCCGTTTCAAATGCATTAGGGTAAATGAAATGATTAAATGTGTAGGGATCCCCACTTTCAGATTGTTTAGCAATGTGACTTTTCCATTTGGTGGTTGGTACAGTCGCTAAATAGGTCACCAATGTTGTTTTTTTCCGCCATTCGTGTACTTTAAGATTCTACTCCTGAGCCTCCAAACTGCTGCAGCATGAACTCAACGAGCACCCAAAGTTTAGTACCTGTCACGTTCCGTGCCTGCCTGCAGGGGGCGGGCTTTCTCCCCGCCGACTGCACACCTGTTACTCATTCGGGATGATTATGCTTCCTTTATTAGGAGACTCCGGCAGTTTACTCACTGCCGGAGAATTCCACGCCGTGCCATATTGCTCTCGTGCTCAATTTCGCTATTTGTTATTTGACTCGTTGCCTTTTTGCCCTACGGCCGATACTCTTGTGATTCGCGTTTTGCCTTTAAGATTTTGTACTTATCGTATTTCCGCCAAATCAGGCCCCCCTTGCGTTTTTTTGTTTTCCGCGAGCGTTCTCAGTTGTTATTTCTTTCTTTGTTATTCCTGGTCCTTATTTGATTAGCGTTTTGTGTTACCGTTTTTCCCTGTCGGGCTCTTTCTGTTTTTTGTCATTAAAGACACCCTTTTGTTTGACAAGATTTTTTCGTTGTCTGCTTTCCGGGGATCCAACCCTTTACTTCCTTGTTCTGCACGGAGCGATCTGTTATCGCTTCGGGCAGAACGTGACAGTACCTGGGAATGTATCCTAAGTCACGGACTTTCTGGCTCCGTTCTCTGCTGTATTACTTGTAATAATAGTATTCATTAACATTTAAGGAAAATCTAGCGGTAGAGCCTGGAGAATATGCAGAAAATTGTTGCTCTACTGTCATGCAACTAAAACCAAACAATGAAAATATGTTCAGATCACATTGTGCAAAAGTATTAAATATTGGACACAAAAATGTGGCAATTAAAATCAGACCAGCGAGTTGTTTTTTTTTTTTAAAGTATTGGAATAATATGGGCATTAAATGCTTACTTGGATCATGCAAACGTACTGATTTGACAAAGACACACAAAGCTACCTGACGCCTCTTTCCTCGGGCCGTCGGTAATGCCGTACATCCATACTGCAGATGTAAAAGAGAACGGAAAAAAAGCAGAGAAATATTATTCAGTCTGACGAAAAAGAAAATGGCCACAGAATGGTCAAGAAAAAGCTAAGCACAAAAAAAGGGGATAGGTTCCTACATCCACTGCTTTAAATGAAGTGATGCACTCAATGAGGGCAGATCACGATACTGTACATAAAAGATGTAGAAGACTAACATCGTCACTAGAAAGATGACAAACTACACTCACATTCTTATCCTTTGTTCAGGCTCAAATTACACAATTCCCTCTCGCCTCATGAATTTGAGTACTCTTCTCTTATTCTCATGTCCCTTTGCTTGGGTTAGCCACTTCTAAAGTAATTGCTCCTTATTCTCTACTGCCTTACTTTCCCTTCTCTCTTTCTTTTTTTTTCCTAAAGTGACATTGAAGCCCCCCCATACAGGAAATTATTTTTGAAAGTAGACGAAAGACTATTTCAAGAAAGATGGGAGGGAGTAGACTTGTTTGTGCTTCAAGGAGAAAAAAACGGCATGTTTTTTACGTTGACGGTTTCAGTTGTCAAAGACTAAGATAAGATAAGATAAGATAAGATAAGATAAGATAAGATAAGATAAGATAAGATAAGATAAGATCAGATATCCTTTATTCGTCCCACACTGGGGAAATTTACAGCCTCCAGGAGCAAGAATGTATGTAAACAGGTTGGCATTTCGACACAAAACACGGCGCTAAGTACGCTAAAGCTAGCCTTGAAGAAAAGCAACAAACTGCGGCTGCGGCAAAATGAATTTACAAAATCCACAGCCAAAAGCAAAGCAGCACTGAAAGCGAGCTTTATTGTGACTGAAAAAAAAATGCTCACACTTCCAAGTCTCTTTCAGAAAGAGAATTTTTGGAGCAGTGCATGTTAAAGATCTGTGAGCAGGTGTGTCCTGAACACTTACAGACTTTTAAAAACGTGAGTTTATCAAGAAACACCATCTCGGACTGAGTTAAGGAACGAGCAGAAAATCTTGCAACACGGCTTGCCGATGAGACACGCTGCTACACAGCTTTTTCATTAGCTGTTGGTGAACGCACAGATAACACAGAGGATCCGAGTGTTGTGTTTAAGGATGGGCGGCATCCCCTCTTTCAAAAACCTAAGACAGGCATGTCCAAAGTCCGGCCCGCGGTCGAATTTCATCCGGCCCTCGGCCCCTGTCATAAAATCAGTGCCGTCTGGCCCGCAGGTTGGGCGCAATGGAACACGTGTTGCATTGACTGAGGTCTCGTAGACTGGTGAGTGATGTTTCATAGAGTACTGCTTCCCTCTAGTGGCTAAATGAGTAATAGCATTCACTAAATGAGTAATAGCATTTAGACACTAGAGGGCATCACTCACGTGTTTATATTGACTGATATGTCATATTTCAATTGATCCTTGCAGTTGTGGATATGTGTATTGCTTGTTCATTTCCCCGTTGTTCGAGTCAAAGATTTTGTGACTATTGAAAAGTCATGGTGATACATTTTATGTTTCAAATCAATCAATTTGCACTCAGGAGACTTCTGTTTAAGAAAAAGTCAAGTGAATAAGCAGTTGCATGTGATATACCGGTTTCAAATGAACCAAAAGAAATTCTTACGATTGTTGAAATTAAAATAAAAATGGAAATGTGAAACAGACTGGCTTACTAAAATTTGTTGAACAATATTGTTGTTCAATGTAAAGAATGTCAGCCAAGGTGGGCCCCCCGACATTTTACCACATAAAATCTGGCCCCCTTGGCAAAAAGTTTGGACACCCCTGAACTAAGAACTTGACCATTTGTCACCCGAGTCAACCTTTATTTTGTTATTTATATTCGATTACATATTGTTAATTTGCAGCTTCTGCTGCAATTATTTGCAATTTGCATGTTTTGTATGTAGATTTGTATGAGGATTTTTGATGACAGATGACAAATTAAAAGTATTTGTTATAATAGAGCAATAGGAAAAGGAGTAGGAGTAGATTTTATATTGTTATATTATTTATATATTAATATATATAATTAATATATATTAATATAATATATATTAATTATATATAAATATTATTATAATTATAATTATAAATATTAATATAATTAATATATATATATATATATTATATTATATATATTAATTATAAATTACACCTGGCTTTGAAGGCAGCTATTTTGCTGATGTGGCCCTCGGTGAAAATGAGTTTGACACCACTGTTCTACCATAATGGAAATGTGTTTGAGCGGTCCTATCTTGCACAGATGTACAAACCCGATGCCAATTAAGTTTGGGACGTTGTGTAAAACAGAGATAAAAACAGAATATTGATTTGCATGTATGTGGCAAGGCCAAAATAAATAACATTGAATGCTCGTCACCTTCGAACCCTCAGGCAGCATCAAAAACTGACATCAATGTGTAAAAGATATAATGAGCTAAAGGAACACTTCAGAAAACCGATTTCATCAACAATACTCAGAAAAGCCGCCAGCTTCCCCGGGCCCGAGATGTACCGTATTTTCACGACCATTCGGCGCAGTCTCATTATTGGGTGCCATTTCTGTATTTGACACATAGACAAAACGCACTGTATGATTGGGCGCAGTTTTAAAGTGGTAAAACATACGCCAGCTTATAAACGTACGGCATGCATGCGCGCACGCTAAAAACACGTTAGCTTGAAGCATACGGTAGCATGCCAAGACATACAGATACAAGCTAAAAACACGTTTTTAAAAAAGGCAACGGAAGCAAAACTGAGTTCCGTTGTATTTTATTTAGCCATCGTACAATGTACTCACGTTTTTCGATCAATCATCACCCAGAAATCCAAAGTCCTCATCCTCTGTATCAGAATCGAGTACCGGTAATCCATCAAAAACGCCGTTTTCCCTCTCGTTGTCAGAGTCACTCTCATTGCCATGCGGCTCCACAAAAATGATGCCGGCTTTGCCAAAAATTCGAACAACAGTGCAAGCAGACACGCTCGTCCAAGCAGCCACAATCCATTCGCAAATTGTGGCGTAAACCGCCCAGCGCTGCCTCTCACTCTTTGTAAAGTTGTGTTTGCCATCGATCATCCATTGTTCCCATGCCGTTGGCAACTTTACTTTGAACGCCCGGTTGGTGCCGATGTCCAGCGGTTGGAGTTCTCTAGTCAAGCCTCAGAGTTCATTTGCTTGACTTGGTTTTTCACCGCTGCTGTGAGATGGGCACGCATGCCAAAAGCATAACCGATGGCTTGAAGTTTGAACTGAGCTTCGTAGGCGTGCCTCTTTGTCGAATTTATTTTTGGTGGTTCTTAGAAACCAAAACCGAAGTTGTTTTGGCAATAATGCACCTAGCCACACTGTATACAGGTGTTGGTACATGCTTGGGGCGTCCCTTTATCGTCCACTTACACGCTCACCCTTCACTCATTGGCGGACTTCTCCCCCGCATGCCTGTCCTCTCTCACGTCTGCCTTCTCTCTCTCTATCTCTCTCCATATATGTATATATACACGCCCACTGATTGGCCGACTTCTTTGCCGCATGCCTGTCCACAGTCACTTCCGCCTTTTCTGTATATAAACAGCGTGTCGGCTGTCAGTCAGGTTTTGGAACTCAGCGCATACACAAGACACTCCGCATTATAAGGCGTCCTGTCCATTTTGGAGAAAATTTAAGACTTTTAATGGCGCTTTATAGTTGTGAAAATACGGTAGTTCAAATGTCAAATTGTTTTTGGAAATTGTGGGATGCCGTGTCCTCCGGACCAAAGAGGAAAAGAAGCATTCGGACTCTTATGGGCCCAGATCAAAGTTCAAGATCAAAGGCCGTGATGGTATGGGGTTGTGTTAGTGCCAGTGGCATTGCTAATTAAAACTCTGTGAAGGCACCATTAATGCTGACAGGTACACACAGCTTTTGAAGAAACTTCTGCTGCCATCCTCGCTATGTCTTTGTCATGGACGCCACTGCTTATTTCAGCAAGATCATGCCCAACCACATTCTGCACGTTACACCTACCCTGACCCAGCAGCTTTAAGGATGTAAATAAAATGTTATGAAAAAACAATTACTGTACTTACCGAAATATAACTCTCAGTTTTTTTCATAGTTTACTCTGGAGCGATTTATGTGTGAAATTATTAACACATTATTGTATCCTTTCACGTGTTGTTTTCACATGAAACCGCAAGAGGGCGCTGTAGGACTGCGTTGATGATTTCAACATTGGGGGTAACTTAAAATAATACGACCGGTACTGAATATAAAACAATTGAGAAGGGCTGAAGAAAAATGGAACCGAAGAGAAAAAAAAGCAGCTTTAAGGATGTAAATAAAATGTTATGAAAAAAAAATTACTGTATTTTCCCAAATATAACTCTCAGTTTTTTTCATAGTTTACTCTGGAGCGATTTATGTGTGAAATTATTAACACATTATTGTATTATTTCACGTGTTGTTTTCACATGAAACCGCAAGAGGGCACTGTAGGAATGTGTTGATGATTTCAACATTGGCGGTAACTTAAAATAATACGACCGGTACTGAATATAAAACAATTGAGAAGGGCTGAAGAAAAATGGAACGGAAGAAAAAAAATCATATTCTGCACATTACAGGTGCAAGTAGCAAAATACGCAGGTAAACGAGCAGCAGAAAAAAAGCAAAAACACAAACCCAATGTCTCACCGTGGAAGAAATAAAAATATACATACGCAAGCAATAATTGCCCGTGGCATGCATAAAAGAGCGGATTGAGATTCGTGAATCTTGAAGCTTAATGTCACATGTTTTTTATCTACAGAATTTTTGAGAAAGAGATCACGAAAGTGACATAAGGAAAGGAAGTGTGAAGAAAAACAGGTGACTTACCCGACTTGCGCTTGGAGCCATAGTCCCTGAAGGGATAGCAGCACAAAAGCGACATGGTTAGTGATCGGAGATGCCACTTGGTCAACAACAATCTCTGCTTTCACTTGTTTCTAACAGCCCGTAAACACAAATATTGGTCACTAAGTTGCCATGAAGTCTCCCTGCATGTGTTCAAGGAAAAGACTGGCTAATGATGGGGAGGGAGGGTTGACTTTCGCCACCCGCCCGGACCCTTCGCAACGTACGCAGTCACGTGACATCAAAGGGCTCCATCAACTTCTTCCTCTCTTTCTTCTACCGTTGCCGAGTCAAAGAAGACAACCTTTCCCCATATTTGCAACCAGCAGGATCCGTTTAAACTGCCTTGCTTAATGGGATTACAGCACATGGATAAACGACAGGCGCAAATGTGTGGCTTTTGCTTTGCTTTGCTTTGCTCAACGCCAACTTTTGGACTCAGGCTGCATAATTGAGTTAAGGGATGGAGGAAGCGAGGTTCTATTTATAGAAGCAAAGACCCTGCAATCTATCCATTGTCACTCCCCATTTACTGGGAGTACATTTCCTCTATCCCCCAGAGACCAATCAAAAACCATCATCTCACCTCCAATGAAGCCATGACACCCCACTGCAGTACAGCTGAATTTGTGAAACTGTGTGTGTGTGTGTGTGTGTGTATATATATATATATATATATAATATATATATATATATATATATATATATATATATATAAGGGCGGCCCGGTTGTCCAGTGGTTAGCACGTTGGCTTCACAGTGCAGAGGTACCGGGTTCGATTCCAGCTCTGGCCTCCCTGTGTGGAGTTTGCATGTTCTCCCCTGGCCAGTGTGGGTTTTCTCCGGGTGCTCCGGTTTCCTCCCACATTCCAAAAACATTGCGTGGCAGGCTGATTGAACACTCTAAATTGTCCCTGGGTGTGAGTGCGAATGGTTGTTCGTTTCTGTGTGCCCTGCGATTGGCTGGCAACCGATTCAGGATGTCCCCCGCCTACTGCCCGAAGACAGCTGGGATAGGCTCCAGCACCCCCCCGCGGCCCTAGTGAGGATCAAGCGGCTCGGAAGATGAATGAATGAATGAATATATATATATATAATATATATAAAATGTTTTATGAATGTGCATATAAATTTTTGTACTGTCTCTAAAACATCCCCGTTCACATCAATTGATTGGCTGCAAATGTAGGAAAAAGTGATAAAATCATCAATGCTGAATTAGCGTAGACGTCAAAGGAGGACAAAGTCTTCATACTGTAGCGACAGGACCTTAGAAATCATGTGTAAAAGACCACACCTGCCTTTATTTTCAATTCACGGCGCTATCAGCTGTATTTCTCTGACTGCCTGTGTGACTGTCTACAAATTACAGATTTAGATATGCCACCCATATATATGTGGCACAAATCATCTTCCATCAAAAAAGAGATTTTCATTCGAATTGCTGTGGTAGACCAGTACTTGCTGCGGCATAAAATGTGATCTGTCATTATGGAGTAATAGGAGACGTTTCTTGACATAAATACTCACAATCAATGAAAACCTCTAAAATAGAATGGCATAATTTAAATGTCTTCTTCGTGAAATATTACTGCAGAATATCATTGTAGAATGTTTTTGTGGGGAGCCAATCCTCGTACTGCATGGTAAACAGATACTGGATGGAGGTTTCTCAACATTTTTGGAAGAATTTTTCTGGTTTTAAAACAAAAAATGCATCTAAATGGGTGTCAGTTAGATGTGGATTTTCGCTTTTCGTGGGCCAGCATGGTGGGAAGGAGTTATTTCATGGTTATTGCAAGTTTTGGATCTGATCGAATGGCTATGACATTTGGGGTCCATCAAGGGTCAGTTCTTGGTCCACTTTTGTTCAGCCATCATATTCTACTCTAGGACATATGATACACAGTTATTCTAGAAGTGTCATTACAGAAACTCAAAATATTGAAATTGATTATTACCAATAATCAAATTTGGGTGGCATTTTATTTAGTATTTTTCAATCATCTTTATATTTTTGACAATATCTATAAATTTAGTTTCCTGCTCTTAATTGTGAATGCATACTTGATGGTTTTAAATGCTCCTGAAATGAAGTGCTGCTTGACGAGCCTATACCGTCTTATGTTAATGTATGTGACGTCACTGAAGGCCTAAGGTTGAAATGCCCGCCACTGATTTTGGACTATTCCTGTATCTGGCTGCCTCAATCACCATCTGTCTTCATCCATCACCCTATGATCTGATGCATCTGTCCAGCAGAAGAATAAACCCTTTATCGTGACCTCTCCTCCCAGCCCTGTGTGCTTGCCACAAGAATATGCTTCATTGTCAGAAAAGTGGGACAAATAGGGATCAGGACGTGACTCCTTGCCTCACCCCATCCATCTCAAGCCACAGTAGACATGTGACCTCAAACAGAAGGGGAAGAGACAGTATTTGTGTAAAGTGCAACAACCTATAATGTAAGCGCATTACACTGCAAAGAGAGTTTGTATGTAAATTTCACTGTGAAGGTCTTTTACATAAAATAGTGACATTTTATTTTTTGGACTGTTACACCGCTGCTGTTGTGTTGTGGTTCAATCTCCTGACTTGTGTGCTTGGCAGAGGGGCTTCGGTACCCGTCCAGTGACACCAAGTGACAGTGAACGGTTGGCTGTCTCAAAAAGTGCCCTCTGATTGATTGACTGGTGACCAATCCAGAGCATTGAGCACCCTCCACCTGAAGTCAGCAAGGATAGTCTCCAGATCCTCATACAGCATATCAGAAATTGGTGGATGTATTCTAACTACAGATTAGTAAATTATGTTTTTTTGAATGGTCATTTAGTTGTTGTTCATATGGTTTGCATTTTAGACTATTCATCGTATTTATGAGGCATTTTATACTTTACTTCATGTTACTGACTGGATTATTATAATATTACAATGTGCTATAATGCATTAGAGCTGCAACTAACAGTCATTTCATTAATAGTTGAATCTGTAAATGAATCACTTTAAGAAAAAAAAAAGTTTTAATTTACATCCTCTCATTCAAAAACAGGACAGGTTGACAATTTGAAGGTGCAGAAAATGCACACACAAATTACAGTATTTTTTAATTGATTTACAACAGGCGGCCCGGTAGTCCAGTGGTTAGCACGTCGGCTTCACAGTGCAGAGGTACCGGGTTCGATTCCAGCTCCGGCCTCCCTGTGTGGAGTTTGCATGTTCTCCCCCGGGCCTGCATGGGTTTTCTACGGGTGCTTATTGGACGCTCTAAATTGTCCCTAGGTGTGATTGTGAGCGTGGATGGTTGTTCGTCTCTGTGTGCCCTGCGATTGGCTGGCAACTGATCCAGGGTGTCCCCCGCATACTGCCCGAAGACGGCTGGGATAGGCTCCAGCACCCCCCGCGACCCTAGTGAGGATTAAGCGGTTCAGAAAATGGATGGATGGATGATTCACTCCATACCTTGGCAGAAAATGGGCGAAAACGTGCAACACCAGTAAATGATCACCACCACCACCACCATCACCAGTAAAAGAAAATGTTTCATTTTGATAGAACACAAAGGAACCTCCCAAGGCATATTTCCTACAGCGAGTCAGCTTCATACAGAGGCCATGTTTGCTAATTTTGTTGATTGGGGTTAGTTGACCAAATAAAAAATGTAAACCACAATGGCTAGGCAAGAAACCACTAGATGATTAACATTTCATTTAATCTAGGCCTAAGAAAATTAATCGTCAATTGTCTTGATTTTTCCATGTTATGCAAATAGAAGCATCTGCAATACCGGGTGGGAGATAGACTGGAACAAATTTACAGTAAAGCTGTGAGCGTCATCACGTAAATCACTTCATTTGAGTTCCTTTATTTTAATTGATTTTTGGGGGCAGATTCTGGAGTTCAAAGCACTTCTCAGCCGACGTACGCTTCTTACATTGACAAGGCCACAGATAAAGAGGAGCTTGTTCACTGTACACAAAGCAATCAGTGTTGCCATCTTAGCGATTCAGTGACAGTATTTTGTGACTATTCTGAGCCATAATATTTGAAAAAACATGAGTGAGTTTAATTCTCGTGAACAAACAGACAACATGATCACTTCCACAAAGTTTTGCTCATGACAAGAAACGAGCCAAAGTGATTTCTGTTCAGAGTGTACAATGATCAATGGATCCGTCCAAACATTTTGTCCTAGTGACACTGAATCAAGATGGACAGGCATTGTTAAATTAGAACACCCAGATTAAAAGGTTACACTGTATGAAAAAAAACCCCGAAAATAATTTTGTGGTTTAGTAAAAAAAAGAATGGAGCATGAGCAGTGGCCATCTGTATCTCAGGATGCACACTGCATGCACCTATTTGATTTGTATCATAAAAAGCGCATGCCGCACCACCAAACAAAAAACTTTTTTGTTATAGAGTGCAAAAGCATTCCATTGTTCTGCGTGTCACTAAAGGTTGCTGAGATGAATACACCAACAAATATGTATTATTGAAAATAGGAAACTGATTTCAGATGAACTAGGATTTGATAATAAGACTTGTTTTGTCAATAAAAATGATGAAAAAAAATTCATGCCAAAGAACCTTGATCATGATGATGAAATATGTCGTATTGTTGACAAATAAAAACTAAACTAAATGTGCTTTACAGAATAAGAATGCTGCTAAAATGTCTTATTATTTTTGGCCAAAATGAGACATGACGAAATGTTATATCAGCCAAGATCTTGTGTTCCTGTAACATGGCCACAACATTTTCAGACGGAGCATTCGCTTCCCAAGCGATTGCATTGGAGTGACGTCAGTTTGGCTCAGTAAGCAAGCTGTTGTATTTTTCTGTGCTGGCAGGGGGCGCTCCTGCTCAACACAGACAGAGAGCTGAGAATAGGTGGTCTGTAACAAGCTGCGAATGGTTTTAAATTGCTTCCTGCCTGATTCTGGACGAGCCCTTTTTGCAAATATTTTGTCATGAAAATTACATTTTATACTACCAAGACTTTAATGGCCTCTTTAATATCCCCGAATGAATGTATTGCTTATTTCTGCTTCACAGTGCACAGGTACCGGGTTCGATTCCAGCTCCGGCCTCCCTGTGTGGAGTTTGCATGTTCTCCCCGGGCCTGCGTGGGTTTTCTCCGGGTGCTCCGGTTTCCTCCCACATTCCAAAAATATGCATGGCAGGCTGATTGAACACTCTAAATTGTCCCTAGGTGCGAGTGTGGATGGTTGTTCGTCTTTATGTGGCCTGCGATTGGCTCGCAACCGATTCAGGGTGTCCCCCGCCTACTGCCCGAAGACAGCTGGGATAGGCTCCAACACCCCCCGCGACCCTCGTGAGGATCAAGCGGCTTGGAAGATGAATGAATGAATGAATATATATATATACATGCAACTGACTATTTTGTGCGGAGCCATCAAATACATTTCAGATTTTTTAAAAAAGCATTTAAATCAGAAGTTTAAATGTAATAAAATAGATTAAAAAACAAAGACAACTTGAAAACCAAGCCTGTGAATATTTTTACAATGCATTGTAGAATTGAGATTGCAGACAGAGACAGATTGGAAGTGTAATTTGCACGGAAAAAAAAAAAACATAACCATAACAAACAAGCTGCAGCTCCTCCACCAGTTCAAATCTCTTTCTAGTTGGGGATCACCCAAAACTAAATTATCATCACAGCATTGGCCTTCACCTGCTCTGACTGAAGATGGGTCAATAAATGCTTTCACGTGAGCGCACTCACATACAAACATACACTCACATACACACCTCCCACTGGCCTCAAGCTCTGCTGACCACATGCTGTAAGTGTTTAACCCCATCAGTGCCATGCTGGATACTCCTCATATGTTGTGCTACAGTCTCTCCCTTAAGTGAGTGCTATTGATCCCTCCCAGTCGGGGGAATGAAACAGCTTATCCATTAAGGTTCAGTCGGTCTGTCGCCTCTCGGCTACTTACAGCAGGTGGAGAGCAACAGACAGATGAAGAACGAGGAGATGAAGGTAGGGGAGTGAAAAAGAGGAAGAGAAATGTCGGAGGCTGAGAGATATAATGAAAAGAAGATGAGCACGGAAGAAAATTGTCAATGTGGAACAAAATGTCTCATTCACGTTTAATTAATCAGCAATATTTTTTTTTTACTGTTGATGCCAACAATAAGACAACCACTCCAGAAATTGTTGATGCGTTGCCACAGTTGTGTAGTTACTAGCACTCGCGCATCCCCACACTTTTCACGTTCTGTTTCGCTTCATTAACTGAAAATCTCAAGAATTGAATGTGACTCTCCTGTTTGCTAATTAGAACGTGCTGGCACATATTTTTTTTTTATCTTATCAACATGAGGCTGATCAAAATAAATTACCGGTAATCGTACAATTTCTTTGGACCCCTGTGTACTAATCATTCATTTTATTGGTCGACTGTTGCCGGGTAACACATTTTTCCCCCCCGCTACGGCAAAAAGAGCGGAAGTTGTGATTAGTCATACAATCTCATTGGACCTCAGTGAAAGACTCATTCATTTTATTGGTCCATGTTTTTCCCGCGATGGAAAAAATTTTTTAAAAGCTGCTTCATATTACACGCCGCAGTGTTTAAAAAAAATTAGCGGCTTGCAATCCGGAATTTACGGTATATTCAATTTCCTTTAAATAAAAATTTTAGCGTCTTGAATGAACACACTACGTGTCTGTCAGATAAATTACATTGTGAGGTGAGCGCATGAACGCATTATTGATGCTCCAAATATGAGTCTTCATCTCTCACTAACCCTGACATGAAATCACGAAATGATGGAGGAACAAAGAAAACAAAAACAAAAAACATAAATAATGTTTTTTCAAAATGTATTAAACTCGAAATTATTTTAGAAAATGTTAGCTTAAAAATGTATTGATACTAACAAACAAATCATAGAGGGCAAACATGCCATTACAGTTGGCATTCCTTTTAAATCACAGACTGAAATTTGAAGTTTAAGTTTTTTTTGGGGGGGGGGGGTACATACCCCCCGGCCCCCACCCCGCCCTCTGTTTTTAGGATTGGGGCCGTAATTAATTAGTTCAGGACTGTAATTACAGATAATTAAAGAATGTCTATTCTGCTTTGAAGGAAAGCAGGGGATGGAAATCAAAAGGCCAAGAGGACAGGCTAAGGTTGAACAAGAATACTTGGCTGGAGTGCATAAATTAACAGTCTGATGCCTGCGCTCGAGTTGGGAGAAGAGAGTGACCAATTTAAAAAATACCCAAAGGGCATATCTCCTGCTGTTGCAAGTGTCTTACATTATCATATTCCTCAACCCCTCCCCTCCTCACCCTTACACTTCATTAAATGGCCTTGTAACAAATCTGTGAAGTCAGACATGACGCTCTAATGGACTAAAGGTGAAATTCTAGCCGAATCCATCAGCTGACATTGTACTGTAGGTATGCTGCGCGTGTATTTACTGTGACTAACTAGTTGTGGATATGTACAGTATGTATGCATTCAAAAAGACTTGAATGAGTGTAGAAGGTCACTTTAATGAAACATCCATCCATCCATTTTCTGAACCGCTTAATCCTCACTAGGGTCGCGGGGGGTGCTGGAGCCTATCCCAGCCGTCTTCGGGCAGTAGGCGGGGGACACCCTGGATCAGTTGCCAGCCAATCGCAGGGCACACAGAGACGAACAACCATCCACGCTCACAATCACACCTAGGGACAATTTAGAGCGTCCAATAAGCCTGCCATGCATGTTTTTGGAATGTGGGAGGAAACCGGAGCACCTGGAGAAAACCCACGCAGGCCCGGGCAGAACATGTTTAACATAATCCCTCAAATAAAGTCATATTTAAGATTTTTAATGTTGAGACTTTCGTCCAAAAAAACGAAAGGTAAAGCTGCACAATCTGATGAAAAACAGTCAAAGAGCTATATCCAAACAAAATATATCACGGGGGGGGGGAATATGCTCTTGTATTACAATGCAATACAATACAATACATGCTGATTTATTATTAGTGTGGCATCATATTGTTATCTTGACAATTATTTCATCCCCCCCACCGCCCCCACTCCCGGAGCCGCTCGCGTCATGAGAAACAAAAATGCTCTCATCAAAATTTTGCATTTAGGTGAAAAAAAAAATCTTTGCTATGGTTAAAATGAATTTTACCACTAAACTCTCCGCACTTCAACTGCCAGTGATTCCAGCGACGAGGGCACGCATTTCTTTTATGTCAACGACCAAGAAAGTGACTGTCCTGACGCCAAGCCTCAACGTCACAGATGAAGCGTGTCCAGTTGGGATAACGTTCGGTGCAGCTACGCCGACTGACATAATCAAATGTGTGCCATGTTTGTGTATAATATGCACAGGAAGCAACACTCACTCCACGGGGGGGTTGAGGTCCTCAGCTTTTGTCTCAAAGAAGCGTAGCACTTCATCACTCTGTGAAATTTGAGGGGGGAGTCGCACGAGGGCCTAAACAGAGAAGGATGACAGTAAACAACGTAGTTTAGTCAACAGAGTCATTACAATTCAAGTATCACCTTTACAACATTGCTGGAAAATGTCCCATCATCGGTGAGCTATTTTGAGAACGGGCCCACAGGCTAATCGTGAGGTCCTTTTGTGGTGGGCTGACTTAACTTTTGTGTTTTTGGCTGAAGGCTGGCTTGACCGCCGTCAATATAAGATGAGACACCAACTTGAGCGCGGTGAAAACAGCCGCTGTGATCAGTCTCCCATCAGCCGGATGTACAAATGACCGAGAATTTTAAAAAAATAGCTTAGGGTTGAGCATCGTTTGAATTTGAACGATTCTGGTTCCGATCCCGGTTCCAAACGATTCTTCGTTTTGATTTTCTTCGGGGTGTTCAAACTATTGCCCAGAAAAACAAACCATGGAATTGGTTGGCTGGTCTCTCGATGCTATCGACAAAATTTTTTCGACGGAAAGAGCGGGCAGTGGGGAGCCTGCTTGCCCTCCGGGGGGACACTTGCTGCCGGATACGCCCTGGATCCATGGAGAAAGTGGAGACCGGTATGCCTGGCAATACTGTCCGTGGAGGATGTGGAAGACACCTACATTATTGGCCTTTTGAAAACAGGTATGCTGCTCTTTGGTGTTAGCAGTTTCCTGTTCTATCGCAAAATCCAACCGACGGGAGCAGAATTATTGGAAGTGAAGAAGCTGCCGGTCATTCTCGATGGTCCAACACTCAGACTCAAGCGGTGACTGAGCTCAACCGCAATTGCGGTTCTGGAGCGTCTCCGTACGATCGACAACAACATGGAGAAGTTGGAATTCTCGCTTCGAAAAGGAATTGAAGGATTTGGCTGATCGGCGCCAGTGAAGGGATACAGCCACGGACTCAAGGCCACCTGAAATTGTTGGCGGCCGTCCCTCCAAAATTTTCCCTGGATGGAAATACGCATGGAGTCTAGGGCCCCCACCACCACCCCCCTCCTTCTCGGCCATGGACTGATAAGCCGGGACTGTACCAGACAATCACACGCGCATGCACATCCTTATCATCACTGTCTTCATCGCTTCATTCTTTTCCCCCCCGCGACGTGATTCGATAATGCGGAGCGCAACGGTGACCGTGCAGCTGGTCATTTTCGGCCGCGTCCCGGGTAGCCTTCCCATTCATCCTCCCCCTTATACATGTTATGTCTTGTGACTTGTTGTAACTGTCATATGCTTATCTATGTGCTAGGGTCTTTTTTTTTATCCTGGACTTAAATTATCCTCAGAAGAGGATAGTTCGAGCGTGGGGTTTTTTTTCCCCTCTCCCTACCCATCCATCCATCCATCCATCCATCCATCCATCCATCCATCCATCCATCCATCCATCCATCCATCATCTACCGCTTATCCGCGGCCGGGTCGCGGGGGCAACAGCTTTAGCAGGGAAGCCCAGACTTCCCTCTCCCTAGCTACTTCGTCCAGCTCTCCCCGGGGGATCCAGAGTCGTTCCCAGGCAAGCTGGGTGACATAGTCTCTCCAGCGTGTCCTGGGTCTTCCTCGGGGTCTCCTCCCAGTGGGGCATGACCGGAACACCTCACCGGGGAGGCGCTCATGAGGCATCCGAATAAGATGCCCAAGCCACCTCATCTGGCTCCTCTCAATGTGGAGGAGAAGCGGCTCGACTCGGAGCCCCTCCCAGATGACCGAGCTTCTCACCTTATCTCTAAGGGAGAGCCCGGACACCCTGCGGAGAAAACTCATTTCGTCCGTTTGTAACCGGGATCTCGTTCTTTCGGTCACGACCCATAGCTCGTGACCATAGATGAGGGTTGGAACGTAGATTGACCGGTAAATTGAGAGCTTCGCCCTTTGGCTCAGCTCCTTTTTCACCACGACAGACCGATACAACGTCCGCAACTCCCTACCCAGTGTTTTCCTTTCTGAACTCCGACTGTAAATTTCCCCATTGGAGGACAAATAAAGGATATCTTAATTCAAATCACCTCACTCTACCTGCCCCCGCCCTACCCCTGGATTTAGTTCCCATGAACTCCTTCATTCACAGACCAAAAAAAAAGAAACCTTGTCCATAATACTGACTCAACGTACTCGTTTACCACGAATATCAGCACATATTCACTGGTAAAGCCAAACCACAATAGAAGATCCCATTTCCCAGTAACACTCATGGTCTGGCGCTTCTCACAAAAGATATCGGACATGAATGTGGTGTTTTACATTGAAGCTAAGATAAGCTAATGTGAATGAAGAATGTAGAATTCTTTGTTCATATCTGAGCAACATTCCTACTGCATTCATGGCATGTTATGTTATTGAAAGAGCCTTGTGGTTTTGATTGAAGAGCGAGTATGTCCCGATGTAAGTTAAGGCTGGATGAGCTCAGCATCCCCACAATCTCCAGAGAGCAGATGCTTGGAGAACACTGGGTAATTATTCTTCCTCTCTGTGGTTTGCCTCGTCAACAGGATATAAGAAGTAAACAGCGTGACACGCCGATACTGAGTGAGAAAAAAAAACATACACAAAAAAAAAATGGCTCGCGATAGCAACTGTAAACATTACAGTGCTTCGGGTTATTTGCGTATGAATAAGGGGGTCTCTCTCCTAATAAAACCAAAGTTGAGCAGATTACTTTTTTTTATTTTTATTTCAAATGCAACCGATTGTTTTTCAGTATTATTTATTTTGCAATCATTACACATCACATTCACCAAGTTGTTCTGAGATTTTAGACCGATATGATCTTGTATCAAAATCAGTCCATCGATTGTAATTTATGCAAAATCGGTGATGGACTGTAACGTCATAATTTCCATGACCTGTCAATGACGTTGCCAAATAAGCCGTAATAGCAAAAGGAACCTAGTTCATTTCAGGGGTCGTTCTGTGCTAACATTGTGTATGTGAGTCCGATAAGCTAATGTACTATTTTCAGCCTCTCATGTCATGGGAGCGGAAAAAACGTGCACTGGGAGGCGTAAGGTCTGCCTCCGTGCCCTCAACCTTCCAATCACAAGGTCACAGCATTCGTGTAATTTTTCTTTTTGATTCGATAAAAAGTCCCCAAACCTCTTTATTTACCGCCACCCCCCGCCCCGGCCCCAAAAAAAGAACTATGTGTGTTATTTATTAAATTTTGTCATCTCTTTAATTTCAAAATTGCTTTCATTTCTCAGCGCACATGGGTGAACACACATTCAGGCAATTACAGATGCCAGCAGGCAGACGTGTTGCTCGTGTGAACAAACACGGAAAGAGCTCCATTGTTGAACACGGAGACACACTAAAGTTTTGCTCAACAAGGAAATAAAATATGCTGTGGTCGTGCCGAACGTGAGTTGACCTTTTCTGGCGATGCGCTTACATACGTATAAAGTCAGCCTTGGAAAACTAAACAGTGCATTATACAATATTTGCATTATTGCTGCTTTATTGATGAATTCTGTTTTGCAACTGCCTATTGTTGACACTTGTGCAGTCTATCAGTGTAAACACAGCCATATTGGTTATGTGTCGCTTGAAATGCACATGGTTAAAAAAAATAGGATCTTCTTCTACCGCTTATCCGGGGCCGGGTCGCGGGGGCAACAGCTTTAGCAGGGAAGCCCAGACTTCCCTCTCCCTAGCTACTTCTTCCAGCTCTCCCCGGGGGATCCCGAGGCGTTCCCAGGCCAGCTGGGTGACATAGTCTCTCCAGCGTGTCCTGGGTCTTCCTCGGGGTCTCCTCCCGGTGGGACATGCCCGGAACACCTCACCAGGGAGGCGCTCAGGAGGCATCCGAATCAGATGCCCAAGCCACCTCATCTGGCTCCTCTCGATGTGGAGGAGAAGCGGCTCGACTCTGAGCCCCTCCCGGATGACCGAGCTTCTCACCTTATCTCTAAGGGAGAGCCCGGACACCCTGCGGAGAAAACTCATTTCGGCCGCTTGTATCCGGGATCTCGTTCTTTCGGTCACGACCCATAGCTCGTGACCATAGATGAGGGTTGGAATGTAGATCGACCGGTAAATTGAGAGCTTTGCCCTTTGGCTCAGCTCCTTCTTCACCACGACAGACAAAAATAGGATTTGTTCACCAAGTAGACAGTTGGACCCCCATTGTCAAGCCAGCCTAAATGTTTTAAGCACGTACTTGTGTACAGGTGTGAACATACTGCAGATGAATCTTGATTATACGTTCTCAGAATAGCGTCAAATGTTAAAGCTGTGTAAAAAGTCCGAGCACCTTGAAAACTCCGTAATAATTGCTGCTAGAGTCCCATGACTAGAACTTTGTCCAAACCACATGTCCTATGTCTGAAGCATGTGAAAGGACAAGACCGCCATGACCTTTGACCTCGCATAGACTGTTGATACTCCCCAGAGCCAAAGGGGGGGAAACCGAAGGATGTTTACAAAAAAGGTTCCTTTACCCTGCAGTAGTCGTCAATGAAACGCAGTCGCTTCATAGCCACGTCTCGCACATGACTCCTTCGGAAGAGAATTTTGCCTGCATGAAAGCAAAAGGGAGGAAAATCACGGCAGATCAGTAGACAGTTGGCATTTTAACCAAGGAAAGAGAAATGTTAAGATGAATAAACCACTTGCCCCCCCCAAAAAAATTGAGCAAATTAAATCAGGTTTGGCTGAGAGGATGTTTTGAAGTGCATGTAAAACTCAGGCCCTCCCGGAGATGTCAGCAAGGTTTGGTTCTGAGCCCATATGCTCACAACAATATTTACTCCCGCGTGAATGCAAAATGAAGTTAAACAATTGCCTGTACGGTTCATCAAGGTTTTATGATCGCGGAAGTTTGGGCTTTGGAACACTTTATTCCAAACACCATATAATTTATCTAACAATAATTTATCATGGAACAGATTATGGTGACATTTCTACCACTGTATTTGCTTACGTCAGTGTAATAAGCAGAGGTGGCGAAATGCCCTCGACAACTAAACCACCACAAGCGCAATATTGATCACTCCTCCATGTGGGTTGGCATGAGCTTGAATGTCGGGAGACGACTTACGAGAGAGGAGACAAGCATGTGCGGCGTGCCTTGGATCAATGCAAGGAAGTGTACACAGACACACAAATCCATGCGATTCAATGACCCATGCATACATAACCAGACGTTTGGTAAGTGAGCCTCAAACAGATGAATATGGCAGAGCGACAAAATCACTCAAGATGAGAAAAGTCATGCGTGGTCAGCATCCTGTTAGCGGTGATTCGAACGTACACATGTGCAGATCAAACAAGCATCGGTACGGGGCTCATATTGACGCATTCCATCCATCCATCCATTTTCCGAACCGCTTGATCCTCACTAGGGTCGCGGGGGGTGCTGGAGCCAATCCCAGCCGTCTTCGGGCAGTAGGCGGGGGACACCCTGAATCGGTTGCCAGCCAATCACAGGGCACACAGAGACGAACAACCATCCACGCTCACACTCACATCTAGGGACAATTTGGAGTGTTCAATCAGCCTGCCACGCATGTTTTTGGAATGTGGGAGGAAACCGGAGCACCCGGAGAAAACCCACGCAGGCCCGGGGAGAACATGCAAACTCCACACAGGGAAGGCCGGAGCCGGAATCGAACCCGGTACCTCTGCACTGTGAAGCCGACGCGCTAACCACTGGCCTACCGGGCCGTCCATATTGACGCATTGCGCATGCATTATTAATATGGGAGGCTGTTCAGAGAGCAGGCCTATTACCTGGCAGAAATGGAATAATCCTCTTCTTTGGATCTTTTTGTCCACCCTCAATTGGAAACTTGTCAAGTATTTGCATCTGTGAAGAAAAAAAAAAAGCAAAAGAGATATTTTTGCAAGGGTCCATGGCAGAAGATCAAGTTCTGGAAAAGATGAATTAAGTTTAGCATAAACCAGTGCAAACTTCACCGACATGTGTTATTGCATGAAGGATTATGACCATTGATCATAAAATAACCGAAATTAGAGGAATATCCTATTCCAAATACGTCTACGAAAGCAAGCTTACAAACTCAAGAGAGCAATGTCACGATTCCTCATGATTCCCAGTAATGGTTCTTCATTATAAGGTAGTGTATTTTTAAAATGTAGCTTTTACAAAAAAGAAAAAAAAAATCATGTTTTTTTTGGGGGGGGAGATGACCTTGACAAAAAAATGTAGATTTTAATCAACCGTGGAACATACACAGATTCATTTGAACTGCACATGTCTTCGTTCTTCCACGTAATTAGAGCAGCATTGGCAAAAAGGAAAAGTAACAGAAGTTTGTGGGAGTTAAACAAGCTGTCATTTAATCAAAAGGCTCAGCGACACGAACAATTTGGGAGAAGTGCTGACGCTGAAGTTGGAGGATGGCGAGTGATGAGTGACAAAAAAAAAAATGCTGCAGAGGTCAGTGGGTGCAAATGAGTGAATCACGCCTTATTGTGTTTACACCGTTTCACCGCTTCGATAAATCATTTAAAGGAGACATGATTAGCATCCATCCATCCATCCATCCATTTTCCGATCCGCTTATCGTCACAAGGGGTGCAGGGGGGGTGCTAGAGCATATCCCAGCCGTCTCCGGGCAGTAGGCGTGGGACACCTTGAACCGGTTGCCAGCCATTTGCAGGGTATACACAGACAAACAACCATCCACGCTCACACTCACACCTAGGGTCAATTTAGAGTGATCAATAAAGCCTGCCATGCATGTTTTTGGAAACATTTTGGAAAGTGGAGTACCCGGAGAAAACCCACGCAGGCACGGGGTGAACATGCAAACTCCACACAAGGAGGCCGGAGCTGGAATTGAATCCGGTGCCTCTGCACTGTGAGGTCAATGTGCTTACCACTAGACCGCTGGGCAACCCCCCGCACCCCCCCCCCCAAAAAAACAGCAACACAGAGGGTAAATAATGTGTATAATAATTTTTAAAAAACTAAATAAATGGATGTGCCTTGTACATGTTTGTGTGAAATTTTTATAGCATTTGATAGTTTGAACTAGGCTAGACGTCCCCCCCCCATACATTATACGAGCCGCTTGTCCTCACAAGGGTCCGCGGGGGGTGTTGGAGCCTTTCCCAGCTGTCTTCAGGCAGTCGGCGGGAGACACTCTGAACGGGTTGCCAGCCAATGGGCATTATACACACAGGAACAAAATAAAAACATTCACGCTCACACCGAGGGACAATTTCGAGTGATTCATTAACCTGCCATGCATGTTTTTGAAACGTGGGAGTACCCGGAGAAAACTCATGCAGGCACGGGGAGAACATGAAAACTACACAAGGCCGCCGCTGGAATCTGCACTGCGAGGCAAACATGCTAACCAGTCTCCACCAGACCACCCCTACTCAGTGCATTGTGTTTAAAAAGGTGTTTGGTAAATCGTTAAATTGAAGAGTTTATTTGACATGTTCATTGTTGTGTTGACTTCTTATTTATTATTAAGTATTATAAGTTAGGGCGGCCCGGTAGTCCAGTGGTTAGCACGTCGGCTTCACAGTGCAGAGGTACCGGGTTCAATTCCAGCTCCGGCCTCCTTGTGTGGAGTTTGCATGTTCTCCCCGGGCCTGCGTGGGTTTTCTCCGGGTGCTCCGGTTTCCTCCCACATTCCAAAAACATGCGTGGCAGGCTGATTGAACACTCTAAATTGTCCCTAGGTGTGAGTGTGAGTGCGAATGGTTTGTTCGTTTCTGTGTGCCCTGTGATTGGCTGGCAACCGATTCAGGGTGTCCCCCGCCTACTGCCCGAAGACGGCTGGGATTGGCTCCAGCACCCCCCGCGACCCTAGTGAGGATCAAGCGGCTCGGAAGATGAATATTATAAGTTAAAATAAAATTAATGTACTTTCAGACTTTTTTTCTCCAGGTCCTTATTTTCAATCGTTAAAAAAAAATAATAATCTATATATAAAAAAAAAATCCAATATGAAATACTATCATCTCAGCCCTGGCTTGTATCACAGCACTCCCTGTGGGGAATCACTACCAAAGGTACCACGAGACAATAGATCCTTGACACTAATGAATAGGCCTCAACAAATAAATGACTAAACGAGCTGCTAATTTGAATCATCTCCGGCATGTATTGTATCGTTTTGATGGGAATGCTGGTAGGCAGGTGTTTTGATTTTCTCCGTCATGTATTGATTACCCCCCTCACTCTTCATAAGGCTTGACAGGTCAGCTTTTGGCCCACATCAGCTCCTATCAAATGAATATTTTTAATCCACCTCTTATTTTGACAAAGTCACATTAGACACACCACCTCCTCCTTTCCTCTCTTACTTAAAATCGTCAGCGAATTATTCAAAACAGTCTCAGCCAGCATGTTCAAGCTTGTCCTCTATGCAGTATCTCGTCACAGTCGACAGATGTCTGCATCCAGCCAGGCATCATATGAATCACAGAAAAGAACAGGTGGGCCTATTTGATCAGGGGACAAACTAGTAGGACAGCCCTTCGATGTGCTCAACCACAAAGTTTTTCCCTGAACAGCAAACACACCGTGAATATTCTATTACCAAAAGCATTACTACAAATGGCGATTAATTTTGTATTATCCCATCAGCAATCCAAAATTTGAAAAAAAAAAAAAAAAGACACTCCTGCCAAATGGTTGCTCTACTTCTAAGAACCTAACTTCACTGTCTCCTTGGTAACCAGCCTAGTGAGGATGTGAGGAAGAGTTGCGAAGCCATGTGATTGGACGATCCTGCAGAGCTCTGGACCACTGATATAAATGTTGCGAGTCAGGCCGTTAAAAAAAAAAAAAAAGGAAAAGAAAGACAACAACAAACAAGAGGAATAAGAATTATCTCCTTTCAATGAGACAAGATTTTATCTGGCGCAATGGCATGTGCCGCTGTTTGTTTAATCCTGTTTATCCTCTTTTGTTTTTTTAATGAAAAAAACAAAGGAGGCAAAAAAAACAAAAAAAAACCAAAAGAAAAAACAAAAGATTTGTTTTTTAATCAAAAAACTGTTTTTTTAATCAAAAACAAAAGAGCAGTTTTAATTGGTCTCGACACGAATGCTATGTATGACAATGAGCTTTTATTTTGAAGGGGGCTGACATTTAATGCCCTGTGGGAGGAGGCTACATTAAACTAGCAGACCGCATATTTGGTTTCACAACACTTTGGCAATCATCATCTAAAAAGTATCCATTGGTCATCAAAACATTCCTCTCACAATTATTAAAACAAACACCATTCACCCTTGCAACACATTCATCCGATGAAACTATCGTAGCGCTTTAAATTATGTAATTAAGAGTGAACTACAAATGTAGCATAGATGAAGTAAACGGCATGATTCGGGAGTGAAATTCAACCGTATAGACCTGAGCACAAATTACTGGAGTCTTTTCAGAGGAACACAAACAGCAGCTCCTTGTTCATCCCATGCGCTAAGAATAGAGCGGCCTTATAAGGAGCTGTGAACGTCTGTTGGCATCAACTCAGGGATGCCGCGCAGTCCTTGGGCAGCACACATTGATTCCTTGACTTCCCTCCTGATGGTCATGTGACCGCAAGGGTTTACCCCAGACTTAGCAGTAGCAGGGCAAACTCGAATGGAAATAAAAACACGAGTGTTCAAACTCCGGAACAACTCATGACCGGCGGGACACGCCCCCCCCCCCTCCCCCATGTGACCTTCAGTCATTCAAAAAGAGGGCAGCCGCACACCCGTGGTCGCTGGGCGGGGCGTGGCATGAGGAAGTTATTTCTCTGGCAGAAACGTTACACAGTTAATGATAACGGGTGTTGTTCCACTTCAAGATCAAGGCCTTTAATCCGAGCCGTTATTTAAGGAAAGCTTTAATTTACAGGGACATAAATATAGAAACGGCGGCCCGGTAGTCCAGTGGTTAGCACGTCAGCTTCACAGTGCAGAGGTACCGGGTTCGATTCCAGCTCCGGCCTCCCTGTGTGGAGTTTGCATGTTCTCCCCCGGCCTGCGTGGGTTTTCTCCGGGTGCTCCGGTTTCCTCCCACATTCCAAAAACATGCGTGGCAGGCTGATTGAACACTCTAAATTGTCCCGAGGTGTGAGTGTGAGCGTGGATGGTTGTTCGTCTCTGTGTGCCCTGTGATTGGCTGGCAACCGATTCAGGGTGTCCCCCTGCCTACTGCCCGGAGACAGCTGGGATCGGCTCCAGCACCCCCCGCGACCCTAGTGCTAACCACTGGACTACCGGGCCGCCCCGAAATGACTTCAATTTGGTATATTATGTACTTTGGAAGAGAGATTACCTGAAGGTCAAAGAACTTGCTGTATCTTCTGTAAATGATGTGGGAGGTATTGTCTGAGTAGGTGACATTGATGAGATACACCTGTCAAGAAAAGAAGAGAAGGGCACCATTAAAAAAAAGAGACGCAACATCTGAGGATTCTGGTACTACACTTTTGTTTCAGTTAGGGCTGCCAAAAGTGTTTCTTCTGCTCGTTGACGAATGACCAACAGCAGATCAAGCGGTTAGGAAGATGAATGAATGAAAAAATAAATTGGGAATTTCTCCGTTGTGAGACAAATAAAGGTTTCTTAACTTTTCTTGTCTTATGTCAGAAATGAAATCAGGTATCAGGCACAACGTGCTTGCTTTTCAGATGATGGAGCATCACCGCCGTGCTGCCATGAAAGGGAGGTTTGGATCCTATCCAGTTTTTTTGGTGAAATACATCCGAACTTTCAGACTTTAAATCTGGTTAGCCATTACAGTACAGGACCCCGCAATGCTTCCGTTAACATCACGGATGACCGCGACTGAGCATGCGAGTCATGGACGAGGCATACGACGAGCAGGAGAAGCGCGGAGACGAAGGCAATGTCAAGAGAAAAAAGTGGCAAATATATTATACGAACACATCGTAGCTGGAGCTCTGGTGCGGCCGACACAACCTCGGGCTGAACACGCTCAAGACTGTAGAGATGATCATGGACTTCAGGAAACATTCTTCTCCTCAGTTGCCCCTCACACTATCCAACTGCCCTGTGTCAACCGTCGAGACCTTCAAGTTCCTGGGAATCACAGTCTCCCAGGACATGAAGTGGGAATTCAACACCATCTCCATCCTGAAAAGGGCCCGGCAGCGGATGTACTTCCTGAGGCTGCTGAGGAAGCATGGCCTGCCACAGGAGGTGCTACGACAGTTCTACACGGCAGCCATCGAATCAATCCTGTGTTCTTCCATCACGGTTTGGTTTGGGGCCGCCACAAAAAAGGACAAAATCCGACTTCAACGGACAGTTAGGACGGCGGAGAAAATCGTTGGCACTGCCCTACCCACTCTTGAGGACTTGCACACTGCAACAATCAAGACAAGGGCACGGAAAATCCTCCTGGATCCCCCGCACCCTGCCCACCACCTTTTCCAGCCACTCCCCTCAGGCAGACGCTACAGATCCATGCGCACCAAATCCAGTAGACACTTAAACAGCTTCTTCCCTCTAGCCATTAACTCCTTAAACAGTCACTGACATAGTCACTCTTCTTGCACCACAAAATGGTACTACAAAACTACTGGTATACTCTAAAATGGTTCAATGATTTTGTTGTTTACGATGATACTAGTGCAGCGTGTTATACCGGAGACAAATTCCTTGTGTGTTCTACATACTTGGCCAATAAAGATGATTCTGATTCTGATTCTGATCACTAAAACGACTCCAGTCGGCGTGACTCGTCGACTCATTTTGCCATCCTTAATACCCGTATGATGTTTTACCCCATCGTGTGTATTATCACAACGTTATTATTCGTTTTTTTTTGTTTCACTTTAGCGATGTAGCCGTTTAATTTCCTATTCAGCCTGGCCATATTCCCGCAGTGCTCCTCCAGCAACTCCCTGCCTGCTCCGAAATATCCCACCAGTGTAAATTGTCTGACGTTATTAAAGTTCCCTTTTATTGCTCAGTCTTTGACAAACTATGTGCTGTTCATGTGTGCTGGAGTCTATTTTTGTCTTCTCCCGCGTAGTGTGACTTGTTAGTTGGCTTTCAGAGGTCAAATTAACTGTTTCATGGTTTGGTGCCTTGCTCAAATGAACCCTTACGTTGTTCAAGAGCTGCTATGAGAAGTTGCAATAGTTACTCATCTTCTTAGATATGTACTAGATAGCACAGGCAGCAAAATTGCACATAGATGTTTAAAAAAAGCATGACGTGGCACTATAAAATTCATATGGTCAGCTTCTATTCTCTTCTATTATCCTCACTAAGGTCGCAGTTGTGATGCGTCCTATCCAAGCTGACTTTGAACAAGAGGCAAGATACATCCAGATCTGTTCGCCAATCACAGGGCACAAATAAAACACACATTCTCAAATCACTCTCAATTCAAAAAAGCTTATAAAGCAAATCAGAGAATTGACTGTGTTTTATTGGTTAACTGTATCAGTGCCACTGATTAAACTAGGGGCTAAAAACTTAACAGTAGTTTTATCTTTAACATGTGCAGAGGGTTCTTAGTTTGGCAAAAAAGCCTCTTATGTGACGAATTTCTCATGAAAGGAGTCAAAAAAGTATTTCTTGTATGACAAAAGCACAAACGAGTGTAAAATGGAAACTGACTGCTCACACGAAAAAAAGGGAAAAGAGAGACAAAGACATTTTGTCTTCAGCGTTCCATATTTACAAGAAACAGTTGGAATTCTACTCAAAGGAAAATGTTAATTTTGCTTTTGTTCCATAGGCAATGAATATTACTGTTCTTCTTCCATACAAGACGTCAACCTGTCTTTGATACAATGACCATATATATATAAATAGAAAGCGAACACAGACAACAGATATAACTTACAGTTTTGAAGGGAAAAAACACAACAGGTAGCAGTGATTCCGTTTTCAAGTAAAGAAAAAGAAGAACAAGACACAGGACTTGGTGGAGCAGAGAATGTGGGCAAGCCACTAAATGCAGTGAACCCCGCCTAAACTGCTATATTTAAAATAGCATTAAAAAAAAAAAGAAACCCATAATATTCTCTGGCTATGAAAGCATGAATGGTTTTATTCCAAGAGTTCTGTTTGGAAATTTTTATTTGGTATTTAAATGAAATATTTTCACATGGAACTACATCAAGATAAGTAAATAAGTAAATATTCACTTGTTGACGTGGGTTAGGCTGAACAATTAAAAAAAACAAAAATGAAAAGGTTTTGACAAAATTTTCTGAGCACCACACCCCCCAGACCACAAAATTTGAACAGAATAAAATTAAATATACAGCAGTTCAATTCATGAGCTTTTTTCTTTTTGTCTGTTTATCAGTTTTCACAACTATCCTTATAAACCAAATATTCCACATAAACCTGACTGTCTGTCTGTGCAGAGGTACCGGGTTCGATTCCAGCTCCGGCCTCCCTGTGTGGAGTTTGCATGTTCTCCCCGGGCCTGCGTGGGTTTTCTCCGGGTGCTCCGGTTTCCTCCCACATTCCAAAAATATGCGTGGCAGGCTGATTGAACACTCTAAATTGTCCCTAGGTGTGAGTGTGAGCGTGGATGGTTGTTCGTCTATGTGTGCCCTGCGATTGGCTGGCAACTGGTTCAGGGTGTCCCCCGCCCACTGCCCGGAGACGGCTGGGATGGGCTCCAGCACCCCCCCGCGACCCTAGTGAGGATCAAGCGGTACGGAAGATGAATGAATAATACATTTTATTTGTGGGCGCCTTTCTAGAAACTCAAGGACACCTTACAACAAGCAGTTAAAATCACGAGTACAATGTTAAAAACAACATCAAATAAGATAAGAAAAATAAATAAATAAATAAAAAACTAACTAACTAACTAACTAACTAACTAACTAAAATAATGGCTTTATGGTCCGAGTGAATAGGCTTGTCTAAACAGATGTGTTTTGAGGTAGATGATGGATGGATGGAGGCTGGATTTAACAAATAATAACAACAATAACATAATAATAACAACATTGGACACCTGCTTCGAGAATCACTTAACTGTAAATGAGAACATAAGCCAGTATTCCTCTCCAACATTACATTACTGGGTTTCTTTTTGAATGGTTGCCTCAATCAGTGGACACCTCCAGGTAATATGTACAAATTATTCACACTCGGCATTCCCACTAAGGAATCTAAAATGTTGAGAGGAAGGCTGAATGCTAAGAGAAAAGTCATGCAAGCACAGGGAGAACATGCTAACTTACTAAAAAAAAGGGGGGGTCAGCAAAGCCTGTAATTCTCTCCTCTCCCCCGTTTCACCTGAACAAATCAAGCTCTTGAGCACTTCCACACAGTCATCTCCCAAAAACAACCAACCAGGGAAAAGGTCTCATTAAAACCACACTTCTTGCATACGTCTATCAAGGTAAGCGTCTGAAAACAGGGAACCTTTTCAACTTAGATACGGCTCACTTTTTGACAGGCCAATAAATATTTTAGTTGGGAACAGCCATCTCAAGAGATGTTTAAGGTGCAAACTAACAACTCTCTTCCAAGCGGGGCCTTTTCGTATGGCACTCTTGAAAATTATCATGGGACCGGGAGTTGTAAAGGAACCAGAAAGTGAGATTAAACATTTTTTGATGACCAAACCTTCTTATTTCATCACCTGGCTTGCACCCCAAAGGGTTAAAAAAAAAAAAAAGGCTCACATATCAAACATTCACAGAAAGAGAAACTGCACAAGTCCGTTTTGCGACTTCAGAGATTCTCGGGTCCAACAAATGCTCCCCTCTGAACAAAGCCCCCCTCCTCTCACAGGATAAGCATTTCCAGCTGGTTTCTCAAATATTGCAAATGAGATTGAATGGACACCACAGATTGTGCCAGGTCCCCCCCCCCCCCCTCCCCACAACCCCTCTTCCTTCTTTCTATTTTTGCATATTGAACAGCCTCGTCTCAGGAGAAATGGTAGCCTGGGAAACTAGGCCACGGATCGGCGTGTGCTCCGAGTGTTATGCGTAAATCGGCGAGGCTCAGCTCTCCCAAGCTACGTTACACATGCTTTGACTATGATTTAACAACCTCTTGTGTACGCAAAAAAAGTGGCAGTATTACCAACATAATGTGTATGTCACATCACAAATGGATGGGGAATCCAAATTCCACTCAACAAAATGAAAAAAAACAAACATGTCACTTTCGATTTTCATTTATCCTTGTGCAGATATACATAGACGTATTTTACAGTGTACACATATATATTACCAATACATACAAAGACCCTACCCCCGACCCCCTCTTTGCCAATGACCCATGCAAGCATTACCATAGATTTCCTCTATTTCATTCATCTTGTAGTAAACAATACAATGAGAGTGTTATTTATAAGCTTGTGTGTGTTAAAATGACAAGTCCACGTAGCTACGTAGTTGTTGGGTACAGGCGTGACTTCTCTCATCGAGAAACGCCACTATTGATTTATTCATTCATTCATTCATCTTCCGAGCCGCTTGATCCTCACTAGGGTCGCGGGGGTTGCTGGAGCCTATTCCCAGCTATTCGGGCAGCAGGCGGGGGACACCCCGAATTGGTTGCCAGCCAATCACAGGGCACAGAGAGACGAACAACCATCCACGCTCACACTCACACCTAGGGACAATTTAGAGTGTTTAAACAGCCTGCCACGCATGTTTTTTGGAATGTGGGAGGAAACCGGAGCACCCGGAGAAAACCCACGCAGGCCCAGGGAGAACATGCAAACTCAACACAGGGAGGCCGGAGCTGGAATCGAACCCGGTACCTCTGCACTGTGAACCCGACGTGCTAACCACTGGACTACCGGGCCGCCCGCTCTTGAAATACATTCATTCATCTTCCGAGCCGCTTGATCCTCACTAGGGACGCGGGGGGTGCTGGAGCCTATCCCAGCTGTCTTCGGGCAGCAGGCGGGGGACACCCTGAATCGGTTGCCAGCCAATCGCAGGGCACACAGAGACGAACAACCAGTTGCACTCACACTCACACCTAGGGACAATTTAGAGCGTTCAATCAGGCTGCCATGCATGTTTTTGGAATGTGGGAGGAAACCGGAGCACCCGGAGAAAACCCACGGGGAGAACATGCAAACTCCACACAGGGAGGCCGGAGCTGGAATCGAACCCGGTACCTCTGCACTGTGAAGCCGACGTGCTAACCACTGGACTACCGGGCCGCCTGAATGGATATTGAACACATAATATTAGTCGTGTGATTTGTTTTCACCATAAAGGACTGAGTTTTGATTTTGACTTTTGAGATCTGCACAAGAAATGACATTCCACTAGACCGTGTCATTTTATTTATTAAACTGTATTTGTGTAAATTGAGGGGTTTTGTAGATTTGGAATGAATGGCTCTACGTCAAGAATGGGCAAAAAGGAGAGATGGACTTCGTTTGAACGCAGCTTTTTTATTATTTGTACTTAATTGCTGTCAAACATCATTTTTTGCCTCTTATTTAGATCGAGATCTATGCGTGCAAAAATATGTAGGCTACTGTGCTTCTGTTTGCATGTGATAATTTTATATAGCAGCGCTTACTGGATACATTTCTCATTTGACACAAGTCTATTTGTGTGTGAACCATTTTGTGTTCATATTGCATTTAATTGAAAGATGTTTGCTGTTTTTTTTTCTCTTTCTTCTTTCTACATACATTCTTGCTGCTGGAGGCTGTAAATTTCACCAGTGTGGGACGAATAAAGGATATCTTATCTTATCTCTCTGTCATTTCAAAATAAACCTAGAAAAGATCAGCAGTCACACTGTGTCCTGTATTATATATTTGTTTTGTTTTTTTAAGAGTAATTGAAAATGCATTGTGATGAATCGTTCAGACATAGACAATTGTTTTCCCTGATCGTCCAGGACACGAAAACCTACCAGACAGATTGCATCACTGACTTCCAGAATTGTTTAAATCTCTCCTAAAGCCATCTAAAACAATTTGCGATCATAGTAATGCCTATGAGCAGATCGCAACGAGTACTGTCATTTGATGGGGCATGGTTGTGAGCGATGAGCATAAATTATCTTTGACGAGAAGGTGATTCCACCTAATTTTTTTTTTGTTTTGTCACAGTAGCCAGGCTCCATTCGTGGATTTAAAAAAAAACAGCTTTAGTTGTAAGGATGCTTGCTGCAGAAGGTTGAGCATTAAATCAAAGATGAGCAAGGCAACTCACGTAGTGTTTCGATGGACTGCGCCTTTTCTCCACGTCCACCACTTTGACGTCCAGCACGGTCCGAACCTGCATCTTGACCCTGCAAAAGCTATACATAAACGCGCCTAGGCAGACAGCTGCTTGCAGCTCAAATCACGCCGAATAAATCCCCCCCCAGCATTCATCGCCCGATTCCCAGACAGTTCCGAATAAACCATCAGCTCCTCGCCCGGCCAATTTGGTAGTCCTCTCTGCCTTCGTCCAACACACCATCAATCCGATTAGAAACTTATCGACTCCGTCCGTTTAAAACAAAGCTCTGCGCCAAGCCTCGTTGACATACGCCGTCAAGAGGGGGGGGACGTTTACTCCTCCGCTGCCCACAAAGCACGAGGGGAGAAAGAAGGCGACAATCACTTGAAATTCGGGTGAAATTGAAGAGAGTCCCCCTTTGTGTCTATTTCGGCGGCCACGAAATCCTCTGCATACCTGGACGTCACAGTCTGCTTGGATGAAAAGCTAGCTAGTGAGTCCAGAAAAGCTAGCTGGTGAGTCCAACGGCGCCAAAACGCCTCCCGTATTCCAGTTGCCGCGCGTGGATTTCGGGGAAAGAGTGGGACGTGCTTCTCATACGTCCACGAGGCTACTTGGGAATAAAATCCTCGGGAAGAGGAGCCATTTGGCAACGTATCGTAAACAATACCGAGAAACCGACTTGGGGTCTCTAAGACAACTTTTCTTCCCAGGCTTAATGGGAGATTGTTACGTCGAAATAAGACGAGGGAGGGTCCTCAAAACAAACACGTTGCTGATTCATTGAGTTGTTAACAAGGCCGCGTCGGATCGGTTCAGCTGAACCACTGCAGGCACTGAGTCATGAGCTGCTTTCTGGCCGGAGACATGAGCAAGCCGCGAGTGTGGCTACAGATGTTCCCACCCGCGACCAATCCGATGCAAGCATTTTCAACTTGAACGCGCCCACTCAATGACTTAATGCTGCCCCCCCCCCCCCCCCACCCCCTGTACACTATTTGATACGCATGCACACGTTTATAGAGCGTTCATTTGACGATAATAAAACTCAGAAGATTAGACGGCAATGCAGGAACAAGAGTGCCAATAGTAATTGTTGATGAAGTCCGATTAATATACTGTATCATCATTCAGGCCGGGCGGCCCGGTAGTCCAGTGGTTAGCACGTCGGCTTCACAGTGCAGAGGTACCGGGTTCGATTCCAGCTCCGGCCTCCCTGTGTGGGTTTTCTCCGGGTGCTCCGGTTTCCTCCCACATTCCAAAAACATGCGTGGCAGGCTGATTGGACGCTCTAAATTGTCCCTAGGTGTGAGTGTGAGTGCGAATGGTTGTTCGTCTCTGTGTGCCCTGCGATTGGCTGGCAACCGATTCAGGGTGTCCCCCGCCTACTAGGCTCCAGCACCCCCCGCGACCTTAGTGAGGTTCAAGCGGCTCGGAAGATGAATGAATGAATGAATCATTCAGGCCCTCTCGTTAGCCTGTGCATCATGAATTTGTATTCTGTCACCTCAAACTCAGTGGGCTTGTACTAGGAGGCACACACACATACACATACGGGAGTGAAACAAAGATTTCGCTTTCAGCCTTTGCAGATTGTTATCAAACATTTATGTATTTAAAAAAATAAATCTCTGAATTTACCAGACAGTGTCTTTAAAATGTACAGTATTTGCCACAAAAATATACATTATGCAGTATGGTCATGAAAAAACAATGCAATACATGTTGCATTAAGATAAGATAAGATAAGATAAGATATCCTTTATTCGTCCCACACTGGGGACATTTACAGCCTCCAGCAGCAAGAATGTATGTAGAAAGAAGAAAGAGGAAAAAAAACAACAAACATCTTTCAATTAAATGCAATATGAACACAAAATGGATAAATCGCAGTACTATTTACAATTTTTGTTCACATCATTTAATTATTATTATTATTATGATTGTTATTTTTTATTCATCAGCTTTACTTAATTTTATTTTAATTAATAATAATTAATATTATTACTTAATATGCATGCGGGTGGCCCAGTGGGCGACTGGTTCGCACATCGACCTCACACTGCAGAGGTGCAGGGTTCAATTCCGGCTCCGGCCTTTCCTGTGTGGAGCTTGCATGTTCTCCCCCAGCCTGCGTGCGTGTTCTCCAGTTTCCTCCCACATTCAAAAAACATGCATGGCAGGCTGATTGGACACTCCAAAATTGCCACTAGGTGTGAGTGTGGGCATGGATGGTTGTTCATCCATGTGTGCCCTGCGATTGGATGGTAACCAGTTCAGGGTGTACCCCGCCGACTGCTCAAAGACAGCTGGGATAGGCTCCAGCACGAAGTGACCCATGTGAGGATAAACGAATCAGAAAATGGATGGCTGGTTGGCTGGATAATATGCATTGTGCAACTTTGGAAGAAAAAGCTACGGCATGACTTAATGAATCTTTGTCATTTTTATTTAAATAATTAAGAAACAAAGTCAGTTTGATCACTAACCCCAGCCTAAATTATAAAATAAGTAAAATAGTTTTCTCTGGTGCTGATAATGTCACCGTTGCACTCCAGTGAATTGAGAACCAGCTCAAGCGCTGCTTTGCTCACATTCACGCTGTGGCGCCGTCTGACTGAAGACAGGATGTGCAAGATGTGGCAACCCTTCTCCTGATCTAAAGAGACAAGGAAACTGCCGTAAGAACATTGGTAAAGTGGTGTTCAACCTGTAAGGAGGCGGTAATGTTGATATAAAATGGAGTCACGTACACTTCTCTCTTTTGGAATCTTCTCTGATTATGTCTTTGACTGCCATAAGTAGATCTTTATCCTGTGCAGACACCTAGCAAGGAACACAAAAGTCAAAATTATCCACCACGATACTTCAGACTGACCTTGAGTTAATGGAAATCATCTCTTCTGTTTCCTACACAATAGACTTCATCCTGGGATTTAACCTTGCAGTACACAACGCCCTCATCCTGTAAAAGCTGCAAGGCCTCTTTAAGGAGCACACGTAGTTGCTGACATGTAGACGGCCCCGCCGCAGGCTCCTAAAACAACAGCACAGAATTAGAATACTCAATAATTCTCAGTAAATGTTCTTTTATCAACATCCAATGAATGTGGCAGTGAGAGTCGACAGTGTGACGCACCTGGCCTGCAGGTGCTATTTCAGGGCAGCTCGGGAAGAGAGGCTGCAGGATGTCCTCAATATCATATAGTCTGAACTTGCTCACAGCCCTCTGCTCCAAGAAATCTTTGATGATTTGCGTTGCCTTACTGAGGGAGCTGATGGGAGACTCACTGAAATCCAGAGGGGGGGGGGGAAGACACTTAGAATTGCTTTCAGAGTCCTTCCGATAAGAACTATAGTCCTATATTTGGGTATTGAGGGGAGAGAAATGGGCTAAAACTCTTTCTGGCACAAACAAATGATCACGCTTTTCATTTAGAAAATGGTTCATTTCCTCCGGTAACTGTGATTCGAAATCTTAGTAGTTCCATTTTCCGTTTTTTTCCCAAATTTTCCCCGACTCAAAAACAACACACAACGTAAGACAACATGCAACTCGGTCAAGAAATGAGACGCGTCCATTAGATTCACACAACTGTCACTCAAGACGATACGTATTTAACCCTTTGCGGGGTTATGCGCCACCCTGTGTTCGAAACATGGAATGACATGACCAAAAAATAGGCGGGAAAAAAAACCGGAAATACTTATGTGATATGTAATATGACTTCAACATGACAGCTTTCGCCAGAGACTGTATGCTTTAACATGTATGTGTCAGTGTGGCGTTCTTTTGGGACAGCATCTTTACCGTGCGGAGATATTTTGTAGGTGGAGTGGTTTGTCATAGAACTCTCTGTACAGCTGTAAAACATCAATCATCCATTCAATCTGGACTGCCATCACTGGGTCATTCACTTTATCTGGGGAAACACACAGTACAAACGTGATGGCCACAGGATGGAGATTGTATGAATCCTCCGTAGTGGGAATTTGACATTTAACAGTGCTAACTTGTATCGTATGTGAACGTGTATCGTTGCTATGCTCGGTTGTCATTTTCCTGTAAGTCTGGCTTTAACCACTCCCAAGAAGAAGAAAATGACTGACTGGGGAGATGCCCCCCATCATAGATCTGTAAATGATGTGTCTCCATCAATTGTAGCTAAAATAAATCTCATTGTTGAACTTTCATTGTCTTGGTTTCCCAGGACAAGGAAATCGTTCAGCCATATAGCATTCCACTTTTTTGCCTCATAAAACTCGTCCGTCTGCATGGTAAAGCACTGTTCAATGAGTTCTGAAGCATTTGGCTGAATTTGAGCAAATAAAATTCCCCCAAAAGACTTCAGAACCCCTTCACTCACAGTAGATGGAGGCCATAATCTCCCTTTTTTGCCTTGATGTCTTCACTTGTCCTCTGACACGCAGAAGCTCTCCAATCTCAAGGCGGATGCGGGTCTGCTGGGCCCGTTTCAGATTTTTCACCTCCACAGCTAGATTAAAGCTGTGCGGAAGGTCATCGCTTGGTTTTCCCCTGTCTGGAGTTAAAAAAAATAATATATTATACAATATAGTTATATTTAGGATGACTTGGATTTGAATTTCGCAATAATCAATTACTTCTGCTGGCAAAGAACAAGAGGCAGATGATACCCTGGATTGATCACCAACCATTCAAACTCACCTATAGGCATGCTGCTTTTAGGATTGTGGGAACAAGATGCAATGACAACCTTGGCAAGTGTGGTGAAAACATGTGCAAATAAGTCCATATGCCCAGCATTAAACCAAAACCTGTCTTGCTGTGAGAGAACAGTGTCAGATGGCTATTGAACTGGCATGTTGTGCAAAATCATGCTGAAAAATAATTCGTCAAAAGCATTTTAAAGCTGCACTACTTGCCTTGCTTGCACAGTGATTTTCCCCTTTTTCAGTAATCATAAAGTTAAAAGAGATGTGATTCCAGTAATAAAAACAAAGAAGGCTTGTCCTTCGTCAATGTTGAGGGGGGGAAAATCATTTTGATAGGGGTCACCAACTTTGGTCCTCGAGGGCCTCTATCTTGCATGTTTTAGATTTTTCCCTCCTCCAAGCCACCTGATTCAAATGATCAGGATCCTTATCAGGAGCTGAGCTGGCCATTTGAACCACGCGTGTTGAAGGAGAGAAACATCTAAAACATGTTAACATAGGGACCTTTGAGGACTGCAGTTGGTAACCCGTGTTAGACATTGCACTGAATGGCATTTTATATTGTACATTTAATTTGGTTTGCTACTTATTTTTCTTATCCTGATAGCACATTATAAACACAGTCTCACATTTACCAGAATCCAGCTCCTCTTTCATCGAGTCATTCTTCCAACACAAGCAGTTTATGACACCAGTGCCATCGTCTACTGTAAATAAAGAGGGGATGAGGGTGACAAAATAGTTTAAAAACGATTCCTAGCATACAATTTGTGACAGTAGATGCTGGGAAACAACACGTGATATTTAGGGCAAAATTACCTCCATAACAGAAGAAGTCCTCTCTTTCCCTCTTATAAACGACTGTCCCAAGTACATCAACCTTGTGGATCGGATGTGACTTGTAGAAATAAATATCTGATCCAGAAAACGGGCAGATTAGCGTCGTACTCTTAGCGTGATAGCTTTTAGGATTGACTGCATGTTGACCAAAGCAATATTCAAGACATGCAAACAACAATTTACCTGGCACTTGACAGGACTCTCTCATCTGGAGGATGTCTGTCACATGTAGCCTGGCGAATGCAGAAAATATCGGGTCCAATCCCCACAATATGGACGGAAGCTCTTCTGGAAGATCCATTGTACTCGGCTGATGCCGATAAATCATTTCGACAGGTACATCAGATGCGTTTTCTGCGGTGCCATAGCAAGGAAGCAAGCTAGCTGCGAGTGTAGCTTTTTGTTAAAAAAAAAAACGGTCACGTGACATAGCTGTTATTTTTGTTTTACTTTTTTTCTTGTATCGTATTTGATGTTTAGTTAATGGCGCTAAGTATGCGATAATATGTATTACGACACTTTAATAGGTGGACTGAATTCTTACAGTTTCATTTTAAAAATACAGTTAAAACAGCGCGCCGAAGAATACTGATGGTTCTTGGGACTTGTAGTTCAGTTTACACACAATAGTACAAAGGAAACAATGCCACATGCCGAACACGACGATGTCACTCAACTCTCTTCCAAGTCCTCCGTAAACAATCATTTCCTTCTAAAACGTCCTGTTTCGTCGGTCTTCTTTTGTAGAAAAGGACAGCAAACGACTTTTATCCGCACAAACTCAGCGTGAAGTAAATGAAACACGAGGTCGCGCGCACGCGTGGACGCGCATTGATTCTAAATCCGCTAGATTACCAAACCCATTTCTAGTAGGGAGGGATTGATGTTTTAGCTCATGTCGAAGTACGCGTATCTGTAATATAAACGGATTTATGGTTAAGAGTTTTTAACATTTTTTACTCTTCGGAACTACTTGTAAAGATATTCGCTTTACTTCTTTCAGATATTGGTTGAGGAAGGAAACCTACGGAGCCATTGGTCACCCAGAGTACGTACCAGATCAACGTACACCTTTGCAGAAATTGAATAGCCTTGTTCTGAATTTCTGACGCCAGGACGAGTCCTGGAAAGTCTATGCCTTTTGGATGACTTTCGATGTACAAAAGAACACAGAGTTTTCTGGACTGGTTTGTCGAGTGTCAGAGGCTAAGCTAGGTTTTGGACTGTAATCAAAACTGCTGTAAGAATCTGGAATCCCTTCTCCGCTGTATACTACATGGTGCAACAAAAGAGATTCAAATTTCGACTCGTTTCAGCAATTTCAAAGTCAATTACCTATGCTTCAATATGTCATTCTTTAACTTGCGTAAAATATTTAAATTGGGGTCTGAGAAGAAGAAGAAACAATATGAGCATGTCCGAAGAGATGAAAACCCGGAGGAAATATGGACCATTGTCGGTGAATTGGGAGACGGAGCCTTTGGAAAAGTGTTCAAGGTATGTAATGACAAACTGTACTTTTTAAAATGTAGATGAGTTTTTGTAACTGCACCCAGGAGGCGACTAGCAAGTGCCAGCTCAGATTGTTGATTTTTTTTGTTTGGTTTTTGTTGTTGTTGTTCCAACCTTGTGATCGAACTGTGTCAATTCTGATTGCCGAGGACCTTCTCATTCCACATATTTGGTTGAACTGTTCTCACACTGCGAAAAGCAGCAAATCAACTAAAGTTTCAAACATTGGATATGTTTTATCTTGTACATTATTTTTTGTCAGGTATTAATTGGTTTTAGAATTTACACGGCCAATGTATAAAGCTACAGTTCTATTGATGTCGGAACTTGTGTGTTGCAAATGAATGACTGAGTCTAACATTTCCTTTCAAGTATTCAGTAGCTACTTAATTTTTTTTCTTCATGTGGAGATAGCTAAAGAAGATTTAACAAAGAAATCACTGAACCAGCAAAAATTTGAAATACGTTTTATCAATTGTGATTACATGCCAGCTACCACTTCTCAAGAGTCTGTTTTATTCCGCAAGTAGAAGCATTGTGCATCTTTATGTAACACAGTTTTTGTGGGAATCAAGAAAATGTGTTTGTCAAACCATCAATCCAATGTATCACCAGAAATAGTCTTTCTTAGCCAAGATTTTTTTTACCTTGTTCCATGTTGTGCCATTTCTACACTATATTATTGCACAATAACTTTGCCACAAGTGGCCAAACGTGCTTCATCCCAGACCAGCAGAAAGCATAGTTCAGCATTATCATGACTGTAGTGAAACTGACTTTCGTGCAGCCAGCATGGACTGAGTCCTGCTCCATGACTGTAAGTGTGACTGTGATTATGAATGGTTGTCTGTCTCTGTGTGCCTTGTGACTGATTGGAGTCAAATGCAGGGACTCCCTTTCACCTACAAGTCAGCTGGCTCTGGGATATGCTTCTACTCCCCCCCTCTATCCGAAACAGAATAAATGGTTGAAAATGAAAGAATGAATCAAAATACATGTTACTCTCCTGCAGGGCTGTCAACATTCTGCCCGTGTAGTTTTGTACAATCCCTGTGATCGCCTGTAATGCACACATTGCTAAAGGGAAGCAAATTGCAATTTTATTCTGAAGAAATATGAGGTTGTTCTTCTGCTTTGTAAAAGGATAGTCCATTAAATGCAAAGATTTTCTGACTGTATGTGCAATGCTTAGTTAGTTAGTTTAGTTAGGCTATTTATTAATTTGACACACCTGTGCTACAGTAATCCTTTATTGGGATTAGTTGCCGTTTGTGATCATAGTTATTTTATTGATAATATATTGCAAGGCAGGATTGCGAATCTCAAATGGCCCACACCACATGGTAAATTGAACACAGTTAAGATTCCGAGTTAAAGAGACCACTGATATTTTATCCGTTTTCCAGAGGCAATCACTTAACCAGGGCAGGTCTCCAGGAAATGGCCGAATCGTATTACTTCTCACTATGGTAACTTAATTTAACTCATCCTGCTTGCAGAAGAGTCAAGACAAATGGAATACATTTCCACAAGAACTTGACTCGGGGAAATTCACTGATTTATTTACAACATGAGATTGCATTTGGATGAAATGATTAATTATTATTATGGAGCTATATAAACTCAGAAAATTATAATGAGTGTATTGAACGTTAAATCAGTCTAAATAGAAGAAAAAGAACAATGAACACCTAGATCAGAAATCCATTTTCTGAACCGCTTAATCCTCACTAGGGTCGCGGGGGGTGCTGGAGCCTATCCCAGCCGTCTTCGGGCAGTAGGCGGGGGACACCCTGGATCAGTTGCCAGCCAATCGCAGGGCACACAGAGATGAACAACCATCCACGCTCACAATCACACCTAGAGACAATTTAGAGCGTCCAATCAGCCTACCATGCATGTTTTTGGAATGTGGGAGGAAACCGGAGCACCCGGAGAAAACCCACGCAGACCCGGGGAGAACATGCAAACTCCACACAGGGAGGCCGGAGCTGGAATCGAACCCGGTACCCCTGCACTGTGAAGCCGAAGTGCTAACCACTGGACTACCGGGCCGCCCAGATCAGAAATCTTCCATCAAAATTCAGAGGGGTCCCATTGCAAAGGATTTTTCAGAGCAAAGGTCCCGAACTCAAAAAGTTTTCATTTGTGTAGTGCCAGTTGTGGGAGGTCCACCCCAACATGGCCCAAGAAGGCTTAATAGAGGATTTTTTGTGAGTCAACTTAAATTTGCTAATTTTGAAAAAGGTCATGCTGGCCATTCCTTCTCCTGAAAAGCGTAAACAAAATGTTTGATTGGCTCATTTTGGTCACATAATCCGAACACTACCGTGATGCTAAATACAGCCGCATACAGTACATGGTCTGTTATAGCGGCCTGTGAGATTAAAAACGCTGTGCGGTACACATACTTCATCTTTATCCAATAACAATTGACCCTGGATCCACACAAGGGATCCACCGTCCAGAAATGGACCGTGGCCCACCATTTGAAGACACCCGTTCGAGCTCGGTACCAAAAGATGAATCTGACAGTATTTTATCAAAATCCATAATATTGCATTTTCATAACCATCCATTTGCATTCTACAGGCTCAGAACAAACAAACAGGTGTCCTCGCCGCGGCCAAAGTAATCGACACAAAGACTGAGGAAGAGTTGGAGGACTACATGGTCGAGATTGACATCCTGGCCTCATGTGATCACCAAAATATTGTCAAGCTGCTTGATGCTTTCTATTTTGAGGGCAAACTCTGGGTAAGTAACTGCACGCCGATCCCTAAAAGTGAATTCCAATTAGAAAGCAACACGTAAAACTAACATTTCCTGAATGGGTTTATAGTTGCTTTGCAAGATGTTAAAAAAAAACATGTTTGTTAACCAGTGCACCTGTTGTCATGCTTTAGCGTTTGTTTTTATTTTCAATACAGCAGTTCCCACTGCTTGGATATTGCAAGATGTGCTAAGGCATTCACAGCCTAAGTCAATCTCTTATATTGTATGCCCTATGCTTATCAAAAGGCAGGGCCAAAGTTCACAGGATTTAAATAGCTTTTAGCTGTTAATCATCATACAGTTTTATTATATCTCTGTGAATATTGAACTTTAAAAAAAAACTGCTATAGTTTACATTGCTACCCTCTGGTGTAAGTTAATATATGAGGCAAATATCATATGTGCTGATTTGGATTACAACCAAACAACATCCAGTCCAGGAATACCTTTGATCTGAGCTCACCAGCTGTTTTGAAAACTGAGAGCTTCTTGGGCACTGATTAATGCAAAAGGCTAGCAGTATGACACACAAATGTGCTTAAATTACTTGAATGAATAATATTAATTTATGTGAAGACGGTGATCATGTTCATGAATTGTGTGTTTGTGTGTGTGCGTGTGCGTGTGTGTGTGTGTGTGTGTGTGTGTGTGCGTGCACTATTTATACATTTGGGGAACGCAATTAATGTCACCAACCAGATTGCCCCCCCCACCCCAAGGACCGTGTGTGTGTATGTATATATATATATATATATATATATTAGAGCTGTCAAACGGGCGGCCCGGTAGCCCAGTGGTTAGCACGTCGGCTTCACAGTGCAGAGGTACCGGGTTCGATTCCAGCTCCGGCCTCCCTGTGTGGAGTTTGCATGTTCTCCCCGGGCCTGCGTGGGTTTTCTACGGGTGCTCCGGTTTCCTCCCACATTCCAAAAAACATGCGTGGCAGGCTGACTGAACACTCTAAATTGTCCCTAGGTGTGATTGTGAGTGTGAATGGTTGTTCGTTTCTGTGTGCCCTGCGATTGGCTGGCAACCGATTCAGGGTGTCCCCCGCCTACTGCCCGAAGACAGCTGGGATAGGCTCCAGCACCCCCCGCGACCCTAGTGAGCATCAAGCGGTTCGGAAGATGAATGATTATTCTTACATGGGCTAAAACTATTGATTTTGAATACAGAGGAGTTAAATTAAAACTAACTCGGTCCTCAGTGGGCACATCAAATAAAACTTTTTTTTTTTCCTCAGTGGTGAAACCAAAGCATTGCCTTTTTTTCCATTTCATAGCAAGAAACCCTTTATTCATCTCACAATGGAGGAATTCCCGATTTACAGCAGCAAAGTTATGAAAGGAAGAAAGTAGAAGAACAAAAAGTGTAGGAGCTGCTGTAAAGGCAGCCACTCTCGCGGCGCGATCTTGAAGTCAAAATAACATAATAAAATAATACAACACAACACATGAGACACAGACAGTTATTCTATCGTAACCACTTTTCTGCCTACTCTTTGTTGTTTGAAGCAGAAAGAGGAGAGTGATGTGTGTAAAGTGTGTCCAATATTTCACGTACCAAGTAATAGATTTGCATGTGGACTTTAGAATAGAAGTATGCAGAAAGACTAGCCTTGTTGATGCTCAATAGAAAATATGCTCTGGAATCTCCACCTCACCACATTCCCACTACTTTAGGCCCTGTATCCATAGAAACTGTAATCCTATTTGCAGCAGAAGGCCAAAGGCCTATCATAAGAGGTCTAACTAGTAGCTGTGTGAAACTCTTTCCACAATGTTGCACCAACGGGGCCAATCCTCTTACGGCAACGGCCCTATTGAAACATTCGAAATGGCTTTTAAGAGCTCCGAGTCCTTCATTATTTCGTCTTCATGTACGCAAAATTTATGCTGAGATTCTCCCAGACAAATTGATAGTTTACATTCTGGTTAATTCCATTCAGTGTTCCCTCCACCTGTGTCGCAATGTGTCCCTGCTATGAGAATCATCCAGTGCCATACATCAGAACTGGAAAAGCTCGTGGTTCAATTTGCAGGATCTGCCCACTGAAGGGATTTATAACATGAATGCTCAACTTCATCTTGCTTGTTTACATGTTTGAACATCTCAGCCTTAGTTTATGATAATGATAACAAGTCATCGATGAGTCTCTAAAAAAAAATTGTCTTTTCTTCCCCCCCCCCCCCACCCCTCACCGATGCTCATAGATTCTCATTGAGTTTTGTGCAGGCGGGGCTGTCGATGCTGTCATGTTAGGTGAGTCCACTTGTCCCACTCCACTTTGTCCCTTAACTCATTTACTCCCAAAGACGTTTTTAAACGTCTTTTCAGACTTGGTCTAGAATTGGCTGGTACTGAATGAGTTAATGTTGCTGCGGGTGTGTGTTTCACTCTCGCAGAACTGGAGAGACCCCTGACGGAGCCACAGATTAAGGTGGTGTGCCGGCAGACTCTTCAGGCCCTCGTCTACCTCCATGATATTAAAATCATCCACAGAGACCTGAAGGCTGGCAACATCCTACTCACTCTAGATGGTGATGTTAAATTGGGTACGGAACAAGCAAATGCTTACAATACAGTCATACCTCGGTTTTCAACCACAATCCATTCCAGAAGGCTGTTGGAAAACCGATTTGTTCAAAAACCGAAACCGCGCATTTAAAAAAAAAAATCTTTATTGAACACGTCTGCTCACAATGGAACACTGCACGAGGAAGTGTCACTTCTTCGTCTACTCGAGGAAGCGTCACTTGTGTAAGGAAAGCGAGAGGAGTCGAGTAGCGCATTCAAGTGCGCTCAGTTTGGTCGAGAACTGATTTTCCGTCGTAATCCGAGGCATAAAAAAAAACTCAAAATTTGGGGTCGAAAACCGATTTGGTCGAGACCGTTCGAAAACCAAGGTTTGACTGTATATGTTTTTTTATTACATATGACAATTTGAAATGTTGCAAGATTTTAGCCAGCTTCAATCATGAAAGTTAACATGTTTGATTTGCTTTCGCGGGCCACATAAAATAATGTGGCGGGCCAGATCTGGCACCCGGCCTTGAGTTTGACACCAGTGTTTTATGGGCACTTGGCAGTAATCTCCAGGCATTTTTCTCAGCGTATGAGATTATAATTCTGGATTATAATTCTGCATTCTACTGAGTGACGTATGCTTCTTATCTTTTAATGAGATTATGTGTTCACATGACTCCTCCCGGGTCGTTTTACTATTCCGGTCTTTTTACGAGTTGTGTGCCTGACCAAAGTCACTATTCTTCTCATAAAGATGGTTCCCAGATATTTGTAGCCATTATTCCTACCCTTTTATAAATACTGTAATGAAAGGTAAGAATAGGAAATGTTAATTTGAATCAAATGGAATAGTCGGATGAGCTTCTGCCTTTTGTTGTTGTTGTTGTTGTTTATTGTTTATTGAACATAAAACACTTTTCAAAATGGTACGTTTCAAAAACTACCACGGAAATACAAATCAACTCTTTAGCTGGAGGCACCCGAATAATCGGTGGCAATTCAATCAACTCATCGGGTTTCCCAGGGCTAGCTACAAAAAGATCTGACAACTCACTCAGCAAGTCTATTTTCTTTTGACCAATACAAACTTGACCAATGAACTCAGTTATGCAAACAAAAGATGACGTTTTTGTCACGAGATTGTCAAATGTATGACTGCATTTTTATTTGTGTGATTAATTTAGCTTTCCTGTGGCTAACATCAGTTTTGATTGATTGATTTTTAATTACATGTATTCCAGCTGACTTTGGTGTTTCTGCTCGAAACACCAAAACTCTTCAAAGGAGAGACTCATTCATTGGGACACCATATTGGTGAGTATAAAAGAAAAAAATCTATCCATGCATCTTTTTTCCAGACAGTTCTGCAACATTCTGAGTAGCAAAAATCCTCTTATGTGTTACTCCCAAAACATTATTTTTTCACAACTTCTTTCTTAATGTTACTCGTTACATTGCAGGATGGCCCCTGAAGTAGTCATGTGTGAGACATCCAAGGACCGCCCGTACGACTACAAAGCCGATATCTGGTCACTCGGGGTCACCCTGATTGAGCTTGCACAGATCGAGCCACCCAATCACGAGATGAACCCCATGAGAGTCCTCCTGAAAATTGCCAAGTCGGAACCTCCTACGCTGATGCAGCCATCACGTTGGTGAGTCACAGCATAAAACTCTCATGTTCATAAATTCTGTCAATTGATTAATCATAATGATTAAATTATTCGAAATAGTGGTTAGTGCGCCGACCATTCATTTGTTTTTGATGCTCAACTATAGCTTGCGAGGAATTACTCGGCTTCAAATATTCTTGTCCACTCTGCCCATTGCTGGATTCAATATGGAGAGTGAGTGAGAGAAAGAGATTTAAACCGTTCCTTCCTTTGATCATAATGGTTGTTAAGCCTGCTCATGAACACATCTGACAAACAAACAGCTGGCAAGTAGGCATTGTAAACTCTCCTTCCACTGAGACTTGGCTGCTTCCACAAACATGACATGGATATATCCCTCAATTCATTGGTCCCTTGCGTTTTTCGGCTCCCCTGAGAGACTTCGGCACAGATGCTCCTCCTGCCTGCCTCGGCTTTCTCAGCGTTGGGTGAACCTGCATTTCTTGAGGCAATACCTTAGTTTTATTATTCATTCATTCATCTTCTGTACCGCTTGATCCTCACTAGGGTCGCGGGGGGTGCTGGAGCCCATCCCAGCCGTCTCCGGGCAGTAGGCGGGGGACACCCTGAATCGGTTGCCAGCCAATCGCAGGGCACACATAGACGAACAACCATCCACGCTCACAATCACACCTAGGGACAATTTAGAGTGTTCAATCAGCCTGCCATGCATATTTTTGGAATGTGGGAGGAAACCGGAGCACCCGGAGAAAACCCACGCAGGCCCGGGGAGAACATGCAAACTCCACACAGGGAGGCCGGAGCTGGAATCGAACCCGGTACCTCTGCACTGTGAAGCCGACGTGCTAACCACTGGACTACCGGGCCGCCCTTAGTTTTATTATTTTATGTTTTATGTTCGATTCGATTTATGTGCTGCACTTGATTTCAGCTGTGGATCTTCTTTTTTTTTTTTTAAGTGCTCTATAAACAAAATGGAGTTAGTCTTCTCCCAAATGTTCCATGATGAAAACGAGCAGTACAACATAAAGCCCTCTTTTAAAATCACAACATGTTAGTTAGCGAACATGCAAATTAGCACGTGCTGTTTGCGGTCACAGTAAAAAAAAAAAAGAAAAAAGAAAAAGGCAGTCTTCGTAAATACCACGCAAGACTCCTACCAACAATGTGCACCTTCTGTTGGAAGGAACATGCAATTTAGCACCCGTGCATTGGAGATATCACAAAAACAGGCCTTTGGTGTTATACTTTGATTGTTACTGGGTTTCCATCTTTCCTTTTTTCAGTTGAACTTTTAAGGGGACTAATAATTGTCTATTTTATCTTAACCCTTTCAGGTCCCCAGAATTCAATGATTTCCTAAAGCGATGTCTGGATAAAAATGTGGACAACCGATGGAGTGCAGCACAACTTTTGCAGGTGCCCCCCATAATGAACGCTCTCAGAACTTGCTTCCTTTCCTCCCAGTTAAAACTTTCTCAGAAAATGCATTGACAATCCTTGCACATGAACACTAATTCCATTCTTATTTTTTTTTCATATTTCAATATTTGTTGACATCAAGAAAAAAAAACACATTTCTTTTTATTTGGTATTTTGAGTTATGAGTTGTAGGGGGAGAATACCAACCAATGTGTGTTTTTCTTGTTTTCTAAAAACATTGAAAGATGACTGAGGCAATTATGCTGTATGGCCGACAACATGCAATTCAACGATAAGCAAAAAGTCCGAGGGGCCGTCTGTTGATCTCCCCATGTTCAGGTCCGGTCCAGGAAAGTCAGCTGCAAAGTCACTTCTTCCTTTGTGTTTGAGCAGACATCAGCAGGGAGTGCTTTTCTTTTTCCATTGGTTGACAATATTTGCAAAGACATCTCTAGAAAGACATCTTTTTACAAATTATAGACCAATATCACTACTACCACAATTTTCAAAAATATTAGAAAAACTATTTTGATATATTTGACTTGATAGGGAAAAACGGACCACCTCAATGGCAGTTATGGTGTTTGTGGAAGCAATAGCCACTAATATAGACAACAAATAATTTACCGTTGGGGTTTTCCTAGATCTAAAAAAAGCTTTTGACATAATAGATCACAGTATATTATTGAAAAAACTAGAAAGATATGGCATTAGAGGTGTAGCTTATAAATGGATAAAAAGTTATTTAGAAAGCGGATATCAGTTGTGCAACTCGACAATAAAAAAACGAATCAACTGAAAATCACTCACGGAGTTCCTCAGGGGTCAGTGCTTGGTCCAAAACTATTCATCTTATATATAAATGATATCTGCAAGGTTTCAAAACAATTTAAATGTGTCCTATTTGCTGATGATACAACTTTCTGAAACAGCTCCTGACAACCGTAGAAAACGAATTAAACAAATTAAAAAACTGGTTTGACAGAAATAAATTGTCACTTAACCTGAAAAAAAAATCGAAGTTAATTGTTTTTGGCACAAGACCAATCAAACACCAAGCTAAAATTATGGTAAACTCATTTGAAATGTGAAAAATGTGATGTGAAAAACAATTGTAAATAGCATTGCGATGTATCCATTTTGTATTTATATTGCACTTAATTGAACGGTGTTTGTTTGTTTTTTCTTCTTTCTTCTTTCTACCCTCATTCTTGCTACTGGAGGCTGTAAATTTCCCCAGTGTGGGACAAATAAAGGATATCTTACTTACTTATAAACCAAGTACCGTAATTCGTCTCCGGTTTTAAAAAGCCCTGACAAAATTATGCTTTTGCAAAGAAAAGCTCTATTTTGATTGGCACTGTCAAAGATGTAATGATATGTTTATTACAATGGAGTGCAGCACCGCACCGTACTGACTGGTTTCAAGAATTATACCACTGTCCTGTAGCTACAGTAACTTTACTCAACCAAGCAAACTGTTCACAACACTTTACAGTACATACTACGCCGGTCTACCGCATTGCAACTACTGTTTAATAATATCTATATTGTTCAATTTAAAAACTTTCATAGGAGATGGCTTTGCCCATGCGTTTTTGCTTTTAATTTGTTAGTTTTTTTTCTGTCTCGTATGCAGCATTCATTTGTGTCCAGTGTGACGGACAGCAAGCCTCTGAGGGAAATAATCGCTGAAGCTAAAGCTGAGGTAACTGAGGAGATTGAAGAGCACAAAGAGGAAGAGGAAGAGGAAGAAATTGAACCCAATATGGTACGTAAACTGCAATCATTTTTGTTGTTTTGCACAATTATGAGCTGAACATAATAATAAGCATTTGTACCAATTGCCAATCTTCTCCAAAGACATTTTGTGCTATTACATGATCAATAAACCAGAATATTTCACGTCTAGTGGCTCCTAAAATAAGCGATCGTTGCTGCTCACTTCAACGCTGTGTAAACAATCTGTCAATCTACCTCCGCTGCAGGGCCATAAACGTGCTCCCTCTGATGTCAGCGTTGCAAGCTCTGAAGATGAGAAGATTCCACTCTCCCCTACCATTTTGGAATCCGTCCCCGAAAAGGGTGAACCACGATCGCCCATCGCTGCACCCAATGAGATCCCTGTAGCGAACCACGTCACTAGCTTGGTGGAAGAGTCCACTATCCCGGCAGCTGCGGAGCATGCAGAAAAAACTCCAGTTAGCGGAAAGCAACTGGTGCCAGAGGAGGTTGAATCTGGCAGGGCCTTGTCAATCCCACCTGCGAACGACATGGAGCAGTTTGCGATAGCTTCTGAAAACGAAAAGGATGATGAAACGGCACAAGTGCCGGCCAATTCGGACGCTCCGACAGAGATTCCAAAAGATGCAGCGTCTCCAGAAAAAAGACTGATTACTGTAGAGGAATCCATCACACCAGCGGAAGAGGACCCATACAAACATTTTAAGGTGTCTTTACCAAGTCCGGATGACTCTTTTTCAAAAGAGCGAGACGATGAGAAGCCTGCGGTAAAACCGAATACAGAAGATGAGAAGATTCTTCCAGACAAGGCTAAAGATGACAGTTCAGACTCTGGTAGGAGCTCAACTGCGGATAATAGCAGCCTGGAGCTGAATCTGTCCATCTCAAGCTTCCTGTCCAAAACAAAAGAGCCTGGATCAGTTTCCATCCAGGTACCACACAGCACTTATATGCACAAAGGTTATTTGTTTTTAAGACTCTTGAACGATCAAACTTGTGTCCCAAAAGTTGCCAACTGACGAGTGAAGTCACAATGTTTCCCCGTCATGATTTCCCAGGAGACAAAGCGCCAGAAGAAGACATTGAAAAAGACCCGCAAATTCATCGTGGATGGGGTGGAAGTTAGTGTGACGACATCAAAGATCATAACCGACAATGACACAAAGAATGAGGAAATGAGATTCCTGAGGTATAAACCACCCGCCTTCGGCTATTATTCACATACTGTTAGAAGTCAAATGTGCTTCACAGAAAGCAAAGCCTTCCCCCACTGAACCAAACAATAGTAATATCTTCTCTTCCTCCACTTTGCCAGGCGCCAGGAACTAAGGGAGTTGCGTCTCCTGCAGAAGGAGGAGCAGAGGGCCCAGCAGCAACTCAGCAATAAGCTACACCAGCAGAAAGAGCAGATTTATCGCCGCTTTGAGCAGGAGACCACGGTGAGTTACTACAGTATTCAAGATTATTCATCTTCCGAGCCGCTTGATCCTCACTAGGGTCGCGGGGGGTGCTGGAGCCTATCCCAGCTGTCTTCGGGCAGTAGGCGGGGGACACCCTGAATCGGTTGCCAGCCAATCGCAGGGCACACAGAAACGAACGACCATTCGCACTCACACTCACACCTAGGGACAATTTAGAGTGTTCAATCAGCCTGCTACGCATGTTTTTGGAATGTGGGAGGAAACCGGAGCACCCGTAGAAAACCCACACAGGCCCGGGGAGAACATGCAAACTCCACACAGGGAGGCCGGAGCTGGAATCGAACCCGGTACCTCTGCACTGTGAAGTCGACGTGCTAACCACTGGACTACCGGGCTGCCCTATTCAAGATTAAGATATCCTTTATTTGTCCCGCAATGGGGAAAATGACAATCAGAATTCAGAAAGGAAAAACGCTGGGTAGGGAGAGGCGGGGGGGGGGGGGGGGCACGCTCAAACTGATCCTCCTCTGAGGATAATTTAAGTCCAGGATAAAAAAAAAGACCCTAGCACATGAATAAGCATATGACAGTTACAACAAGTCACAAGACATAACATGTATAAGGGGGAGGATGAATGGGGGGGGGGGGGGGGGGGGTAACCCTCTGCTGTATTGCAGCAGCATTTATAATTCCCCTCCTGTATTGGTGGTTGGATCCACTAGATGGAGCTTGTATTATACAATACAATACAATACAGCTTTATTTATATAAAGCCCGGGCTACAGTTGTGTTTTGCATCCACTAGATGGAGCTACACAAAAGTGAATACTATACAATACAGCCTTATTTCTATAGAGCCTTCACAACTGCTTCAGCTTTACAGACACCTTTCAAATACTACGTCCAAGAAATCAGAATATTAATCCATATGTAGCTCCCCAGGATGTCGCATTAAGCACGACAAGAAGTCCATAGAAAAAATACTGGGTTATTCCTTGACGTAAATACAAATGGCATTACAAAACAATAAGTGAAAAACTAAAGTGATGAAGACGGTTGATTCAACAAAACGTACACACGTCGGCTCATCGACACTGGGGCGAAATATCCTTAGAAGTCGCGCTTGTCGCCTTTTTCTTAGTTTTGTCTTGACCATGCTTTTGGCAATTGTTAATTTTTTTTTTTTTAGGAACCACAAATTGGTACCAGCTTCAAAAAATCCATAATAAAGACGAATGAATTGTTTGTTACAAAATTAATTGAAAAGAGTCTTGGGGAGAAAAAAAGAATCACATATTACATCGCAATCGCAAATTTTAAGAAAAAAATGATTGAGCTTTAATTTAAATAATGGTTAACTTGATTGAAATTAAAATAAAAAGATCATTTTAAGAGATTAAAAAAACCATGATGTTTTTATTCAAAAACACACATTCAAAACACACTCACCAATGCACCGAATTGTCTCCCCAAAACCGAGGTACGGACCGTACTGACGTACTCACTCCGCTGTATTTTGCATGCTTCCTTCATTTGATTCAATTTTTTTTTCTTTTTGTCTTGTGCGCTTCCAGAGTAAAAAGCGTCAGTATGACCAGGAAGTAGAGAACCTAGAGCGGCAGCAGAAGCAGACCATAGAGAGGTTGGAACAGGAACACACCAACCGACTGAGGGATGAGGCCAAACGCATCAAATCTGAGCAGGACAAAGAGTTGTCCAAGTATCAGAGCGTGCTGAAAAACCGCAAAAAGGAGGTCAGTGTCTTGTCTGGGTCACCGTGCTGCAGTTCTTGTGTGTAGTTTTTATTGGACATATCCACGGCATGATTTGCAGGTGTTAAGTCACTCTACGCCAGGGGTGTCCAAACTTTTTGCCAAGGGGGCCAGATTTTATGTGGTAAAATGTCTGGGGGCCGACCTTGGCTGACATTCTTTACATTGAACAACAATATTGTTCAACAAATTTCCATTTTTATTTTAATTTCAACAATCTTAAGAATTTCTTTTGGTTCATTTGAAACGGGTATATCTCATGCAACTGCTTATTCACTTGACTTTTTCTTAAACAGAAGTCTCCTGAGTGCAAATTGATTGATTTGAAACATAAAATGTATCACCATGACTTTTCAATAGTCACAAAACCTTTAACTCGAATAACGGGGAAATGAACAAGCAATACACATATCCACAACTGCAAGGATCATTTGAAATATGACATATCAGTCAATATAAACACGGAGTGATGTCTTGTTAACTCGTGAGTGATGCCCTCTAGCGTCTAAATGCTATTACTCATTTAGTGAATGCTATTACTCATTTAGCCACTAGAGGGAAGCAGTACTCTATGAAACATCACTCACCAGTCTACGAGACCTCAGTCAATGCAACACGTGTTCCATTGCGCCCAACCTGCGGGCCAGACGGCACTGATTTTATGACGGGGGGCCGAGGGCCGGATGATATTCGACCGCGGGCCGGATTTGGCCCCCGGGCCGGACTTTGGACATGCCTGCTCTACGCCATCACTTGGTCAGGGATGAGATTTTTCCGCGTTTTGGCGGAATTCCACTTTTTTTTCACAGTCAAAACGGACCGATTTTATATTGTTCCAAATCCGTTAAAAAAATCTGGGGGACCGGGGGCGGGGTCCGGACTTGTCTTCGACAGATTCGGGGCTCGTAATGTTTACAAGTAACGTTTGCAAGCATCCATTTTGAATCCCGTTTTTATCGCGAAGCATTAGTTTGTCGTTACTTCCGATACGGGCTAGAACCAATGTCTTACTTGTTGTGATTGGTCGCTATACAGTAAATATTCTCTAGTACGGACTCGTGTTTGCGCTGTCCAATTTGTCCTGATCACAGAAATTCCTCATTTGGGAAATGAGCATGGTGCATGTCCTTTATGAACCTGCAAGTATGTTGACAAAATGCACGTGTAACAACACAATCAATAAAATACAAAAATTTACTGTCCAAATATTTATATAACAAAAACTGCAATACAGGTATATCCCCCCAAAAAACAGTAACAGTAACAGTATGATCTGTCTCATTCAAAACTCGGTTTACTTTCACATTTCCGTTCCTTTTTCACCTTTCACCTCTATCTTTTTTAAGAATGGTTGGCATTTTCAACTCAAGGGGTTACATGAGGCACGTTGGCAGCATCATGAACAATATTTAGTTCATTTCATACCTTCACATAGGAGCAAGAGTTTCTTCAGAAGCAGCAGCAGGATCTTGACGGCGCTCTGAAGAAAATTATCCAGCAGCACAAACGTGAGCTGGCCACCATCGAGAGAGACTGCCTCAACCACAAGCAGCAGCTTCTAAGAGGTAATGAGAAGTGTCAACTTCTGTCTGATTGTGGTGGTTTTCATGCCGGATCCAAGGAGAAGGGAGATTGTGATTCCCCCCCCCCCCCCCCCCCCCCCCCCCCCCATAGTTGCTCCATGCCAACATCCAGGAAAAGATACAATACAATACAATACAATACATGCTGATTTATATAGCGCTTTCACAACAGCGGCAGCTGTAACAAAGCGCTTTACAAAACATAAAGTAAAATAATAAACACAACACATAACATAAAACACGGACAGTCGTGCAGTCCTAACCACTTTTCCGTCACACGCTTTGTTGTTTGAGGCAGTTTGAAATTAAAGAGGAGAGAATCAAAGTGTCCTTTAACCCGTGGATCAGAGACGTCATGCTCAAAATGTGCACACGTCGGCTACAAGCTAAGTTTCAAAGTCAACAAGAAGCTGTAGCATCCATTGACGAAAAAAGAGATTGGTTCACTTCTCCTGTCCCATGGAAATCCACTTCAATTCCAAGCGGCGACTCTCGGTTCCAAATACGCATCGGCACTCTGTCCCAATGCTCCTTCCTCTCTCCTCATCCGCAACTTCCGCAGCCATCCATCCAGCCGCACCAACGCCGACTGTCTAACAGCGCCGACATCTCCACTGAACAAAACGGGGTTGTGAAAAAATGCTGCCCATTACAGGCGCAAAAAACACAAGCGCCCCAGGTCTGTCCAGCACCGACAGTCAATGGCGCCGACATTCCTCCCAATCCCAATCTGTGCTGGTACAGGCGTGCTGGTGGCTTTCTTTCCATTCACTCAGTCTCAAACTTGACCTCCCCGCGATCACCACACAAGACAGAAATTCATTGTCGAACTACGGGTGTCATTTGTTTCTAATTTTAGAAACAAAATCCATCAACACGTTTTTCCATCAGAATTACATTTCAACAAATGAGCTCAAAATAGAGAATTAAACTTGGAGAAGCCTCCTCACCGGCATTCACTGTGATTTCTGGCATTTTCTGTGACATTTTCTTCAAGTTAGATAAGCGGTAATCGCTCTCTTAGTGGAGGAGGACCACAGTAGTCTGACCACGTTCTTGCTAACCGGGTGCCACCCCTCCTTTGCGCTTCAATTTTGTGAACATTCATTCATCTTCAGAGCCGCTTGATCCTCACGAGGGTCGCGGGGGGTGCTGGAGCCTATCCCAGCCGTCTCCGGGCATTAGGCGGGGGGCACCCTGAATCGGTTGCCAGCCAATCACAGGGCACACAGAGACGAACAACCATCCACGCTCACACTCACACCTAGGGACAATTTAGAGCGTCCAATCAGCCTGCCATGCATGTTTTTGGAATGTGGGAGGAAACCGGAGTACCCGGAGAAAACCCACGCCGGCCCGGGGAGAACATGCAAACTCCACACAGGGAGGCCGCAGCTGGAATCAAACCCGGTACCTCTGCACTGTGAAGCCGACGTGCTAACCACTGGACTACCGGACCGCCCTAATTTTTTTTCACACTGCAGAGGTTCAATTCCAGCTGTGAAGAGTTTTCATGTTCTCCCCTGGGCCTGCGTGGGTTTTCTCCGGGTGCTCCGGTTTCCTCCCACATTCCAAAAACATGCATGGCAGGCTGATTGGACGCTCTAAATTGTCCCTAGGTGTGAGTGTGAGCGTGGATGGTGGTTCGCCTGTGTGTGCCCTGCGATTGGCCGGCAACCGGTTCAGGGTGTCCCCCGCCTACTGCCTGAAGACGGTTAAGAGCGATTCCATGCCACTTTCACAGGGAGAAAAGGTGACTTCAGAGTACCAAAGCTGGAGTCTCTCCCGGTTGACTTGGTCTAAGAGGTGCGGTTTTGGACTGACCATCAATCATTCACTGGGCAATTGTGAATAGGGTGTTGACTAGGAAATGAGCTGCGTGAAAGGCAGCGGTCGGTGTGAACCGCTCAACTTTACTGCCGTTCACTCTCGCTGCTCCACCGCATGCCACCTGAAATCGGATGTGGGTCTTCTACGCACATTTTATTTTGCTCAAACCTTTGCACTTTTGTGTCTTTCTGCACGCAGCGAGGGAGGCTGCCATGTGGGAGCTGGAAGAGCGCCACCTGCAGGAGAAACACCAGCTGTTCAAGCAGCAGCTAAAAGACCAATACTTCATGCAACGTCACCAGCTGCTGAAAAGACATGAAAAAGTGTGCCTCGTCGTCCCGCTCGCAGTTGTTTTTTTTCCGAGTAACGGCTTGTAATGTTTGTTCTACAGCGGAGCCCTGACACCACTTTATTTCTTGCCTTGCCAGGAGATGGAGCAAATGCAGCGTTATAACCAGCGACTGGTTGAAGAGATGAAGAACAAGCAGACTCAGGAAAGAGCCAGGCTGCCGAAGATACAGCGCAGTGAGGCGAAGACGCGTATGGCCATGTTCAAGAAAAGTCTTCGCATTACTGCGGCCGCTCTCACCCTGGAGCAGGAGAGAGAGAAGGTCAAACAGGTAACAACCATTTTGACAGTATTATAGTCACTCAAAAAAAAAAAAAAAAAAAAAACAGTTTGCAGGTGGAGGCTTGACTTGCCCATCTGGGACGTGATTTGGAAAGATCGAAATGATTTTTTTTTGTCCTGCTGAAATTAGTGAGCAACTGTACACGCTGCCCTCATGTACTGCTTGTCCAATTGGTTGTCATGGCTCTTGTTACCGTGACAACCAGGGGCTGAGCCCCTGAGCCTTAGACCCCTCTTTGGATTCTTGTTTTGGCCAAGGAACTTTTCCTCTCCTATCTGAGTGAGATGACCCGGAAGCACTTGGCAGGTTGTTCGAATTCTTTAAATACTTTGGAAAGGTAACTTGACACGACCTTTAAGTCACCTTTCGCAAAGGTTTCCAATGAAAATTGCTCCCGCCGCCAACTGCAGCCCTCCCTGAACAGGACGTGAGCGGTGAAGAATCGATGGATGGATTAAACCGGCGAGAATATTTTGTATTTTCTGCGAGCCGGATGCAATCATTAAAAGACGTACACCCGGCTCGCGAGCCATAAGTTCCCGACTCCTGCAATAAAGTGCCGTGTCACATTTTCAGTTTGCAGTTCAAGAAGAAAGGAGACAAAAGAACGAGCGACTCCACCAGCATCAGAAACATGAAAACCAGATGCGAGACTTACAGCTGCAGTGTGATGCCAACATCCGAGAGCTACAGCAGTTGCAAGTATGGATTGTACATGTTTGGATTTTTTTTTTTTTTCCTTGTGCAAATATTGACACAATTATACATCGACGCCTTCTGTGTTCACAGAACGAGAAGTGTCATCTGCTGATCGAACACGAGACGCAGAAGCTGAAGGAGCTGGATGAGGAGCATATCGTGGAGCTGAAAGAATGGAGAGAGAAGCTACGGCCCAGAAAGAAGGTGACGTTTGCCCCTGGTGATCATTTTACTTAAAAAAAAATGGATGCCCTGAATGCTACGCGTAATGCATTCAAATCGGGAAATTGGAAATGCAGTCAAACCTCGGTTTTCGGCCATAATCCGTTCCAGAAGGCTGTTCGAAAACCGAAACCACGCCGATGGAAAGCAACACGAGGAAGCATCAGTTCCTTGTGTAAGGAAGGCGAGAGGAAGTCAAATGGTGCATTCAAGTGCGCTCAGTTTGTTCGAGAACCAAAATTTGTTTGTCATCGGAGGCATAAAAAAACTTTTTTAAAAATTTGGTTGAAAACCGAATTGGTTGAGAACCGATACGTTTGAAAACCGAGGTTTGAGTTGTACCACACGTGGAGGTAACGATAGAGTAGGTAGAGACAAACTATGAATCCTGCGAGGGAAATTAAGTCGCTAGATATATTCAATATATATGCAGTATTCAGACGTATACACTAATACCCGTTCAACGAGTAACAAAAAACAAACAAAATCCAAAGAACAGCAAGGAGAAGTTAAAAAAATGAAAATCCAAAGAAATGTTGACACTCCAGTTATAAATTTCAGCCTAATTAGGCTCTAGTAATATTTATACAGTGAGTGTGAAATTGAGAAATATGAATTTCATCGTGATATTACCGGTACATCGATATGATGATGAATTATAAGATGCCGCCCCCCAAAATGTAGACCTTATGCAACATCTATTGACATGCACAAGAATGACTTTCCGTTGTTGTTTTTCCTCTTGCGGCCCACAGGCCTTGGAAGAAGAGTTTGCCAGGAAGTTGCAGGAACAGGAAATGTTTTTTAAGATGAGCGGAGAGTCCGAGTGCCTTAACCCCTCCGCACAGAGTCGCATTTCCAAGTTCTACCCAATCCCCAGCGTCCAGTCCACTGGATTCTAAGGCCGACTCCGCCGCTGTCCACACAGCAGATGGACTGATGCAGGTGGGCCTGTGCCTTCCACCGGCAGAAGTTTTTCCCTCCCAGAACACCACTCTTTTCCTGCAGCTATTTATATCACATTTTATTTCCCCATCTGCCAACTCAGAGTCCTTCAGGCGCGGTAACTTATTGGCTGGACATTCTTGGGTTGAAATTATTTTCACAAACAGTCCTGAGCCTGTAAATTTGGAATTTGCAGGCGTTATGGTATGTTGGGCTGCTGCTTTTTTTTTTTTTTTTTAATGGTTTCGACTTTTGCACAAACACACTTATACAATTTGGAAATCACTCAAACAGATTCCTGCAACGTTAATTGTTAAAAAATTTGGACGAAATCATAAGATTTCTGTTTGTCTTGAATCAATGATGATACACTAAATTCTATTACATACTGTATCCCTATTTTAAAATCTTATTTGGGGTATCTAGTTCTACCAATTGAGCGCTTTGCTCAAAATGCACCCCCCCCACCCCCGAATGCCTTTCTGTCTCAAGGTATGAGAATTGAGCAGTAAATGGGTGGTGCCATTCTTTTTAGTTTTGCAAAACAGTAGAGACAGCGGAGGGAGACAATAAATGATGGCACTCCTGTATTTTAGCAATAAACCAGCATTTATTCACCAGTAAGTCAGTCAGCATTTTCCCATTATTCAGTTATGGCTAAAAATTATCATTCAAATTATCAAAGACAAAAATGCGTCAATTTATTATATGTACATGTTCAGCAGCAACGGCATTCGCCCATGAGTTTACTTAGTTTGTCAAAGAATCGGTCTCCAAATAAAACGTGTCATTATCAGGTGTTAGTGAGTCACCGTCTGCTTAGACTTTGGATTTTTTTGGGGGGGGGGGGGGTCGTTATGCATCCTAAATGCATAAATTGTCTTTGGATTAAAAAAAAAAACAAAAGCTGAGCTCTTTTCATGTTTGTTTGCTTTTTGGTAACTATGCTATGACATTCATATCGAATGAAGTTCAAGGAAAATGTGGGCCTGACTGGTTTAGGCTTTCTTGATTTATCAGCTCATTTCTTGTTATCTTTCTATGAAGCGTTACTGAAGGTATTTAATAGTAAGGCACCAAAATAAAAGTGGAGTGCTGTGCACCTTTTTTACAAGATTACAACTCGGTAGTATTGCTATTCAATAAATCCTGCCACATGCTTATTTTGCTCATTTTGCTGCCGCTGAGCATTTCAGAACAACCTAAAACTGTCATTGTGAAATCAATTCTTGAGTCGGTAAATTCATTTTGTTGTAATGTCAATTTAATTATTCCTACCAAAATAATTCATTTAAAAAAAAAATTGTTCAGTTTTCATTTGGCCTGAATCATGTAGATTTCCCTTTTTTCTGTAAATAAAGTTTCCACTGGAATACAGCTCTGCTTAGTCTTGCTTTGAATGTGTTCCTTGGAAAAAGAACGACAATATAGTTTCACCTACTACTGAATATGTGAAAGTCAATAACCTTACGTAAACCCCAGCTTTGTAAAGTTGGTCCACTAAATGATGTAATCAAAAGCTACATTCAACTGGACATAAGTACAACATTTATACACACTCTGAAAATGATAACAGCAGTTTGTTTCATTGCATCGCTGTGTCTAAATTGTCACATGTAAAGTCACATTAAAAAGCTTTTGGTTTCAAAGTCATATTCGGTACAATTCCTACAGCAAAGCGGATACAGTAATGGAACAAAACAAAAAAAAAGAAAATGGAGCATACATTTGCTGTGGCAAAACAAACAAACGTACCGGTACATGAAAACAATGGTGCACTTTCATCCCCATAGTCATGTGACTCAGACCACAACGTGCCTCTTTGCTCTCCTTGAAATCACTGAGCTGTCGCCTGAAAAAGCAAGACTTCATTTCAGATCAAGTTTGCAGTCGGATGTGAAAATGTCTTCACTTTGAATCAAGAAAGCCAGAAAGATGAGAAAGAGCACATTGATCATCAACGTCCTCTTATACTGCAACTGTGCTGTGTACATTTCACCAAATTAAATGTTTTCAGGGCGGCCCGGTAGTCCAGTGGTTAGCACGTGGGCTTCACAGTGCAGAGGTACCGGGTTCGATTCCAGCTCCGGCCTCCCTGTGTGGAGTTTGCATGTTCTCCCCGGGCCTGCGTGGGTTTTCTCCGGGTGCTCCGGTTTCCTCCCACATTCCAAAAACATGCGTGGCAGGCTGATTGAACACTCTAAATTGTCCCTAGGTGTGAGTGTGAGCGTGGATGGTTGTTCGTCTCTGTGTGCCCTGCGATTGGCTGGATTCAGGGTGTCCCCCGCCTACTGCCCGGAGACGGCTGGGATGGGCTCCAGCACCCCCCGCGACCCTAGTGAGGATCAAGCGGTACGGAAGATGAATGAATGAATGAATGAATAAATGTTTTCATTCCCCTCCGTGAGTCGTCACCTTACCATGGTGGAGGGGGGGTTTGTGTGTCCCCCAATGATCCTAAGAGCTAAGTTGTCTGGGGCTTTATGCCCCTGGCAGGGTCACCCATGGCAAACATTTTCTAGGTGAGGGGCCAGACAAAGCACGGCCCAAAGACCCCTTATGATGAGTAAAGTATATGGACCAAGGTTTCCCTTGCCCGGACGCGGGTCACCGGGGCCCCCCTTTGGAGCCAGGCCTGGAGGTGGGGCTTGTTGGCAAGCGCCTGGTGGCCGGGCCTACACCCATGGGGGCATGCAACCACGGTATATCGACACTTAAATATTGGAGTTGTATGTTGTACAGTATGTATGTAGTATGTAGTATGTATTGGTGTATGAGGTTCACTGAAGTCAAAACTCAGCCATAATAATAGTTGGAAGGATATGACAATTGTATGTCACAAATGCGAATCACTCACCTTTTTCTCCCTTGGGTCCTGGATAACCACGGTCACCTGTACCCATATACAAATCCAGTCATTAGAGGTGACAATTCAGACCGTTAATAGTCATTTGGTGTCCCAACAGGACTTCCAGTGCAGTTCATGCCCCCTCCCCCGCCAACTCATTTTTTGGACCCGAGTCATTGAACCATTTGATTGTGTTCATTTGTCTCTCTGTCTCCATCTCTCGCCACCTTTGTTTTCATTGAACTATTTTTTCCATGGTGTCTCAGATTTGTTCACTGCACTTCATGGGTAGATTGGGAAATTCACTTCTTTCACGACACAACACGAATGAGAGTGGGACTGTTCCATGAATGATTTTTTGTCGTTGTTGTGAGTAGCGACACCACTGTAAATATTACCGGTAGCTACAGTGGCTCTTTCCGTAACACCACTAAACATCCACCAACGTCAGAAAAACCTAATAACTTGGCAACCCGAGTTGTGAATGCTGTACAAAAATGATGAATGAGTTAGTTTAAATCCCCCGTCAGCCCACCACACCTGCATCTTGCTTGTTCAGTTTCCATTCGTTCCTGCCTGATGCTCTGATTTTTCCGAATGCTCCACAAATCTCCTGTTCCATGCTGTGTGGCGCATGCACAATACGCGAAAGACAAACAAAACCCTTCGCTACAATGCTCCCTGCGCACACGCCAACAATGAGCGCACTAATGCCACCTACTGGAGTGGATGTGTAATTGCAATTTATTTTCATATGGCAAAAAGCCCGCAGCATTGCACCCCCACTATTTGAGAAGGACCGCTAGGCCATAATGATTTTCGGGGATGAGGAAGACCCTGAAAAATGGGCAGAGCTGGAGTTTTCCCAGCTGACTTTGGTGCCCAGGCCTGGTCAGCAGTCAATCCCAGAACATATTTAATCTTACTATAAAAACAAAATTCTTCATGGTAACTACGGAGAAAGTGTGCATCATTATTTTGGAATCAAATGTGTACCTCTGTCTCCTTTAGGGCCTGGAAATCCTATTTCCCCTTTTTGTCCTGGTCTCCCCGGTGCTCCGACAATGGCACCGTGTACTGTAGGAGAAACGTGCAAGTGTCAGCTACCGCAAGTTTTGCGCTTGAATATCATTCAGCTTTTGCATTGAAGAAAAGAAATCATTTACCTCTGATGAATTCCACTAAATCGGTGACATTTTCTTGGGAGCCGAACACTCGGCTGTATCCGGGAGCTCCTGGAGGCCCGGGCAGTCCTGGTGGCCCTTGAGCAGTGCGGTCATAGCTGCTCCATCGACTGTCACCAATCAGACCATGTGCTACAAAAACAGTTGATTGCCGTGGAAAATGTCAAAGTTTGGCATCCATTGTTTTCCACATCATTTGCCAATGGTCGGCATGGGATTACTTACATTGGAGGTATTCCACCAGATGTGTGTAATTCCCACTGGAACCAAAGCCTTGACCGTGGCCCGGCGCACCTGGAGGACCAGGTGGGCCTTGGGGTCCTTGGAAGATGTGATTGCTGTAGTCCCTGATGATGTCGTGTAACACACCGTTAGCTGAAAGAGAGAGAAAGTGGTTTTGGTGTATGACTGAGAAATTTCCTTGCGTCCCCAAAACGCACATTATTTGGAAATGTGCGTCCTCGCGCGAAAATTATGCGTCTAGGACGCGGGACGCAGAGGTAACGAGATGGTTGGTTGATCAGTCAACAATCCACTTACATCTTATGTATTCCACCAGATCTGTTGCGTTCCCATGAGTGCCAAGCCAAAGCATGGACCCTGGAGGTCCAGGAGGCCCAGGTGGTCCTCTGACTCCCTGCCCAGCATGGCCATACTGATCTCTCCCAGAGTCATAGAGCAGACCTTGGGCTGTGGATTACATGTCAAGAGCCTTGTTATTTTGCATCAAAATTGGAGGTGGGGTTCATGGGAGGGGGGACATCTGTCGACTCACATTTGAGGTACGCCACCACATCCACAACATTATCTTGAGAACTAAACCATTGGCTGTATCCAGGAGTTCCCGGAGGACCAGGAGGTCCCGGAGGCCCTTGGACAGCACCACCAGATTCCCTCACAACATCCCGGAGCAGGCCCTGGGCTGCATGCGGACGGAGTTGACGAGACCAATAGACGTGAAAATAATTCCATTCCATTGTATCGTACGTGACGTGATGTCGTTCTTGTTTGTCACCTACATTTGATATAATCTGTTACTCGGACAGCCATACTGGAGTAGTCTCCGGTGTCCAGGTTCCAGTTTCTACCACCGGATACGCCTGAATCTCCCTTTTCTCCCGGGGGTCCAGGTGGGCCGGGTGGACCGGGAATGCCAAACATACCTCCTCTTGTCCTGTCACCTTAGGACAGTTCCCAAATTGTATAACATTCTATACAAAGCCATGCTTCACAAAAAAAACAAAAAGGCTTGTACTCACTGCTGACATATTCCCGCCTATCTGCTCTGATCGTCTCGCCGGTGACACCTTCAATGTAGGTAAGTTCGGTGCTGGTACCAGGTGGACCCATAGGTCCAGGGGGACCAGGTGGACCTGGAAGACCTCGGCCGGCAATACCTTTTGGAAGCACAATGTTGGATAACACGTGTCGGTGAAGTATTTATCTAAGTGAGTGATGCTGTTTTTTTGTATTCTCACACTCACTTTGCAAGTATTCACGAACATCTGAGCTCAAGAAGTTTCCACTTCCTGGTGCTCCAGGTGGTCCGGGTGGACCGGGTACACCGGGTGGCCCCTGGGGTCCAACAGCAGTATGATACTCAGCTGATTGGGCATTAAAAATAAATCTTTGTTAGTAGAAAAAAAAAGACCACGTGATGGAATAAATGTTTTGTCTTACATGAGAAGCCATATCCTTGTCCAGATACACCCACCAAGCCCCTTTCTAATGGCAGAAATGAGTCACCGTTCGACAAAAATGATGTTATCACGCAATAACTCTTAAATGTTAAACGAAGGAGGTGTTCTCAAATTCATTTGTGTTTTTTACGTGATGACAGCTGACAAGATTTTGATTGTACCTTTCATCAGACTGAGGGCACGTTCAGCTACCTCCTGCATGCCAAATCTATAGCTTCCATGACCTGGTGCTCCAGGGGGCCCTGGTGGGCCAGGAGGACCAGCAACATACCTTCTCACGTCATCTCCTGCAATGCAACCAAACAATTATACGCATATGTTGCTGTCAAACATGCTTTGAAGGCATTTTTCACAATAGAACCGTTTCGTAAGACCTACGCTGTAAAATGGCGATGAGGTCATCAACAGAAATGGAGCCGCTCTGAAGAGTCAGACCAAGAGAACCGGAGGTCCCACTATTTCCTCTGCCTTGACCTGGATCATTGAATACATATTTGTCCGAACTTAACCCCGGTTCACATGGTCAGTATTGAAATGACCGCAATTAACACACGTGCTGTTGATAATGTCCACCACTTTGTTATCTTTAGTTTAGTTTTTATCTTTATCTTTGTATAAATCAGCATGTATTGTATTGTATTGTATTGTATTTAGTACAAGAGTTATTCATCTTATGCGGAACCGAGTTACAGTACAACGAAGTAAACCTCTGCTATAGTTTCTTCATTTGGTAGGTAGCGTTGCTCACAACAGTGCTTGGCAATGAAGCAGAAGTTCAGAACATTCAGAGAGATATCGTATTTTCACAACCACAAGGCACACTTAAAAGTCTTACATTTTCTCCAAAATGGACGCGGCGCGCCTTATACGCCTTATAATACGGTGCGCCATATGGTTGTGAAAATACCGTATTCTCATTCATTCATCTTCCGAGCCGCTTGATCCTCACGAGGGTCGCGGGGGGTGCTGGAGCCTATCCCAGCTGTCGCCGGGCAGTAGGCGGGGGACACCCTGAATCGGTTGCCAGCCAATCACAGGGCACACAGAAACGAACAACCATTCGCACTCACACTCACAACTAGGGACAATTTAGAGTGTTCAATCAGCCTGCCACGCATGTTTTTGGAATGTGGGAGGAAACCGCAGCACCCGGAGAAAACCCACGCAGGAGAACATGCAAACTCCACACAGGGAGGCCGGAGCTGGAATCGGACCCGGTACCTCTGCACTGTGAAGCCGACGTGCTAACCACTGGGACTACCGGGCCGCCCTACCGTATTCTTTCGCATCAAATATAATAATTCAAGAAATAACAAGACAAGAGTGTTATCCATACTCTGAATGTAGGCAATGACTCGGGTTGCGACATCATCCACCATCTCGGCACCTGAGGCCGCTGAGACCCCTGGAGGTCCCGGAGGCCCCGGAGGACCCGTCAGGTACTGCTTCAAATTCCCACCTATATGTCAAAACAGTTTGATGGGATTAGTCACTAAGCACAATGTAGTAATAGAGACAACGGACCATCGGAAACAAAAAACATGTCCTCACTCTGGATGTACTCTGCAATGTACTGGCCCATTTCACTTGAACCTGACGCAGCACTCCAACCTCTTCCAGGTGGACCTGGCGGTCCAGGAGGTCCGGGTAATCCTCGTCTTGATGTGCCCCCTTGTATAAACAAAGATTTTGCTAGAATGCAGAAAAATGCTCCGAGTATACCGCAGCTGTTCTTCAGCTCAGGTGCAGACGTTTTTAGATGGGTACAAACTCCGACTCCTTATGGGAAGCCTGGCATTGTCCGACACCTTTTGCCACCATCAAACTCCGGGAAAACTTGTTGCCAAGAGCGCCAATCTTAAATTTAACACTTCACAACACAAGTGTGTTACTTTCATATTAATTGCTAGTTTATGGCAAGAATTTCTTCGACATCCCAACTTGTGGGCTGAATTGCCCACATACTAGTAAGACAGTTCAACACACGAGTATAATGTGTAATAATCAACATCATCAATCCTTACATGTGATTTAGTTGATGGCATGGTTAGGAAAGGTTTTGATATGGATATGAACTGTGGTATACTTTGCATATCAATTATGTATTTGAATCATCTTACCGAGAGAGACTCCAGAGAATCCGGAATCACCTGTGAGAAATGCACAAAAGTTGTCGTTTTGATGATCTCTTTGGTGTGCTTTGAAACCTTCATACAGCGTAGCAGCGGTTAGCAAGCTTTTTTTTACCCTGAGTACCTCCTCAAAAAAATAGTCCAATAGTCCCAAAATTCCATTTCTATAACAGTATTTATTTTAAAATTAAATACAACAGAATTGTTGTGAACAAATGGGCTGTTTTTTCGTATACCACAAGAGGGAGCCTGCATAACCACAACTGGTACTCAGAGCTGAGTTCACTGCCAACATACAGCGGCCCGTCTCAAGTTATCGAATCAAAGCATATAAAATGGCCGAACGATGGCTCATATCTTGGAAAAACTTGAAAGTCGATTCACTCATATATCAAGGCACCACTGTACAAACCTGATTGCTATTACCTGGTTCTCCTGGAGTTCCTGGCAAACCTGGCTGACCTGCTTCTCCTGTAACGAGTCATAATGGGATGCAAGCTGTATTATTTGAGCACATTTTAAAAAGTATACTCGTCATGTCGGTCCATCGATTTCATACCTTGGTAACCTCGGAGTCCTCGCTCACCTAATCGTGATGATGAGAAACATGTTACATAGGAATCAAAGTATCCTCCTGTCCTCCTTAAATTAAATAGCCATTCATCCATTGCACATAGAGCTGTCATCCATGAATAGTTCAATGCACAAACTTTGGAAAAAAATTTCAGATGACTCAAAAAGTCATTTTGCCCTCAGCATTACTGCTTGGTTTGGTGTCTAAAATTTTTTTTAAAAAAGGCAACCGGAATGTACCATCACTGTTCCACTGACTTTCCCATTACACAACAGCAATGGCAGGATGGAGCTAGTTTCTGATGTTATCCGCTAATCAGTTGCCAGTGACTTTTCCTTTCCTTATAAGAATTAAATTGAAACAGGAAGAACCCAAAATATGACCATTTAAAAATGATAATGAATTACATCAGAACACAGTTAACTAAACTGCAGTGCATGTTTGGATCATGGCTTAATTTAAAAATATAAATGTACCCTGTGGGCCCTGGGGTCCAGGAGGTCCAGGTGGCCCTGGTGGTCCAGCAAAGAAGGTTCCTAAAAAAAAAAAAAGTGTGTGTGTATGTGTGTGATTATTCTTGTTTTTAAAAAATAACATAAAAAGTTTTCTTCCAACCTGATGAAGGGACAAAGTTGCCAGCCTCTCCTTTTGGCCCTGCGGGTCCAGGTGCTCCAATACCTGTCAAACCGATTCCAGGTCAAGAACGAATCTAAAATAAAAAAAAAAAAGTCCATGTTTCCGTACCTGGCTCTCCAGGCGGACCTCTACGCCCAGGTAGACCTTGTCTTGACTCACCTGCGGTGACAACAAAAAAAGGAATCATCATCAATATATCTTCTACGTCGCTTGCAAACACTCATCGCATCCTGTGAACGTAATCGAGCATCCAAAGTCAGACCATGGTAGTGGAAAATAATGTAAAATGAATTACTTGGTCCCGACCTCATATAATTTTGAAAAAAAATAAATTTCAGTGATGATTTAAGCAAATAAAATCATCACTGTAAAAAGTTTCTATGGTATAGTTTTATTTTACTGTCTTCTGTGCAATGACCAAATAAATTCATTTCAATCAATCAGTCGATCAATCAATAAATCAACCAAACAATTAACACCAAGAAGTAAAAGCTTGACATGCAGAATGGAGAGGGAACAGGAAATTTGGAGTTGTGTCTTCCCTCGGCGGGCCGTTGTGACATTGAAACCACAAAACGATTACATGTACACAACCAATGAATAGCTTACTAGTTTTTAAATCAGTCAAGTCAATTCTAATAGTTTGTTCGATTATTGATCAAGTTAGTGGAAATCGGGTAACAAAATCATTGCAAAATCTCAACGTTATTGATTACACATGACAATTTGACAATTTCAGTACAGATTTTAGCAAGTTGGCACATGCGATTTGCTTTTGCGGGCCACATAAAATGATCTGGCAGGCCAGATCTGGCCCCCAGGCCTTATGTCTGACACCTGTGCTTTAATGGTCATTGATTGAGTTGCTAAGGTTAAACATAAGTCCTGCCCCATGATGGTTTGAACTCCACATTTTGTTTCATTTTTCAAGTTTTTGAAGCATATTTTTCACAAGGGCATCAGATCAGCGAGGTATTGTTAAATCTGTCCGTCTCACAGGTTTAGGGTTGGAATTTCAGCTCGGTGTGTGGAGGTGGGTATGTTCTCGCCATGTTTCCTTTCTGGCTTTTCTTTCCGTATCTCAAAAACATGGCCCTTTAATTGAAGACCCCAAATTGTCCAAAAGTGCAAATGTATATCTGTATTTGTGTTGCGGTTGAATGGCGACCAGTCAAGCGTTTAACACACCAAGGTTATAATAGTTAACCATAACTAACAAAATAATTAAAACTAAAATTAACCCCCCCCCCCCAAAAAACATGTAACAACAGGACCCATAACAACAGAACCCCCACGCCCACCCCCCAAAAAAACCAAAAGAAAAATGTGCTTTTGAAAAAGGATCACTGAAACTAAAATTATATGTACTGTAAATGTCCTTTGTTTTTGTTATTGAGCATTTTTGAGTTCATTTTAAAACATATTTATTTTCCTTGGGTAATTGCACTTAAGTTATTATACAATACTTAGAGACCCTTTTTTTTTCATCTTAGACTCGACAAATATGCCATATAAAAAACGCCAATAAAATTAATACAAAGTTATAAGTCATAAAACATAAACTAAAACAAAGCATTTTCCAAAAAATCTAAACTAATAAATCCACTCCAAAAAAAATAATTATAACTCACCGAAGTTACAAAACAACTCAAAATGAAATGAAAAACAAACTCTGATGAAAAGTCCAAAATGATTATAATCTTGCACCTTGCCAGCTCACACATGATCCGAAAACCAGTCAAATGGATAGATGGAAGGAAAATGGTTTTGCGGAACTCCAAATTGTAACTACACTTATTGAGACACTCGACTTTTGAGGTTCTGGACCTACCAGGAGGACCTTGAAGACCTGGAGCTCCCGGTGGGCCTGGCGGTCCTGGAGGGCCCGTCACCCCAGCCGATGAAGACAGACCTGTTTGTAAAGTCTCGTGAAGCTCAGTTCTACAAATGTAACGTTTTTAATATCGATGAAGGCTTTGGGTGGTACTAGAACCAAGGAAACGGGTGCAGTACTTACTACCAGTTCGTGTTGAACTGACAGTTTCTGAACGTGTGACGCTGATGCCAGCTTCTCCTCTCTCACCTCTATCCCCTTTCTCTCCTCGGTCTCCTTTTAGACCTTAACAATTATATCATAGAACTCTTACAAGAATGACAAGGGTATAACTGCACAGAAATGACTCCATCTTGCCGTTCTCTGTCATCATTTTAAAAACCCCTTAGCATGCTTAAGATTCCAAAGACGTATTGTGTTCTACCAGGGTTTCCAGTTGGACCGATGGGACCAGACAAACCAGGAACTCCAGCAGGACCCGGAGGTCCAGTCGGTCCTGGTGGTCCGGGGATGGCGACCGTGTCTGAGCCAGCTTGAAACCAATTCAGAGACAAACAATATTTACACTTTGAATTGCTTCCTCTTGCTGTTTGCGGCATCATAAAAGTCTTACCTGCAGAAATGACTTGACCAGCTGGACCCATTTCACCTGAAAGAACGATTTTACACGTCTTTATCAAAAGTATGTGTAGAATTATACACCGTCTTTTTCGCACTATAAAGCGCACGTAAAAGCATTCCATTTTCTCAAAAGCCGATAGAAAGAGCCTGTAACTCTCTTTATATTCCCATTGACTTGTTTCCCTGTCGTGTTCCGATACCATCTAGTGGCGATTATTAGCAGGAACCAATTGTAACCTAAAAGGGTACCCGTACTGCCCGATCCGAACTGACAAATGCCAAAACACACTCAAACAGAAAACTACTTTGTGAGCTCTGCACAACCATTATGAAATGAAGATAATACCAAATGCATAGTTAATTACTGGCGGAACAAAGGAAGACGGACATAAGCAAGCCTTTTAAGGATATTTAAGGATATATGCCATTTCTATTTATATATTTCATGTCCGTGGTTGTGACCGGTTCTCGTTGTTACAGCTGCAGAGGTTGTGAAGGCTCTATATAAATAAAACTGTATTGTATTGTATTTCCTTTAGTGTAGCGCCATCTACTGATGCATCGCGCAACCACCGCCACTATTGTCGCTTCTATTCTATGCGCCTTACCATGCGGCGCTCTCTATATACGAAAACTGTTTTCAAATAGGCCATTCATTGAAGGTGCACGTTGTAATCCAAGGAGCCATATATTATTATTATATTATATTATATTATATATTATATTATATATATTGGTATATTATATTATATTATTTTGCTTTATGTTAACTGTTTTGTTAAGCGCTTTGTTACAGCTGCCGCTGTTGTGAAAGTGCTATATAAATCAGCATGTATTGTATTCATTCATTCATTCATCTTCCTAACCGCTTGATCCTCACTAGGGTCGCGGGGGGTGCTGGAGCCTATCCCAGCTGTCTCCGGGCAGTAGGCGGGGGACACCCTGAATCGGTTGACAACCAATCGCAGGGCACACAGAGACGAACAACCATTCGCACTCACACTCACACCTAGGGACAATTTAGAGTGTTCAATCAGCCTGCCATGCATATTTTTGGAATGTGGGAGGAAACCGGAGCACCCGGAGAAAACCCACGCAGGCCCGGGGAGAACATGCAAACTCCACACAGGGAGGCCGGAGCTGGAATCGAACCCGGTACCTCTGCACTGTGAAGCCCACGTGCTAACCACTGGACTACCGGGCCGCATGTATTGTATTGTATTGTATTATATTGCAGATGTGGATATGAGAAAAAGAATGCACAACTTGCATTTATGAAGCCATTCTACCCTACGTTTTGTCGTGTCGCCTCGCTGAAACGTTCACACAATTACAATATGAACATTGTCCGTATTTTTTAATAGAAAGAAAAACACCCCCTCAATCGCACTTTCATGATACGGGAGAGGGAGTGATTGCTTTTGTCTTTTACCTTTTGAACCAGGTTGTCCTGGGATTCCAGGAACACCTGCAGAAATGGATTGTTAGGAATCATTTCAAAAATTATATCCTTTGGAATTGTTCAGAGGCGTTATAGATTCGTATTGGGATAGTTTTCACACCTGGCGGGCCTTGATTTCCTGGAGGACCTGAAAAATGTAAGTATTTTGTATTTGTCAAGGCAATGGAATAAAATTGCAATTGTGGGGCAAAAAGGAACAAGATGCGTTTAGAATAGATTTGACGGTGTGAGCACCTGAAGCCCAGATGATCCCCTCGCAATACTTTTAAAGATAATTTGGGTTTTTATTTTTATTTTTATTTTTTGCTCACCTGCATTTCCCTTGGAGCCCTTTTGTCCCTCTCTTCCAGGTTCACCTTTAAAAACACATCAAGTCAAACAAAAGTCCCTTTTTCTTGAGGCCCAAAAAGTGTCGGTCCGTGTGATCGTTGACATTAGCATAATCTCGGGTATCAAAAGATTTGAGTTCATGAATAAATTGCCATAACTGCCTTCCTTAGCCATACAAACTGAAAAAGGACATTAAAAGGTGTTCTTCATACTTTTAAAAAAACAATCGCTTGAGTAACACAAGTGTCCACGTGCTTGCGGTATATTCAGCTACTGAGGTTCGCAGAGACGTTCCGTACCTGCTGGGCCACGAGGTCCCCTCTCTCCCAAGGCCCCTTTGATTCCTGGCAAGCCCGGTGTTCCTGATGTGTCAGTTCACATCATACAAAGTTGTCTTTAGTTTAATACTACACTTGGCTCATCAAATATTGTTGACAGTAAACACAGATTCAGTCGGTTCATATACGAGTCCCGAAAAGGAATATGAATGCAATATAATGTGCTTGGAGCAAACCTTTTTGTCCTGGATATCCGTTGACACCCTGGGAACCCTTTGAACCAGGAGCACCTGGAGACAAATATTATTCTGATGAATATTCGGTCGAAATCGTATGTTCTATACAACTCAAGTCAAGTCAAGAGTATTTCTCGAGCACTTTCAAACAGCCATCGCTGCACACAAAATGCTGTACATGGAGCGATCCAACATACACAATAAACAGCAAGACGAATCGGTAATAAAGGTGGTAGAAAGCACCAAGCAGTAAAATCAAGAACAAATCTAAGTCATGCAAAAAAAAGAAGACAACTGAACTAAACGCAAAAATCAATCGAGTATGACTCGTAAACTGATCGAAGGCCTTCCTGCCCATCATCGCTGCTTCTGCACATAGTTTCTGTGAAGTCAAAATTATTGCTGAAGAACAAACGATGTGCTTCAACTCGTAATGAAAGTGTTTATTTACATTTCCATTATCGTACATTCCCCCCCCCCATGATTAGTGAGCTAATGTATTACTTGAGGTCAATCACAGATATTTACACTTCCGCTTACCTTTCAGCCCCACTTGTCCAGGAGCCCCAACTGGTCCCGGATCGCCATGAGATCCTGTCCATATGGGTTTCAGTATTAAAGAGCGAACAACAAAACATTAAACAGGATGAAGATTCCGCCCTGTTTTACCTTTCTCTCCTTTCTGTCCAAAACCAGGTAGTCCAGGTACTCCTGAAGGCCCATCCAAACCCTTTGGACCCGGTAATCCCTGAAGACCTGGATCACCTATTCACACACAACATTTTCTATATTTTCTAGGGGAAACCAAATTGCTGTTCCCATCCAAAGTATGAACGGCATGTTGTAATTTTCCTTTCACTCTGTAAACTTAAATACAGTTAAACCGTGTTACAACGTACCAGAGTAATCGCTTCGTGCGCAACAAACTGGAGATAAGTGGATCAACCGAAATAGCAGACACAGAAAGGAACTTTGTCGCCAAAAATGAGATTTATTACAACACAAAGTCCCCGTCTAAACGGACAACAGAAAACGCTGGTCAAAAAGACAACCAGGAAATCATTGTAACGAGGCAACAGAAAACGCAAACTTGCAAAGCAAGAAAGCCTGCCCCCTGCTGTCAAATACGGAACATGACAGCGACGGCAGTTAGCTTCCCATGGTTCGTTGTATGAAGACCTTTTCATTATTTTGTGGCAAAAATCTGGTTGTTATAATGACGTTTACGTCATAAAGGCGTTCATTGTAAGCAAAATCGGCAAAATGGAAAGTGAATAATGTGAAATCGGGAGTTTTTAATGCGTTATAACATTATCGCGGTGAAAACGTCAATGGGGGTGGGTTGAAACAAGGTTCGACGAGAAGGAAAATACATGCGGTGAATTTCTGATGCCAATTATGACTGCTGTCAGGCTGATGAATAAAAAATAACAATCATAATAATAATAATAATTAAATGATGTGAAGGAAAATTGTAAATAGTACTGCGATTTATCCATTTGTGTTCATATTGTATTTAATTGAAAGATGTTTGTTGTTTTTTTTTCTCTGTCTCCTTCCTTCTTTCTACATACATTCTTGCTGCTGGAGGCTGTAAATTTCCCCAGTGTGGGACGAATAAAGGATATCTTATCTTATCTTATCTTATCTTATCTTATCTTATCTTATCTTATCTTATCTTATCTTATCACATATGACCAAAATTACCTGTGCTTCCCTTTGGACCTCTGGGTCCTTCTGTTCCTGGGTTGCCCACCAGTCCAGGAGGACCTGAGAAAGAATAGCGTGTTTACTGCATGCTCACCCGTCATTCTATGAGCGCTCCCTCAGCATGCTGATATTCTAACACGCGCACTAGATGACAAAAGACCGAGAGGGGTGTGACTAATTTATTCTGCGGTTTCATTTTAGGACGGAAGCCGTCTCCAAATCTTACCCGGTAGGCCAGGAAATCCAGCATCACCTACAAGAAATGAGACGTTAATATATGTGGTTCTTTCAAAAACAGTCTTAACCACATAAACGTTTCAGACTGATTGGAGTTTCACCTTGAAGCCCAAGAACCCCCGGATCACCTGCGGATGAAACAACGTGACTGGTGAAGCATACAAAAATCATTTTGCTCATAATTGTTTTCTTGAGTTGACACACACCTTTCATCCCAGGGTCTCCTTTAGCTCCTTTCAACGAGTCTACAAATAGAAGACGTTTAATTCGCATCAGCCCGCAGAGCATCATTACCACTTAGTTGTAGCTGAATATTTTTTTAATGATAATTTTCTGACCTCTAAAGGCATCAGAGCGTAGTTCGCTTCTCACCAGCTGCTGGACAGTTCTCTGCAAGTCCCCCCCTGAACCTCTTGCAGTCCCTAAACCGATTCCATTATCGGAGTGAGTCAGTGTGGAACCAGAATAACTCCTGTCCGTGTATTTGGAATCCAGCGGATCGGCAATGTTGATGCCGGAGAGACGACTAGTCCTCGATGACGCGGTGCCGGTGATGGCTTCTACGGCTTCGACTCGCTTCTTGAGCCGTTTCACTTCCTCACCTGGGAGGCCAGAGTCATAAATGAGACATGACTGGATTGTTTCTCTGATGAAAAATAAGATGCAAATCTTCTCTCACTCAAAGCGATGAGTCCAAAGAGGAGACCGAGAAGAAGGAGGAGACTGAGCAGGAGGCCTAGCAGCCACTTCCACCAACTGCAGCGGCAGCAGCGGCTCAAGCCGAAGCATGAGCCGTCGTTGCACACATCTGATGAGTACAAATTACAAGAAGTCCATTTTGTAAATGATCAATATATCATTACGGATGACTTTACTTCCAAAATCTTTTTTTCCAATCATCTTCCACAACTTTTCCAAACTTAGACTTGCCCTTTTTACAGGTTAATTAGTTTGGGTTCATGTTTGCCAACAACTCGAAGAGTGATAAGCCTCACTGTACTGTGAGTGAAACTCGGTTCATGTAGTTTTGATATGAAGAGACCAGTCCTGATGAGCTAGAAAGTGGTTTTTACTCAGCAGCACCAAGAACGTGTTACAGGCTTCCCCTTGTTTGCTAATCAACAACCGAGCTCCCGCGACACCTTGTGGACGGGTGGCATAACAGCGGGTTAGAATGGCTAAGAAAGTAAATGGGACGTTATACAAAATAATAAACAGATCTACAGTTCACATCAGCAGACAAGCTGTGACCAAATTTGACAACCTGCACCTCCATTTCTTTTTAGAAATATGTTTTCGCTTGTTAGTGAAAAAAGAAAGTTGTGTTTTTACGATTGTCATGAGCCAGTTATCTTCTACGTGGTTGCCAATATACTCTGTTGGATTCACCTGGCGCTTTAAGAGGGGCGGGGCTGCCGCTGACAGGCTAAACGCTAAACAGCTTGGGCTAAAGTGTTGTTAAAACAGTGGTGTCTTTATTTAACTCATTATGCGTAGTTTTCATGTTTGTCCAGCCGTAACTTGATTTTGAACGAAGTACATTGCGTTGCAGCTGGTCTTAATCATGCCGGCGCTCCACTTCCGGTTTGGACCGATGGGAGTTGTAGTTCTTTTGTTTGGGTCGACTTGATATGATGGTGATATATGGTTTCTTACGTTTAAAATAATTTTACATAGTGAGATCACGGTTGATTAAAGTATTTATTAAATGTATTGTTAAAATAAAAGTATTAATGTAAATTCTATACTTATTTATACCGTAATGCAGAAAGAAAGATATATTCTGCATTTGTGTGCTTTAGGTTATTACCTGCTTCTGATACTGCTACTGCAACTACTTTCATTTCATCTACATCTACTTTTGCTGCAAAATGTCCAAATAAATGTATCAAGAAAGTACAGAAAGAGTGATCCTTCCATGCTGGCCGACGATCCCTTTTCAGAGGGCCGTGAAAAACGGAATTAACTGAACAATATCCAATTTGTTTTTCATTTGAAAGGACTCAAAACTAAGGATAATCAGTGGGGTTATCTGTAATGATATAGAAAATTAATTTACACATATACTGTACGTATATGAGATTTTAAACCAAAGTACACTATTAAGTAACAGTGGGACAATTTACTTTACCTGCACAGCCAACCTCATCTTTTGAGCCATATTTCAGGAGTGCAGCTGTGGTAAATAAAACAAATGAATTACCGTCAAGAAAAATAAATACACAGTCTCGATGCCCTGTAGTGCAAAAGCTCGATGTACCTTTAGCATCCCTTTCGTCATTCATTGCGCTCATTGAAAACTTATGTTTCTCTCTCATCAGTGAGTCATCAGAGTAGGTAGCTGTAAGAAAACACACAGTACTCATCATTCTAGATGTTGCTAAAATAATTGTATTTTATATTGGAGTTTGCCATCTACATATTTGTTGTTTTGTACTGCTTGCAGTAAGTAAGTCTCAAGTGGTACCCGCAGACATTGAAGAAGTCGCAGGAGCAGCAGACACGAATTGTTTGCCTGTGTCTTTGGTCATAACAAGTCGCTCTGTTTCCTTCTTGACAGGCGTGTTGTCCTTTTCTATCATCGTAAACTTATAATCTTTGCCCAAAGGTTCATCAATAGAAGGACTGCTGGGGCGCACTGCATAAAAGAAGGATGCAAGTCAAATTTGCAGGACGTATATACACTGTCGTCATTTAACACATTCTTGATGAATGTGAATGTGATGAATGAATGTGTTCAGGGTGTCCCCCGCCGCCTACTGCCCCAAGTCAGCTGGGATAGGCTCCAGCTTGCCCGCGACCCTGTTCAGAATAAGCGGTATTGAAATTGGATGGATGGATGGATGGAAGTAAATGCTGTCTGTCTCATATTAACAATAATTGTGCCCTCCCATGCATTTCATGTGCTCCCATTCAGACTGGGCCCTGGTCATGGTTCTGGTGTCTCCTTTAAGTTTAAGTACTTTTTCACAAAAAGAAATCAAATGGCTAACTTCCCTGGAAAGTAAACTGAGTCAAATTTACAATTTAACACAAACTGCGTATCTAATTGCTATAAGAAATGTTTTTACCTGTGGTTGTTGTGCTGATTGCAGGGCTGGAGACATTTTTCTGTACGCCATAAACTGGAGGGGGGGGGCGGGAATGATTGAATTGTGCGATAAGGGAAGTAGTAAAGATGTCATTTAAAAAAAAACAATGTTTCTCACATCATTAATATACATGTGTTGGTATTACATATGGTAAAATTGTGATAATACATCAGACTCAATTGCTTTACCTATTTCAGTGTTTGTTCCAGCCGGAGAGATGGTGGCAGGAGGGCTGGTGGTACTGATGAGGTTATTCTGAACACCATACACTGGCACTGATGGACCGAAAAAAAAATAACAAAATCAAGCACTTGGTCTTATACTTGAAGTCCTTGGTCTAGGATGCATCATGGCAGAATTTTGAGCAGAAAGACTGACCAGTGCTGCTGACAGATAGTCCACTGTGTACAGGGGGAGAGCTAAAGGCCATATTCTTCTGAACACCTCCTCCGCCTCCTGCTACTCCTCTTCCTCCTCGCCCACCTCCTAGATGTAGCAACATCAAACAACAGATCAGATCCTGTTTAACCCTCGTAGTGCACCGCTTGCGATAAATGTAAAATGATGTCTTTGAATCAAAGGCAAAGGCATTCAGAAAAACACGAGAGAGCTGAAACTTATGGAGGGGTTCTAAAATGGCCTAAATATCATGACGTCACCGGCTGATAATTCTCAGGCATTGCAGCAATAATAAAAAAACGTTTTGATACCTTAATCTTCACAATTTACATATTTTGCACCATAGAGACCCATTATAATTCATATTTTTGAATGCATCGTAAACCTAATGTGTATACATGCATTTCACGCGATTTTTACATCAATCGCTTGGTTTTCGCTTGGACAGACGTAAGCATGCCACATTGTTGGGTTGAGGTCATTCCAATTTTGCAACTTTAGGTGGCGTCAGAGGATCGCAAATGAGTTTGCCTTTTTGCAGGAGGCTTCAAACCAATGCATTTTACATGAACACGTCCGGTCGGGATTCTTAGTAGGGCTTGGTTGGGACCTCCAGACACAATTTTTTTTCCCTTTTGCAAAAAATAAAGAATAAAAAATCCCTAAGAACTAATAAAAACTATATATGTATGGATAGCACAGATGCCTCTGAACATTTTGAGTGTTTGAAAAAAAAAAAGAATGTTTTTATAACACAAAATACATCATTACAAAAATTGTAAAATGCGTAACTTAAGGCCTTTTTAATTTGGAGCACACAAGGGTTAACGTAAAATATCAAAACACGCAAGGGTCATTCATCCGAGGTGCATTATATTATGTCTTAAAAAGTACAGCAATAATTTGTACTGTACGTACTTAATACGCACAGTACATCAGGGATGTCAAACTAATTTTTGTCACGGGCCACTTTAGAATTACGTCTTCCCTCGGAGGGCTGATTAAACCGAATAAATGTTTAATCATCATATCATATTATTACCTGTACACAAACACACACACACACAAAACCCTGATATTATTGTTCAAGTGAGCGTAAACCGGGTCACAAAGTTATTGCAAAATGTCACAGTTATTCATTACAGATGACAATTTGAAATTTTGATACAGATTTCAGCAAGGTTCATGGAATTTGACACATTTGATTTGCTTTCGCGGACCACATAAAATGATGTGGCGGGCCATATCAGGCCCCCGGGTCTTGACTTTGACACCTGTGCTGGACATGGATTGTTTTCTAGACCCAATTAAAAAAAGTATTCTATTAAAAATTAGGCACCAAATACATGCCAGTTAAGGGGTACCCAGTGTGAAGTGAGAATATCAACGTGCAGAGGTGCTTGTTATAAACCAACCGCATATTTATCACATGGGAAGACTCTCAACGTGTTAAGATTCTATTTCAAGAGTGGGATAGCCAGACGGATGTGTTATTTGACTGACCTGAGTGGTAAATGGTAGATGTGGTGGTTAAGTTGTTGGGGTTTGTATTGTAGCTGTAGCTACTGTTAATACTTCCAGGCCAAACACCGCCATAGGGATCCGGAGCTGTGGACAGACCTAACGTGGACATGACAATTCGTAAGCGTAAGAACTCTTGATATTTCTTCTTGAGGTGGGCAATATTTTTTTTTTTATTTAAAAACAATAACAAGATGAAGGAGCAAACAATCTTATTGAGTGTCCTCCCCTGAATCTCAGAAAAAAAAGTCTGACTTCTGAAATGAATGCAACCTTTCTTGGTCACAGAAAACTCAACCTGGTTTTGAGATGTCTGTCCCGATCCTGGTGTCCAGACTGGTGATCTTGGGAATAATCAACGAGTTGTTGGTCGACGGAATAGTGCTGGTGCTCTCAGATACAATCCTAGTGTCCACACTGGACTTCTTGGGGAGGAGGAGTGAGTTGTTAGGAGACTGAATGGTGCTGGTGCTCTCAGACAAGGTTCGAGTTTCTACAGTGGCCTTCTTGGGAATGGGCAAAGAGTTGTTCGGAGACTGAACGGTGCTGGTGCTCTCAGACTGACTTCCTTTCAGCAGACGCTTCACATCATCCAGTTCAGTCCCTGCCAAGTGCATGTCAACAGTTGACGTTCAATCAACAAATACAAAAAGAGCACAAAAGTGACCGATCTGTGGTCATCATCTTCACATGAACCGCGGTACTCACAACTTGCTGAATTAGAAGCGCTCTGAAGCCTGGCTCGAATCTCACTCTCTGAAAGTGAAAACATCCAACATTGTTTGAATGTTATCACCAACTTTCACAGTTTCTTAAAGCCGAGTGTAAAGATATGTTAACTCTGTCAAAGCTCACAGGAGTGACACGCGTGTCACACCTGTTTTGGTTGCCCAAAACTAAAAGCTGAAAATATCCAAGAATTGTCTTTGAACCAGTGGGATTTCTTGCCGACTGCAAGGGAGGCTCAACCACCAGCCCCCAAAAAAGTATTGCATTGCTGTGTCTACATTTCATTGATTTATCATTTTTGGAAACAACTTTTGGGCTTGAAATGATTTTTTTTCCCAATGCATTTTCGCTCTGGCGGAGAGATCGCCTGTAGATTAAATATAGACATTTTTAATATATAGATGTACTGCTCCATCTTCTGTTGAAATCAGTGATCGAGTAGAGTATTGCTTTTTTTTTCAAACTCGCTGATTGCAGATTGGCTCCCAAAATCCTGGCCACGTAAAGCCTACGTTTTACTGGTCTGAGGTCAACCTCATTAGTTGATGGCCACCCTTTTAAATATAAAATCTAAACCATTCAATTTATTTTTCTTTTTTTTTTCTCCACATACTACCATTTTGCTGCTTTCAGAAGCGCATGCGTACCTCGACTCTGAGATCTCCCTCGTGTGGTGGAACTTGACGGCACCTTTAAGGAGCCTAAGATAAAGGAGAAAGATTGGCAGTTGGATTACATTCGGAGCCACCTCAGAGTTTTAATTAAGTGATTCACTGTGACTCACCGTACTCCTTCCTGGAATACTCAGGAGATGAGTCTGTGCCTGAACTCCCTGAAACATGTCCACACATCAAATGTGTCTGTTCATCATCTCTTCTTCAATTAAATAACTGATGGATGAAGCGATAAATCGTGAAGAGAATGCCAAATATGACTAACCGTCAAAAACATCAGCGTTATTTCCTGCCATGGTTACCATGAGCTTCCGATCCTTCAAAATAGGAGATGATGCTGTGTAGGTTTTGGACACCTTTGTAAAGGTGACCGCACCTGGACTCCCTTCTCTCTTCTCTTCAAGGGTCACAAACCCAGACGACGTGCCGGAGGACCCAAATCCGGAGCGTAACCCCGCCACTGAACTCATTGTGGCGTTTGAGGCTACTGGATTCCCTCCGCCCGATGAGACGGCCAACAAAAGGTCCGTTGGGTGGTGATGAATTCGCCTCTGGTGCCTTTGCTGATCCAAACAGAACTGGTTTTGCTGCAGCAGAGTAGGAACAATCACCTAGAGGGAAAAAGAGGATACAATGTTCCATCATGTTCTTAGATTTTGATTCCAACCATTGACAAGACACAGCCCAGGGCTTAGCATGACTGATACTGTAATTATTTGCCAATTTCAAGTTCAAACCGGTTAATAGCCATGTTTTAAAACAACACACTTTTCTTTGTTTTACCATTTTTGTCCGGTGTGCCCGAAACGTGTTGGGCTTGTTCAAAGGATATAAAGTCACCAGAATCATAAGCATAAGTGCAAACACAAATATATCAAAACCCCGATTACTGCCAAGGTTAAGAACTACATTCATTCTGGGCCCTCTGCTGTTCTCGCTGTATCTGTTCCCATTGGGTTCCATCTTAAGGAAACATGGTATTCCCTTCCACTGCTACGCAGATGACTGCCAGATCTATGTCCCACTGAGCAAGAAAGACGCCTTCTCATTTAAGGCCACTCCTATCCTGTCTGGAAGAAATCAAAACCTGGATGGCACAAAATTTCTTGAAATTCAACGAAAAGAAGACAGAGGTGATATTGTTTGGTCCCAGTGGCCCTTGTACATGGGCCCCCTGTCTCCTTATCTGAAATCAACGGTCTCAAACTTGGCCCTTAAACTGGACAGTGACTTCAAACTCGATCGGCAAATTGGTGCCGTTGTTAAATCAAGCTTCTTTCACCTTAGACAGCTGGCCAAAATAAAACCTCTCCTCTCACATGAACACTTTGAGACAGTAATTCATGCCATTGTCGCATCCCGGCTCGATTACTGTAATGCCCTGTACTTTGGAGTCAGCCAGTCCTCCATTAAGCGCCTTCAGCTGGTCCACAATGCCGCTGCTCGCCTCTTGACTGGTACCGGTACTCGTAAGAGGGAGCATGTAACTCCTACTCTGGCATCCCTTCACTGGCTCCCCATTCATTTTAGAGTTATTTTCAAGATCGTCCTCTTTGTTTTCAAATCTCTGAATGATCTCGCGCCACCTTACCTCTCTGAGCTCATCCGCCCCTACACACCTGCCCGGCGTCTCAGGTCTGTGGACCAGTCTTTGTTAGAGGTACCAAGAGCTAAACTGAGGCTCAGAGGGGATCGAGCCTTTTCTGTTGCGGGTCCCTCTCTCTGGAATGACCTCCCACTGAACATTCGGCAAGCCTCCTCGCTGCCCATCTTCAAAGCCCTCCTCAAAACTCACTTGTATTCTTTGGCGTTCGACTCAGCATGATTTGTCCTTGATTTTACGGCTTGGTGCTTTCCACCGCCTTTATTACCGATTCGTCTTACTGTTTATTGTGTATGTTAAATCGCTCCATGTACAGCACTTTGTATGCAGCGATGGCTGTTTGAAAGTGCTCTAGAAATACTGTTGACTTGACTTGACTTGACTTTGCTGCTGTGACTTGGGAATGTCTCCATTGCGAGACGAATAAAGGTTTTCGTAAAAAATAAATAAAGCTGTATTGTATTGTATTACCTTTAGTGTAGCTTCACCTAGAGGATGCATAATGCAACCACAGCCAGGGCTCCACATAAATAAAGCTGCATTGTATTGTATTCACTTTAGTGTAGCGCCATCTAGTGGGGACATAATGAAACCGCAGCCACTATTTTGGCTTCTATTCTATGCGCCTTATAAGTGCGGCGCACCCTATATCGGAAAACCACTTTAAAATAGGCCATTCATTGAAGGTGTGCCTTATACTCTGAAGCGCCTTACCGTGTGGAAAATACGGTAATTATAATTCTTATAATTAGAATTCTGGTCTAACGTTTGTTCCTAAAATCCTGATCACAAGGTATCTGCTACGAAAGTCCATAAAGTTACACATAGACATGATTTTAGAAAAGCCTCTCCCCATACGTTACATTGTTTTGGTCTGGGAATTATTCAGTTCACTCCTGTTGTCGTGTGAGCTAAGAGAAACACTGTGATCATATTTCACAAGCATCCCTCCAACTCTTTTAGACCTCTTGTCCACCATTCAATGACATGAGGCACATTGGAAGACAAATAGGCATGCACAGTTGCATCTCACTTTCCCTGGTTGAAAATCAGATGAGTGAACCATTACACGCTACCGGGTGGACAAAATATCATTCGCAGTAGTAAGGAAAAACGGTTAATTCATATTTGAAACATAGCATCATATAAATGTAAAAACATCACTGAATAATACCATTAGTTGAGGGAAATGCTTAACTCTTTGACTTTTTGAATCATTCCCAGACTGATGTCACGATACTTCTTCTGCATATGTGACTCCAGGCAAAGGTTTTTCAGAAGGGAACACGCTCCTCATTAAAAGTGTTCACCACAAGCTGGAAAAGGGTGCGGCTTTTTGTTCACTTCAGAAAAGTGCTTCAGTTCCAACGTGGTCCAACACTATTTGGTAACGAGTGTTGAAACTTGTCTGATGTTTTAAGTTTCCGTATGTTAGAAGAATCTATGAGCTAAATTGTATCGTGTTTAAAGTTTCATTTAATCCGCGCACATCTAAACGCCCGTCGTTCGCTCTCAGAGGTCCGCTTCCGCCGATATTGAAGACAATTTTCCTGCGTGCCGAGTCGTTTCTTTGACTTTGTCCGAGAAAATCTCTGACACCGTATGACCAAGAAACGTGACGATGCAATACACTATGTTGTTTCATCCGGTTTTAATTTTTTTCCAAAAGTGCTGATGCTGAAGTTAATGCCATATGCATAAGAGGCTTTGCATGCACATATATCCAACAAGAACAAAATTATTTTTCCTTCATATTCTGGTGTTTTATATCTTCATTTGTGCTACAGTGAATATCTCACAGTAAAAGTCCAAACTTGCCGGACTAGACACGCACCACATGGAACGGACACAATGAAATACGGTTATTGTTGCTGCGCCATAATTTAAATATGCCAAAAATTGCATCTTTTCAACATCTGTACACATGGGCATGTTTGTCCTTTTGATTACAATTTTTTTTTTCCACTAAACAGTCCACAGTCAAGTCACTCACATGCATAAATCCCCGCGACCCAGAAAATATCTAAATATAAGCAATGGGTCAAAGAGATTGCTTACATTTTGAACTTAAGTTGCAATTCTTAATATATATATATATATATATATATATATATATATATATATATATATATATATATATATATATATATATATATATTTTTTTTTTCCAACCTCAGAAACAACAGACGTGCAGACAATAAAGTGCATTCACATGTATCTACATGTATCAGAATGAATCTTAAGCAATCCTAATGGCTTGCAGGCAAAAACAAATAAATACATAAAAGTAACTCCAGTCTTACCACTCAGATAATTTTTTTCCAACAAATGATATTTCCTTTCAGGTATTAAGTGCAGGTGCTAAAGAATATGCTGTGCTCTTCCTTGCAAATGTCTGGTGATTTTATGTATAAGTTGTGTGACTCATAACTTCAGCTGACAAGTTGGAACAAAGGTAGGCAGAGGGGGCGGTTATTTCACTCGCACAGGAAAAATAGCCCCGGGCCCAAATACTGAGAGCAAAATGCTAGTTTTAAGCATGTGAAAGTGAGTAAACATTGTTGTTCTGTGATGATATGACTGAGATTTAAAAACAAATTTAGATGAAGATTCAATCAAGGCAAATATGTTGTTTTTAAGTGCAAAGGTGGGGAAAATACGCAAAGGGGAAGAGGTGTGTGGAATCAACAAAAATGTGCTTTGCTGGTGTGAATTGTAAAGACCGTTTGATTAAACTTTCACCACTGTACGTGCACGTTTAAATTTCTAAATGATGTGAAGGAAAATTGTAAATAGTACTGCGATTTATCCATTTGTATTTAATTGAAAGATGTTTGTTGTTTTTTTTTTTCTCTTTCTCCTTTCTACATACATTCTTGCTGCTGGAGGCTGTAAATTTCCCCAGTGTGGGACGAATAAAGGATATCTTATCTTATCTTATCTTATTACATCATAGACAGCGACATCATTACAACAAACTGAGGCGCAGATCACTTTCCAAAAGTGGATTTTGCAGCGTGTCCAAATGTTACACTTTGTGAAACTTTACAACATTGGAGGATTTGGTTTGTTTATTTGGGCCACCTAATGGTAGTGAGGCGTGACACAGCGCCACCTAACAAAGACGACTGCGCTTCTTGTTTACATTTTCCCAAATCGGGATCAGTGCTTTAAACAAAGTACAACAGACGCGTCACCCATCGTTGCCAGAACATGTCATCTCTAAACCATTACGTTCATTCAAATTCTCCCAAGTAAATAACGTGTGAGTCAATATAGATCCGTACTCCGATATGCATAGAGTTGAGAAACGTATGATCCATCACTGCTGTCTGAAGGTAGTTAAGACCATCACAAATGAATTCTTAATCCTAAACACTCGATCCAGGGATTTAAGACTTCTCAGCATTGTTTTTCAACGGGTAGCTGATTTTTTTTTCCCCGTTTCTTTCTGTGACCTCACCTCCGCCCCAGAAGTACTTAAGAAAAATTGTGGCCACCTCTTTAATTTAAATTGCCCATCCCTGAATTAGAAGGTGGCACCATGAATTTGACTCCAAAAGCTTATTAAAATGTGACAGATCGGTTTGATTTATTGCCAAGCTGTGTTCTCATACGCTGATTACATGTATTTTTTTTGGGGGGGGGGGGGGGGGGCTCCCATCTGTGTCCCACAAAAGCTTTTCCTCTTCGTGATATCATCGACTCACCTTCTATGAGGAATTAATCTGCGGCGGGGCCGGCTCATCGGTGGGTGGGGCCCTTTGCTTGGCTGTGGGGGTGGCAGCAGTGTGGCACCTGTGTCCTGTGCTTTGATGGGGGCTGGCACAGGTGTTGTCCTGCCTGCCGTGCCCTTCCTCATTGTGCCTGCACAGCAATTCCAGTCCACTTCAGATGACTAACATGTATTAGAGATGGTGTTGATTCACTCACGTGTCTTGATAGACAACGCCCGTGGGTTTTAGTCGCTTGGTGTGTGGCCACTCCTTAATTTGCTAGACAAAACCCTTAGAATTTCAGTTTCTACAGGTGTTGACTGTTTAGGTATTACATAGCCAATAGTTACCCTTAAAAAAAAAAAAAGAGATAAATATAAATTTTTGCGGCCGGCCCGGTAGTCCAGTGGCTAGCACGTCGGCTTCACAGTGCAGAGGTACCGGGTTCGATTCCAGCTCCGGCCTCCCTGTGTGGAGTTTGCATGTTCTCCCCGGGCCTGCGTGGGTTTTCTCCGGGTGCTCCGGTTTCCTCCCACATTCCAAAAACATGCGTGGCAGGCTGATTGGACGCTCTAAATTGTCAGTAGGTTTAAGTTTGAGCCCGAATGGTTGTTTGTTTCTGTGTGCCCTGTGATTGGCTGGCAACCGATTCAGGGTGTCCCCCGCCTACTGCCCGGAGACGGCTGGGATAGGCTCCAGCACCACCCGCGACCCTAGTGAGGATCAAGCGGTTCGGAAGATGAATGAATGAATGAATACATTTTTGCCTCGTAAGTGACGAAGCTATGACAAAGAACCTAATGATTAGAATTTTGGTTCTTTGTCAAAGCTTAGTCATTTACGAAGCAAAAAAAAAAAATCATATTTGTCTCATTTATTATTATTATTATTTTGTCATCAGAATCTAATGAACCCAGCTAAACATCCATGCTCCCCTGTGAAAGTCAGTAGAGGTTGGCTTCTTCCTTGATGTAATAATTTATACTTTCATCGCAGCCTATTGCGGTTGCTCAGTTGTTTCTCAGTTGGTAAGAAGGTGCGAGCTGTGCACAATTTTGAATGTGTGCAATCGAGAGGGAACATTGCTTTGGAGCATCCCTGAGCAGCTGGTAGCTCACCGGTTGATTTAGTGAGTTTAAGCGATACGGCACGTAGCCCCTCACCTGAAGACTGGGGGGGCGAGATGGGAAGTATGTCAATAAGTAACCAGCCTCACTTCAAATTGCGAAGTTGGTTATAGAATGCAGAAATAGCGCACACCAACAGCACCATGTGTTGTAACTGAATGAAAAAGTTCATGAACCTGTTCATATTTTAGGCGAACATAAACAGAATGTAGTGTATTTTGGCCTTAAGAACATTTTTGCAAAGACGCTCAGAAAATATATTAATTGCAAATATTGACAATTTAGTTTTTGGGATCGATTCTCTAAATATCGGCCTGCCGTGAAATATCGACATTTTGGTATCGATCTGCCCATGCCGAGTGTGTACTTCCGTTTTGAGGTGTCATGGCTGCGCCCTGTTCGCGTTAGGTCAAGCTAGCTGAACACATTTGCCTCCCACAACGCTGCTCTTTCGAGTGCAGGAATGACGTTGAAAGATGCTAGGAAGTGGAACCGATGTGTATCTACGGTTTACGTCCTGGGTGTGTGGACGATGCTCGGCTCCGTTGCATATTTGTATTACACGGGTCGTTTCAAAAATAGCACAGGTAAGTGGATGTGATGAGGGTTCAACTTTTACTCCGAGTCGAGCAACAAAGCTTTAACATGTTTTTACTTGTACGTGCAAATTAAAATTGATATGCTAAGATTTAAATTGCTGGGGTAATTTTCCGATTTTGCTAAAAATCTGAGGGTCTGACGTTGTAATCGTGGATCGTTGGACTATGCTATGGAGATAAATTGCCTTTTTTTTGTGAAGGTGCTCTGTGGTTTTGTCAGCCTATTTTCCACTTGCTAATTCCCTCAACGTTTGTCCCATCAGACTCGGCTCAAAATGAAGAGGCAAAAGCAAGAGTACCGAAGAATCCAAATGAATTTATCTACCAGACGCCTCACAACAAAACTATCGTCGTCTACAAAAAAGACTTTGTTCCATACACAACAAGGATCTACAATTTCGTGCAGTCCTTCACCGGTGGTTCTGGGACTGCAGACAAATGAAATTAAAAATGGACAATGTGGACGAGTATTAAGGACACACTATGATGCCGTACAAATCAATACATTTGTATGAGGGTGAACTCCAGTCAACTAAGTACAACTCCAAGAAAGCTACCATCTGCTTTTGGGTTGTCATGTCATTTCCTAAAAAAAGGGAATATTATTCTCGATACCTTGGTTCACAGTTGTGAAATAAATTGTGCTCAAATACACATTACATGGCATCAATAAAAAAGGCAGTGTCTTCTATTGTACATGGACAAAACATTTTTTATGTTGCTGTTGAGGGAAAATAGTTCATTTAAATTCATACTGAAAATTAATTTTCTACTGATTAAAAATTCATCGATTAGATGGTCAGTATTTGGTGGACAATATTCAAAGTCATAATTTTCTCCCACACAGATATCAGTCATGATCCCAACTTATCATTTTATGTGGTCTGTGAACATTTAGCATACTCTGTATTTTCCTTGAATTCTGTTCAAAACTATCCATCCATCCATTATGTGAACAGATTTATCCTCAGGAGGGTGACGGGTGTGCTGGAGCCTATCCAAGCTGATTTTGGGGATGAGGTGGGGTACACCCAGACAATTGCAGGGCACACATAGACAAAGAAGAACCAATTACAGTCACAATCTCATTAAAGGACAATTTAGACTGTTCAGTTAACCAACTGTACATGTTTTTAGATTATGAAGGAAACCAGAGTACCCGAAGAAAGCCCATGCAGCAGGAACATGTAAACTACACCCAGGAGGTCTGGTGGCCAGAATCGAACCCATGACCTCTGCACTGTGAGATGGACCCGCCCAAATATTATAAGCTTTTGCCACGCCGCGGGTGCTTTGCAAGCCACGTGTGTAAATGCATTACTTAACTTTTGGGCGAGCAGATGTCATGGCTGTTTCATATTAAATGTGAATAAATATTTCTGTTGACACAAAAGATGAGCATTCGTTCCTAAATGCATTTGTTACATTGACTGTGTTTCCACTGTTATAAGTGATCCTATGAAAAGCAGTTTGAGCATTTGATATCCAGGGCACACAAGTAGAATGACTTAAGTGCCACGTTGGCCTGCTACTTCACAACTCCATCCATCCATCCATTTTCTGAACCGCTTAATCCTCACTAGGGTCGCGGGGGGTGCTGGAGCCTATCCCAGCCGTCTCCGGGCAGTAGGCGGGGGACACCCTGAATCGGTTGCCAGCCAATCGCAGGGCACACAGAGACGAACAACCATCCACGCTCACAATCACACCCAGGGACAATTTAGAGTGTTCAATCAGCCTGCCATGCATGTTTTTGGAATGTGGGAGGAAACCGGAGCACCCGGAGAAAACCCACGCAGGCCCGGGGAGAACATGCAAACTCCACACAGGGAGGCCGGAGCTGGAATCGAACCCGGTACCTCTGCACTGTGAAGCCGATGTGCTAACCACTGGACTACCGGGCCGCCCACTTCACAACTCAACTCTATTTATATAGCACTTTCAAACAGCCATCGCTGCATACAACGTGCCGTACATGGAGCAACTAACATATACAACAGTAAAGCAACAACGTCGCAATTAAACCTTAATAAGCCAATATACTACTACTAGTAACACTTTCAGGCCCAACTAGTAGGCACGTGGCCTCATTAACAAAGAACAAATGCTGAAACGGCTTCAGAGTCCACCTGAGGGGGGAACCATAACTGCTGTCCTGTACTGTAATGCAACGTAAGTGAAAGTGAAACTCCGGAAAAGAACCCGTAGAGGGGGACAAAGTCCCTTCCACTTCGTGTCCGTATGTGTAATGTACTAGATGTGCCAGTGTGCTGAGAAACATACCGGGAATCAAAACAATGAAAGCGATCATCCAAAGAGTTACCAGGGCGTCTGTGACAGGTAAACGGTTCCCTCGATTTGAAAGAATGTGCTGTGCTGTGGTTGCCGATCGTTTCAATAGCGTCTTGAATGCACTTTAAGCTAACAGTAGCCTAGCATGTATTGTACTGTATAGTATAGTTAGCATTAGAGCGACTTCATACTTGTGTACTTAAAGCAGGAGTGCCCATTACATGGATCCTGCTCTACCAATAGATCTAAAACAGGTACCAAGTAGATCCGAGGAGTGTCGAGGAGAAAAAAAACAACAATTTGAGTGTTTTTGTACATGTTAGTCATATATTTTTGGTGTTAATGTACGCTGCAACCTAATCATCCTATCAGTCCCATTTTCACCAAAAAATATTTAAAAAATGATAGTTAAGAGGCTACAAAAGTGCATTGCATGCCTCAATTTCAAGCTGTTTCTCATCATTGCATGCGCGTGTGTGTGTGTGTATGTGTGTGTGTGTGTGCGGGCGCGTGCCGGTAAGGGTAGATCTGGGGAGGTTAGTTGATCTAAAAGTAGATCTTCGATCCAAAAAGTTTGGGCACCCCTGACTTAAAGCAAATATCATGTCTACATATTAAAGTTAAGGGGTACATGTAACGCTCGGAGTCGGGCACTGAATGCTAATACCATTCATTCATTCATTCATCTTCCGAGCCGCTTGATCCTCACTAGGGTCGCGGGGGGTGCTGGAGCCTATCCCAGCTGTCTTCGGGCAGTAGGCGGGGGACACCCCGAATCGGTTGCCAGCCAATCGCAGGACACACAGAGACGAACAACCATTCGCACTCACACTCACACCTAGGGACAATTTAGAGTGTTCAATCAGCCTGCCATGCATATTTTTGGAACGTGGGAGGAAACCGGAGCACCCGGAGAAAACCCGCGCAGGCCCGGGGAGAACATGCAAACTCCACACAGGGAGGCCGGATCTGGAATCGAACCCGGTACCTCTGCACTGTGAAGCCGACGTGCTAACCACTGGACTACCGGGCCGCCATGCTAATACCACCGCAGAACAAATGTATCATAGCCGAAAGTTGACCATGAATGGCTGCTATACCCCCTTTCATGCTTTCGCGTCCACACTCAGACGTGCACTTGATCCACTCATCAACTTGTTCTCCTTTTTCCTGCAGTGGGAAATGATACGATCAGTTCAATAGGACGGGGTGTGTGTGTGCTGCTCGGGATATCTGCGGAGGACACCCACACAGATGCCGAGTACATGTAAGTGTTTGAGGTATCCCGAGTGAAAAGTTCTCACAGCGACATATTTAGCTTTGAAAATAGTTGGATAAAGAACAGTCCTTTCGCATCAAGTGAGCAGTTGCAATGTTTTGTCACTGCAATTCAACGTTGTGACGCTGAGGGGAAAAAAAAAATCGGCGATATCACACATTATCAGCTAGAATCACGAAATCAAAGTGTTGTCTTCATCCGATGCTTTCTCAGCCTAACCTTACCTCATAGATGTGGCCAAGACATTTACCATCATATAAAAAAATATCCCTTTTTTTGACACTTTTTGTAATGCAAGAAATATGACCGATGTTGGATGAATAAAAGAAAATATGAAACATTTACGGAAAGTGCGAAAAATGAATCAAAACAATAAAAATCCTTCATTAGGGAAAACCGAGAAAACGTTGCTAAGTGTGCACATGGTAGACTGAAGTCGTTACATTCAAGCTCACGTTTGACTAACTCCTCCCATTTATTGAATGCATCAAAGGTATTTATTTAACTGCTGAAATCAATCAATTATAATATAAATATAAATTTATTTTCCATGGACGACTCGAGTTGTGTCCTTTCAAGCTTGGGAGATGCATCGTGGGGTCTGTTGTGGCCTACATTTCACAGATTTGTCTACATTGATGTTTTGCTCGCAGCATACGCAAGATCTTGAACCTGCGGCTGTTTGAAGATGAGAATGGTCGGGCTTGGAGCAAAAGTGTCATGGACCAGGACTATGAGGTTCTGTGTGTGAGCCAGTTTACACTACAGTGCATACTGAAGGGCAACAAGCCGGACTTCCACTTGGCGATGCCCGCAGAATTGGCCCAACCTTTCTATGCCAGCATCCTGGAGAACATGAGGAGTTCCTACAAGCCTGAACTGGTTAAAGGTGGGTCAACTAATGACACCTTCACTTGGTATGTTCTAATAAAGTTTGACATAACATAATATGGGGCAGTCCGGTAGTCCAGTGGTTAGCACGTCGGCTTCACAGTGCAGAGGTACCGGGTTCGATTCCAGCTGCGGCCTCCCTGTGTGGAGTTTGCATGTTCTCCCCGGGCCTGCGTGGGTTTTCTCCGGGTGCTCCGGTTTCCTCCCACATTCCAAAAAACATGCGTGGCAGGCTGATTGGACGCTCTAAATTGTCCCTAGGTGTGAGTGTGAGTGCGAATGGTTGTTCGTTTCTGTGTGCCCTGCGATTGGCTGGCAACCGATTCAGGGTGTCCCCCTCCTACTGCCCGAAGACAGCTGGGATAGGCTCCAGCACCCCCCGCGACCCTAGTGAGGATCAAGCGGCTCGGAAGATGAATGAATGAATGAATGAATAACATAATATTTGCATTTTTTAAACATTTTTTTACATTACAATTTACATATAATATTTACACAATATTTTTGGATGGATGTCTCAAATGACACTTCATAAATGAAATATAAGTCAATATTTGCAATGCACACAGTAATTCGTCGCACTTGAATTCAGTAGCGACCCCCTCCCCCCCACCAAGTACATAATATTTATAAGGCCAAATTTAATGGTGTACATACATGTAGAAGTACATTTTGAAGTAATTAACATGACTTAATGCTGTATACTAATAGATTTAAACATGTAGAAGTTAGGTTAGTTTATGAATAACAAAATACAGTTAACATACATGTAGTACAGTACTGTATATCTTGCCCTATGTGACTCACTGTTGTTTTGGTGATTTTCGCCGTTTCTCGCCGACCTTTTGCGGACTTTTTGTGGACTTTAAATAAATAAATAAATGTTTGAAAAAATCCGCGACGCACTGAAGCCCCGATAAACGAACCGCGCAATAGCGAGGGATCAAGTCAAGTCAACAGTATTTCTCGAGCACTTTCAAACAGCCATCGCTGCATATAAAGTGCTGATTTCTTCCAGACAGGATAGGAGTGGCCTTAATGAGAAGGCGTCTTTCTTGCTCAGTGGGACATAGATCTGGCAGTCATCTGCATAGCAGTGGAAGGGAATACCATGTTTCCTTAAAATGGAACCCAATGGGAGCAGATACAGCGAGAACAGCAGAGGCCCCAGAATTGAGCCCTGTGGAACACCACATGACAGTGGAGCAGTGCGTGACTCAGAGCAGCCAAGGCTGACACAAAAGGTCCTGTCAGCTAGATAGGACCTAAACCACTCAAGAGCACTGCCGCCAATGCCCACCAAGTGCTGCAAACGAGTCAGCAGAATACTGCGATCCACTGTATCAAATGCTGCAGTTAAGTCCAATAAAACCAGACACACGTGGTCTCCAGAGTCATTTGCCAGGAGGATGTCATTAGAAACGCCTAACAGGGCTGACTCCGCGCTATGCATCGTCTTGAAACCTGACTGGAAGACCACCAAGATGTAATGTTCATCCAAGACTGTATTACCTTTTCTCATGCAAATTCCTACAAACGACATTTTATTTATTTATGTCTGTTTGTGTCACCTACATGCTTACATATTTGCCTTGTGTTTTAGATGGAAAGTTTGGGGCCTCCATGAGTTTACAAATTCAAAATGATGGTCCCGTAACCATTGAACTGACGTCACCTCCTGTTTCTTCAGACCCCCGGCAGGTACTGAATGTTGAAAGCTACACATGTACTGTTTTTAATACGTCAAAACACTGAACACTTGACAAGTTGAATTTATTCACAAATGTTTCATGGTAATTGTACATTTGAACGATTTGAATCTTTATAGTGCTCAGAATTGTGTTATTTGTTACCGTTGATGTTGGGAAGTCCTCTATGGATAACCCTGTTGCATAAGGTCGAACCTGAGCCTTTTTACAAATGTCTTCCATTTGATTGATAATTATTTTGTTACTTAAGTTTGATAGTGGGGCGGCCCGGTATACAGTGGTTAGCACGTTGGCTTCACAGTGCAGAGGTACCGGGTTCGATTCCAGCTCCGGCCTCCCTATGTGGAGTTTGCATGTTCTCCCCGGGCCTGCGTGGGTTTTCTCCGGGTGCTCCGGTTTCCTCCCACATTCCAAAAATATGCATGGCAGGCTGATTGAACACTCTAAATTGTCCCGAGGTGTGAGTGTGAGCGTGGATGGTTGTTCGTCTATGTGTGCCCTGCGATTGGCTGGCAACCGATTCAGGGTGTCCCCCGCCTACTGCCCGGAGACAGCTGGGATAGGCTCCAGCACCCCCCGCGACCCTGGTGAGGATCAAGCGGCTCGGAAGATGAATGAATGAAAGTTTGATAGTAGTTTTTTTTTGTGAAGTGTGGAGGAACCCTTGAAGATGAATGAACTTAATTAACTTAACACTCCTATTCCCCCTCCCCTCCCCCCCGCAGTTGTCCAAGCAGGAGAAGCAGCAGCAAAGGAAAGAAAAGGCACGCTCCAAGGGAACCTCCGAGTCAAGTCGGGAGAAGAGCGCCCTACGTTCCCGACAGGACACTAATGCGAGTAGTGGTGCAGAGGGTGACGTGTCTTCAGAAAGGGAGCCCTAGATCTCCAGACTGAGTGTGGTAGGAAAATACACAAAAAAAACATATCAGTGTATTTTGTACTGTGAAAAAGTATTTGCCCTCTTCATGATGTCTGTGTTCTTTGCATATTTATCAGTATTTGAATAGGATTGGCTGGCAACCGATTCAGGGTGTCCCCCCGCCTACTGCCCGGAGACAGCTGGGATAGGCTCCAGCACCCCCCGCGACCCTTGTGAGGATCAAGCGGTTCGGAAGATGAATGAATGAATGGATGATACTTAATTTTTTTTTTCAATTTTTCCAAGACTTAGGGTAAAAAAAAAAATACAAAAGGGATCTAGAATCGGCTGGTACTGAATGTGTTTTAATGTGCTTGAATGTTTGAACATGATTACCATGGTTCATGTAAGAGCTTTTCCAAATGACTAATGTCGCAATATCATGAATAAATGTGTTTCTTCAATGTTTTCTTTTGCCTGATTACATCAAAAATCTATCTGAAATTGCCATTAGGATGCAAAGTTTTACGGAATCGGATGAGCTTCTTTGTAGATCTGAGGCTCGACACATTAGACACTTATGCCACTACTTAAGGAACCCAGAGATACAGTATGTGGGTTTTCCACAAGGTGCCAATTCAAATGTGCTAAAATTTCCATTATAAAGGCCTGCAATTCTGGGAAGGAAAAAAAAAACAACAGCAAAAATCCTCTGAATGTTTGACTCAAAGTCCCACAGCTAAATAAGTGGCTTACCATGTGAGTAAATGACACAAATTTCCTCCAGGACTCTAAAGCACTGATGTGATTCTATATGCTAGTTGGCCACAGTTTAAGAACTAGTCATCTGGAGCACATTGAACTACTTCTAAGATTTGGACTGACACCATCAACATTTGTTTGCTTGTATTCTCATTATTTATAACCACGCAAATACTTTTCAGCTTGGGAATGCTGCTGATACTAATGTGTTGCGTTCGTGAATGCACAACATTAATTGAGGCTAAATATCAGTATATAAGGTTACTTAGGGTGACCTGACTTTCCTCATTGAATTGAAATGCTGGAACCTGTTCCAGCCCTCCTACGAACAAACAACCCCGAATTCCATTGTTTTTTTTTTTTTTGTTTTTTTTTCTTCAGAAAAACGCAGATCAATGGTGAAATGGAATGTTCAGAGCGAATTACCGTACTTTGTGAAGCATGATCTTACGCAAATACTCTTCATCGTGCCGCTCCTTCTGGAGTTGCCGCCTTGGCCACTGGGTGGCAATATAATACAATCTAAGAGACAAAGACGGGTCACCACAAATCAGAAAATTTGCCCTTGAGTATTAAAAAAAACAAATAGATATGGATTGTTACTGTATGTTCCCACGATTTTATGAGCTGGTCAGCTTTTTAACTAAAGTTAGCTCATAATCCCTCATGAACATTTCTGACGCTTGACGGGACTGCGACAAACTGACATCACTATTTTGCTCATGTAAAGGATACATTTTCTTTTCATCCTCTTTTTTTTGTTGACTTAATTTTATTTCAATAACACCTGCTTGTGTTATTTTATGATCTGTATGCAATTGTGTCACTGACATAGACTAATGGAAGCCGTATGTTGGGGTCACCTACAAACGTCACCAGCCAACAACAGCTAGTCGGGGTGAGGGGGGGGGTCTTGATCTCAGACCCCATGGCGATTGGCTGGTTCGCCTCCCCGTGTGACGGCGACTCTGATCATTACATAATAATAAGGTCCAAGTTGAAGCACTCTGACCTCTCTACAGTCAAAGATAAACAGCACAAAGTGCGGCGAAGGTCAGCTCCGCTCACCCCGCCTGCTACTATATGTAACCCCGCCCGCTTCCATCGTGCACTTCACGACAGTCGAACAACATGGCGATCATACCCGCCAGCGTGTCGGTGCCGTTTCTGGGCGTCGGCGTGCTTCTCGCCCTGGTGGCGCTCACCTACAAACAGCTGAGTGGATATCTGAAAAAATGGGTGGTCATGAAGCCGATCCCGGCCGTCAGCCGCACGTACCCATTCATCGGTAACGCGCTGGACCTGAAGACCGACGCGGTAGGTGAGTGGACGCCGTGCTCCGGTTGTCACACTTTGCAGGGAATTCTTGGGAGAAATGTTCCCTCGGACTGCTTTTTAAATTTAAACTTCACCACCGCGTGTACGCGCGCATGCCATAAAAGTTGTGTGTGTTCGATTGCAAAAAAAAAAAAAAAAAAAAAGTCAGATTTTTCCAGCAACAAATTCATAATTTTTGAGATTTGTATTTATTTATAAATGTTATGAGAATAACGTTTTTTTTTGTTTTAAGAAAAAAGTGTACATGCACATGCCATAAAGGTTGCCTGCGTTCAATTGCAAAAAAAAGTCACATTTTTCCAGCAACAAATTCATAATTTTTGAGATTTGTATTTATTTATAAATGTTATGAGAATAACGGTTTTTTTTTGTTTTAAGAAAAAAGTGTACATGCGCATACCATAAAAGTTGCGTGCGTTCAATTGCAAAAAAAAGTCAATTTTTTCCAGCAACAAATTCATAATTTTTTAGATTAGTTTTTATCTTTTAAATTTATGAGAATAACGTTTTTTGTTTTAAGAAAAAAGTGTACATGCGCATGCCATAAAGGTTGCCTGCGTTTCAATTGCAAAAAAAGTCACATTTTTCCAGCGACAAATTAATAATTTTTGAGATTTTTATTTATTAATGTTATGAGAATAACGTTTTTTTTTGTTTTAAGAAAAAAGTGTACATGCACATGCCATAAAGGTTGCCTGCGTTCAATTGCAAAAAAAAGTCACATTTTTCCAGCGACAAATTCATAATTTTTGAGATTTTATTTTTTAATATTATGAGAATAACGGGGGTTTTTTTCTAAAAAAAAAAAAGGCAAATTTTGTCAGGGCGAAAGCCACACACTCTTACGAAAATACTTCGCCCCCCACCCCTTCCCAAGATGAAATGTTAATTTTTGTAACCAATACAACTGTTCGTTGCCAATGATTTTGCAGACCCCCAAAATTTGTGTCTTCATCTTGTGTTGCAGAGTTCTTTGGGCAAATTCAGGGCTATGTGGAAGAGTTCCGCGATGCGCCGCTGGTTAAACTCTGGCTTGGGATTGTGCCCTTTGTGCTTCTTTATCACGCAGAAACTGTCGAGGTATAGTATACACATAACATAGCAGCGGTGCGTCAGGAAAGTATACAGACCAATTCCACATTTTGTTTTGGGGTGGGGTGGGGGGGGGGGTATTTGTGGTATTTGTAAAAAGGAACCACAGAGGAGCAGGCAAGGGAGGAAGGAGTAAAAACGGATCTAAACAATTATTTTGTGCTCAAATAAATAAACGAATGAATGATTATATAAAATAAGAATCTAAATGTGATGCAACAGGGATCAAAGTCTATACGGTGGGGCCTTGAGATAAGAGTGACCTGACTTGAGAGCTTTTCGAGATAGGATTAAAAAAAAAATTTTTTTTGCCCTTCATGTCAAATTTTCCGTACCCCGCTCTAAACCGTCTTGGAGGTTTAGGGACCTTCGACGACGTCTTTTGGTTTGACTACAAAAAAGCAGGAGAAACATTTCAAGGAGGGTCAGAGCAAACCTGAACCCAATTTATTGTACGTGGTTCAGGAGTGTATCATTAGGAGCAATAAAATACGTATACACCATTTCTGACAGAGGCAATATAACAAAATGGCGAAAAGACGGAAGCACTTTCCAGACGCACCGCATATATTCGATGCCAGTTTACTTATGTTTTGTCGAATTCACCTTTTCCCTCCAGCCAATTGTGAGCAACCCTGCCCACATGGAGAAATCGATCACTTACAGCTTCCTCCATCCCTGGCTTGGAACCGGTCTGCTCACCAGGTACGGAAATGCAACAAAGTTTCGTGCAATTCATCCAAAATGCCTCCTTCCGTCCAAAAAAGACGACTTCCTGTTGGTTTTCCCGGGAATTTTTCCGTGGATCGGTGATGTCGATATGCGACGATCGCGTCAAGGGCGAATTTCCACCCCCAAAAAACGGTCACTTATGCCAAAGCATCTATGGCCAAAATTTCATATCTCGATAACGATTTTACGATGGATTCCATGAAAAGACGATCGTAGCTGCGCCGCTACCAAAATAGGACGTGGGCGATAATCATGAGGGAAGTGTGGATCGATTGAAAGGCAAGGCTTGATCCCAATTCAATTGAATGAACCGATGAGGCGTCAGGCTGTGCGAACGTTTTTCGCAGAAACTTTGCCGTTTTATACACCGGCGATTGCGAAATTATCAATCCGGTCACATTTACTGTACATCAGGGGTGTCCAAACTTTTTGCGAAGGGGACCAGATTTTATGTGGTAAAATGTCGGGGGGTCGACCTTGGCTGACATTCTTTACATTGAACAACAATATTGTTCAACAAATTTTAGGAAGCCAGTCTGTTTCACATTTCCATTTTTATTTTAATTTCAACAATCTTAAGAATTTCTTTTGGTTCATTTGAAACAGGAATTTGAAATATGACATATCAGTCAATATAAACACGGAGTGATGTGATGCCCTCTAGTGTCTAAATGCTATTACTCATTTAGTGAATGCTATTACTCATTTAGCCACTAGAGGGAAGCAGTACTCTATGAAACATCACTCACCAGTCGACGAGACCTCAGTCAATGCAACACGTATTCCATTGCGCCCAACCTGCGGGCCAGACGGCACTGATTTTATGACGGGGGCCGAGGGCCGGATGAAATTCGACAGCGGGCCGGATTTGGCCCCCGGCACGGACTTTGGACATGCCTGCTGTACATGATGTCACAGCATACGACTGTCGCAGCTCCGCAAGATGGCGGACTTCCCGTGTCTCTATTCTGCTATCTTTTTTTTTGGTTTGTTTTTTTGGCGTGCGTGTACTCCCGGCGCCGGAATGTCACCTTTCGTCCAAACGATCCCGAGGGCCGAATTAACTAACTTTGCTTGAAATTTTGACAGCACAGGTCCAAAGTGGCGCCAACGGCGCAAGATGCTGACACCCACGTTCCACTTCACCATCCTGCAGGACTTCCTGGAAGTGATGAACGAGCAGGCCGAGGTCCTGGTGACTAAGTTGGCCTCCCAAGCGGGCAGAGGCGCCTTCAACTGCTTCAACTATGTCACGCTGTGCGCACTGGACATCATCTGCGGTCGGTGTACTATCGGAATTGGCAACAAACGACGGTCGCGCAGTAGAATTTACGGGGGCCGAATCGGTTTCTTCCACTCTTTAGCATTTTTTTAAAAATACCTAACGTATCCACTTTTTCCCACATTTCTGCCCTCATTTGTCCGTTTGTGGCTGAAGACGCGTGGGGGCAGGTGACCCTCTTATGCCCGCGGAAGTAGATAATTTTACAATTTTGCATCTCTTTTGTAGAAACTGCCATGGGAAAGAAAATCCACGCCCAAAGCAATTCCGAGTCCGAATATGTCCAGAGTGTCTACAAGTACGTTTTAAATGTGCATTAAAAAAAAAGTATTGCACAGTTTAAGGAAATAATGCGATGCTTTTGTGTTTGCTTCAACAAGAATGAGTGACATCATCAGTCGCAGACAGAGGGCGCCATGGTTTTGGCCCGACTTTACGTATAAATACTTTGGCGAGGGGAACATGCACGACAGTACGCTCAAATTGCTACATTCGTTCACATACGAGGTAAGTGTGTGTGTGTGTGTGTGTGTGTGTGTGTGTGTGTGTGTGTGTGTCGGTCTGTCTCGAGCAGTGGTGTCAAATTCATTTTTGTCACTGGCCACTTTGGAGTTATGCCGTATGACGGTGAAACTACAAAAAAACAACAACAACAAAAAACAAACAAACCAAAACTCTCCTCGCATTATTACTTTTACACAACACCAACTGGTTTTGAAATCAGTCAAGTCCACTCTAATGGTCTGCTCCTAGCATCATAAAATGACCGCAAAATCTCAACATTATTTGTGACGTGACAATCTGACATTTCAGTACAGATTTGACACACGTGATTCGCTTTTGCGGGCCATATAAAATGACGTGGCCGGGTCAGATGTGGTCCCCGGGCCTCGAGTTTGACACCGGTGATCTAGGGAGTGCGTGTCTCTCTTTCTCTAGATAGAGAGAACGATATACACGCACACACACATACATTGTGTGTTTTTAGTAGACCATTTGAACTCGCAGCCTGAAACGAGTGAACTCCTGTCAGGTGATTCGGGAGCGAGCCGAGAGTCTGAAACTGGAGGACAAATCGAAGACCAGGAAGAGGCGGGCGTTCCTGGACATGTTGCTCGAGACCAAAGACGAGGACGGAAACACCATGAGCCACCCGGACATCCAGGAGGAAGTGGACACCTTCATGTTCAGGGTTGCTACATTCATTCATTCATTCATCTTCCGTACCGCTTGATCCTCACTAGGGTCGCGGGGGGTGCTGGAGCCCATCCCAGCCGTCTCCGGGCAGTAGGCGGGGGACACCCTGAATCGGTTGCCAGCCAATCACAGGGCACACAGACGAAAAACCAGCCACGCTCACATTCACACCTCGGGACAATTTAGAGTTTTCCACTAACCTGCCACCCATGTTTTTGGAATGTGGGAGGAAACCGGAGCACCCGGTGAAAACCCACGCAGGCCCGGGAAGAACATGCAAACTCCACACAGGGAGGCCGGAGCTGGAATCGAACCCGGTACCTCTGCACTGTGAAGCCGACATGCTAACCACTGGACTACCGGGCCGCCAGGGTTGCTACACTACACTTTATATTCATTTACTTTCATATTCATTCGTGGCCGCTTAGCTTCATGAGGGGGGGCGGGGCGGGGTGGGGCGGAGCCCATCCCAGTCGTCTTTGGACAGCAAGCAAAGTACGAATAAAATAAATATATATCGATAAAATCTGAGAATATGCGAGCCCAACGGCGTCGCAGCGCGGGTAACATCGCTATAGTTTGCATTTAGATGCGTCTTTTATATATAAAAAAAAAATAAATTGAAATCGGAATTAGTCTAATGTGTTGTTTTTCGCAGGGCCACGACACGACGGCAGCCGCAATGAACTGGGCCCTTCATCTCTTGGGCTCTCACCCCGACGTGCACCACAAAGTTCACCGCGAGCTTCAGGAAGTGTTTGGTAACAAACACACACACACACACACACACCGACCGGTTTATGTGATTTGTGGGGACCACTTTTTAGTTCATCACTTTCGGGGACCACCCTTTCCAAATGACATACAGCTCTGCAAAAAATCAGGGATACACAAGGTGGTGGTGTTAGCCTATAAACACCTTTAAATATCAGAATTTATGCACGCACACACACACACATACACACACACTCTCTCTCTCTCTGACTCACAGCCTCTAATGTGTTTGTTTTGTGGAGCTTTGGGCAACTGATAGCTGTGAAAATCCAAAAAGCCAAAACACACACACAAAACATGATTCAGTTCTGCTCTCAGCTGCTTTGATGTGCCTTGTAAGGCTTCAGATGAATGCAACCTCTGGCGGGGTAACGAAAGGGGTGCGTGGAAGTCATCGTTGGAATGCTGTAACCGCCCCCCCCCAACCATCCCCCGATTACCTTTCAGACTACCCCAGCAATAAGTGAAATTCTGTGAAATTAGAAACTGTACATTAAATGGCAATACTGGAACTGATCAAATCAACACAGCCGACACGAAAAATGCTGTGATGTGACATACTGTCAAAAATAACTTACTATAGCGAGACATGGATAGGGGTAAACTGTTTAAAATCTTCGGAAAAGTTTGTTGCACCCCCCCAAAAAATAAACAAACATTTTTTTGTTTATTTTTTGTCCCCGTGTCCAAAAGGTGCGTCGGAACGCATGGCCAGCATGGAAGACCTGAAGCAGCTCAAGTACTTGGAGTGCGTCATTAAAGAGGCCCTGCGCCTCTTTCCCTCCGTACCTTTCTTCGCACGCAGCCTCCGTGAAGACACGAAAATCAGTACGTATGAGCGATTAGAACCATATCTGTGTACGGCGGCCATTGTGGGTTTTTTTGTAATGGTCTGCATTAAAATAAAATTGTAAACAAAGTAGCCAATATTTTTTTTAAGGGCGGTTCTAGATGTACAATCCAAATATCTGATTAGTTTTTCTCTATTTTGTTAGCCGTGCTTGGCGCTACACGTAGCCATGTATGGTGGCCAGCGAGGGCAAAATGTACCAATTTGATTTTAAGCTGCCTTCCAACATTTATAAAATTGTTTCACTCATTCCAGACGATGCCAAATCTGGTCTTATTCAGGAGGCTGACTAAAAACAAGACAAAACAAAAAAAAACAACTTAAATTTTTTTTTAAATATTTTTACCAGATGGTTATAAAGTGCCCAGTGGCACCAATGCCATCATCATCACCTACGCTCTCCACCGAGATCCTCGCTACTTCCCCGAGCCTGAGGAATTCCGGCCTGAACGCTTCCTGCCGGAAAATTTGGCGGGGAGACCACCCTACGCATACATCCCCTTTTCTGCCGGACTCCGCAACTGCATCGGTAAGAATGGAAGTTGTGGATCGGTGCGCTCATGAGAATGCTAAAGCTAACGCACATACTTGTAATTATCTTCATGCTAATGCTTGTGTTAATGGCAACACCGATGCTAACGTTAATGCTCTTCTTGCTAATATCACTGGTTCTCATCACGCTAAAGCTAATACATCTCACGCTAAAGCTAACACCTCTCACGCTAAAGCTAATCCTTCTCCGTATGCTCATGCTAAAGTTGATACAATTTAATCCGCTAAAGCTTTATTTCCTCATTGTTTTCCACTCCGGCAGGTCAGCGCTTTGCTATCATGGAGGAAAAGGTAGTCTTATCGTCCATTTTGCGTAAATTTAACGTGAAATGCAGCCAGTCCCGCGAGGAGCTGTGTCCAACGGCTGGGCTCATCCTGCGGCCCGAAAGTGGCGTCTGGATCCAGTTGGAAAAGCGGGACAAAGCCCAGACGACGCTTCTCCTCTGAGAAATCAATGAACTTTTACTTGTGATCTGTCTTAAAATTGTTTGTTTTTATAGAATTAGAAGCATTAAAATTCCGTTGGTTTTTTTTTTGCCAAATCAGATATATTTGTACCCGTAATTAGTGACTCCAAATATCCTATACTAGTTAAAACGTGGAAAAACATTTTCCAATTCATACTAAAATTTAGATATATGATTTCCTTTGATGTTTGACTTGTTTAATTTTAAAACTGCATATTTTTAAAAATCAAATGAATTTTTTTTTTAATTGTGGTTAAACATTTTAAGTTTAACCCCTTTTTCAAATGAACCAAGAATTAAAGAAAAACACAAAATGATTTTTCAAGACATAAATAGTTATGTCATTGCATTGTATACAAATATATGCTGCATATTTTTTGCAATTAAAAAAAATGAAATTTATGTCTGACCCATTTTGTCTTATGACGGCACACAGTATTTGACTATTATTTTTGGGATTTCCACTGCTATTTTGAATATGCTAATTTATTGATTTGACACACACACACAGTGTTAAACCAAAGGCGGCTTTTTAAAAAAATGATATCATAATATATATCATAATCTTTTCTTTTTTTTTCCCTTTGAAGTTAAAACGCGGCAGAATTGGAGCTCGACAAAAACGAGGTTGAAAAATAGGTCCCCAAATTGATATAAACGGATTGCATCATTCATTCATTCATCTTCCGAACCGCTTGATCCTCACTCGGGTCGCGGGGGGTGCTGGAGCCCATCCCAGCCGTCTCCGGGCAGTAGGCGGGGGACACCCTGAATCGGTTGCCAGCCAATTGCAGGGCACACAGAGACGAACAACCATTCACGCTCACACTCACACCTAGGGACAATTTAGAGCGTGTTTTTGAAATGTGGGAGGAAACCGGAGCACCCGGAGAAAACCCACGCAGACCCGGGGAGAACATGCAAACTCCACACAGGGAGGCCGGAGCTGGAATCGAACCCGGTACCTCTGCACTGTGAAGCCGACGTGCTAACCACTGGACTACCGGGCCGCCCGTTGGATTGCATCATATCGTAGCAATCCCCCGTTCACGGCAATCTGTGAGTTGGATTTTTTTTTCCCTCTCTCTCTTGACCATGCTGATAATGCATGTGTAAAGATAAGCTAACAAAACACTTGCATGTTCAAAAGGCGGCATAAAAGAGCAGATTAGTCACTATCTTGAGCACAACTACGCACATTTGTGCCCAAGTCTGCTGCATGTTGTCTCGTTTATACACGAACAGCACAAAACTCGCCGGTGGACATTCGAGTGACTTTTCAAGTTGCGTTGAAGCATAACTGACCTCCGTAGACGCTTGGTGCAATGCTAATGCCGGCTAGCCTGAGTCAGAATCGTAATAAAAGCTACTTTGAATTGGCTTGGCTAGCTTTGATTTCTCTACACTTTCTGTTTCACGGTTGACTGAGGAAGCCGAAAAGAGACGGACGGTTTTTATCACCACAGAAAAACTCTTGAGGCCCTCGCTGTAACGCTTAGCGCGAGAATTCTGCCCAAAATACATTTTTATCATCAAAACAACTTCATCATGCTCATCTTGATGTTTAAGTGTGACCACGGTGGCCCATTGAGGTCAACGAGGATGAATGGTCAGTAGCCCTGATGGCAGGACGGCATAACAAACGATCCCGATCCATTACGTCACAAGAGAGGTCAGCGGATGATGAATGGAAGAGGATTGTTTCAATTATTTAACGCGCCGCCTAATCAATGCCGGCCGAGATATTCAGAGAGCCGGAACCGTTCCATTATGCCGGAATCTCAACTGCAATACACACGTGGGCAATGTTCTTGATTTTTTTTTCTTTCCTCCCCCATCTTACGATAATTATGAACATTTCACGTACAATCAATTGATTTTACTGGTCGTTACAACTGATGATTGTCGCATGGAGTGAATGTTTGGAAAACTAGCGAATGGAAACAAAAGTGCATTCAAGAAGTAGTCCGAGAAGACAAAAAAAGAAGAGTAGAAAATGTAGACAAAGAATGGTTGAAAAAAATGAGGAGGATGAAGAACAGGAGGAGGAAGATGCGAGCGGCGATCAAAAAGAGGAAATGATGGAGACGAGGAAGAGGAGGATAAAGAAGACGGCGAGGATATGAGGCGAAGAACGACGAGGCACACAATCGCGATGAATTCGGGGATGGGATGAAGAACCGTTGGATGGAAAACATGAAGAGGTGGACGGTCCGAATGAAGATGATGAGGAGAATTGGGTCGGAGATGAGGAAAGGGATGTTAAAGAGGACGGTAGAGCTGTGAAAGATGCAAATGAAGAAGAACATGAGGCTATATGGACGAAGATGAAGAGGACGAAGATATTGAAATGGACGAGAGGAGGAAGAAGACGGAGATGACAAAGGCAAAGGTGATGGAGAGGATGGGGAAGGTCAGAGGAACCAATTCGACATTCATAAGAAAGATAAAAGGACGATGAAGAGGATGATAAGAATGAAGATCAAAAGGCAAGGGAGGAAGGAAAGGAGGATAAAGAAAATGAGGAGGTGGAGGATGACAAAGAGGAAGCTGAAGATGAAGATGCAAAGAATGGGAAGGAGATGGAGGATGGTGGCGACGAGGAAGCAGATGAAGTTGCATCAAGATGATGATGATGTTGGTGGTGGTGACTTGCGCACGACTGCACTGGCCTACTTTTCCAACATGCTGTAGTTCACCCCAATGTCCACAGGGAGGCAGCAACGCATTATAGAAGAAAGGAAAGTTTGTTGCCGAGATAAGATGAGAGAGATTTGCAAAGCCGCTTCTTGCTCTGTGCAAAGTGGGCGGTTAGCCCAGGGCGCAATCTATCAGGGGGCGTCCCAGAAAAAAAAATCTCTTATACGTATTGATATGAAGGAGGTGTGTGCATGTCAATTAAATGTGTGTGCATCCATTTGCTATGACTGCAGGCATTTAGTGGAAACTGCATTGAGAGCGTGCGTGTGCGTGTATCATGATTGTGTCGATACTGACATACTATACATTGTGTGTGTGTGTGTGTGTGTGTAGATTATGTTTACATGTAGATTGTGCCTAAAATTCTACGTGCGCGTGTGTGCAGTGTTGACATGTAGAGGCACGCCAGGCAGCAGTGCCCTCAACGGTGAGTGAGGTTTCATTAATAAGCGTGTGTGCATCCACGTGTGTGTGTGTGTGTGTGTGTGTGTGCGTGTTAGTGCACGTGTGCAAATCTCATAGCGCACTGAGCTGCTTCCTCCATTTTCCAGCTCACCACTGAGCCCCCGGTGACGTGACAGCTGGTGGGCACACACCAAGGGCGTAGATGGGATTTTGGAACTGGGGGGGGGGGGGGGTCAATCTTAGAAAATATATTGTAATTGTAATCTTATGTAGACGGATACATACCATTTTGAATATGCTAATTTATTGATTTAATTATATAGATTTATACACACACATACACTCTTTTATATCTTGGTATTGCAATTTTTATTTTCGCTTCCATGACGGGATTTTTCTTCCTTTTTTTTCACAGCCGGAAAAATGAAAAAAAAAACAAAAAACAAAAAAAAATATTTTTTTATTCTTAAATCGTCTCTTGATGATTGCCAACACGTTATTATGTTCATTATGTTGTCGTCGTCGTTACCTGTTAGCAGGCGACACACAGCACGCGTGTTATGTTAACCTTTCAAATGTGGCGTGAACTTAATTAACGCGGGCGTTCGGCGAATGTGAGCCACGTTTCACTTTGACGGCTCTCGACGTGTTGGCAAACGGACAGTATGTATGGGAACGAGGAATGTTTCTATGACGTGGACATGTGAATGGTAGACGCGTTTACATGACGCGTGGCTTGCGAGTGGACGAATGTTATGTCACGAGCAATGTGAATAGACAAAAACGAATGGACAAACATGCCGTGTGAATGAATGAACATGATTGTTGTTTTTCTACTCTAAAAAATGTTGAGTCAAAAATGACTCACAGTTTTTAACACCAATAACCATATTTGGGTCAATTTGACCCAACTTTCCAAAAGTGAGTCGTTCTGCACAAAGCAACCCCTAAAAGTTGTGTCGTTTTGTGCAAAACAACCCTGAAAATTGTTTGAAAAGAAAAAAAAAACGCAAGTAGCGAGTCGGTCCCTTTTTTGACCCAACATTTTTTTTTGGAGTGCGTAAAACGGGACTGTCAAGTGTAATGAGTAACAACATCCACGCGCCCGTCATCGTATCCGCGGATGACTTGCGACGTCCGCCCACGAACGCCGCTTGTATCATTCATGTGACATACCTTCACAGCGGCGGCGTCTTGTCGCCGGAGGGGAGGATCCAACGTATCCTTTGCGTGCGGCGCATCAATATTTCACCAACCTGCCGCTCGCTGCTACCTTTAGCACACTTGTGATGACCAAAAATAGCAGCATGTCTGCAAACAATGAATAATTCCATCACATATTTAAAAGGCACACATGTACGTGCTTTAGCGGGTCATGTGGGGGGGTTTGGGGGGGGGGCGCCATGCGGGTGAAGACCACCCGTCACGTGATACGGGCTAGCTATGCTCGGAAACAAGGTCAATTGGCGGTGGAATATTTCAGGGATGGCAATGGCTAGTGAAAAAGGGAAAGGGGCGTGGCCTGGACGGGCGACCAATCAAAACAAGTAAGACATCATACACGTCCAATCGCAGGGCTGTTTACAATCGGAAGACGGAAAGACTGAGGTACCTGACCTTCCCTAAAATTTTCTCAAGGGATTTAGACGATTCACAAAAATGATCAATTTAAGAAATAAAACGGCGGATTTCCGCGTATCCGCGTTAAATTGCCATCATTCATTCGAGTCTTCGAAGTTTTGATGTGAAAGTTCGGGAAGGGGTTTTAGGTCTTTGGAGGTTTTGTTTGCAAGTTCACAAAAAAGGATGAAGGAAAAACGAGTGGACTTTTTCTATTCCTTCAACTTGGGTGATTTGCGGCAAGTATTTTAGGGCAGATTGATGGCCAGGTGCGATCACATTGCCACAAAATGACTCTTTTCTTTGCCTTCAATCCAGATGGGGGTGGCACCTCCACGAAAATTCTGTTTAATGTTTGTGTACAGTCGCTTCAATAAAGATCACAGAGTAGATTGCTGGTCATGTGGACACTTTCACGCACTGCAACTCAACCTCCTAGTAGATTTGCGGAATACCATCAGGGTAGATTGATGGTCCCATGAGGAAACTCTCACTCACTCAGTGGAATTTAACTTCTTCTTTGCCTTCAACCCATACGACCATAAAAGTGCAGCTCGCCGAGAGGTTGTTCTGTACATTCGCTTGCTGAAGACCATCAAGGTAGATTGATGGCCATATAGGGGAGCTCTTGCTGACAGACACACAAGCGTAGGACAAAGCGAACGGGGCGCTGACGGATGCTTGCGCTGCCCCGCTGTGCTCAACGCTGTTTCTCCTTGTCCAACCCCCCCGCCCCCTCTCCCAAAGGAGCGTCCGCTCCATCTCCTTGGCCATCCCTCAGCAAATACGCGCTCCACCGCATTGCCGCCATTTGTTAGCAACGACAAGCGCCTCGGGTAGGGTGTCGCTTGTTACGAGGACTGCGCTCTTGTTCTCTGCTCGGCTGGAGCCCAAAATGGAAAAAAGAAAAGAAAAAGAAAAAGTACAATCACGGTTGTCCTTGGGGTAGGTTGCCCGACCGGACAATCAAGGTTCTTCTTACAGCATTTGCAAACTGTTCCAATGTGTTTGTATTGAAGAACGTTTGAACATTTTCAATTAAGCAAGTGTAAAAATGTAACCACTGTCAAAACAAGAAAAGAGTCTACATTGGTGAAGACGCTGACGAGGGAGTCTAAACTAGTGGGTATGACTGACGCAGTGTATGTATAGTGTAGAATACAATGTGGGGGCCGGGGGGAGCCGTTTCACGATCTTGGAAAAAAAAAACAATGAAAAAAATTTCTGTAGAGTAATTTTAGTTTTAGTTTAGTGTTAAATTCTTTGGTCTGACTTAACGCACTTCGGTTGGGTCAACGTAATTTATTACGCATAATTGAACTAAATGACTATAATTAGGACTAGGACCATCTCCATCCTGAAAAGGGCCCGGCAGCGGATGTACTTCCTGAGGCTGCTGAGGAAGCATGGCCTGCCACAGGAGGTGCTACGACAGTTCTACACGGCAGTCATCGAATCAATCCTGTGTTCTTCCATCACGGTTTGGTTTGGGGCCGCCACAAAAAAGGACAAAATCCGACTTCAACGGACAGTTAGGACGGCGGAAAAAATCGTTGGCACCGCCCTACCCACTCTTGAGGACCTTGCACACTGCAAGAATCAAGACAAGGGCACGGAAAATCCTCCTGGATCCCCCGCACCCTGCCCACCACCTTTTCCAGCCACTCCCCTCAGGCAGACGCTACAGATCCATGCGCACCAAATCCAGTAGACACTTAAACAGCTTCTTCCCTCTAGCCATTAACTCCTTAAACAGTCACTGACGTAGTCACTCTTCTTGCACCACAAAATGGTACTACAAAACTACTGGTATACTCTAAAATGGTTCAATGATTTTGTTGTTGGGCGGCCCGGTAGTCCAGTGGTTAGCGCATCGGCTTCACAGTGCAGAGGTACCGGGTTCGATTCCAGCTCCGGCCTCCCTGTGTGGAGTTTGCATGTTCTCCCCGGGCCTGCGTGGGTTTTCTCCGGGTGCTCCGGTTTCCTCCCACATTCCAAAAACATGCGTGGCAGGCTGATTGAACACTCTAAATTGTCCCTAGGTGTGAGTGTGAGTGCAAATGGTTGTTCGTCTATGTGTGCCCTACGATTGGCTGGCGACTGATTCAGGGTGTCCCCCGCCTACTGCCCGAAGACGGCTGGGATAGGCTCCAGCACCCCCCGCGACCCTAGTGAGGATTAAGCGGTTTGGAAAATGGATGGATGGATTTTGTTGTTTACGATGATACTAGTGCAGCGTGTTATACCGGAGACAAATTCCTCGTGTGTTCTACATACTTGGCCAATAAAGATGATTCCGATTCTGATGATTGGGTCCAACTCAATTTCCTTATCTTAAATAAACATTTATTTAGTCAGCCCTGTGAACTCTGCCTAGTGACAAGCGACCTCACAAGTCCGAGGACAAAAAAATTCTTTTTGAACGGTCAAGTTTTGGTGCGTTATATCTCATGTTAGTAACATATTAGCATTTTTATAGATTTTTTTTTTTGTGGGATCAGTTGATTTGGTGGAAGACAACCGTTTTATCCAGAGCCTGATACATAAAAAAATAAAAGCTCTTAGTTACCTCTCATGCAAAACATCGCATGCTGATCCACTAAGAGATCTCTTTAAGATGCTCTTGGGCACACATTAGCTAAACAAATGGTCGCGCAGGGGCAAGTCCTGCGGGGATCTTGGCAGCCGTGTAGAGGAAAACAGACTGCTTATATTTCCACTTCCACACTTTTGTTAGCCACAAAGGGATTTAACCATAACCCGATTTTGTTTTGTCTGGTTGCATCTGAAAAAAACAAACAAAAAATGCAATCTGTAGCATTTCATTTTTGAGTGACACAAACGAAAGGGATGGATACCGCTGTGTGAATGACTACACTATGAATTCCCTTTTTTTTTGCACGATGCTTTCCATACTCCTCACGGGAATGCACATCGTTCACGCGCCAACACTTCCGCTTTTCTGTGCCGCAACACATCGGCGGTGGAGACAAGGGTTTGCCACGGTAGATGCGCCCGCGCTGCCTCCTCTAATCGTCACAACTACACGCCCGGCGCGAGTCGACATTCACTACTCATTTATTTGCCTCCACACTTAAACGTGTACTTCTTTTGTGAACCGCTACGTTAAAAAAAATACAAGTCACACTACTTACCAGCATTGTGAATCGATTTGACTGACATCCCCTTTGGTTCGTATCAGTAATGTGACAGCGACGAGCTAAACGTGGCTCTCTGATGACTAAAACACGATGAGACTCGGGTGAGTTGTTCAAAATGGACGCTCACCACGCCGATGTTCGGAACAAGTCTTCTCATACCTAGAATGCTACTCTGCAGCTTTTGATCAATTTCATACCAAGTTGAAGGCAGAAATGGGCGGCTAGCTAGCTTGAGGCTAACGATACAGTAGCTTTGTTGTGCTAATGTCAGGCATCACAAGGCTGTTGTGAATGTACCATTAATCAAGAATGGTCACCACAGCGTTTGAATCAACGGCAGCTATGTGAACCGCTATGTTCCTCACGACGGGCAGATAACACCCCAATCAATCGCAAATCCCAAGGCGATTGTGAATATTAACTTAGAAAGGACTCCAGATAGTTCGTACGAACGTCGGCTATGTGACTCAACTCACTCTGAATAAAACTCACGCTAAATAAAGCCCGTCACTCACAAGGAGATTTCCGAAAGGCGCATTGACCCGATGGTTGCCCGCACTGTTTGCGCGAAAGTCAAAACTGCCATCGTCACATCGGCACGCGTCACGTTCACGACTAATGTATTTGCCTTAACACTTAAGCATGCGCATCTCCGAGTATTGACCACAGTGTTCTTTTACACTATTGATCGCCCCGATTAAAGATCTAGTCAGTAATTAAAGGTAAGTTGTCAAGACAGCGCAGCACCTAAATGTAATTAACAGCAAGGGTGGTAGCAACCGGCGTCAACGGCGCCTGTGGTTATGTGCTGCGCGGTGAATGAAGCCTCCTTCTGTTAGGTCGCGCAATTTCTGAAAGTGTACTGGATGTATAGAAATGGGAATGGATCAGAAAACATGGCCATTTATTTCAGGCAATTTTAAGAGAAACCACTAATACAATATTCATTCATTCATTCATTCATCTTCCGTACCGCTTGATCCTTACGAGGGTCGCGGGGCGGTGCTGGAGCCTATCCCAGCTGTCTTCGGGCAGTAGGCGGGAGACACCCTGAATCGGTTGCCAGCCAATCGCAGGGCACACAGAGACGAACAACCATTCGCACTCACACTCACACCTAGGGACAATTTAGAGTGTCTGCCACGCATATTTTTGGAATGTGGGAGGAAACCGGAGCACCCGGAGAAAACCCACACAGGCCCGGGGAGAACATGCAAACTCCACACAGGGAGGCCGGAGCTGGAATCGAACCCGGTACCTCTGCACTGTGAAGCCGACGTGCTAACCACTGGACTACCGGGCCGCCGTAATGGAACCAATTAATGCAATTATAATTGTTTTGGGGGGGGGGGGGGGGGTTATGTATCCAAAGTAGTCGCTGTATCGGTACTTGGTGTCGGTGACTATTCAAGAGGTGAGTACTCGGGTCTGAAAAAACATGAAGATGCCTGTTGAAATGCACCACAAATGTTGAATGAAAATCACACTCCTATAAATGTTTAAAAACAAGCGCTCCTTCACTATAAAAGTCGATGACTTTTATTTTCTAATTACATAAAATAAACAGTTTGAAAAACATCACCGATTCTGATCACAAATAAGATATTTATTCCCCCCCCCCCATCTTAATTACAAAGGGGACTGTCTATTAATGAAAAACCCCATTCCAACACAATACTACTTTAAAACATTTTCACAATTATTTTAATGAAGAAATCGACATTGCGAATAAGAACTTCTTCAAAGGTGACACTGTGTGCTTGGCTGGAGCGTCGGACATCATCTCAAAATAATCTCCTCACTTTTGTCGTCGTGATGAGATTTCTTTTTTTGTGTGTGTGTGTGTGGGGTTGGATCGGAGTGTGATCTCATACTGTAAGTTTTATTTTGTCCTTCGCTCAGCCAAGCCGCCCGTCTATTTATAGCACGTGCTATTTTTAGCAGCACACAAACTGACCAATTTCAAAGCCGCACGTGACACGCTTAGCCCGTGCGGCTAACAGCCACCCCCATCCTCCTCGCCAGTTGCGCCCCCCCCCCTCCCACACACACGCATATCTTTTTCACCCCAAAGCTTCTCATTCAAATAGTTCTTGCTCTGTCTCGCTATGTAAGATCCCAGACTGGCTTCACTGAGTCACGTTTTTGCTTCCGACTTGCACCGAGCCCCGCAGGCAAGCCATTTCAGGATATTTCACAGCACACAGCACGCCAACACCAAGCCTGTCACTGGCGTAGATGCAGGCACACACATACACACACTGGCACGTGCGCCTCACACATCGTAGCGCGATGGGTGTATGTGAATGGATAGACAGGTGGGAGCACGTGAACAGAGACCCATGGGGGGGGGGGGGGGGCAGAAGATTACACGATGCGTTCGTTTTCTTTTCTTTGAGGAGCATTTTGGCTAATCGGTGTCTTCATTTGAGGAGCAAATGACAAATTTCAAGGAACATTTAGTTTTTTTTTGCCATGGGACACAAAGAAGAAAGGTTTTTATGAAACATTCATTCATTCATCTTCCTAACCGCTTGATCCTCACTAGGGTCGCGGGGGGTGCTGGAGCCCATCCCAGCTGTCTCCGGGCAGTAGGCGGGGGACACCCTGAATCGGTTGCCAGCCAATCGCAGGGCACACAGAAACGAACAACCATTCACGCTCACATTCACACCTAGGGACAATTTAGAGTGTTCAATCAGCCTGCCATGCATATTTTTGGAATGTGGGAGGAAACCGGAGCACCCGGAGAAAACCCACGCAGGCCCGGGGAGAACATGCAAACTCCACACAGGGAGGCCGGAGCTGGAATCGAACCCGGTACCTCTGCACTGTGAAGCTGACGTGCTAACCACTGGACTACCGGGCCGCATGAAAACAAAATACGACAAAATAACGGGCAGAGGTGCCAAACGCGGGGCTAGAACATAAAAACCCTCTGGCCACAGGTGTGCTTCTACTCAACCGACAGCCGGTTGAGTCAAAGCAGCTGTGGCCAAAGCCGAACTGCGGCAGGGGTTTTTACTTTCCGGACGTGCATTTGACACCTGCGATGACGTTTGAGATGAACGGAGGGCTGCAGATATTGACTATCTCAGCGTTTGAGTATCTTACTGAACATTCTGTCGAGTAATCCTGTAAGGATGGACCACTTCTTCAACTACCGCGAGCGACTCAGTAAGATGGTTTGTCTTTTTTTTTGGTAGAGGATAAAGAATATATGCCCACTACTTGTGTTCAAATAACTGCTATTTCTAAAACGGCGACGAGCGATGCGACTCATTAGCATGTCATTCATTCTCCGGGATATGGCGACCAGCGTCGCAGTACCGTCGTGGTGTCACAATGCAGATTGATGATTTGATAAAAGTCTGCAAGTGGGCAAGCTACAAGTAGAAGCATTTACTTATTTATTTACTTTCCACCTCCTTCCTTTCTCCGCCCACAATCATTCAGCTCGCGCGCCTTCCCGTCTACATGAAGAAGCCGCGCGCTATTAATAGAGGTGTTTCCCGTGCACGTTTGGGTCTATCACCTCTACGGTTGCAACGGCATCCCCCCCCCCACCAACCCCCCGCCCCCTCGACGATCCCACCTCCACCATTCCCTCAACACCATCCTCCACCGCCTTTTCGTTCCCGCGTGTTGTTCTACATTCTCCTGACGCAAACAATGGCTCATTACGGCGAGGACAGGTTCTGCTGTGTAAAAAGAATAAAATTCATTTGTTTATTTCTTTTGTTAAAATTGAGTGCTCAGTGCTTGGTGCCCAGGTAATAATTGCTCCGATATGTTACAATAGAGTAGTCCGTGACATTCAACAAGCTCTTGTGAATAAAGGGCTTTAATTTTTTATTTTTTTTTCATAGCACACTGCAGGACGGTTTGATTTCAAGCCGTATTTATTTTTCGGGCTCTCTACTTTTTGAGAACCACCCATATACATTTAGTTTAATGCATAACAGAACATAACAGTGGGGCTGGATATCTTCCTTGAGGTACACCGCACTGCCTACTCTCCCGGACACTTCTTAAAAAAAAAAAAGGAAAAAAATCCAGATGGACTAAAGTCATCGCAGTGGAGAACAGTCGCCGGTGGTCAATTCCATCAACGGCTGCTGTACAATCTAATACGATTGCCGCACATGTAATTTGGTTTCCCCACATCCATGCAGCTCTTATCTGCCATGTGCACTAAAGCGCCGAGCGGTGAGTGGTCCCGGCCATCCACAAGTAGAAACGGATGCATGCTGGGGAGAGGGGGGAGAAAAAAAAAAAACAAAACCCAACAACTTGAAAGGGAAGGAGCTTTTCGGTCCGACTGTTAAAATGCACCAGTCGGCCGTCAAGTTATTGCTTCTTGCCTCGCCCGCGGTCAAATTGATCGGTTCAGGCTGTATTTGCTACTTTGCGACCTATCGGGAATCTCATGTAATAGAGGCCTTTAAATGAGGTTATCATCCGCTGGGTGTATGTTGGACGGATATGTGAATGGAGAGAGGATATTAGTGTGTGGGAATGGATGTACAGAGGTTTGCATGACAGTGAAGGTTGTGGGTTTGAATCCGGTCCCGGCTTTGCTGTGTGGAAATTGCATGTTCTCCCCGTGCCTGTACGGGGTTTTCTCCAGTTTCCGGCCACAAATAATAACAATAATAATACATTTTATTTATAAGCGCCTTTCAAGACACCCAAGGACACTTTACAATAAAAACAAACGTGCTTTTTTGAAAACACCTTTTCAACTAATATCCTACATGACCTTTTGGGGTTCATTATTTTAGTATTTTTGTAGCTACACAAGAAGGAAGGTCGGTTGTGGTTTAACATTTTCTTTTTTTAAAGCATTCAACAAATACTTAATATATTATCCATCCATACATCCATGTTTGACTTTATCCTCGCAAGGAGGGGTGGGGGGGGGGGGGGTGGGGGTCTGGAGCCTATCCCAGCCGTCTTCGGGCAGTCGGTGGGAAACAGCCAATCGCAGGGCGCACAGAGACGAACAACCACTTGCGCTCACTCACGCCTAAGGACAATTTGGAGTGCTCAATCAGCCTGCCATGCATGTTTTGGAATGTGGGAGGAAACCGGAGTACCCAGAGAAAACCCACGCAGGCCCGGGAAGAACATGCAAACTCCACACAGAGAGGATGCAGCTGGACTTGAACCCGGTACCCCCTGCACTGTGAAGTGCTAACCACTGGAGCACCGGGACCTCGCCAAATACTGTATTAAGAAAAAACTAAAACTCATAAAGCTAACCAAAAACGAAGCATGTGAAGGTATAAACGTATGTTGACATGAAGAATGTATGTGAATGGACAGGCAGGTGTTTACATGGCAGGAAAAGGACAAATGGGGATTATTTTCAATTTTCTGCACTTTTATACTTTTGGGAAGACTGTGTATTAAGTACAAAACACATATTGCAAAAGCGCTGTATCTGAGCCCAGGACGGATAACCGGTAGTTTTAAATTTTTTTGGGTGTGTGTGAAGGGTGGAGGGGGGTGAAGTGACAGACAAAAAAGGATGAAACATTTTCATGAACGGGGATTATTCTAATGCAGTTTGGCAGCCAGATGAAAGCCGGCAGAACGGGGGGGGGCTAAAGCCTTCATACATTTGGCATTCAACAAACAGCTCCTCGCCATATTGTCACAGCGTCGTAGACAATAAGCTGTTTGCGTTGCTGCTTTATTCCGTGGCAATCCTTCATATTGGCTGGATAAGCGCTCATAAATGAATACAGGACCGTACATAAAACGGACCGAGCATATGAAGGCCTATTCCCGTAGGAATATGCGGTGAAGGGTATTGTATCCAATGACATTGAGTTTTTATGGTTCTTTATGACCAAAAAGACACTTAAATGGCCATTTTCAAAGCAAAAGGGATGGAGAAAAAAAATATTCTGGAGGGACCGAAAAGAAGACTTCCTGTGTCTTTTTTCAGAGAGGGCTTCTTTTGAGAGCCTTCCAAAGATAAACATGTCTAGCAAATTTTATACTAACTGGCTTTTGGGGGGGGCGGGGGGGGGGCACAATTTTATTTTATTTTTTTGGTTGTTTTGTGGGCGGCCCGGTAGCCCAGTGGTTAGCACGTCGGCTTCACAGTGCAGAGGTACCGGGTTCGATTCCAGCTCCGGCTTCCCTGTGTGGAGTTTGCATGTTCTCCCCGGGCCTGCGTGGGTTTTCTCCGGGTGCTCCAGTTTCCTCCCACATTCCAAAAACATGCGTGGCAGGCTGATTGAACACTCTAAATTGTCCCTAAGTGTGAGTGTGAGTGTGAATGGTTGTTCGTCTCTGTGTGCCCTGCGATTGGCTGGCAACCGATTCAGGGTGTCCCCCGCCTACTGCCCGGAGACAGCTGGGATAGGCTCCAGCAACCCCCGCGACCCTAATGAGGATCAAGCGGTTCGGAAAATGGATGGATGAATGGTTGTTTTGTTTACTTCCTGGGGCTATCGCTGAGCAACGTATTTATGTGCTATGCTCCCAGTGATTGACAATTTGGAAAACGTTACAAAAACCATTGCTTTGCAGTTGTTGCTTTTAAAACGATTGTAGACTTGAGTCAAAAAAAGGATGACTGAAAGTCCTTCGGTCCTTTCCATGGACCCTTTTCATGATACTATTAGAATTGCTTCCGTGTGGATGGTTGCGGGGCGAAATGGCCTTTGGCGAGAGATGGCTTTTAGCCAGGAATCCCAGGTGGGGAAAGCCAGCAAAATATATGTCCATCTTTAAATAAATAAATTTTAAAAAATGTCCCGCTTGTTCAGTGTCATCGCTTCGCAACCGTTTTGGCTTCTACCGGCAGCTGTCGGCCGGTCAACAACACAGACTTTCCATTACCTCCGTGTTGTCAGTTTGTGACCACTTACCGTATGAACACGTTAAAAAACACTGAAAGCAAACTTCTCTTCACAGCAAACTAACAACTCTGGGGATTGGGGGGGGGGGAATGGTTTATTTTCTTTCATCCACAGGATGCCAATCCAGCTCTTTAGTAATTCTTGCTAAAGAGCTCTCATGCTTCGTTTTGCAGTGTTCGTATTTGATGTTGTTTAATTCACAATGGTAAGACTCATTGAGTTTTGGGGCAGTTGTGATGGTGCCCCAAGAACAACAAGTAACCTCGCAATTTTCGCAACGGAAAAAAACGGGGAAAAAAACTGAAATTTTGTACTATTTTGATGTTGGAGGCGTGTTTTTTTTGTGGATTTTTGTGACTTGAACTCAGAATTGGAGGATTTACTGTGCCATGTGGGAGTTGTCTCCTAAGAACCCTCCTTTGCGACAAGTGACCTAGGAATTCCCACTAAAGACGTCTCTGACTCTGTTTTGCGCTATTTTGACATCAGAGGCACATTTTTTTCTGTCAAATTTGACAATTTGAATTGTGAGAGTACCTGTCATATGGGTCGGTGCGGGATTGTGCCATTTGAACCCCGCCTAACGATAAGCGACCTCACTATTTTTCCCCCGTCTCTTAAACGCCGATTCTCGGTACTGTTTTGACTCCAGAAGCGTATTTTGTGACATGAATAACAATAGAAAGTGTGTATTTTATGCACTACTAGATATACCCCCAAAATCCAATTATGCTGTCCTTGACCCAAGGTTCAACTTGGCACAAAAATTGAATCGGATCATAACTTTTTTGAGACGGCACATACAGTCTATAAAACGGAAGCCTTCATCAGAAAACATCCCCAAGGTGAGGCGGAATGATGTCAGTCATATTGGTCATTGACTATTGGTAAACTGCCAGTATAAGTTGGTCATGGAAACTCAAATCAAACGCAAGCTAACATGAGGATCGATGGTTGCAATCAAAGATGCTGCAGCGCAATTTCTCCACGCTCGGGTGTAATTTGATTAGGGATGCTTTGGTGCCCCGCTGCCTCAAGGCAAACTATATGAACAATCAGCCATTTTGCAAAACCGTTGTCAGCCGTAACCGGGCAAAGTTTGATTTGTTTAGTGATGCATTCATGCCATTTACATTTTTTAAAATTATTTTATTCTTGCCTTTTCATTTTATTAATAAATGTGTTTTAGAGGAATACTTTATTTGAATTGTATATTAAATTATTCTATTTCAGTCAAAAGCATTTTTTCGTTTGGTTTTATTTACATTTTGGAATTTGATTGGAAAAATGTATACAGTTTCAAAACTATGTAAATGCATGTAAACATATTTTACAAAATGTGATAGGATGAATTAGGCTTAATTCAACATTTTCAGAAGCTAACTGGAAAAAAACACATTTGAACATGAATTCAATTTATTCAATATTCACAGGATTGGATGAATCTTAAAAAAAATAATAAATACACTGAACCTCTCCACCTATGATATATCTGCAATATAAAGAGACCATATTAAAAAAATTGCTATTTTAAAAAAATAGATTGACCTTTTCCGCATGATTTATATACATTTAAACTCAAATAAGTTACAAAGCTTGTTTGCTTCTCGCTGTTTGTCAGAACCAGGTCAAGTTAACTGGAAAACAAAAAGGTATTCAACATTTAAAGGTATTCAACATTTAAACACCAAACTGTTCAATGTATCGTCCAATGAAAAGCCAGAGACTGTTACACCCCCCGCGCTGCAAGAAGGAGAGATACCGACGCTCGTTCCTACTGACTGCTGTCAGACTGATGAATAAAAAATAACAATCATAATAATAATAATAATTAAATGATGTGAAGGAAAATTGTAAATAGTACTGCGATTTATCCATTTTGTGTTCATATTGCATTTAATTGAAAGATGTTTGTTGTTTTTTTCTCTTTCTTCTTTCTACATACATTCTTGCTGCTGGAGGCTGTAAATTTCCCCAGTGTGGGACGAATAAAGGATATCTTATCTTATCTTATCTTATCTTAATCTTAATACCATATTGAACCAAGGTACCTGGCCATCAAGATGAGGTAAAATGGTTCTGGTTTTGTTTCAATGCTTGAGCTCAGTCTGTCGAGAACAGCCTGCGAGCCGCCTGCACAAACCAGCGCGCGTCTACTCGGGGGGGGGGGGGGGGGGGGGGGGGTTGCAATGGGGGGAGTTCAGAGGTCCTTCTTGCCTGGTGAGAGCGCAGATGGTAGCGGAATTAGCCAAAGCGCAAGTTAGCATCTGCGCTCATGACTCAATCGCGGCGTGTGCAAAGTTGTTTTTAAAAAGCTTGGAAATGTTAGTCGTTTGTCAACTGCGTCGACAGGTTTACCTCAGACGGGTTTACAAAAGACAGACATTCAAGCCAGAACCGTCAAGAGTGGCTAGCAGAACATCGAGGGGTGCTAGCAACCCACTAAGAATTGTTAGCTGACTAGCGGGAGTTGCTCGGGGACCTCAAACATTGCTGGCCTTGGGTATTGAGGTAGAAACACGGTATTAGGGGGGGGGGGGGGGGGGAATGAAGGGAGGCTTTTTGATCTCATTTCATTTAGACGTCACTAGGGATGACGTCACATTATTGCCCCCGCGTAATAAACGAAATGTCAATGTGGCTGTATCACGGCTAGCGCCTCATCCAACTTGGATGCTCATGTGCTTTTTAAATACACCAAACAAACAGAAGGGCACAGTAACTTGAGGTAAACAGGCACAAATGACAGAATACACTAGGCCAATTTAGCTCCAGCTAATGCTAATGTTAGCGGACGTCCATCGGTTGCAGAACCGTGGATTAAACCTTTGATTAACACAAACTACATGGCGTTGTGGTTTAAGAATTAAAATTAAGAGTCCAAGAGAACCCAACGTCTGTTTTCCTAAACATCAATGGCATTTTTTTTTAACTCTGACGTTTTGACAAACATCAAAGACCCTCAGGCGCCTTCAACAATGCAAGTATTTTCTTAAAACTCTCAAACGTGAGTTCCTTGATTTAAAATGAGCCTTTCGTTTCAACCAAAATGTTAGGAACAGCGCTCACCCGTTTACCGTTCATTTGAGCGCCTCGACTTTTTTGAGCAACTATTTATACCCCACGAGTACATTTCTCCTGGAAGCTTGTCGTGAGCCAGTGAGTTGGTTAACAGTTGCCAGGCAACCGCCCCCACTTTCACGTGAGCGACGGGATGCCGCCGAGGGGCCCACTGATTGGTTGAATGAAAATATTTTTGAAAAGTTTATAAATAACCTGCGAGGAGGTTGAGGAAACAAGGGGTAGGCGGTGGATCGCTCGTGCACCTTGTTTTCCCGCAAGTCACGTGTAGCTCATGAACGGCAGTCGCATTTATTCAGTCCTGTGATTGTGAAGGTCAAGGGCACTGGTGCCGCTAATCTCCACCGTTGACTATTTCATAGTGTCGTTTAAAATATGGATTCAGTTTAAGGATCCCTCAAGGGTGCACCTTTTGTACCCTTAAAACCTATGTACATACATTTACATAGATTTTTATTATTTTATTTTTATTATAGTTTCTTACAAAGTTGACTTTCTAGGTCAGGGATGGGCAATGTTACAAAAAATGCTTCGCCTACTTTTAAATTGGATTAACACGGTTCACCACTAGATGGCAGACATCACTTAGCACCCGTCTCAATTTGAGTAGGAGATGCTGTCATCCACGATTGATTTGGTGGCATTTTAGAGTCATTCAAGAAGACGGAACGTAATCTTAGCGTTTTGCACAATAGCCACAGTCAAGGATTCGTGTTGACAACGTGTCATTTAAATTGAACGTGAAAGAAAATTACGACGGGGGCTGCTACTTTCAACAGGAGGAATTTCAGCATAACCATGCCGCACTCCATTCCGGGGACTGAAAATTTCTTCGGAGAAGAACCTTTGAAGTGCGTGAAGTACATCCCTGGTTCGAATTACTGTCGTACAAACGTGGGCTCTGTCGAAAGGCATTCACCATTTCACACAGGCCCAGCGATTGTTTGTACTCTTGTCATGTAAACAAAAAGGTCCAAACATGATCCCTTTGCCAGTTTGGACCATTCTATGAACCTTTTCTAATCATAAACAGTACTTGTTTGTACTGAGCCGTTCAGCTGTGAACCCTCTGGGGTAATTCACCCAAATATTCATCTTGTAGAAAAAAAAAAGAACAGTGTGGGAGGTGATCGGCTCATGATTCACTAACAGAAAAGACGGGCAAACCCACACGGGAAGGAGGTCCACTCAAAAGCTGAGAAGGCCATCTCGCTTCCCTGGAGGCGCAGGTCAGCTCAGCGCAAGCTCCGTTTTTCCGACAACATTAAAGCCAGTCTGGAGTCTTTGATGTTTCCAAGGTGCGTGTTGAAAAAACATCAAGAGGGCTGAGTCTTCAAAATAATCTAAAGGTATGCGTTTTTGGATAGATAAAAGATAGTTCTCCAAAGAAAGTTCTCCAACTTTTTCTTCCAAGTGCTACCGGCCACACACCCCAAAAAAACCTTGCCCCCCCACCCCCGCAAAAAAAAATGAAAAAAAATTGGAATTGAGTTATAGCGTAAACAAGTACGAGGCAAGAAATGATATTTTTACAATGACTTGCTGATTCACTTACCGCCACCTACAGAAGCGGAGTGGAAGTGCGTCGTGACTTTTCCTCAGCCCACGTCACATGAGCGATTGCGCGCAGCGCGGCGTTGTAGCACCACTTATCGTGTTAAGTGGTAAAAAGCGCACGCCACGGCGCAGTTGTACACATTTGAAACGCTTGGCTGCGCCTTTATCACGGAGAAGCTTCGATGCTTTCTTCCCTGCAATGGCAACGAGGCGCTAAATGAGGCTACCGCTCTGTTCTCGCCGTCTTGCGCTACGCTAATGGAAGTATCGGTGCGGTGGCAGGAAAAAAAAAAGATGTGGGAGACAGGAGATGTTTTTTTTTGTTGTTTTTTTTTTTATGGGGACCCGTGTGACCCAAATTTGATCCATAGTTCGATTTAAACACAAACGACATGACGTTTTGGTTTATATGGGGTTGAGTTGCAAATCCAATGTGTGAGAATATTTGAACTTTTTTCTTTATGAAGCCACTTATGTCCTCTCCATCAACGTATGTCATATTTATTGCTCAAATAAACGCCTGATTGTTGCTGCAGTTGCGCAAATAAACAACCCCTGATCATTCTGGAAGGGGGGATTCGCCCACCTGCGGCCCCTTCTCAAGGTTTCACATTTTCCCCCACTTTTTTTTCCACCCGTGCCCTCCTGGAGGTTAAGGTCAGGGGATGTTGTTAATATTTGTCAACTGTGGGCATGTGAAGCCCTTTGAGACTGAGATGAAGAGTAAATAAAATGTGACCGGACTTTTGGACACAACCGTGTGTCCATCCAAAGTGTAAAAGCCTCCTCTCAAGTAGATGCCTCTTTTCAAATCAATACGCGATCCTCTGCATGTTATCTAATCAACACCCATGGGTGAAAATTGAGGAACGAGGCAAAAGCAATGTTTGCCACGGCCCAAATTTTTCTTATTTATTTCCTTATTTGGGGGAAAAAAATGGCAGTTCTCATCCCGAAAAGGAAGTGAACATTTTCCCTCTGCCATCCCGCACTTGGTCTTCGCTCTTGGGGAGGCATTAATCGGAATCCATGCAATGTACTGTATATTATTCAACACCATTTCCATTAAGGCAGCTATAATTGTCATGGCGAGAGGGCAAATGACACGCGCGCACGCACACACCTCTTACCATATCAGGTGGTATGTGGCAGTTATTTTAATTATAAGTCGGCCCGGCTGCGATGGACACTGATACACTCTACGTTATTGCAATTTAATTAAAGAATTCATGATTAAATGAATAGGGGAGCTCACTTTTTCTCAGGGTGAAGCGTACGCCCACATATATACAATGCATTTCATTAAAAAATTTAATTGAAAAAAAAAAAAGGCAAGGTGGGCAGCACGGATGGAGAAGACGCTATAGACTTCTGGAGAAGCTGATGTCAATTTCAGTCGGGGGCGCGCACACTCACTCACACACACAATTATTATTATTATTATTATTATTACAAGCGATAGCGTTGGTGGGGGGAAAAGTGACGACAGCCAGTAAACAGGGAAACAGGACTTTTATATCACGGAAAAAAGCTCATTTTGGATGAATAAATTGTATCATGTGATAAAGTGGCTGTATTTAAATGTTGATCATGATGGAGTTTCTGGGAGAGAGTAGCATTTTTTTTTGAAGGAGATGGGAGTTGACAAAAGTTTGAGGACCACTCCAATGCAGTGCCTTTCCTTTGTCTTTTTTAATTTAAAAAAAAATCACTGAGGAAGCAAGTGCTTTTCCGAGGTGGATTCGTTCCAAGTCAAAAAAGAAACCCACCCACCAGAGCTGCGGGCTACCTCTGCCACGTCTCCAGCTGTGCGGTATTATTGCAAAGTGACAGAAGACTCATTAGTAGACGTTGTGATTCACATTTTCTCATTGCAAGTGGCCTTTTTCAGTTTGTGTGTTTTCTCTGTTGACGTTAATTAGAAATCCAAAAGCGGCAGTTACCCCTGCGAGGAGTTTTGAGTTTTGCCGCCGTTGCTTTTGTAGCTTGTGAAGCTGAGCACTTGCGAATGTAACAATACAAATCAATAGAAGAGCTCGAAATACAGTGAACGTCACTCTATCACACGACGTAGATTATCAGATTATTTTGTTGTGTCTTGTTCTGTTTATTTTTGGATGTAATTCCACTGTCGCACATAAAAAATATATATATAATAATGGCCAAGCAGCGTAATAAGCCGATGAAAGTACCATTGTAAGCCGCAGTAACATTACACAGAATTTGAACTGCCCTTAATTATAGTAAAAATAAAAACCGAGTAATGAATAAAAAATGTGCCGTAGTGAATATTTAAAAACAAACATTTCTAAAAGATTACATGAAAATTATGGGAGTTCAAAGCTAAAAACAACTGAGCTGTACTTTACAAATGTACCGTACATATACAATTTAAAACAATCTTAAGCCATTATGTACGGTGTCAAGATTTAATTCTGTGATTCTTTTTAGTGCCACTAGAGGGAGCCCATGTACCACTAGTGGTGCTCGTAGCACACTTTGAGAATCCATGACATAGACTCGACGTCATCGATTGCTCTTGCTGTCTCACAATATATTTTATGTATGTACTCTAACTTGCATCCATTCACCTGAAGCGTGCTTCAACACTAAAAAAAATTTAAAATGCCATTAATGCTATAAAAGATGCCTTGGGACTAGTTACGTAAATCTTTCACTTACTGCATTGCTGGTCCAGAGTTAGCCCACTTTCATTCTCAGTGGTTCCAATAATAAATTTTAGAGTATATGTGATTAAAAATCAAATTATATGCCCCCTTTTTTTTTTGCATTTGTGAACGGAGCCTGGGTTCACAGTGTGGAGGTTTGCAAAGTTGCTTTGGTGAAGCTCGCATCTGGTCCAGCTATGATTAGGCAGCCAGTCAGCTTTGCTGCACTCCCAATGACAGCTCGCCGCCTTCTGCCTTTTTTTTTTTGTAGGGGGGGAGGGGTGGGGGTATTTTTTTTAATTATTCTCTCTCTCCTGCGGCATTTCCCACTGTCACAAAGTCACCGAGAGCAGATTGTCAGCGGCCTATCTGTGAGCAGCAAACATCAGCCACACTTCATTTGCATGTACCCCCGCACCCCCCCCCTCCCCCTCCCCCAAGCCACAATGGAAGGCCAGTTTGGAAAATGACAAACTAAAGTGAACCCTTGACTGTGACGGTATGGATTGACTTTTTCCCACATGACTTTATTTTTGCTGTTTTGGACAGGTTCATTGTACAAAGCAGCGCTAAGTGATAATTGCTTTGATCCAAAACGTTCAAATCATCTTTTACCATTGACATGAATGGAAATGCCATTTATCCATTCCAGCCTTTGCTCCCGCAAAACCAAAAGAAAAAACATTATTCTAATGAAGATCTTAACGAGGTAAAATCGCACACTATGAATATCGTACTTTATGAAACATACAATCATTATATATAATTAAATAGCATTTAAAAAAAAAGAATTAAACAGTTTTTGGCACATTGCATCATTAAACCAGGTGTGCTTGTCATGGCCACTTGGGGGCACTATGAAAAACAGAAGGCATCATGAATGCCACTTGAGTCCTAAGCAGGCCTTACATATTGCAACAAGGCATGACTCAACTCCTCTGATCTCATCAGTGCGGCGCTAATATCATTCGACGCAGAGATTGAACAGTAGATAACAATCAGGACTGCTATATTGTCTATACACATGTTGCTGAATCGTCTGTGCTCAATCCACCGCTTAAAGGTTAAATGGCCGCGACATGAACGCTCATTAGCATTAAGTTAGCAGGGCCCATTTTTTTTGGCAGTCGTTTCGCTTCATTAAGTCAAGTCAACTGTATTTATAGAGCACTTTCAAACAGCCATCGCTGCATACAAATTGCTGTACATGGAGCAATTTAACATGCACAATAAACAGTAAGACAAATCGGTAATAAAGACGGTAGAAAGCACCGAACAGTAAAACCAAGAACAACTCTAAGTCATGCTGAGTCGAATGCCAAAGAATACAAGTGAGTTTTGAGGAGGGTTTTGAAGATGGGCAGCGAAGAGGCTTGCCGAATGTTCAGTGGGAGGTCATTCCAGAGAGAGGGACCAGTAACAGAAAAGGCTTGATCCCCTCTGAGCCTCAATTTATTTCTTGGTACTTCTAATAATGTCTGGTCCGCAGACCTGAGGCGCCGGGCAGGTGTGTAGGGGCGGATGAGCTCAGAGAGGTAAGGTGGCGCGAGATTATTCAGAGATTGGAAAACAAATTAAATACACAAACTGTAAACGTTACAAGTGCATCATGGGACCGCTGCCGCTTTAACTCAACGTTGATCTCGGGAGATGATTCCAAAAATCCTCGGCTGCTCTGGGGCGAAATTCGAGCCAAGTGTGCCGCTGGATAAACACAACCTCACTCTACCTAAACGCACGCCCAACCGCGCGCGCACACACACACACACACACACACACACACACTAATGTGAAGGGCACGGTGTTGTATGAAGTGTATCCACACGAGGTGGTGCGCCAGAGCCTCTAAGCCATGAGATGTGGCATGCCTACAATTTTTCGTTTTTGCTTGCCTGTATCAAGCATTGGGTTTGTTTGTTTTGGGCTCATCTCAATTTTATGAGAGTGTGCAAATTATCCTCGCATGGGCTCACTTAAGTTAAGCAGAAGGTAAACAAAAACAGTGTCCCACTTAAGAGTATGAAGTGAAAATGGGATGTATTGCAGTGATGGCTTCTGCGAGTTAGTATAAGATAAGATAAGATATCCTTTATTTGTCCCACAATGGGGAAATTTACAGCCTCCAGCAGCAAGAATGTATGTAGAAAGAAGAAGAGAAAAAAAAAACAACAACAAACATCTTTCAATTAAATACAATATGAACACAAATGGATAAATCGCAGTACTATTTACAATTTTTCTTCATATCATTTCACATCACATAGTTATTAGCAAGTTTGGTACCCGACTGTACTATATGCTATAGGCTGACAAAGACCTTTTTTTTTTTTCAAAAGTGGTTTTGGAAGAAAAAAAATGTGTCTTCATTGTTGTAGGAGTAATTTGTGTGTGTGTGTATGTGGTGCTGGCGTATAGTTGAGTTGAGTTGTAATGCCCTTTTGTACAGCTGAAAGCGCGGTAAAAAAAATTCTATTGTATTGAGGATAAAAGACATTTCTAGAGAAACGTCACCTTTTGGAGCAAAAACGTTAGGCGTCTGGAGAATTCATACAAAGTATTTTTCTTTACCTGGATGAATGTATGTTTTCTCGCCATCATTTTGTTTCCTCACATCATGACATCTTGAAAATGTAATCTTTTGAATCAGTGTCATCTTTCTTGAGGGGGGGGGGGGAAACTGCATGTGAGAAAATAAGACTTAAAAACAAACTTTGTGTGTGTGTGTGTGTTTGTTTGACTGCATGACACCCTCCCCTCGCAAATACCACAACCGGAAGACTTTTGTGAAACTGACAGCAAATAGCCAAGTGACGTCTTCCTTTTTTCGAGGCTCCTGACCTTTATGTGGCGCTAGCGGGAACAAATACAAGATGCCAAAGAGTCGCTGTCAGCATCGGCGCCGAAGCACACGTAATGGCGATTGACATGCTTAACTGACTTTTTTTTTTCTTTCCCCTTTTACCTCCACTCATCCTTCATCATGCTTTAGAAAAACAAAATGACACACATGCAAAAAATAAAAATAAAAAATGGCTAGCATGCACTTACGGAGTGTCAGTGTCTCCTTCTACACTGACATTGCTTTGCTGACTCACAACATCAATAACGTTGCGGGACATAAGTGCTGGTGACGAGCGGCGTAGCGTGTTGGGTGTGACATGAGGGTGGAAGTGGGGCACTCTGAGGATGAACAGCGGCCGCCCTTGACTCTCATCGCGTGAATTAGAAGACGCAAAGCCCAATCTCACGTGACCATTGTTCATTGTTTGTCTTCGCTCACACTCCAATGCTATTGTTAACGTTGGAAATACAAAACAAAACAGGGATTGGGATTTGGAATACATTTTTTATAGGGCGTTTTATTTATTTATTTATTTTTGTTTGAACCAATATGATTTTTTTTTTTTTTAAGGCCGATTCTGATGGTGGGCAGAATGAAATTCCGATAACCGATTAATTAGACTCATTCATTCATTCATTCATTCATTCATTCATTCATTCACCTTCCTAACCGCTTGATCCTCACTAGGGTCGCGGGGGGTGCTGGAGCCTATCCCAGCTGTCTCCGGGCAGTAGGCGGGGGACACCCTGAATCGGTTGTCAGCCAATCGCAGGGCACAAAGAGACGAACAACCATCCACGCTCACACTCACACCTAGGGACAATTTAGAGTGTTCAATCAGCCTGCCATGCATGTTTTTGGAATGTGGGAGGAAACCGGAGCACCCGGAGAAAACCCACGCAGGCCCGGGGAGAACATGCAAACTCCACACAGGGAGGCCGGAGCTGGAATCGAACCCGGTACCACTGCACTGTGAAGCCGACGTGCTAACCACTAGACTACCGGGCCGCCCCGATTAATTAGACTATTAATGAAAAAATATCTATATTGAATAAAGTCATGTCCATTAACACTTAGGCAATAAAGATATGAATTAAAAGTAGAAAATTCTATTTTACCATATTTTGTCATTTAGTATTTGCTAAATTTTACAATCGAGAAAAATCGTTCCATATAAGCTTAGTTTTTAGTCCGCTAGCTTTATGCTAATGCTGAACATTGAATTGCTGTTGATTGTGTTTTTTTGGAAAAAAAGGGGTTTGTTAATTTTATTTTTAGAAAAAGATCCAATGTTTTCTCTTTTTGATTAGAAATGTTTATTTTTTTGAGGAAAAAAAATAATGCTGCGACTAGCGATCATTTCCATTGGGATTAATCAGTTGATTATTTTTCAGATGAATACAGTCCAAGTTGATTCGATAGGTTTTATCCATAAAACTATACAGTTTACAAAATTTCAACATATTTTGTCATAATCTTGCACTTTATTTTTAATTCTGATATATTATCAAGCCCAATTTTTAATAGGCTTGACAATATATCAAGGCTCACCCCCAATCTTAAAACCACTCAGATTTTCAGACCTCTTTGTGCATTATCTCCAAGGTGACAGATGTTTCCCCCCCCCCCCTTCCACTCTTTTACAACGACGACTTATCTCCAAGGTGACGGATGTTTTCTCAGACGACGGCGAAAAACCGAGAGTTGTTTCAACCTCCCTAACGGGGTCATGCTGAGTTCCAGTGATAACGTTGAGCTCGCAAGTGGTACAATGATCGCAGTCAGTGCCAGGAGAAAGAGGCACATTTGTTATGCTGAAAACAAACACGAGTACCAGAAAGATGTTGTCTGCGTGAGCTGAACACTACACGCTATATATAGTTCTCACATAACTGGATTTAAAAACACAAAACAAAACTAAACTTAATGGCGGAGTTAAGTTTTCAAGCCGCCGCGCCCGAGGAAGAACAACCAATTAGAAAGAGAAGGCGTGGCAGGCCATGTGTCAATCATTACTTCCCCTAATCTTTGCTTATTCAGTTTGCTCACAATTTAGCATAAAACTAGCAAACAGAAGACAGGGAATTAGCAACACTTTTGCCCAACAAGTATTTTTTATCACCTCTTGGATTTTTAAATGACACATAACCCAAAAATAGTGCTTTAAACCGTAAATTTGAGTGTTTAGTAACTCAAATCAACTTTAGTAACGCTACCTAGCAGCAGCAGCTAACCTTGTATGCAGTGCTAATGCTAGTAATCAAATGAAACGAACAAGAACAGTTTCGGTTGCACTTCGCATCAATTATAAACTAAAGCAGGACGTAAAGCATGTGGAGGTCGGTACAAAATGGATGTCTTGGCTTATCTCAGCTCATCACTGAGGATAAGGAAGATATGACTGACACGTATGATATTGAATGTCTAAAATGGGTTGCTGTTGCTATATTTGTTTCCTAATATATGTTCGAGTAAGTATCAAGCTTGAGGCCCAAAGGCACAAAGCTATGGAATTTCATTTTATATTTAGTAGTGACTCATTATAAAATGGATGGCAGCCTTCTCATTTGTGTGCAGTGTGCGTAATTAGGTGGGGGATTAATTATTAATGGAGCCATTAAGGCCTTTGCCCTCCCTTTGGGCTTGATTGACACCACCGGGCGGGGAGGGGGGAGGGGGGGTGTGACCATTCTTGGAGGAAAAAAAAAAACGCAGCTTGACCTTGACATAAGCACCAACGCTAACCGATGTCTACTTCCTGTATGGGATTAGCTTTGTGTTAATGAGCTGCCGCCGTCTCCTCGTCGTTCTTTTTCCAAAACGACCCCCGCAAACTCCCACCGCAAGTCTTTACCCAGAATCCCCTGCTGTTATCCAGTTATAGTGCATTAAATTAATACTCCTCAACTGTCTGACCCAGAATGTTCCGGTCCGCCTTTGCTTCTTGACCGCACTGGTTTGTTTCACAAGAAGGCCACTCCTATTAGCCCAAAAGTGTCCTTTCATGCGAATAAAAACAAAAAATGCCATTTAACACACACCGGACTTCATTCCTAACGTTGTTTTTTTTGTTCGCCCCCTTTTCGCTGCTGGGAAAACGGAACCACAGATAATTTGGGAAGGGCAGCAGCGATGGCGTAACTTCCTGGTTTTTTCAAAAGCATTCACGACTCAGGACTATTTTTACATGGGAGGGGGAGTCATCTCAGCTAAAGGAAAAGTAATTTTTGGAAAGGTTTTCTCTGGGTACTCCAGTTTCCTCCCACATTCCGAAAACATGCAGCAAAAATAAATAAATACATACATAGTTACTTTATTATTTTTTTTAATCTGAATTTTAGGGAAATGTCATACATTTTACCAAAGAGAATTAGTTCAAAATTCAATTTTTTCGGAATTGTTTTTATCAAAATGTGGAACGGCCTATATTAGCCGAGTGAAGGTTTCCCCCCCCCATATTTTTATCTTGTTTAAATTTACCAATTTTAATATTTATACTGTACATAATAAATATATATATTTTAAAAAGAATTTTTAATTAATACTGTCTACTGTATACATAGGGGCGGCCCGGTAGTCCAGTGGTTAGCACGTGGGCTTCACAGTGCAGAGGTACCGGGTTCGAGTCCAGCTCCGGCCTCCCTGTGTGGAGTTTGCATGTTCTCCCCGGGTCTGCGTGGGTTTTCTCCGGGTGCTCCGGTTTCCTCCCACATTCCAAAAATATGCATGGTAGGCTGATTGAACACTCTAAATTGTCCCTAGGTGTGAGTGTGAGCGTGGATGGTTGTTCGTCTCTGTGTGCCCTGCGATTGGCTGGCAACCCATTCAGGGTGTCCCCCGTCTACTGCCCGGAGACAGCTGGGATAGGCTACAGCACCCCCCGCGACCCTAGTGAGGATCAAGCGGTTAGGAAGATGAATGAATGAATGAATACTGTATACATTTTTTTGTCTTCTGACAGATGACGTCTCAGCCATCGATCCCACTTCTGTTAACGTAGCGTCAATGCGGAGAGAGGTAATCAACTTCTCCGTTAGCATAACCCGCAGGGAAAACAACATTTCAAGGAAGGAAAACGACTAAGATCCGCCAAACACTAATGGAATTGTTTGCACGCGGTGAAAAGCGGACGGCGCCATTTGGCGAGGTCAGCGTGCTTGGCACTTAAGCAACAACCTTTTTTTTTTTTTCCTCCGCCACAATCACATAAAGTAAAACGTTGGCTCAGTGGACAGGGGACAAAAATATCGGAGGAACGGACATAAATTTGAATGGGGAGTTAAATGACGAATTATGAATGATAAAGGGGGAAAAAAACAAAAAAACAATGAACCTTGCTCAGTTTATTAATAATTCCATGGAAATGTGAGAAAAGTGCGCACTTTCAGGACAGCCAAGGTTGTTGTTAAAGTAAAATTGTGCTCTGATTGATGCTGAAAACGAGTGATTTTATCTACTGCATATTAATGATTAGGAAAAAAAGCCAAATAAAAAAACATATGTATTTTTTTTTCTAATTAAAATACAATGGTACCTCTCTTTATGAAATTAATTGGTTCTGAAAGAATCCTTTTGGCTAGAAAATGTAAGTATTTTTCTGTTGAGGCGTTTCGTAACTTGAAAATGTCATATAAAGACACGTTCTAGAAAGTATCTTTAAAATTCGGAATCCTTCCATCATTGATACTTTCAAGACCACCAAAACCTGTATGACCAAATTTTTATAATGTAAATTTTGACAACAGTTGATATTTTTCATTGTATTTGGTGTCTTTTTTTTTAGCGATTGCCAGAGAGAAGAAGAAGAAGAAGAAGCAGCAGCATCATGTAGGTCATCATCCGGTGGACCATCCTCCTCCCCCGCACAGGCGGGTACAGCGACTGCGCCTTAGCGCCGTCAGACGAGGATTAGCGCTTTGAAATGCCGAGGCGTGGGAACGGCTTGGAAAAAGGGAGGAAAATGACATGAGCGGGGAAACAAAAGGGCCGGCTAACTCCACTCGGCTCCTTCGATCAACTCCCACGCGCTCAAAGTCACAATGTTTGGAGGACCTTCCTTCGCCCGACCGGGCTTGGTTTCAAACTACATCAACGACAAGCCGATCGCTGCTACGCCTGCGTGGTCTGACGAAACCGCCAGACACAACATTAGGCACACCGAAATACTGAGATCCAATACAAGAGCGGTTCGGATTGACGTTGCCACTTCTGACACCGACTTTTCTCAAAACTCCGTTTAATGTGAGGTATTTTTTTGATTGATTTTTTTGGGGTGGTGATGATTAATTGAATTTTTATTTTTATTTTCGCAAAACGGACTTTTGTTGACATGTGGATGACTTGGAACATGGTCAAGATTGCCCTTGGACCAAAGGACCCCCGGCCGGGTCTGACACCGACTTTTCCATAGAAATTGAATAAAAATGACTTGATGCCTAAGGACAGTCTGGTTAGCAGAATGCTAACAAACAATGCAAAATGCCATTGAAATGCTAACCGTTAGCCACAGCTGTCTGAATGCACAATTACTCATCTTATAAAAACTAACTACAGATAATGACCCTGCTAAGTCTTACATTTTTGGGCAATACCAACTAAGACGAGGATCCCACTTCTGACATATTTTTCACAGATTTATCAGACTCATACAACACATACTGATTGTATGTATTTGCAAAAAATAAAAAAAAATACATTCATTCATTCATCTTCCTAACCGCTTGATCCTCACTAGGGTCGCGGGGGGTGCTGGAGCCTATCCCAGCTGTCTCCGGGCAGTAGGCGGGGGACACCCTGAATCGGTTGTCAGCCAATCGCAGGGCACACAGAGACGAACAACCATCCACGCCCACACTCACACCTAGGGACAATTTAGAGCAGGCATGTCCAAAGTCCGGCCCGCGGGCCAAATCCGGCCCGCGGCCGAATTTCATCCGGCCCTCGGCCCCTGTCCTAAAATCAGTGCCGTCTGGCCCGCAGGTTGGGCGCAATGGAACACGTGTTGCATTGACTGAGGTTTCGTAGACTGGTTATTGATGTTTCATAGAGTACTGCTTCCCTCTAGTGGCTAAATGAGTAATAGCATTCACTAAATGAGTAATAGCATTTAGACACTAGAGGGCAGTAGCACTCTACGAGACATCACTCACGAGTTAACAAGACATCACTCCGTGTTCATATTAACCTCACAGTTTACTGAAATGGCGACAATCAACAGAAAAAGGAAAGTTGACTGCGAGGGACGACGATTCAAGGATGGATGGAAATTGGACTATTTCTTCACTGAAATACGCAACAACTGTGTCTGCCTCATTTGCCAAGAGACAGTGGCTGTTTTTAAAGATTATAATGTCAAGCGACATTACCAAACAAGACACGCTGACATGTACGACATGATTACAGGCAAGGAACGCATCGAGAAATTGAAGCAGTTTGAAGCTCGTTTAATCTCACAGCAGCAGTATTTTGCGAGAGCTCGAGAGTCAAACGAGAACACCACAGCGGCGAGTTACGCGGTAGCAACGCTAATCGCAAAACGTTCCAAACCTTTCAACGAAGGTGAATTTATCAAAGACTGCATAATGACGATGGTGAAGAAAATATGCCCTGAGAAGCAGCAAGAGTTTGCCAAAGTCTGCCTGGCACGTAACACTGTGGCACGCAGGATTGAAGAACTCTCAGCGGATATCAAACGACAATTGGGAGATAGAGGAAAAGAGTTTGATTTTTTTTCGCTGGCTTGCGACGAAAGCACAGACGCCTCGGACACTGCTCAGTTACTTGTTTTTCTGAGGGGAGTGGACAATGAAATGAACGTGACTGAAGAACTACTGGACCTCCAGAGCCTGAAAACCCAAACAAGAGGAACGGACATATTTTCTTCAGTTTGCGCTGCCGTGAATGACTTGAAACTCCCGTGGAATAAAATTTCTGGGATTATTACTGATGGTGCACCATCCATGACCGGCGATCGAAGTGGACTAGCAACACTAATAAGTAACAAAGTAAGTGAAGAAGGAGGTAAAGCTGTAAAACTTCATTGCATCATTCATCAGCAAGTTCTGTGTGCCAAACATCTCCGATACGAACATGTTATGAAACCAGTGATAAAAACTATTAACTATATCCGCTCCAGAGCGCTATGCCACCGTCAGTTTCAACAATTTCTAAGTGAGATTCATGCGGAATATGGAGATGTTGTCTATTACACTGACGTGCGCTGGCTTAGTCGGGGTTCTGCACTGTCACGCTTCTATTCTCTTCGGCAGCAAATCAGTGAGTTTTTGGCTGAAAAGGGACAACCTATGCAAGAACTAAGTGATCCTATGTGGCTGTCTGATTTGGGTTTTCTGGTTGATATTACAAAGCACCTTAATATGCTCAACACCAGTCTCCAGGGACCAGACGCAGTCATAAGCCAATTATATTCACACATCAAAGCCTTTGGAATTAAGCTGAAATTGTTTGAAAGACATCTGTCGCAGACCCAACCCAATACTGCACACTTTCCAGCGCTGCAAGAAATCATGACCACATTCCCACAGAGCAATGTCAGTGCGCAAACAAGGAGCTACGCGTCAGCTATTTCATCTCTGGCTGAAGAGTTCAGACAACGCTTTCAAGATTTTGCAGCTATCGAGAAGGACATTGCTTTGTTTTCTTCACCTTTTTCCGTGGACACAGATGATGCTCCAGACCACTTGCAGCTGGAGCTCATCGAGTTGCAGTGTGATGCTGAGAGCCGGAGTCGGCACCAGCAACTTTCTCTCGCCAACTTTTACCGACAGCTGAATAAGGACAAGTTCCGAGAGATTCGAGCATTTGCTAAGAAAATGCTGAGCTTGTTTGGGTCGACGTACTTGTGTGAGAAGACATTCTCGGTTATGAACATAAATAAAAGCTGTGTGAGGACACGGCTAACAGACGATCACCTGCGAGACATTTTGCGCATCAATACCACTGCTTTTGAGCCAGACCTGCCCTTTGTGCTTCAATCCAGATCTCAATATCACCCGTCACATTAAAATCATTTGTCAGCTGGCAATAAGTACCCGGAATAAATGTTTAAAATTTACATCAGTCCTAAGTTTCATTCCAGAGTAAAATTTAGTTCAAAAAGTTCAATCAACATTTATATTGACTGATGTCATATTTCAAATAATCCCTGCAGTTTTGGATAAGTGTATTGTTTGTTCATTTCCCTGTTGTTCCAATGTTGTTCCAAATGTTGCAATTTGCGCTCAGGAGACTTCTGTTTAATGTTCTGTTTGGAATGAACCAAAAGAAATTCCTAAGATTGTTGAAATTAAAATAAAAATAGAAATGTGAAACACAGACTGGCTTATTAAAATGTGTTTAACAATATTGTTGTTCAATGTAAAGAATGTCAGCCAAGGTCGGCCCCCCGACATTTTACCACATAAAATCTGGCCCCCTTGGCAAAAAGTTTGGACACCCCTGATTTAGAGCATCCAATCAGCCTGCCATGCATGTTTTTTTTGGAATGTGGGAGGAAACCGGAGCACCCGGAGAAAACCCACGCAGGCCCGGGGAGAACATGCAAACTCCACACAGGGAGGCCGGAGCTGGAATCGAACCCGGTACCTCTGCACTGTGAAGCCCACGTGCTAACCACTGGACTACCGGGCCGCCAAAAATACATTTGCTTTTTATTTGCCGTTGTGCTACCTCAACTAACGATCCACTTTCTGAACGCCAGTTTTTTATTCTCAAACTTTTTGCCAACGCCATCTGAGAGGAGGATCCCACTTCTGACACAAATTTTCACCAAACTCCGAATCTCATCTCCAGGTCGCTTTTTCATGATGTCATGCATTCCCCCCGGAAGCGAAAGCTGACAGACTGCCTTGAGAAAAAGAAAAAGATCACATTTTCCATCCATCCGTGAACAGGATTCCTCCAATTTCCACTTCTTGGTGGGGAGGCGGGTGAGGAGAAGCGGCTTCCAATTTGTCTCTTCTTGTTTGTTCTTCGACTTGTTTATCCACGGCGGGAGCGGGCATCGCTGACAAATAGCCCGACCGGAATGCGGGGAAAATCTCCCAACTTTTTTCCCGCGGTTGGCCTTCTCATCCATCACATGCGACGGATATCCTGCGAGCCAATCACTTCCACCTGCTTTTCCCTGGTTCTGTCTTTTCTATTTCTCACTCTTTCTTGTCGTCCTCTTGAGGATTTAGTGACCTAATTCTCCATGCTATCAAAGCTTCTCCTTTTTTTTTAACCATCTGCTGTAACGATACACAATGTGGACTTTTAACTCCTCGCACTTTTGGAAAATAATCCCCGCTTTTCATACCGTGCCTTTGCCAAATGTTCCGGTCCAATATGGCACAAGTAACGTTGGGATTTATCTTCTGGGTCCCATGCAGGATCTGCGTAAAATTTTTCTTTCAGCTATTTTATATTCTTCTCCCAGCCAGTCATTTTTTTGCGGGAGGAGGTGTCACATTTTTCTAAATTGATATTTGACTTTAGGCTTGTTAACTTCATTTTAACGTAAATGAAAATGAACAATTCTGTCATTGTAATAAAAAAAAAAATGTTGACTTTTGATGGTTACTATTGTACTTTTTACAGCGGTGGCTTGAGATGGACACTAAACCCTCCCTCGACACCTCCAAAAATTGATTTTTTTGGATAGCATTATTGTGGGTGTAATAGCACACTATTTAGGAAGCGACTACATTTCAAACACCAACAGAGGAAAACTTAAGACTGTTGCGCTGCAGCGAATGGTTATTTTAATAATCGATTCATCTGTTGATGGGTTGGTCATTTAATCGATGTTAGGATTTTTTTAAAAAAACGGTTTATTGTCCACCCGTTTGAAAGACAGGACATTATTCCATATTAACAGTACGGAAAACTTAAATTAGCGAGTAATTGCGACATATTTATTTATTTATTTATTCGGTGTGCAGTTGTGTAACTTGGACATCGATGAACATGGACATCTCCGTCTTGTACGCGTTCTTTCCTGCCGGCTTGCACAAATGGCTACGCGAGTGGATAGATAAATAATCACATGACAGTGAGTAATCAGAGCTATAAGTATGAAAAAAGAAAAAAAAAAGAAAAAAGTGAATCGAGATTGAGCAAGGGACGACATGTATGGCGACAACGTATAGACCGTGAGAGATTTATTATTATTATTATTATTCATTCATTCATCTTCCGAGCCGCTTGATCCTCACTAGGGTCGCGGGGGGTGCTGGAGCCTATCCCAGCTGTCTTCGGGCAGTAGGCGGGGGACTCCCTGAATCGGTTGCCAGCCAATCGCAGGGCACACAGAGACGAACAACTCACACCTAGGGACAATTTAGAGTGTTCAATCAGCCTGCCATGCATGTTTTTTGGAATGTGGGAGGAAACCGGAGCACCCGGAGAAAACCCACGCAGTCCCGGGGAGAACATGCAAACTCCACACAGGGAGGCCGGAGCTGGAATCGAACCCGGTACCTCTGCACTGTGAAGCCCACGTGCTAACCACTGGACTACCGGGCCGCCCTATTATTATTATTATTATTTATGCAATTTAAATGTATTGGTAGCATGTTCTTAACATTCCGTCTCTTGGTTTGGTAAATGTTTGGGCGTAACTTCACCATTGGTCAAACAAATAAAAAAAAAAAATCCACTTTCAACACACGGTTTTTTTTTTTTATACGAGGACATTTCACAATGAGGGCTCTTGTTTAGTATGGAGAATTCATTTTTCAAACAAGCAAGGCCAATAAACAGGCAGCAATCAAAAGAACCACAAGGAGGATAATAGTCCCAAGGCCCAGATTCTCGACTTTAGCGAGGAAAAGTGGGCCAGGGACACCTGGGAAGAGGGAAGGCATCGAGTGCAATTCATGAAAGCATTTCACATCACATTTTGTTCCTTTGTGGAAGGGCCCTCAGGAGCCTTTGTCCGGCTTATATGGTCAGATTGGACAGTGAAGGCCGACAGCATCCGCAAGCCGCAATTACGCTGAAAAGCGACTGAGGGGGAGCGCGGGAAGGCGGCGAAGGTCGGGGAAGTCAGGTAGAAGGGGCTAAAAAGTGGATCCGGCATCTGCCGTCGGCCTCGTTAGCGCTAACGAGGTCTTCGGAGCCGCGAGGTGGATTTCGCGTTTAGTCGATGCAGAGGAAATGAATGGCGTGTTCGTGACGGACGAAAAAAAAAGCACTTGTCGGCTTTACGACAGACGTTTAACGGAATCCAATCCAAAATTGTCTTTGATGTGAACAAAAACAAGTATTCTAAGTCACTAATGCTGGGAACTATTTTTCAGTCTCAGGAAGGAAGTACATACTAAAAATGTAATGGAGGTTCCTTCAAGGGCTGTCTTTAATGTTTGCATCTAAAGTTATATCCGTTAAAGACGCCATTGGTGTTGACATTCCCCCCCCCCAAAAAAAAAAATTCTATTAGATCAATTCAAGCTTTGTGTGATGGCTCCAAAAAGTGCACCTTAGGTTGTGTTTGATGAGTCGGAAAACTGTGTGTCTTTGAAAATGCATGTTCTTGAATATTAAATTGTCATGTTTGTGAAAAGTGAGGGCGGCCCGGTAGTCCAGTGGTTAGCACGTCGGCTTCACAGTGCAGAGGTACCGGGTTCGAATCCAGCTCCGGCCTCCCTGTGTGGAGTTTGCATGTTCTCCACGGGCCTGCGTGGGTTTTCTCCGGGTGCTCCGGTTTCCTCCCACATTCCAAAAACATGCGTGGCAGGCTGATTGAACACTCTAAATTGTCCCTAGGTGTGAGTTTGAGTGCGAATGGTTGTTTGTTTCTGTGTGCCCTGCGATTGGCTGACAACCGATTCAGGGTGTCCCCCGCCAACTGCCCGAGGACAGCTGGGATAGGCTCCAGCACCCCCCGCGACCCTAGTGAGGATCAAGCGGCTCGGAAGATGAATGAATGAATGGATGAATGTTCGACTCAGTGAGGCCTACGCTGAATATTCAGCCAAACCACAAACCGAAGAATGTGTCTTTGAGCTACACAAAACATATACATAAATGTGTCTGATGTTTACAAACCACGCGGTTAGCTTTTGCGAAAAAGTCTCTCCGGTGTACATGTTAGCTTTGCTGCTGACATGTTAGATGTTTACAAAAAAAAAAAAAAAAGCATTCGGTCAGTTGAAGTGTCTTTGATGTCGGCAAAAATATACAAGTTGAGTTCCCAAGAAGAAGAAGACGGAATTGTTGTTGATGGATTTGGTTCATTGATGCACATTAGGTACCTCTTTGACATGACTTAGATTTGTTCTTGATTTTACTGCTTGGTGCTTTCTACCGCCTTTATTGCCAAAAATATACAAGTTGAGTTCCCATGAAGAAGAAGACTGAATTGTTGTTGATGGATTCGGTTCATTGATGCACATTAGGTACCTCTTTGACATGACTTAGAATTGTTCTTGTTTTTACTGCTTGGTGCTTTCTACCGCCTTTATTGCCGATTCGTCTTACTGTTTATTGTGTATGTTAAATCGCTCCATGTACAGCACTTTGTATGCAGCGATGGCTGTTTGAAAGTGCTCTAGAAATACTCTTGACTTGACTTGACATATACCAAAAGGTGTACATTGGATGTGACCAAAAAACAACAAAAAAAAAAAGGTACGGACACACCCGCACATACTCAAAGCACACGAAGCTCAACTGCGAGCGGAGAAAACCAGCGGAAAGATTGGAGTGGCCGGCATCTCATCAGCTGCCAGTTGCTATTCCAAAGTCGACGCGCGGGAAGGAAATGGTGATCCATCATGTCGTTGCCACCCTGCCCTCCTCCAAAATCCAAACCCCGGGAGACCACCAGACACCTGTCTCCACACTCGCAAAGCCGCCCAGCGCGGAAATTACACCAGCGGAACGCAGTCGTGTTCAAGCGAGTGTTACCAGAGAAGACACTTTACGCTTCTGTGTGTGTGTGTGTGTGTGTGTGTGTAAGAAGTTTGTCGAATGTACACAAAAACAAAACATTCATTCAATGAAGTGTTTTTGATGCTTACAGAAAAAAAAATGTTTCATTGAAGAGTCCAAAAAGCAGGGTGAAACTGTCTCTGATGTTTACAAACAAGCACGTTGGTTTCATTTAAGAGAAGACCGAGCCTGCCGTGACCGTTTTCTCTTTTTCTTCTTGTTCCTCAGGTTAAACTTTGCTCGAGCAAAACAAGGAACATTTTCCAAAATGGGTGTTGATGTTGTTCCGGAAAAAAGTCACGATCAAACCTCAAAGCCTGGCTGATTCTATTTTGAGTGTGTTGATACTTCTAGCTCAAGAATGAAGATCAAAGATGCCGGATGAAGGCTCTGACGATCTAATGATTTTTTTTTACATTTTTAATTGTTGACATCTTTTTATTCGTGTCTTTGAAAGCAAAAAAAAAATAAAACCGCACCAGGTGTGGATACACAGGGTGACTTAGTAGTGCAATCGGTGGAAAACCTTTGTGACCATCTGACCCGACGTTTATTTCTAAGCATTTTTTGTTTTTTGCTCATTGCTCGGAAAATGTGCATAACAAAAAAAGTTACAGGCCACAAACTGTAGCAACACATTACGAAGACATATGTTCTTTATCCTCTGCCAAGAAAGGACTTAATGACATCAGGTCCATGTTCTATTCATCTATGTGTCGTATATCTGTCTGTGTTTTACTACAATCTGGTGGCCGATAAATGATGCCCAATGAATTAATCCATGAAATAATGATGTACATTTTTTTTCAATTTTTCTTATTAAAAAGATTAAAACAATTGTTGGTGTTTTGTTGCAAAGCTGTAAGCGATTAATGGCATTTTTGTTGGTCATTTCAATAGGGGAAAATGATTTCCTGGCAACTCAATCCCATGAACGCGTCATTTCTTGCAGCGTTATTTGGAATATTTTGCTTCCATTTCATCATCGGCAACATGATTCGCATGGGAATTTTTTTTCCGCCCTGCCTGGGACTCGTTTTCTGGCCTTCATTAGGTTTTTTTTTTTTTTTTAACGAGACTCCTTATTTATTTATATTTGTTTCAATCGCGCTGCAATCACCGACTTGGGAAAAAAAGTGCTGTTTTTGCAGCTGGAGCGTGCATCGCTAATGTCCGCTGGGCCGATGATATTCTAATTCTGACCCACTTGTGTGTGCGTGGCTGTGTGCGCTTGTGCGGGTAAGGCTGAAGATGTTGCCGGTTATGAATATCCACATCGAAAAAGATGAGGGTGACTGCAGAATTATGAAAAAAAAAAAAAGTTAATTTGACTAATGACGAAGACGCGGATGATGCAGCTGACGTCATCAGGCTCTCGAGGGAAGCTCCTCCATTCATCTCTGATTACTCGCCACTGACAAAGAGGCTTTCTTCCATTCATGCACGTGGGAATTACCGGATAGAAAAAGGGTTGGATGATGGCAAAGAGCAGGTGAAAAAAAAAATTGCTCAGTCAGCAGTGACGTGAAACAGGGCTGCCACATTCTTTAAATGTGAAGACAAGTTTAAATCCGGAATTTAATGAGCACAAACTAAAAAAAAAAAAAAAAGTTGGACTGTTGTGATGAAAAAAAGAAGTCATGTGGGTGAAAAAAAAGGACGAAGAGTAATTCCTTAATATTTTTTTTGTAATTCCTTAATATAAGGTTCTACTATTATAAAACAATATTTAAAAAAGATGGTCAAATAGTCATGTGGGGAAAAAAAATGAAGAAAAAAGGTTATTGTTTACTTAAAAAGTTCGACTGTTTGTTACAAGACCAAAATGTGGAAAAGCAAGGGTCAAAAGTCCCATTTTTCTTTAATCCAAATGAGCAATTATTATTATCAATAGTAGAACTCGTAGGAATCATACCAATAGGTTAGGGGGCAGAATTAATCATGCCCCACACGTTCTCCCTAGCAACAAGCGACCTTGCTGTTAAATCCAGTGAAACTAATTCAATTTTCAGGTTTTGATCATTCCCGCACCCTCGCCCGGCCCCATCTTCACCAGATGTTCTACGATACCCAAATTTAACGACAAAACAAGTGACAAACAACGAACAGCGTCACTTAACGTGATTAATGCGCGGGGGGAGTAACCTTGAAAGTGATTTCATGAGGCATTTTGCCAGCAAGGTGTCTTTTCCAGGCACACTGCGCTCTCTCTCTCTCTTTGCCTTGGCCCGTGTCCACTTTGAATATTCATTGACAGACGCTCACCGCATTCATTTGTTATGATGGTTATCATATGGCCAGGATGCTTTCGTGTGTGCGGCTTCAACAGTTGGCGGATGAATGCACGATTGACTCATCTGTGATGCAATATTCAGCGATAGAGCCGGAGGACACTGTAAGAGACGCGCAATGACAAATGGAGTTTTTCAATTCATCAATGCTATTTTTTTATTTTTAAATTTAAAAAATTAAATTAAATTAATTAAAAAAATTAAAATTAAAAAAATAGATTAAAAAAATCTTCTCCAGCCCTGATTAAGATATTTGTGAGTGCAGTAATTTATCAATGGCTGGGTGTGTTTTCCACTTCAGCCTGATCAAACGACCCTTTCAAATAAATAAACAAAATACAATAATAATAAGGGCGGCCCGGTAGTCCAGTGGTTAGCACGTCGGCTTCACAGTGCAGAGGTACCGGGTTCGATTCCAGCTCCGGCCTCCCTGTGTGGAGTTTGCATGTTCTCCCCGGGCCTGCGTGGGTTTTCTCCGGGTGCTCCGGTTTCCTCCCACATTCCAAAAACATGCGTGGCAGGCTGATTGAACACTCTAAATTGTCCCCAGGTGTGAGTGTGAGTGCGACTGGTTGTTCGTTTCTGTGTGCCCTGCGATTGGCTGGCAACCGATTCAGGGTGTCCCCCGCCTACTGCCCGAAGACAGCTGGGATAGGCTCCAGCACCCCCCGCGACCCTAGTGAGGATCAAGCGGCTCGGAAGATGAATGAATGAATGAACAATAATAATACGTAAAAAATACAGTACTTTTTTTAAGCATACAGTCAAGTCTTGCTGTATGATATAAAGTGTATCTTCCATACAAAAATCTACATGTATTTAATGGTCGCTGAAAAGTATTTGAAACAATTGTTTTTAAAATCAAATCAAATGATCAAATTCATCCCCTTTATCATCTAACCCCGCCGCTTCTATGACTCCGCCCACACGGGCGCCAGTCCTTTCCCAGCCCCCATGCGGAGTCCCCGCCGAGCGCAAAGAACGAGGCTGAAGAAAGGGATGCGGGGCAGGTGTCGCGCTGCATACGGAATGGTTTGGTGGTGCGTGATTACCCTTTGCGGGGCAAAGGGGAGGCATTTCGAGAAGTGAAGATCATTAGCGAGGGCCAAAGTCAAAGCTTCAGCAAGGTTAAAGCACGTTGGGATTCTGAGTCGGTGTTCCCGTACGCGGAATAAGAATCATTTGCAGTCCTTTTACACTTTCAACTGATGAACCAAATGTAATGCATGAAAAGGGATTTTTCTGCCCTGTTGAAATTCACAGGATAAACGGAGTGAATGGGATGTTCGATATCACTTAATTTCAACTCCACTTTATCTATATACAGTCGCACTGAACAATAATACCAGGATGAGAAGTCACTCTTGGGTACTCACCAATTAGTGATAGTAATTTTTTTTCTTCCAAAAACTGATATTCCCTAATTTGGATGCATTTACTTTTCAGAAGAGATGTTTGTTGATTCATACACTTCGTCCCTTTTAAGAATAAAGACATTAAAATTTGGAGCCAATGGAATGGAAAAGAGTGTCTTAAATAAATAAATGAAACTTCTTACCTTTGTTGAAATGCCATTGAGTGTGTTTGATAAAATAACCTTTCGAAACTTGCAAGATGTTTTTTTTTTTTTTAGACATACAGTGAATATAATTTTTTTCTTTTATCTAACAAAAAGTCAAAGGAGCTCCCAGGCACCTCAGTATGTCTTAAATTAAAGGAAAACCGAAACAAGTGCAGTCAATTGCTCCATTATGTTTTCCAACATTTCAGCGCAACTAGAATGTTCAACATTCACTTGATGTTTTTTTTTTTTTTAACAATCTCACAACATATACTCACTTGACACCGGAATTTATTTCCAGTAATTGGGTTTGGGCTTTCAAGTATATGCAACATTAAATTGAAATTGTTAATTTCAGTATAGCAAATAAAATAATTATAAATTTAGGTTATGCTTAATATATATATATATATATATATATATATATATATATATATACACTCAGTATGACTGTGTGTGGAGAGTGAACATGCCACTTCAACTCACTTGTAGAATTCACCAAAACAGTTGTTGTCCTTGTTGATGCAAAGATGAATGTTGCACTTTGCACATTTGTACACAGTCTGGCCCTCAACACTGGATGAAGACCTTGAAAAAAAGAAATCACTTTAGAAGAGAGCAGACATTCTTATCGCTTCAATGTGTACAGGTTATTTCATCCAAAACTCTCACAAACAAGCTGAAATTTTACAAACTTATTTTCACCTGCTTTGGGAGTGGATTACTCGTTACTGTCCCAATTACCACTGAGACAGCTACATTCATTTTTAGTTCCACATAAAGACAAAAATGAAATTAAGTTATATTTGTAACGCAACGCATTTTTGTAATGCTTGTAGTTATTGACTAGAGTTGGTGTTTAAAAAAAAAGAGTGTTGAAAGCTCTAGAGAAACAGCATCGTGCGAAAAAAAAAAGCCCTTGTGGTTAACTGTAGTGAATTAACGTCAAACCGAAGGAGTCAAATATCTTGAGAAATACTTATATGGCGGTGTAGTACGAGTCGAGTTTAAAGTCCGGAAAAGGATCCCATCTGACTGGAAACTAGAGAAACAAGTGCTTGCAAAAGCTTCCTACGTCTATGTTTGTAATAACTCGACCAGCAGTAGAGGAATACAGACGGCTATTTTTGCCTGCGATTGGAGTGGAAGTATGAATCAATTACATCAATCAACGAAATGACGTTTAGTTTGTATTTGAACAGCCATTGGTGAGCTAACCTGTCAAGCTAATCGAGCTATCTTGACAGTTCATAGTTAGCTTACCTGCAGCTGACAAATGAAGCTCGACGTGGTAGATGTTGTGTCACTTTCGAGTTTCAAACATTGCATGTCGCTGTTGCCTTTTCCCTCATTTCATCAAGAAGATAAATCTTCAGTCCAAATGTATCAATTTTTTTAAAACTTCCCCGTGACACTCACTCAACATGGCACCCTCAGCCCTTGTCTCAGGGTGTACCCTGCTGGTGACAGGTGTATGATATGCATGACAGAAAAAAACGTTCCTGAATGAAAAAAAAACAAGTAGAAGCACATTATACAAAATAACATTTCAAATGTACACAGAATAACTTGTCAACTCGTGTAGCTCAAGTCAGAGTCAGGACGAGTCTTTCAATTTTTGGCAAGCAATTCGCAATTCATCGAATCAGTGACTCGATTTCAAGTCACGTGACTCGACTTCCTCACTTGTGCTAAACGGGATTCGATGTATCTTTTTTAAACCAGTTCATGTCACTTTTCTCTACTGGTTTTTGGTCTGTTTTACTGCCTTTCACATCACCCCCACTCAACCTATCGACTTGGTCCACCCATTGCTTCCACATTTTAACTGAGCGTGACACCTCCCGCTTTGAATCATTGTGTTGCTGCTTTAATGTTTGCAGGGTGTCATGAAGCGCTCCTGTGCTGCTCAGTCAGGTTGAGGCGCGCTGTCACTTCCTGTCCTCATCAACGCCTCGTGTGTGCAGGACCGTCCGTGCGTGCGTAACGTGTACACACAAATACGATGACATCCAAACGACACTTTCTTTGCGTGTCCTGGGGCGACGCTAGCGACCACAAATAAAGCGTAAAGCATTTTTATTAGGATTTCTGATCGTAACAGAAAAACAGATCTGTAATATCGGAAAATCTCGCGAGAATTTGACGCTGAATACTTTCAAGTCTTTTTTTTTTAACAGGGTTGAGAGTCTGGGCTTGGGTCTCCGTTCCATGATTAAGGGGTCTCAAATCAGGGTTGGCTGAGTTTCAAGAAGGGGCTCCAGTTAGGTCAACTGTTACAAGGCAGTTTTGCCTTATAATCATGTCACTCTAAACCAGTGGTTCTTAACCTTGTCAGTGGTACCGAACTCAACCAGTTCATATGCACGTTCACCGAACCCTTCATTAGTGAAAAATCAAAATGTGACTTTTTTTTAACAATTTCAAGACATTCAAAAACATATTTATTAAAAACAGAAAAAAGTAAATACAATTATATGGCCTAAGTATATATACACCGCATATAAATATATTTATAATTTCCCGCAGCACGGATTGGACAAGCAATGTCATGTGATCATCTGCATCTAATTGACATGTTGAGTTGGGTGTGTCTTAACCTCCTTGGCAGAGGCACCGTTGAACCCGTGACACCGATTCACCGAACCGCTGTGGTTCAATCGAACCCAAGTAGAGAACTACTGCTATAAATGCTTGGAACCTTGGAAATGTGAATTTTTCTGTGAAACATGATTAAGATCACCCCCAAGCCCCCAAAATATAAATAAAAAAATAAAAATAAGCAGGTTAGAATATGAAAACTGGAGACAGATTTCATCCTGGAAGAAGAACAAAACAACAAACCCACGCTGAAATGAAAAATCTCCTTGGCAAAGGTAACGCCGAGCGCTTGCCGCTTCTTGCTGTGCCAACGCACAGGCTGTGCCAGCCAACATGGAGGACTTTCAGAGATTTGAGTTTTACTTGCATTTTCTCTGTTTTCTGCTTCAGTCTTTGTGTGTGCTCTTCATACTAATTATATATATATATATATATATATATATATATATATATATATATATATATAGACTGTGGGTAGAAAGAAGAAAGATGCTAATGCTAAGGGTAACGTTGTATTTGTGGTTTCAAAAGCAACAAATATTTGAAGACAAATGAGGGAGCAACACGTGTAGACATAACACAACAGTACCCACAAGCATATATTCTTTATCTTCTACCCCCCCCCCCCCACCAAAAAAGACGAATATTGCAGAGTTTTTACAGAGTCACTTACAACAAATCTTTGTCTATCATGAGTCTACTATTCTTCATTTGTGTCTGCAAGACGCTATCATACTGTACTGCCTCCCGGTGGCCAAGACGAGCACAGCAGAAGGAGCAGCCCCAAAAATTGGATTGTACCATAAAATCAGGATAAAACTGGTAAAACTGATGCGCCACTGTCCGTGTGCCCTTGAGTGCAAGTTGTGTGCGTGTCCCGCTGACAGACATCAGCGGTTGTCCTCCGTCTCTGAGGACCGAGACATTGCAAGGATCCCGGCGAATGTCTTGTGATAGCTCTGACTGACTGACTGCTGAAAATTCGTCTTCTCTGCGTGAAAATTTGGTTGGAATCTCAGCAGCCGCCAGCGCCGCATTTCCCCTCATGTCCTCTGGATATTTTTTTTTTTCATATATCTTATCGCGCTGTGCCCTCGGCTTGCTTTTCTATGCGGCGTCGATGGCAAGATGATTGACAGGACGAGCTTATCCGCTCTCTCACTCTCTCTCTCACACACACACGCAGCACACTAATCACAGAATCAACACTTGCTTGATTTCCCAGAGCAGGGTGATTGGAAAGGAATAGCGGACACAAAAATGGCCAAAAAACAGTTGAAAAACTCCAAAACACAAGCTAGTTTCTCTACATGGCTTTTGATCCAAAATCCTACCCCAAAAAAGTGTCTCGTAAATAGTAAACAAAGTAGGAAAAAGAAATCTGATTCAAAACTTTCCAGTAAATTGCGACAAAAAAAAAAAATATATATATATATATGCCAGCAATATACTAGCAACATCACAAAATATCTAATTTCATTAGGTTACTTTTTGTATAAAATCCAACACCAAAATCAATTTAGCTCCTCAGTGGTGAAAGGACAAAAGGTCTTCCTCATGCGTTGTATTTTGGTACAAAATCCTACCAAATGATTCAAAATTTGACAACTTAATAGTACCAAAAGTACAAAATGCAGGTGAAATGCATTATTACTTTTTGAATAAAATCCTCCTAAATCTTTCTAAATTAGATGACTCAAAAATTGCAATTATGTCTGCTCACCCCTTCATGATATTTGACTTTTTAAAAAAACTACAGTACATCATGTCTACTTAATGCTAATAGCATGAAAAATATAATTTCTTTATTATTATTTTTTTAATCCTACCAAATCCTATCTAGTAGCAACTATCTGCTTACTTTTGGCTGCTAGCTTGCCCCCGGAGTGTCTTTTCATGTGGCGTTTAGTGTCACGAAACGACCGAAAACGGCATCCCCCGCATCAGCTTATGTGCTGCGTGACATTTGTTGTTGTGTTGACATTGTGCAGCCTCACGTGCAACACATCGACAGCGCCAGCCGCTGCGCTAAAAATAGAGCCGGCGTGTTTTTTCTCTCTTTTTTTTTTTAATATCCCCTTCTTAAATATGCATGAGATTAACGAGTCGAGCGCAGCCGCCTGCTGACTGACAAGCTCGCTTTACAAGCTTCCCGTTGCGTTGTTGTCGGTGAGGCGAACCGCGTCCGCATCAGCGATATGTCATCGTGCCACTTTTTCATCATGCCAAACACTGTCAGTTGCCTTCCTTTTGGATGATTTTCTTTGTTCTTCCAGTTGTACAATTATGAGGTAACATGAGCTTCGTGTCAAGGTCCCATATTACGAAAAAGTGGAAAAATTTCATTGCACAAAATAAATGTTTCGGAAAAGTATAGCATTAGCAATATATTTGTAGAATAAATATTTAAAAAATATTTAGCAAATATAAAAAACATATTTAGCATATGCTAAAAAAATTCTGTTAAAAATTTCTATGCTAAAAAAATAGCAGTAGCATAGAAAACGTAAATAAAAATTTAAAAAAAAGACAAAAATCCCAAAAGGACGACACGCTTGTAGCCGACACTTGCTCACGAGTAGCTCAAGCTAGCACAGGCAGCACGTTTAGCTCCCAGTCAACAAGTTCAGAGCGGTTTCCTTCAAAACGTAAGGTGGCTGTGCTGAAAGCAAAATAACATTTGAAAATAGAACATAACTGTAAGAGAATAGAACATAACTACGCCATGGATTTAAAAAAATGCAAGGAACCCAAAAAGCTGTCGAAATGGAATGAAGTGACAGTGATGTCACAGTCCTCTTTCCCACATCACTAGCCGACATCTATTTTTAGTTCTGCTGTGTTGTCGTTCTCTTTTCTTGTTTGCTTTCGCTTTCATCCGTCTTTGTGTACTCGCGTGCCACTTGGCATGCGTGGCAAGCGGGCGCATGTGCCCCCATTTGTTTCCATGGATTTTCCTGGAGGTTGATGTGCGCCCACGCGGCAAAAAGTCCTCTCTCGGGTCCCACCAGATCTTAAATCGTTTGGAGAAAAAAAAATGGGTGGGGAAAATTTGGAGATAAAACCCCAAAAATCTGAGAAAAACCGGTAATGAAAATATTGTACAATCATTTAAACATGTTCTAAATAAATATACAACTATTAGAAGAACAATTGGGAATTTTAAAGTATTTTTTTAAAGTCTGTGTTACCAAAACAGTCTAAAACACAGCAAAAATTTTAGAAAATAAAGGTAACGATGTGATAACAAATATAAAATCAGATCTTGACAAAAAATATACTTTATATTTTGACATTAAAGACATTCAAAGGATAATACCAAAAATTGAAAAAAAATCACAAAGTGTATTCCCAAAACATTTACATAAATAAGTCTGAAATGTATTCCAGAAAAATTACACATTCTAAAAAAAATTCCCCCCAAAATACAACAAAAATGTGTTACGTGTTCATTTTTTCTAACTTTCATTCCACAGCATTGTACTCTATAAAAACACAATAATGTAATAAAGTGGAATGTAAAGAATTCAACAGTTTGTGCATCATAATTTCAGACTGTAGTTCAATCTATTGTGCTGTTCCTTCTTACGTGCTCGCCTCGGCCACAAGGAAGCAGTACCGTTGAAAACAGTCAAGCGGATGTCATGAATAATAGAATAGGAAAAGGAGGATAAAGAACGCATGCCTGCGTTTAAAAAAAATGTTATCTCTCTGCATGTGTACATCGTTCCATGGATCCATCCATCGCTTTGAAAGCCAGGTCTATCGATGCTAATGATAGCATTAGCATCGATAGCAATATGTCAGCATTAAGCTGGCGGGCCGTTCCTAGGGCACAGTTATTTGAATTTCATAATTTTTTTGTTTTTTTGAGTGTAAAATTGCGAGTGCACGTGCAAGCCGGAGGACGTGTGGAGGAGACATATGTCCCTGCGCGGCACACTTGATCAAGTCCATATGGACGCTGGTTGGTGCGCTGCTCTGACCATGTGCAGGAAATCACTCAGCTGCCAAATACTCAAGCTGCTTCAAAGTCACTCTTCCAAACTCGCTTTCTCGTTTACCTCCAGAGAAAAAAAAGAAAAAACGTCACAAGAAATCTTTATTGAAAACAGTCCACTACCAAAGGTTTGCGGGCGAATTTGCCGTTATCAGTGTTTCATGTTTGTGAACAACTTAGATGACAGGGACATTCATGAAAAACAAATAGTTAAAAAAAACACGAAACATTAAATTATTTTCTGTATATACTGTATATAACATACAAATATAATCTTCGCTAGCTAGCTAGCTAAGGCAGCTAGCTAGATAGCAGTCTTATTGTTTAGCTAGCTGGCTATCTAGCCAGCTAGCTAAATAATAAAACCAATGCTTTACTTGTATGTACTGTATTACATATTCACTCCTCTGACACGTTATTCTCATGATTAGATATTTTTTTATTTGCACTGGCACCATTCATGTTCCAGGAATGGAATGGAACATGAATTATGTGCGGTAGCATTTGTAATTCCACTTTTATACAAATCTATAACGACACAGAAAGTCGAAGAAAGAAAGTCAGGATATGGAATAGACAGACCTGAAAACCTGGACTCAGCCCCACGCACCCATTTTTAATATGCTTATATCTGAAGTATATTTTATAATTTATATATATATTTTCTTTTTGTTCTTCTGCTACTCACTTTCATAATTTTGCTGCTGTAAATTGCAAATTTCTTAACTTGCACAATGGAGCAGGAAGTAGACGGCTGGTGGGTTTTGGTGGGGGGGGGTATGTTTTTTTTCTGATAAAGAAGCCTTCAATTTTCTAGATTATTACTACAGCGTTGTTAAATTAATCCAAATGTGTTTGGTGTGCCTCCATGGCTAACTTCAGCTTATTTACAGTGCAAATGCCAGCTAAATAATGGCTAACGCTGTTACTGTGTCGAATCTGGACAGCCTCCCCTGTAATGATTGATCACAATGACACACTTTCCGAAAAACAAGCGATAATGCCGTGCGCTCGTGCACGTCATTGACTCGAGTGGGGTGGGGCTGGTGGGGAGGCGGATTAGTGAAGTGAAGCTACAGTACGTTGAAATCCTGCTTGTGGTTTTCAAACTACAAGCTCCACACTTCATAAACCTTTCACAGTGGCCACAGTTTGACCTAGCAACTGATTATTTCTATTCCCGTTATTTCCTATGGGGGCTAAAGTAGTGAGCATGTGGTGGGGCACTGCCCCTCATGTAATGAAAATAAGAGTGGCTGCTCTCAGATCATCGTATTTACTTTTTTTATTAGTCTTTTTTGACACAAGGCTCCGTGCAATGAAAACTCCTCCACCGTGTCTATGTGTGTGTATGGGGGTGTGTGTGTGTGAGTGTGTGAGTCGTAGAAATAAAAGCCATTTATTAGAGCGATTCAAAGTTTCATCATGCTAATAAGGACTCCCCTCAATAGCCCATGGGGATGGCGTTATCATTTCCTATGTGGCCAACGCCCCCGCCGCCATTTGCCACGGCTGCCGGTCACGATCTCACATAATGTGAAAAGTGTGCAGGGAAAAAATGGAGGGCTACTTCAACGGAAATTGAAACGTGAGTCAGGCCCTTTAGCGGCGGCAACACACACACACACACACACACACACACAGTAGTAATGGTGGTTTGGTACTTGACGCTGGAGATGAAACTAATCCGCAAACAATCCTGATTGTGTTGCTGTTGCAGTGAAGTGATGACGTCATGCTGGATGGATTAAAGTCAAGTGAGAGGGCAAAATGAGAGAGTTTTGTCAGGTTCCTTCTGTGGCTCGGCAACGTGCATACTGACAGCTGTTAGAAAACATTGCTTGTTGGTTTACATTCAAACTTGAGCGCCGACAGCCAGGGCAAGCGACGTCATCCAAGTTTAGCATGTCGGCGCCCTCATGCTTTGGTCACTCGGGGCCTCGGTTGGTTCTTCTCGCTTAGTCAGGCGGGGGCAATAGACCTCTTTGATGTCAAATGCTAATGTGATGGCCTTTTCTATATTTCCACAGAAAATATTTTGTTTGTTGATGAATGTATTATTATTATTGTTATTATTGGACGGGAAATGTTCTCGTCCTAATGAGAAACGTCTTTTTTCGTTAGCGCTAGCTTATTTGTCTGCGTGAGCTAACGGTGCGGCAGCAGAAGAGGACTTACACTCTTTCTTCAAAACAACGCTACCAAATATTGTTATCAACCGACCAAAATAGAAGAAAAAATGAGGATAATTGAGAAAGTTTCTCGTCCTAACTCGGAAGTTCATTCACGCAGGTAAATAAGATTTATATGATAGCTTGCTAGCTAGCTAGCTAGCGAGATATTCCTTCTAATACCTGACTTTCATTTGCTAACATGATGGCCTGTAAAGGACTGCAACAACAGATGACTGTACACACACACACACACACACACACACACACACGCGGGATTAATGGGGGGAGGGACTCCTATGCTCCGTTTCCCCCCCAACCCCCAATCTTTTTGCTTTGAGGATGACGGCCAGCGCTTGTGTTACATAACACAACATCAGCCTGGAGTGAGGCTGTGTGCCGTGCATGCGTGTCACACGAAGCAGCGCAACACACAGCAACACTTTAGAGGACTGCGATGCCTCTGAAAGTTGCCTGCGACCCACAAGTAGTTATTTGTGTCGAACTTTGAGTTGCTCCTGGAGTACTAAGAATTGGTAAAGGACCAGCAGTTTTTGAATTTTTGCGCCAAACATAACAGTGCAACATTGCAAAATCTGCCTGAAAATCGGCATGAAATTAGCAAAAGGCTGAAACTCGTTTTACCACATTTGCGCATGTCTTTAAAATCCGTTCCCAGGTTTCAGAATGTCGGCTTGAAGATCGGCTTAAAGTATTTCCTCCCATTTCAGAATTGGCTTGTGGCGTTTTAGGCTGCTTCCTTCCTTCTGCAACAAAACATGACAGTAATCGAGTGCAACAAAACGGGCCGACTCAAAATGTCTCGATCCTCACTATTTTCACTTAACATAAAAAAAAAAATGAACAAACAAACAAACCAAAAAAAATCTATATAGCAATATAGGTGACACGAGGCCACCCGGGCTTGCTTCCGCAGAAGCACGGGGGAAATAGGCGGTGTTTTCACTTCTCAGCCGGTGGAGCGTTCAAGTGCGTTTATAGATTAGTTCTCAAGCTATTTCCACCACTTGTAATGTGGTAATAATACGTAAAAATCACAGACCAAGTGAGGACACAGCAATATTATCAATTTGTGAAGCAATCAATCAAGAGGAAAAGGGGCTTGTCTCCCTTTGCAGTTTTCCACCCGAAATGTGGGTATTGCAAAAGCTGCGTAATGCGGTGTGGCTGCAAATTATTGGCGTTTTAATTTGTGTGTGTGTGTGTGTGGGTGGGGGTGGTGGGGGGGGGGGCACACCGCCTGAGGAAAATTTGGCTCTCCTCCCTACATTTGTGGAATCTCTGCGTTTTCTGCATCTGGTAATGTCTGCATAAAATTGTAACGTCCCGCATTGAAAACTGTTGAATCATTTTATAATATTCCACATTTTGGGATGTCAGCCCGAAACTGCCCATGAGCGAAGCCACACAACAAAAAAGCCACAGAGCGGCGTGAAATATATCTCGCTTTATTTTGCATATTATGAACAATTCCTGATATCCATGCATACAGTATAATGAGATCACAGGATGGCCTGGTTTCTAAAATATATGTTCCACATCATGAATGGGGGCGGGGGCCTTGTATCGCGGGGCGTAATAAGAATAAGACAGCACCTCATTAAGTGTTACACTGTCACAAATGAATTTATTCTTCAATGTTTTTGTCTTGGCGTGGAACCTGATGTATATAGATATATTCATATATACTGCATTACTAATATAGCTACATAGAAAATAAATATGATGATACCATCAGTGTAAACAAAATGTTGGACATATGTTGACCGGACTACATCTACAAAGCAAAAGGTGCCCGATAAGATCAAAAAAGGTGAACCCTGTTGTACCACCCGAGGCGGGGCATCAGAAGTTGCTTCTGATTAATAGCAATTGCTAGCGGACTTCTAGAAACTGCTATGATAGTGGACCACCTGGAGTTGCTACACCACCAGGAGTTTGTGCAGACTACTAATGGACTTCTAGTAGTTGCAAGCAGGCCACTGGAAGTTTCTAGAGGGCCACCCGGACCTTCCCCAACATCGAGAGTTGCTAGAAGATCACTAGGAATTGCTAGCAAACAACTACAAGTTGCGAGTGGACCGTCAGGAGTTTCTTGTGGACCGCCAGGAACTGCTTCAACACTCAGAGTTGCTAACAGACAACTAGAAGATATTAGTGATCACCAGTGGTGGCTAGTGCACCACCAGATCTTTCTACACCACCAAGAGTTGCTACAAGACCACGAGGAGTTGCTTGCAATCCACTTGCGGAGGAGCCGTTTCAACTCTCAGCGTTGCTAATAGCTAGCTGGATGATAGCAGTGATCCCCAGCAGTCACTAACGGACTAGCTTGAGTCGCAACAACATCAGGAGTTGCTAGCAGACTACGAGCAGACCACCAGGAGGTCCAAGAAACTACAATACAATGACAACGAGTGTGAACTCCTACTAAGAGTTGCTTGCGGACTACTAGCGGGCCGCGTAGACCACTGGGAGTTTCTAAAAAGATTACTAAGGCTTGCTAGTTGACCACGAGTAGTTACTAGATGACTTCCAACCACTCAGAGTTGCTCGGAATTTCAGAACTTGTCTACAGAGTATAGCGTACCGCTAGTGGTGCACCAGCGCTTACTGGCTGACTTCTAGAAATTGCTAGCAGACTACTGGCTGTCGTTCACAGGCTAATAGCAGATAGAAGGACCTAGCGCAATACCAGGAGTTGCTTGTGAACAAATCAAAGTTGATAGCGGACCACCAGGAGCTTCTACATGGCCAAGAAATAGTAGCGGACCCGCTAGAAGCTGCTAGCCGACGACTAGCCGCCACCCAGGTCCCAAAGCAGACCACCAGAAGTTACTAGCTGACGTCTCGGAGTTGCTGCCGGACTCCAAGTGTTGTTTGGAGACTACAAGCTGACCACTTGGGAGTTCCTGGCGGACCAGCAGAAAATTGGGTCCGGCAATCATCCAGCTTCAAAGCAAAGTGTCTGATAATAAGATAATATAATATGCACCGCTGTTGTAATGATTGTGGCGGTCAGATTAGCACCGTGTCACAGTCACTTGAGGCTTTTCCATTATTTCATATTTGGTTGTATTTTTTCTCATGTCCATTTTTTTCATACCGAATCCACCTTGACGCGGTTATTGTTTGTCGTAAGCGGCGAGGGCTTGCTCTTGAGCCTGTCGCCGCCAGCGCCGGCCTGGTCGTTGGAGCTGTCCTGGAAGAAAAGTCTGGCGGTGCAAAGCGACACCACAATGCGCTTGTACTCGCGGCGGAAGTTCTGGTTGAGCACGCCGTAAACGATGGCGTTAAGGCAGCTGTTGAAGTAGGCCATGAAGTAGCTGGCCACAAACAGCCACTCGGGTACCAGGGGCAGCGCCACCTCGGGCCGGATGGCCACCGCCAAGCCGATGAGGTTGAGGGGCGCCCAGCACACGGCGAAGAGCACGAAGACCACAAACATGGTGACAAAGTTGCGGACGTCGTGAGGCGTCAGCTTGGGCCGGTTGTCGGGTTTGACTCGGCGTCGTACCTGGATCACCAGGATCCAAATGCGCAGGTAGCAATAGGTGACGATCATGATGGGCAGGATGAAGTGGAAGAAGACCACGGCGATGGTGTACGCCGAGCTGGCCGACTGCTCGAAGGTGCACGAGTAGACGCGCGGGTCGTAGCGCAGCGAGCCCACGAACAAATTGGGCACGATGGCCACCACCGTCAGAGCCCAGATGAGCACCACGTAGCACAGCGAGTTCTTGTCGCTGTACAGCTTGTCGTACTTGAGGCTGTGGCAGATGTAGCAGTAGCGGTTGAGGGCAATGCCGGTGATGTTGAAGATGGAGCCGATGACGCTGACGCCCGTCAGGAAGCCGCTGACCTGGCAGTGGGCGTAGCCCAGGTTCCAGCCGTTGTGGAAGATGGAGGCCAGCACCAGCGGATACGGGTAGATGGCCACCACCAGGTCGGCCACCGCCAGGCTCACCACGAAGATGTTGCCTGTGCCGCACACGGATACAAAGCGCGGGTGAGCGACGGCTGTGCAATTCACACACTTTTTCCCCAGACACACTGTCCACAAAATAAGACTTGTTGAAAAAAATAAAATAAACGTGCTTCACAGTGCAGAGGTACCGGGTTCGATTCCGGCTCCGGCCTCCCTGTGTGGAGTTTGCATGTTATCCCCGGGCCTGCGTGGGTTTTCTCCGGGTGCTCCGGTTTCCTCCCATATTCCAAAAACATGCGTGGCAGGCCGATTGGACACTCCAAAATTGTCACTAGGTGTGAGTGTGAGCGCGATTGGTTGTTCGTTTCTGTGTGCCCTGCGATTGGCTGGCAACCGATTCGGGGTGTCCCCCGCCTACTGCCCGAAGACAGCTGGGATCGGCTCCAGCACCCCCCGCAACCCTAGTGAGGATCAAGCGGCTTGGAAGATGAATGAATGAATGAATATATATATATCACCCAGGCCAGCGTTATCTCCAGAGCGTCAGGAAAAAAAAAAGCACGATGCGAGCAGGCCATTTCATATTTCCTTCTTTTAATTTTGTTTGGATTAGTTTTGATATTAGTCTTTCATTTTTGCATCGTGTTTGTCAAGTGCAAGATTAAAAATAAAAAAAAAAGCCAGTCAATATTATGTAATTAAATCCACAAGAATTCCGAAATGACCTTTGGAACTTCTTTCTTCTCTGTAGACATTCAGCAGTACTGAAATAAATTTGTTTAAAATGAATCCTGGAAGCTCACGTGTGATATTAGCCGATAAAGATGAAAACGAAGGACGATTATTTTTTTTATTTTTTTATTTTTTTATTTTTGCCATTTCAGTTTGTTTTCGATTTTTCGTTTTTATTTTATTTTGGTCATGAAATGCATTCACCCCCCCCCCCCAATTTTTGTCGTGGTTAATGTTTTTTTTAATTTATTTTTTTACTTATAATAACACGCATACGCAATTGAAAGGTCTCGATCTGTCCGTTCACATATATTCGTATTGTCAACATGTCTGTCCATTCACATAAATGCATGTTCACATCAATCAGTCTAAGCATTCACACACACACACACACAAAACCAAGTTTTGGTCACGCGCAGAAGAATGTTCCAGTTCGGATGCTGACGCTTTGACAGCGACAGCATCAGTGCTGGAAGCGACTTACGCTGACTGTCCATGCGTCTGTCAGCAAGCCGGCAGCTAATCTGTGGTGACACACTAATAGCTAAGATCTCGATCTGCTTTCACGACCGGTCTTTTCCCGGGGGCGGGCCCGGCATCGAAACGCTACACTGGATTGTTGCAGTTCGCCAGCAGCCTTGACCTTGGCAAGGATACGAGCGGCTAGCGCTTTTAGCTTCAGCACGAGGCTAACCTCTAAAACCAAACCATTTATCTCACATTGTCATCAAGATTAATCTGCTTGTGTTTGATAAAAAAATGAAAATAAATATACTGTATGTCAGGAAGACCGTGAAAAAAAAGATCGCTTATTAAATAATATTGGAAGCTGCGGGGGAGGAATGACAAATCAACTTTTCAAATCGTTCAGAAAATGTGTTCAAGCTAGCTTGTTTGCTAGCGCACGCAAAGTGTCCGTTCACGCTCCAAAAGAATGACAACATTAAGGCTCGTCACTCGCATCCCCGTATGAACCGTGGTCTACCGATCCCCCATGTGAAAGATTGAAATGAGGCGCTTTTGTTTTTTTGCTCTGTCGAGCACGTGAGACAACAGCGGGCAGCAACGCGGTGGCCTTTCAAAAAATTTTTTTTCTCCGTTCTCTCCGGGATTTACTGAGTCACACGAAGGCTGCTGTCACCCCCACCCCCTCAAACCCTCCCCGATGAGCCGACGGCCTCCAACATAGCTTGACCGTCGCCGAGAAATATCCGCACCGATAAGCGACAACGACGCTGTCCATATTTATTCGGCTAACGTGTAGCTTTGCTCATGTTCAAGCCATTTCTATAGTTTCTAATCAATTTCCGGAGGGATTTCCGCTAACATTTCATTGGCATTTGAAGAGCCAATTCCATGGATTGTTTTTCCAACTTTGAAAAAGTGCAAAAATCCCGCAAGCCCGTGAGCGTAGCTAATGCCATGAGCGTAGCTAATGCCATGAACATCTTCGCCTGCGTGCGTTCTTGTGACTCGGGTCCATCTATTTGCGACAGCGGCATTCATGGAAATCCAAGAATCAGAGACACACAGAGGACATTGTCCAAGACGTGCACAAAAATATCCCGAATGATCAACTCCGACGTCACCTAACTCAGCAAACTTCATGTGGCGTTGTCATTTAGGCTGCCTTTCCTTTAAAAAAGAAAATATAATAAATATCCCAAGGTCGATGAAGGACAAAGTTGTTGCTGTCGGGGTGGAACATGGTTTCTTTTCCAAAGTTATTTCAAATGGTGTCCAACATGGGGCCCCAAAATCACCAAACCTCAGTTGAGGTACTTCTTGTGGACATAGAAAGCTGTTGTCTACAAAGCTCATAGTAAAAAAAATGGCAACATTTGGATTCAGATATGCACAAACTTCAGTTGAATAGTTAAAAATAAATCCCCCCCCCAAAAAAATACCCAAAGACACCAAATCAGTTTTTAGCAACTTCCCGATCCTCCAAATCTCAACTCAGCTACTTCCCAAGAGCACAATGCGGTACATACCCTTATAAAAAATATCCTGGTAAATATTCTATTTATTGATTGATTTATTTCGAATGGAACAACCACTCCCCACCCCCCCAAAAAATAAATAAAAAATAAAAAATCACAATAAATTTCGATTTGGCACAAACCTGATCCTCCAAAATACCCGGTCGTGTATTTCCCCGAACGAGAGAAGAAAATAGTTGATTATTATGATAATTTATTATGAAAAAAGCATAATAAATTGATGGAACACTCTGCCAAAAGCTGTCAAATCTGTCTGTGGCTACTTGACGCTGCAAAACATCCCCACAAAATTTCTGCGCATCATCAGAAATCGTGGCTATTATCGATGTCGAGCGCACGTCACGTGAAGCAGTGCCCAAATGTGCTTTTGGACTTGGCTCAGGAGTTCTTTCAAAAGCAAAACATCTCCAGCCACCTGTCAAATCTCTGTTGGGCCATTTCCTCAGCCTCCAAATCCCAGCTCAGGCACTCCCCCCCCCCCCCAAGGACAAAAGGACACAGTTGGTGTTGTTGGAAAGCTCACACTGCAAAATGCACTCGGCAAACTTTTGAGAGCTTTACCGCAACCTTCATTTCATCGTCTCCAACAAAACCCCCTAAAGGTTTGTCCAATCCATGTTCAGCTACTTCCTGATGCCCAAAACCGCAGTCCGGGTTCTCCCTAACGGGCAAAAAAAAGAAAGATCCTCACAAGCGCATTCGGTTCTTGACCAAATTTCCTTTTCAAAGTGAATTTTACCCCACAAAAGGGCCAAATTTGAATATTTGCTCATCTTGAAAACCAAAGTTTGGGTTCAGGTGAGGTACACAGAAGAACATCCGGAAGACGCTCCCTTGTAAAACAGAAATGCGGCCCAAAACCTGCCAAAAATGTGCAGGATTCCTTTTCTGATCCACAAAAACGGCGCAGGTCCTGTCCTCACGTCAGCACGTACCTCGGATGAAATTGAGTTGCGCAACCTAAGCCAACAAATGCACGTTGAACCACTTCCCCCGTTCCCCAGTCGAGGCGCCTCCCAAGGCCATGGCAGGACTGTCAGCGTCGAAACAGAACCAACCCCCCCACCAAAAAAAAAAAACAGCCAAACCATCTGCTGTCAAAATCCCTGTTTGGCCACTTCCCAATTTTTCAAAATCCCATCCTGAGCACTTCCCAAAGTCATCGCCGGACGTGACCGCTACCGTCTCAAAATCTCGCATCTCAAAGTCTGCGGCAAATCTTCCGTTTGATGACTGCCGACATTTTTTTCAGAGTGACTCCCAAAACGGAACAATGGCCCCCACCAAAAACCATCGCTTGCCACTGTCCGAAATTCCACTTTGCAAGGACACGCCGGCTATTGTTGGAACTGCCCACACCTCTGGAATCGGAGAAGTATTTGCTCCATCCGTGCGCGGGGGTTTTATTTACCTTGGTCAGCTACTCTGCGGCCCCGCTGTCATTATGACCTCCCCCCCCCCAAGGAGACCAACGCCAGCCAAGAGACTAATTGGACATTAGCTCCGAACGAAGCGTAAGCCAAAAACGGCATTTTAAGCTTAATCCCGACCGCTTTCGTTTCATTAGCGGTCGATCTGCACAGCTGAGGGGGGGGGGGGGTCGGGGATGGGGGGGGGGATAAATAAAGTTCACACTCGGCTGAGTTTATCGTGTTGAGAAAGTGTATGAGACGGCCACCTCGGCGCGTCTCCGCGGGGATGTTGTTTCGAACGCCGCCGAGCTGTCTCCTTCCGCTGGACCGCGCCTCATCATAACATCGTTAGGCGGGGGGGGGGCGCTCGCCGCCGGGAGTCGTGCGGTTTTGTCCGCCGCGGTGACTCGCCGGCGTTCGCATCCGGAGCATCCCGAGTTCAACTTTTGGCTGCTCGTTTTTCGACTTGATTTCTGACGTAGCTTTGAATGCATACGCATACACGCTTGGAACGCAATTGAATGGATTTGGAAACGAAGAGCAGCTTGACGAGGTTGATATGACGCGACCGTCTGGGATGGGGGTGGGGGTGGGGGGAAGGTGTCGACCGGATTCAGGGCGAGGCCTTGAGTCATTCCAACGCAATTTGACAAGAACATCCGTCGGATTAGAGTGGCTTGCAACTTCAGATGGGGGGTGGGGGGGGACGGCGATTGAGGAAAGCAGCCGTCGTCATTGTCGTCGAGCGGAGGCGAGACTTTTACAAAGCAGGCATTTAATTGTGTTTTTAAAATACCGTACTTCTTTATAAATAGCTGCTGAGAAAATGTCTTGACTCATTGACCCAAAGTAAGGCTGAGCAAATGTACGGCTCGAAACCAGGGGCGTCAAACTCATTTTTGTCGCGGGCCACATTTTAGTTACCGATTCCCTTGGCGGGCCGTTAGGACTGAAATCAAATTTAGTTACTGTAATGAGGGGTTTGGTTCCAAGAAAATGCTTACATTATGTCTCTTATTTATTACATATGCAAATTTGAAATTATGGAAGAGATTTTAGCAAGTATCAAGTTGACGTGCTTGATCTGATTCCGCGGGCCACATCAAATGACGTGGCGGGCCGGATCTGGCCCCCGGGCCTCGAGTTTGACACCAGTGCTCTAAAACGTCACTTTTGAGTGACTTGATTGTCTTCTTGCTTGAAAATGTATCCTCACAAGGGTCGTTGGGGCTGCTGGAGCCTATGCCAGCCGTCTTCGAAGCAGTAGGCGGGGGACACCCTGAACCGGTCGCCGGCCGATCTCGGGGCACACAGAGACCAACAACCATCCGCGCTCACACTCATGCTGAGAGACAATTTATATCGTTTAATCAGCCTGCCATGTTTTTGGAATGTGGGAGGAAACCGGAGTACCCGGAGAAAACCCACACAGGCACGGGGAGAACTTTTTGTTGCGGTTAATGTGTTATTTTTTTGTCAATTATAATAACCTCGGTCTCGACAAGCATATGCAAGTGAAAGGTCCCTATCTGTCCGTTCACATAAATTCGTATTGAAACCGAAAATTTGAAATCAAATTTGGTCATGAGGTCGAGTCGCTCCAAATATCTCTCGCAGCCCAGATACTTTGATTGCACCAAAAAACAGCAACAGAGGAACTTTTCGGATCCTGCCAGAAATACACTTCACGACGTACGTTCCGCCGCACTTATGATTGGATTTGAGGGATATTGTCTTTTCACGAATGAAGCCAGTCTTCATCTCCTGGCCTACCTGATCGAATCTCTTTACAGAAGCCACAAAGCGCCTACGCGCCCGCACGGGCTGGAACGTCAAGCGCCTTCATAATCAAAGACGTCTGTCCGTCACCGGCTGTATTACTCTTTTGGGAGATGCACGTAAAGAGATGTGGATTTTAGGTATAAGCCGCAACGTTCCACATGCCGCCTGACTGAAATGGCCCCACGAGATCGGGAAATCCCGATCACGGCGACGGAAATGGATGCGGTTTAGGAGGGATGACGGTCACATGTTTTGAAAATTCACGGCCCACACGAGGCGAAGAGCCAGCGCGGGTGCCGGCGTCAGCAAAAGAAGCCGAGCGCTGCCATATTAGCGACAGTTTGACAGAGCCGCACGTCAGCAGAAAAGCCTTTCGTGGCGCTCCCCTTCAGACGGGGAATTGCCACGTCGATGTTGTCCTACTTAAGCAAAAAGGACAAAAAGGATGCCTGGCGGACTTTTGCGCTCGCTACGGCGGAAGATGACTCGCGTGACCGGGGAAACAGCTGGAGATGACTGGAGAATGTTTGCAGCCACGGTTTCGCATGCTTCGGCCCAGCCGAAGGGGCGGGGGGGGGGGGGGGGGGTTCCGTCCGGTGTCCCACTCGCAGTGACCTTCTGCTCACTGAGACAATAGCGCCATGCTAAAGACAAAAAATACGGCGACCTACCGACGGCTACAGATGAATACGATTGAAGATGCACTTTTTCCAAGCACCAAATTGATCTGATCGTATCGATGAAACAGAGCCGTGACTAATGAGGATTTTACTTGTTAGTCATTGATTATTCTGTCTTATCTGGCTTATTTTGCCGGTGAATCATCGTTTCAAATCGGCGGTGCAAAAACTGCACGAATTATGACTCCGTTACACCTTTGGTCTGTAACCGCTGGCAAAATGTCGATGAGTGTTTTCCAAAGTAAAAGCAGATAAAGCACATATCTTATTTAGAAAAAAAAATCAATATTCTTTAAAAGAATATGACAATATTAATTGAAAGGTTGAATAAAATAAAAAGGGGTGTGTTTGGGAGATCAATTATCATTTTTTAATTTTTATTTATTTTTTGTACAACCTGTTCGGCCGGTGCTTGTCGACACACTGAAAGCGTGGAATCAGATTGACAACATGACATGGGACAAGTTTGTCCGGGGGCTGGGGGGGGGGGGGGGGGGCTTCCTCTACGAGACGTGACTGGACCTGTCAGGCTGTCAGACCACCGGCTGTCGGGGTCCGGCTGAAATCCGGCGTGGCACCACCGGTGGTGGTTTGTCATCTCGGCGGCCTCGCCGGGGAGAGCGAAAGGTACTTTGGAAGATTTGCCCGCAATTACCCACGACTTGCAGCTACGCCAAGGTTAGCGCACTGAATGAAAATTGAAATGGAAGAAAACAATTTGTTCGCAAAAAAAATAAATAAAACCATAACTTTTTTTTGTATTTTGTAAAAGTTTATTAATATTAATTGACAAAAAAATGGTCATTTTCGCTGGAATTAGTTTTGGAGTTTTTGACCGTTTAGTTAAAAAAAATGCATAACTTAAAAAAAAGAAGAAAAAAAAAGAAAAAGAAAATACATAACTTTTTTTTGTATTTTGTAAAAGTTTATTAATATTAATTGACAAAAAAATGGTCATTTTCGCTGGAATTAGTTTTGGAGTTTTTGACCGTTTAGTTAAAAAAAAAAATACATAACTAAAAAAAAAAAAAAAAGAAAAACACATAACTTTTTTTTTTCAACTAAACAGTCAAAAACTCCAAAACTAATTCCAGCAAAAATGACCATTTTTTTTGGTCAATTAATATTAATAAACAGTTCAATTTTAACGCATTTATTCTAGCTTACTAAATAATACTTCAGACTAAAACTAATCAAATCTAAACTGAAACGAACCATTTGAGAGAAAAAATCAAAACGAAATCAAAAGTAGCTACAATGAAAAATCCAAAAGTCGGATTATCCTGAGCTACGCTTCGATCCGTCCAAGAAATTAAGCAAACTTTCCTGGGGCAGGAATTCCGGGCCTTCACCAGGGGCTTGGAGCTCCCGAATGAGACTTGTTTTCCTACCCAACATTAAGGATTCGGGGTTGCAGCTGGTCAGGGTTGGATTGCGACGAGTGTCAGTCATGGTCATTGAAGAGTCATCGCAGCTCAAGTGCGGAACCGAAAACCCGTATTTCTCACTTTTAGTGAAGAGGAGCTTCTATTCTTACCAAATAATTGTATTTTTATCCGAGTAATCGCCGGGATTTGGTCGTGACAGTCACAGACCACCCCCTCACCGCTTCAGTGGATCCAGACAGAACGTGCCACATTGTTAGTCGTCGGAATCAAAGAAAAACACCTCAATCTTTGCTCGCTGCCAAATGCAAAGCTGAGATTTTCTTCTGTCACTTGTGGGATGTTTTGACGGGGGCCTCGGTTTGAAAGGCGGCGGCAAAGTAAACGGAACGGGGAAAAGACGCCTGCCCCGGGGGAGACCTGTTTGAAGGCGAAGCCTCGGGCGACGGCACCCGCCACATCCCCGGCCTGTCAACCTCCTCTCACTGTACCCCCGCGGGCTGTTAGCTTATGGATATGGAAACTCGGAGTGTTCAAACCAAATTCATTCGGAAATGTGAAACGCAAGTCACACCGTGGAAATGTATATATTATATATATACATTCATTCAACTTCCGAGCCGCTTGATCCTCACTCGGGCTGGAGCCTATTCCCAGCTGTCTTCGGGCAGTAGGCGGGGGACACCCTGAATCGGTTGCCAGCCAATCGCAGGGCACACAGAAACGAACAACCAGTCGCACTCACACTCACACCTAGGGACAATTTAGAGCGTCCAATCAGCCTGCCACGCATGTTTTTGGAATGTGGGAGGAAACCGGAGCACCCGGAGAAAAGCCACGCGGGCCCCGGGAGAACATGCAAACTTCACACAAAATGGTATGGATACTTGCCCATCCCTAATTATTCATTCATTCATCTTTCGAGCCGCTTGATCCTCACTAGGGTCGCGGGGGGTGCTGGAGCCTATCCCAGCTGTCTTCGGGCAGTAGGCGGGGGACACCCTGAATCGGTTGCCAGCCAATCGCAGGGCACACAGAAACGAACAACCATTCGCACTCACACTCACACCGAGGGACAATTTAGAGCGTCCAATCAGCCTGCCATGCATGTTTTTGGAATGTGGGAGGAAACCGGAGCACCCGGAGAAAACCCACGCAGGCCCGGGAGAACATGCAAACTCCACACAGGGAGGCCGGAGCTGGAATCGAACCCGGTACCTCTGCACTGTGAAGCCGACGTGCTAACCACTGGACTACCGGGCCGCCCTATATATATATATATTATATATATATATATATATTTTTTTAAATAAAAAAGGGACACCCGTCACTTTTCCGTTGCTGGCAGAAGATCTCTCTTTTCGTAAACGTACTTGAGAAAAGAGCAAGGCGGAACCGGTTGCTCACTCCCTAATTACTACCCAGCGGCGCCTCGAGATTTAAGTTTAATTTGCTCCAATCATCTTTCCCCAAAGATCTCTGGATATCTTGATAAACTTGTACGTCGGCTCACTCAAGGGGACTCGAGGTCATTCCCTCATCAGTGAAATGAAAACGAATGACGCAATCTGCCGGTGTCACGATAAATGTATTTTCTCTCAACCACATGAGAGAGAGGAGCCGCTGCGGGTGCCCGCGCCTCCATCCAAAGAAGAGTTAACATAAAACTTCTGTGCCTTTCTGTGACTCCTCCAATCTCTCTGTGTGTCTCCGTTGCGAACCGAGTCCAGCCAGAGACGATACCATTTCTTTCAAAATTGCGCAAGACCGATTTTGAGTGTTCCAAAAACAAATTGACGGCGTAGAGAAACAATCAAAAAGCCCTCAAGAAGCAACAGTAGAGCGCAAGGCAAAAAAAAATTAAATGTGAAAAATGGCCACATTGCGCTTCGAATGCGTAACATGAGTGAGGGCGACTTGAGGGGGGAAAAAAAAACACCCAAATTGCCAAACATGATGAACGGAATTGAGGATTTTGGCCCCCGCGGTGAGTTGCAGAGAGCAGAATAAGGCACGGCGACACACAATGCAGAAAAAAATTATCTGCTGAAAACAGACTTTTCATGCTCGTCCTCACCCCGGCTGGCCCGACGGAAAACATTTCATTGCCGTTTTGCACACCGTCTCGCTATTTGACGGCCAGGTCGGAGCGTGGCCTGTCTTGAAAGGCCGAGGCCTGGCGGGGGAGGGGAAGGGGGAGGGGCTTAGGGGCTGACCCAGTTATAGGAGCTCACTCTGCCGTTGACCAATGATTCGGCCTTTCAAGACACCCAAGGACACTTTACAATAACATCCTGAGTGATTATCCAGTTGTGTGCGAGGGGTGATTTTCACTCCCCCGATTTGCTCAGACAACAAACGGGGCCAAAAATTCTGAGACGTAAGATTCCGTCAATATTTAGAAATCGCAAATCCAATACGTGTGCGATGAGGCGATTCTTAACCTCTTTGGGACATTTTTTTTTCACGTTTGTTTTACAAATCTGGGCATTCGATCCAAGGTAAGCATTTTGTTACGGCTGCAGCGGTAGTGAAAGCGCTATATAAATAAAGCTGTATTGTATTGTATTTCGTTTAGTGTCGCTCCATCTAGTGGATTCATAATGCAACTGCAACCACCACTGTGGCTTCTATTTTAATTGGGTCCGCACCAATATATGAAAACTGATTCAAAATATGCTATTCATTGACGGTGCCGCGCCTTATACTCCGGAAAATACGCCTTATACGCCTTATAGTGCGGAAAATACGGTACTGATTCACCACCAAGAGAGTGCAGCCAAATGTATTTTTATTTTTTCGTTCTTTGTGTGGCGCGCCTAACTAACTCGCAATCGTGCCGAGTCACCGCCGATATGGACAAAGGTGAGTACTACGTCGCGCTCAGTGCAGAAAAAGAATACAGATGACTCGGGGAAGAAAAGAAAAATGGAATCAAGTGAAGGCTTTGTGGTCCTGTGACAACTGCTGCTTAATGAATGGAAAAAGAAAATCAGCCCGAGGGGAGCGTTTCTCCAACTGTTACATAAACAGCATGTTGTACAAGACACAGTTTGAGAAATATCATGCACAGATGCTTTACTTGAGCGCCCCCCGTGATCTTTTGCTGATTACAAGTGCTGCTAACCAGCCGGCCAACAGCCCCCCGAGTTGACCGACTGTGATTTGAACAACACCTTTTCCTCATCTTCTTAAATTTCCCACAAAATCCAGACGTCGGTTAAGAAAAAAAAAAAAAACTCACCAAGCTCAGAGATGCAATACAAGACAATGTGGCAGCGGTCACTTGCTCCTGCTTTTGTGAGACACGTTCACAAAAAAAAAAAAAAGTAGGCTGGATATTTTTTTTTAATGCAAGCCATAAATCATCAAGAGAAAAAGAGAAATGCAGAAAAGAGTTCAGTCAAAAAAAAAAAATAAAACTAAATAAATAACTAAATCTAATCCTAAATCCTCTGCCTTGGGTTACACGATAACATATGATTCAAGAAACATATTTTTTTCTCACTACCATAATGTCTTGGGGATGATTCTTGTCAAAAATAATCAATGCGGACACAATCCAGCCGCATCGCGCCAGTGACTCTGCGACTGCCGCCGTTTCTCGTAACCCCGTAACCTTGAGCGGTGCACCAATGCCCCCGGTGGCGACGCCACGCCGCAATCATTAATTAAGTGTGTGAATGAAATGGACGTTGTTGAACAGCTTGGAGTTCATTGACGATAGAAAGAAGAAGAACACTCCGCTAATGAAGCCAGTTTTCATTTTTACCCTTTACGACTACCCAATCAGCCATATCTGAGAGATCTCATTTATATTCTCGAATCTCAAAAAAAAATAAAAATAATGCACACACACACACACACAATGAACGACTGTCTTGGACTCCCATTTTGCAATTAGCGAGCAGTTTGATCCCGTCAGAAGATTGGAAGCATCCCATTTATGTCATTCGGGTCCCAGGATGGCAAGAGTCTAATGAGGAGCAACTGGCGCTCATTACAGAACGAGCACACGCATACTCGTTGGGCTTCAAGGTTACGGAGGTTAATGCGCAGCGAAAGCGAGCCTACGACTCATTTTTGGAACGCAGGGCTGCCAAATGGAGAAGTGCCTGTAAAAGGAAGGTGCGAGTCCCAACACGGGAGCCCCCGGGACATGAAATTTAGCCCCTTTTAAGTCGTGGGAATGAACCGAACCTGACCAGGGGGCGTCGAAAACCACAGCCTTCAGTTTGAGAGCGTTAGCAACATTAGCATTACAAGAAGGCAGCCATTCTAACTTGGACGTTCGGTATGGTGAATGAATGAATACATGAATACAAATGAATACAGGCCTCAAAAACCACTGGGGTCAGTTAGCAAATAAAGAAGGGAAACAGTCAGGAAAGAGTAAAAACAGACCAGAGATCTTGAAAACCACAAGTGTCTGTCAGCGAACATTAGCAACATTAGCCTAACTGGAAGGTGAGCTTCATCGCATGAAATGTTAAGTGGGGGGAATGAACAGAAGCTCACTTCGAAGCCTCTAAAGCAGGCATGTCCAAAGTCTGGCCCGCGGGCCAAATCTGGCCCGCGGTCGAATTTCATCCGGCCCTCGGCCCCCGTCATAAAATCAGTGCCGTCTGGCCCGCAGGTTGGGCGCAATGGAACACGTGTTGCATTGACTGAGGTCTTGTAGACTGGTGAGTGATGTTTCATAGAGTACTGCTTCCCTCTAGTGGCTAAATGAGTAATAGCATTCACTAAATGAGTAATAGCATTTAGACGCTAGAGGGCATCACTCACGAGTTAACAAGACATCACTCCGTGTTTATATTGACCGATATGTCATATTTCAAATTCCTGTTTCAAATGAACCAAAAGAAATTCTTAAGATTGTTGAAATGAAAATAAAAATGGAAATGTGAAACAGACTGGCTTACTAAAATTTGTTGAACAATATTGTTGTTCAATGTAAAGAATGTCAGCCAAGGTCGGCCCCCCGACATTTTACCACATAAAATCTGGCCCCCTTGGCAAAAAGTTTGGACACCCCTGCTCTAAAGTCAACGGGTTTTTGTTAGCCACCAGTAGCGACGTTCGCATTGCTAGCAGCAACAAGTCTCTGGAGCTCATTCAACATTGGGATGTATGAAATTGAATGTGACTCACCGTTGAAGCTGGCCATTTAAGAGTCGCAAAAATCCAACGAAAATGCCACTCTTTGCGTTATGTTCGGCTGGTATTTATTTAGTGTGCAGCTCATGCGCGACCACATCCCGTAATTGTCACCAAAAGGATTTCCTCGAGGATGGGACAACTAGGGCAACATTTATGTGAATGTAAGAAAAATCAATCAAGTGCGATCTTGTCCGATTAGAATTTTAGGTCTGATGGGCCAACTGGGACCACTTCAAGAGCAAACAATCAATGTGATAAGGTTCAGTATGCGACTGATAAACAAGACCAAAGTACACTTGGAGCCAACAGGGGCCCTTTGCCTTCATCAAATTTAATTTTATTTTTTATTGTGCGACTGAGCATCAGCCACACGTCATAATATCCACCGTGTTGTTTAAAAAATGAACATTGTGAACCGACTGGGTCGCCTTGAATGCGGCGTGTTCAGCTCATGGGGCCGGGACCCCCGCACCGCTGGCGCAGCTGATGCCCGGCACGTGTTGTTTGTTTTGCCCCACTTTTCTGGTGTGACAGATGTTGGCAACTTGGCCGCTGCGCGTTGTAGGTGAAATGTTTGTGAGCGCTCGTAGCAAAACATGAATCAGGCCTTTTTTTTCCCCCTTGCCATCTGTCTCTCACTCCCTCAAAATATGTCAAGTTTGATGACGCATGTCGAGAATGAACAGGATTCATTGTAGATGAGTGCATGTATCCCCTCTTTATTTAGTCCAGGGTCTGAACCAAACTGTGACAAAAGGACAAGAAGAAGCCGGGTGAGGGAATTTCTGGCAAGTGTTGGCAATGTCCTACATGTGACAGCAATCTCCTAAATTTGTCTTATAGGATGTCTTGACTGTGGGGGACAGTGGGGGTGGTTGTCACAAAAGTGAATCTGGTCAGAAAGGCTGTGAAGATGTGAAGATAAACGCGGCATGTGCTGGAAGATTTCTGACAAGTATTGGCAATGTCCTATATGTGATAGCAATCTCCTGAATTCGTCTTATAGGATGTCTTGACAGTGGGGGTGGTTGTCACAAAAGCGAATGTGGTCAGAAAGGATGTGAAGATAAACGCGGCATGTGCTGGAAGATTTCTGGCAAGTATTGGCAATGTCCTACATGTGACAGCAATCTCCTGAATTCATCTTATAGGATGTCTTGACAGTGGGGGTGGTTGTCACAAAAGCGAATGTGGTCAGAAAGGATGTGAAGATAAACGCGGCATGTGCTGGAAGATTTCTGGCAAGTGTTGGCAATGTCCTACATGTGGTAGCAATCTCCTGAATTCATCTTACAGGATGTCTTGACTGTGGGGTTAGCTGTCACAAAAGGGAACCTGGTCAGAAAGGCTGTGAAGATGTGAAGATAAACGCGGCATGTGCTGGAAGATTTCTGGCAAGTGTTGGCAATGTCCTACATGTGACAGCAATCTCCTGAATTCGTCTTACAGGATGTCTTGACTGTGGGGTTAGCTGTCACAAAAGGGAACCTAGTCAGAAAGGCTGTGAAGATAAACGCGGCATGTGCTGGAAGATTTCTGGCAAGTATTGGCATTGTCCTACATGTGATAGCAATCTCCTGAATTCGTCTTATAGGATGTCTTGACAGTGGGGGTGGTTGTCACAATAGCGAATCTGGTCAGAAAGGATGTGAAGATAAACGCGGCATGTGCTGGAAGATTTCTGGCAAGTATTGGCAATGTCCTACATGTGACAGCAATCTCCTCAATTCGTCTTATAGGATGTCTTGACAGTGGGGGTGGTTGTCACAAAAGCGAATCTGGTCAGAAAGGCTGTGAAGATGTGAAGATAAACGCGGCATGTGCTGGAAGATTTCTGGCAAGTGTTGGCAATGTCCTACATGTGACAGCAATCTCCTGAATTCGTCTTATAGGATTTCTGGCAAGTATTGGCGAGATTTCTGGCAAGTATTGGCAAGTATTGGCAATGTCCTACATGTGACAGCTCCTGAATTCATCTTATAGGATTTCTGGCAAGTATTGGCAAGATTTCTGGCAAGTATTGGCAAGTATTGGCAATGTCCTACATGTGACAGCAATCTCCTGAATTTGTCTTATAGGATGTCTTGACAGTGGGGGTGGTTGTCACAAAAGCGAATCTGGTAAGAAAGGATGTGAAGATAAACGCGGCATGTGCTGGAAGATTTCTGGCAAGTATTGGCAATGTCCTACATGTGACAGCAATCTCCTGAGTTCATCTTACAGGATGTCTTGACTGTGGGGTTAGCTATCACAAAAGGGAACCTGGTCAGAAAGGCTGTGAAGATGTGAAGATAAACGTGACATGAGCCGGAAGATTTCTGGCAAGTATTGGCTGTGGCCTATGCAACACCATAACCCGACCAAAGAGGCGCCGTATTGTCGCGACTCGACTCAATTTAGCTCACCAAAGGCCCATCCCAAGCCTTCGCTAAATTTTAACAAAGCCGTAATGCGGAATCGCTGGCTGTGCATGGCATGTGCTAACAAGCTCCTATATACTCCATATCTGTCTTTATTTCCCAAGATAAAACTTCCTGACCCGCACGCATCTGAGTGATCGTGGCACTAATTCTCACTCGAGTACATGCTATAAGCTAAAGAGTCGCATCATCGGCCACCCATCCCCCCCGCCCTCAAAAAACGGCGGCCTATATGTCGATGTGATGTTAAAATGGAGGTCAAGCGGTGTGTAGGTCTACCGTGTGCCGCTTTTGACCTCAAGTGATTGGGAAAGGGCTCAGCATATAATCTTCTTACGCTATAGTTAGGATACGGCGGACTTAAATGCTTTTTACTCTGTTTTCAGGGCATACATACTGTAGCGTCGCAAAGGCCCCCAACATGATGAGGCGCATGTTATTGCGGCGCTTATCGTGGGCTTAATCTCACATTATTTGTCAGCGGGAGCGTCGGCTTTGGACGCGCTCTCTAATTTCCTATTTTGGGGCGGTAACTGCTACGGCTCAAAGTCGGGGGGGGAAGGAACGGCTGACGATGTCTTATGCGTTCGTAATCCTTTTATTGAGGGAAAAAAAATGTTAGAATCAGCTGCATCATGCCTTTGTTATGTTAATCTAACAAGATCAAACGTGTGACGCACATCGCAAAAGTGCATCGCGTGTCAACGCAACAGCTGGCAGACAGACGTCAATCTCCCGGGCGCTCGCAGACAATCTGCGTCTAGCCTAAAACGATGTTAATATCCGTCGGCCGCGACGGCCAACTGCTGCTCGGCGGACTCGCACGCCGCCGCTACGCTCCAAGGGCGCTTTTGTTGGCTTTAATTGGAGTCTATGGCATTTGAAGTTGTTCCGCAACCGGTCGCAAATGATGTCGGCCGAAAACGGCAATTGAAATCTTGACGTAGTTGCTCGGTCAACATTTTATAAGTAAACTATAGTCTTCAATTAACCTTGATACAGACTTTTGGAGAAGGTGGGAGGCTTCGTTACTGACAGCCGAAGGGTTTGGGGACACTTGTGGCACCTCGGAGTGCCTTCAACCAATAATGGTATTCGGACTACCGTATTTTCCGCACTATAAGGCGCTTCGGAGTATAAGGCGCATTTTCAATGAATGGCCCATTTTAAAACGGTTTTCATAGATATCACGCAGCGCATTATAAGGCGCATAGAATAGAAGCGACAATAGCGGCTGCGATTGCGTTATGCATCCACAAGATGGAGCTATGCTAAAGGCAATACAATACAGCTTTTATTAATATTCGCGACTGCTGCAGCTGTAAGAAAATGCTTTACAGAACATTTAAAATACTACGTCCGAGAAATCAGAATATTCATCCATGTGTCCAGGGCCCATCAGATTATAAGTCGGCTTTTCAGGTAATTGAATGCATTACAGTGCGGAAAATATCTTAAGCATTATTGACTTGAAACGTGTTTTTTGAGCTTTCCTTACTCGGGCTTGACCGATCAATTGGCCAGACTATTTAATGGACGGACATTAGCTCATTTATAATCGGCAGAAATTGGACGATTTCTTTATTTTATTTTTATTATTTTTCCCCGAATTGTTTTTGTTGGTTTATTTGGGTGTTTTTTGTTGTTGTTTTTTTTACAGATTTAAGGGTTTGACAAAAGTAATGACCAGAAGGAAGAAGGGACCAAAACAAATGTTCTTTGCTGACTTCTATATTTTTTTAATTAATAGGCATATTACTCAATTATTGGAATTTTAATCTGACACATAACAGAATCCCCCCCACACCCCAACAAAATAAAATAAACTTGTGCCCTGATCCTTGCATATGTCCCGTCTTTCTCGTCGCTGCAGCCTTTGTCCTGAGATTGTAGCAACTTCAGCGACATGTCATTTAGCACTTCAGGAAATGAAATTCTTGGTAATCATATCCCAAAGCCCCCCCTCCCCCCCCCCCCCCCCCCCACACACACACAAGGTTGAGAAGCGTAAACCCATTTAAGATCCAATTCCCTATGCAAAGAATCAGCGAGGGTTCATTGGTTGACTAATTGAATTCATTTTCAGAACGTGCCGGGTAATTTTTGCTTTCACAACAAATTGAGGCACAGCCAGACATTGTTCACACTCAGCGGGGGGGGGGAGCTCTTCACATCCGTGATCGTAGTGCACCGCTTCCTCGAGGTAAGTCACTAAAAAATGCAACAGCGGATGAGGAGATTTAGGGAAAGTTCTGGATATTTTGCAAACAGTTGCGTCTTGATTTCATCGGAAATAATCACATGGAGCAATTTAACGTGCACAATAAACAGTAAGACAAATCGGTAATAAAGACGGTAGAAAGCCCCAAACAGTAAAATCAAGAACAAATCTTAAGTCAGGCTGAGTCGAACGCCAACGAATACAAGTGAGTTTTTGAGGAGGGTTTTGAAGATGGCCAGCGAGGAGGCTTGCCGAATGTTCAGTGCGAGGTCATTCCAGAGAGAGGGACCAGCAACAGAAAAGGCTCGATCCCCTCTGAGCCTCAGTTTAGTTCTTGGTACCTCTAACAAAGACTGGTCCACAGACCTGAGACGCCGGGCAGGTGTGTAGGGGCGGATGAGCTCAGAGAGGTAAGGTGGCGCGAGATCATTCAGAGATTTGAAAACAAAGAGGACGATCTTGAAAATAATTCTAAAATGAATGGGGAGCCAGTGAAGTGACCGCCTGACTTTTTTTGTTTAAATGTCAGCTAATTCCGATGCCGTGCGAGCCAGGCCCAGGCCAGAGACGCTCACTCCGCCTGGCTAACTGGAGCTCCATTCATGGGAATGGCATCAAATGACGTTCACGTGTCGACCAGAATAATCGTCATTACACACCGTTCCGATTCGCCACGCCCTCTTCTCGGGCCGGCTGACAACTGCACTCCAACTTACTGCAGCGCTATGTGACAAACGAGGTCATGTTGCAATCTTAGCCACACCGGACTGGATGGACGGATGGAAAAGAAAAGTCACACTATCACACAATAACGTAAGTTGAGGGGTTCGTAGTTTTGGAATGGATGGCATCCATTCATTCATTCATTCATCTTCCGAGCCGCTTGATCCTCACTAGGGTCGCGGGGGGTGCTGGAGCCTATCCCAGCTGTCTTCGGGCAGTAGGCGGGGGACACCCTGAATCGGTTGCCAGCCAATCGCAGGGCACACAGAAACGAACGACCATTCGCGCTCACACTCACACCTAGGGACAATTTAGAGTGTTCAATCAGCCTGCCATGCATGTTTTTGGAATGTGGGAGGAAACCGGAGCACCCGGAGAAAACCCACGCAGGCCCGGGGAGAACATGCAAACTCCACACAGGGAGGCCGGAGCTGGAATCGAACCCGGTACCTCTGCACTGTGAAGCCGACGTGCTAACCACTGGACTACCGGGCCGCCCTGGATGGCATCCGCAAGTCCCAAAACGAGAACACGCCTCTTTCCGGCAACGAAAACACTTCAGCCAATCAGACGCAAGCAACGCAATTATGAAACTGAATATAATTTAGGTAAACGTAACATAAAAATGCTCAAATATAAATAATTCAACACAAGATTACAATAACATTAAGTAAGACGCTTCAAACTCTCGCACTATAAATATGTTTGTTTTTTTAATTCAATTAATTTTAATTAATTAATTAATTTAATTTTTAATTTACTCTTGTGATACGATCGGATGATTAATTTTATTTTTTTGGACCATGAAATGTTTTTCGGCAAAAGTTGTAATCCGCGTGAACTGGGTTAAAAAGGTAAACAAACATCAATCGCGGATTTGGGCTACGACTGCAGACCGACACGCTCGCGACGGTCTGCTAATAGCTACAAAATAAGTCGAAAACGAGTGACGGGCTTTAAACGAGTAAAAACTTTAATCTCTCACTGAAAACGAACGCCATTATTTTTCGTGTAGAATGAACAGTTTTAAAAGCACATTTTGCCAGCGCTGTGAAATGACATCACAAGTAGCCCAGCCGACGATCAATCGAGGCTTAGCTAGCGAACTTCGCACGTGCCGCGATTGGTTGTTAGCACGTCAGTCGGGCAGCAAAATGTTTTGAATGGTAGGTTTTTGTTTTTTGGTCACTCAAAATGTAAACAACAACATCCACTCGTGTCCATATTTTTCCGGAAAATGTAGCGTTGTCGCGTCTACACGCTAACTAGTAGCCATGTGGAAGTATTGTGTCGACCATTCTACGGCCGGCAAAAGCGACTGCATATTTTTCCCCATGAGCGCGCGGCTTTAACGGTTATGCAATGTGACGCATTCACAGCTGGAAGCCGCTGAAGAGCGCACGCACTCTTCTTTTCTCCACTGCCGGCCCGCCGAGTTGCCGGCGATTGACTAAGTGCTTCGTTCAAGGGCACCTTGGGAAAATAACGTACCGGGTGGCGTTGCCCGTTTGCTGGAAGGGGCGTGGGGGAAGTGGAGGGGCCGGGGGATTCAAACCGGCGGCCTTCTCGCCACGTCCCGAGGCTAGCTTGCTAGCGGCCCTTCCGCGCGCACGCGATGGCGTCGTTAGCTAGCGCTCGGCGGTATGCATGCGTGATGCAGAATTCCCCTTGGATGAGCATCGGCTTCTTACTTGATCTCACTGCCCCTGAGCAATCGGCAACGTGCGTCACGCCGAGCTCCCGTCAAGCAGAAACAACTTTACACTGTAGAGTATTGTAAATGCATAAAAATAGCACAGCGGACAGGGATGGTGGAGGGTGGGGGTGTGGGGAGGGGGGGGGGGGGGTGTTAGGAGTTAAGTGTCTGTTCACGCTTTTATGTATGCTTTTAAAATGTGATTTAAAAAAAAAAAGATTTGAGTGAAAGACAATGAGACTAATGGCTAAAAAAAGTTGATGGGGTGGGGGCGGGGTTTGGGGGGGTTGGCTACATTGAAGAGGCTGTTGTCACAACAGGACTGCAAACGACCGCAAGCAAAATACAAAATATTAAAAAACAAATTTAAACATTCTTGAAATCATCATCAGCCACTTATCAGAAAATAGAATCCTCCAAGACACTTTCAATGAGCTCGCACCCTAAAATCTGGCGGGTGTGTCGCCTCACCAAAAAGTCTCAAGAAAGCCACACCCGAAAAAAAACCGGGAAGACAGTCGGCCAGTTTGGTCGGAAACGGCCGTCTCGCCCCTTGTGAAAGGCAAAATTCTCACAAGTCGACTCAAACATGATGACCGATTGTCATCATGGGGGGGTCGGGGGTGGTGGGGGGGGGGGGGGTTGGAACAGCGTGATGCAAACAGACAGCGTGTCATGTAATATGAAGCCGGCGAGGTCAAAAGGGAAAAGGAAGGCGGCAGGCTGGGGAAAAAAAAAAATAAGAGAAGGGGCGGCGGGGTGAAACTCTCAGTATGAATGTAAAAGCGTAAAAAGATAAAAGCAGGGGGAAAAGTGAGGCGTTTTCTCACTGCCGATATCTGGAGGGGGGGGGGGGGCGCAGCGCATCCCGCGTAATATGGCGGCGGGTGCGCAAAGCATATCTTAAAAAGGGATTACCGCGGGCACGCGGTGTGTACAGATAATCCTGAAAATATGAGAAAAATCATGAAATGGTCCGAGAGCTGAGAGGAGCGTTTGCTTTGCCTGCCGAGTCGACCTAAAAAATAAAATAAAAAAAAGAAAAGAAAATTAAAAACGGGAGACGGGGGGGGGCGGGGGGTAGACGGGGGGCAACGTGTTCGGGATTCTGTGCTGTCAGACGGTGAAAAGCCAGCAGTGACGTCACAGTCTATTCCTCAGCATTCAAGTGTGATGCTGCGACACCCCCCCCCCCCGACCCCCCCCCCAAAAGAAAATCATTGCCTATGGTGAACATCTTCTTTCCTGCGATTTACGGCAACACCAGAGCGCAACTCGCTTTCAACTCACCCAAGGAACACAAATGCATGACTCACTGGGACAAGTCAGCTTTTGTTTCCTCACTTTAGCTCACGTCTCAATTTTTTTTTTGTCTTGCAGGCTCAAGGCATCGCGTTTATTTAGCCAAAATGTGTGCTTTGGCATGTGCTATTCTTTTCCATTTTAATGCGTTTCCAATATACGTCTATTTACTTTTCATTCGGGCTGGACGATTCATGGAATTTGGCATCGCAAATCTATCAATCCATCCATCAATTTTCCGATCCACTTTATCCTCATGAGGGTCCCCGGGGGGGGGGGGGGGGGGGGTTGCTGGAGCCTATCCCAGCCGTCTTCGGGGAAGTCGGCGGGGGAAACCGGCCTGAACCGGTTGCCGATCGACCATCCGCGCTCACACCGCAGGGACGATTTTAGATTGTTCAATCGGACCGGAGTACCCGGAGAAAAGCCACTCAGGCACAGGGGAGAAAAATGCAAACTCCACATAGTTAGGGAATTGAACCCTGCACTTTTGCACAGTGAGGTGGCCGCACAAACCACTGGGCCACCGGGCCGCCCCCTCGCGATCTGGTTAGAAGGCCATCCATCCATCCATTTTCTGAACCGCTTAATCCTCACGAGGGTCGCGGGGGGTGCTGGAGCCTATCCCAGCTGTCTCCGGGCAGTAGGCGGGGGACACCCTGAATCGGTTGCCAGCCAATCGCAGGGCACACAGAGACGAACAACCATCCACGCTCACAATCACACCAAGGGACAATTTAGAGTGTTCAATCAGCCTGCCACGCATGTTTTTGGAATGTGGGAGGAAACCGGAGCACCCGGAGAAAACCCACGCAGGCCCGGGGAGAACATGCAAACTCCACACAGGGAGGCCGGAGCTGGAATCGAACCCGGTACCTCTGCACTGTGAAGCCGACGTGCTAACCACTGGGCTACTGGGCCGCCTGGTTAGAAGGCAATTTTGAAATTGTTGGAATTTGATTGATTGTTTATGCCCCCCCCATCTGCAAAATCTGCTCCTGGGCTCAAAAGTTGGGAAACGCCGGACATGATATCCGATCGGCTGTCTCTTACTAAACTTACCTCCAAAAAAAATATCCCCCTCGATTGCACCGTGTTGATTTGAACTCCTCTCCGCTTTGACAGCGCGCGCGGTTGTCCAAACAAAAGATAGCATCAAGCAACGCGGGGGGAACCGTTCCGCCAGAGATCAGCTACCTAATTAGATCTTTTGCCTTATCGACAACGTTTTTAAATCCTTGAGACGGTGTCGCTAGGCACGGGCGGACGTAATTAGCGACCAACCGCTCGCGCGTTTTTTGGGAATGCCGCGGGAAGGTTATCAGGTCCAAAGACATTCAGAACCATCAGCGGCCAGGGGGGGGCTCTTCGCAGATCTGTCGTTTGGAATTAAAGGCCCTCGGGGAGGGGGCGCGGGGGGGTAAAGAAAGACCGAGCTCCTTATCGTGGCTCTCCCACTTGCCGGCAAACTATAAATTAATTGTCAAGTCATGACCGGCGGCTCTTTGTGGGCTCCCTAATTAGTCTGGAGTTTCGGGGGGGTTTTTTTGGGGGGGGGGGGGGGGTTCAGTCGTTGGGCCATCTCCCGTCTGAGGCGTCGCGCCGATGCTTATCGTGACATTCAGCAGCGCGGTGAAGCCGACCCAGCGAGCAGGCCTCGCGAACAGCGGGTCTAAGTGGCCAAATATGCACTTTTAATTAAATAACACCCGCGTACCTTCTGTTTATCCTACCGAGAGCTGGCGGATAAAGACGCGCGGCGGTATCATATTCCCGACCGATACTGCGGGATTTGCAGCCGCGCCGTTGTGCTTATTTGCCCAGTCTGGCATGATAATGTGCTGCGAACGTAGCGCGGATACATTCCTACTTGTCCAAATGTTAGCGTCAAACTGCGTACTTTGGTTTGCTGATGGGAAATACTTGAAATACTGGACTTAGTTTTCATGACCTTTTGGAGCGTTTTTCATGACCTTTTGGCGCTTCATTTTGAAAGCACAGCGCAATATACCAGATGGCGATTGAATGACCTTGTAAAAAATAAAAAATAAAAATAATCTGGCAAGTTTGACAATTTGATGATGTTTTGACAAAAGTATAGCTTAACGATAATTTCCTTATACGACTGTGGATTGACTATATTATCACAATATCGTGATCGATTCACAACAGAATCACAATTAGGCGACCCTGACAGATCAGCAAGAATATCATAATAAAGCAATCGTTTCACAATCGTATCGCTATACGGCGACAGTGTCACAATGTGGCAAAGTGATTCATGATACCGTGTTAGTTTGATATTACCAGAGTGATATTCGTCCAGTAGTATCATGACACAGTGCTAGTTTGATATAAGCATACAGCGATAGTTGCCCAACAGTATCACGATACGGTGTCAGTTTGATATTAGCATAAAGCGATAGTTGCCCAACAGTATCACGATACGGTGTCAGTTTGATATTAGCACACAGTGACAGTAGGCCAGTCGTATCACGCGCAATACGGTGTTAGTTTGATATTACCAGAGTGATATTCGTCCAGTAGTATCTTGACACAGTGCAAGTTTGATATTAGCATACAGCGATAGTTGCCCAACAGTATCACGATACGGTGTCAGTTTGATATTAGCGTACAGCGATAGTTGCCCAACAGTATCATGACACGGTGCTAGTTTGATATTAGCGTACAGCGATAGTTGCCCAACAGTATCACGATACGGTATCAGTTTGGTATTAGCGTACAGCGATAGTTGCCCAACAGTATCATGACACGGTGCCAGTTTGATATTAGCATACAGCGATAGTTGCCCAACAGTATCACGATACGGTGTCAGTTTGATATTAGCGTACAGCGATAGTTGCCCCACAGTATCACGATACGGTGTCAGTTTGATATTGGCATACGCTGACAGTTGGCCAGTCGTATCGCGCGCGATACGGTGATAGTTTGATATTGGCATACAGCGATAGCTGGCCAGTAGTTTGACATTTACGGCAAAGGTTTTATCAGGCAATAGTTTGACATTAACATCACAATGTAGCTCTAGTTTAGTTAATGCGAGTTTTAGCCTCATAGCTAGCCCACTCACGCAACCCAATTCCCGAAATCAACTCCGTGTTAAATTAACAATCAATGACTCAATCAATCGTTACGTTTGAGAATATTGCTGACAGAATGTGCGAAAGTCTATCGGACTGTTCTGAAATGCTTCCGTGCCAATCGGAGGTTGGCAGTATTTTCTTGAACATCCAGGGGAAAAACTGAAGGGGGGCTCGGCCAGGTTGACAAAAGAGGCAGCCCTCGTCAGCACAGCACAAGCGCCCCACACTGACACCCCACCCCCCTACCCCACCCCCGCCCATCCCTCTTGATACCACTACTGCTGGCACCATGCCCGGTGTGCAGCTAAGCTGAACAATGGCTGCCAGGCTGTTCAAACACAAATTAATATTGTCCACAACGAGGTTTATGCGACTGGGACGAACTTAGAAACAGGCGTCTGCTTCCTGATTTATTTCCCAGTTAAATATTTTATTGGAGGCATTTTCTATTGATATCAATTATGCGTCTAGTGCGATACATACTGATATTTTACTGATCGCCCAACCGTACTGTGATAGTTTTGCAACAGTGTCACACTACAGCAATAGTTTGATGTTTGTAGATTGTCTTCCGATCATTTGACAATAGCATCGCAATGCGCCGATACTTGATGCAGTGATGGTATGACAACAGTATCACGATACGACGCATCTAAATTGTGTGTTCTTTCACAGTGACATGTATATATTTTTTGTAATCTGCTAATCGAATAAAATAAAATATTTGGAAAATGTGACCTCCTTGGTGGAGGCATTAATAAGAAAAAAAAAAGCCAGATCCTTCAGCAAGGAAAAAAAAAAAAATCAGTTCCATCCTCGAAACTCACACGCGTGCAAAATGGATTGACGTGATAAAAATCATCCTTGGAAATACCTCAAGTAGGAAGCTCGCGTTGGACACAAGAGGAGTTGTTTTCCTTTCACTCATCCATTTACGCTTTCGTGATCCCATTTCCGTTGAGGATCTTCCCAAAACAAAGCCACTGGATATTTAGAAAACCCTGGAACGTTCCATTTTCAATAGGAGACGTCGTCAAACGCCGCATAATTCTGCATTTTTTTTTTTTGTGAGTATGCATGTGTGAAATATTCATTACGCTGAGAGCGACGAGAACGTCTGAGTTTTTTTTTTCTTTTTTAATGAATGGGAAACAGCCGGAAATAACATCTCAGCCGGCACACCGCCAAGTCACGCAATAGCTAAGAGGGTTGAACTTGCGTGTCACATCCAAAACAGTCCAAGGCGACGCCTGAACAACAACAACTAACTCCAAGGTTGTGTGTTTTCCTACGCGCAAGCCGAGCACGTGAACACATCATTTTTGTGTCTTCGCTTCTGAATGGCTGGCTTTTGTGAATGATTAGCGCAAACGGATAAAAATGTGTACATTGAGTTGATTGTTAAATTCAGTCAAAGGACATTTCAGACAGATTGGCCACTTGATATCACGATCATGATATACCACTATATATTTTCAGGTATTTTATTTTTAAAAATATGTAGAATACACTGACACCATTACCCGATTTTGAAGTGACAAAGCATTAAATTTGCTGTTTATGACGTTTTTTTTTTTTTTGGTAATAATTTCCTCTCCGGAAAACACTTGTGAAATTGCCTGCTGTTTTGCTGATCAATGGTTGATATGTAGCGCTTTGACGCGGTTCCTGTGAAGTGTACTCAGTCCCCCCCAAGAACCTTTGATTCCAGTCTTTCATGTTGACATTACATTAGCTTAGCAGTTAGCATAGCTTCTCTGGATTTCCCTCTGTTAATCACTCCTCGTAATCTCTTCGTAAGAACAATACTTGTAAGGAGTGTAGGGGGGGGGGGGGTTGATGTAGCTGCTGAGCAAAACCGCAACACGTTTCGTCGGCAGTAATAACCAGCCGAAGCTCGTTGCTGAACTTGCTATCGCTAGCTGCCATGGCGTCTCACCTCAATCCTGACGGCAATCTAGCCCCCCCCCCCCCCCTCCCGGCTGTAGGTGACATCAGTAGCCCATCGAAGCTATTTGTAAATTCCCCGGCATTTTTGTTCTGAACATCCAGGAAAGATTTGAAGCCTCGCAACATTTCTTTAAGTCCCGCCCGACGGCGGTGGTTGCGCTCAAAATGAGAACAGTTTGTCTGAATGAGATGTTTTGCCATCGTTAAGGGGATACAGCTGGCCAGCAGTTTGTTTCCACGCCGCTAAATCTCCCCCAATGTACCTGTCAGGCAGCAGATAAGGACTTTGCCGATCCGAGTGTAAACGGGAGTAGAAAAATCTACAAAAGATGCAGAGGCTGAGCCTATTTCCGGGAATGTCGTGTGCAGATTGGTGACATTAACGTAGATGTCAGTCATTTGGATGCTATCTCTGTCTGCTAACTGTGACAGAAAAGGCTTTCTAATTATGTGTGTGTGGGGGGAGGGGTTCTTTTTTGAAAGCGTCTGCACAATGATGTGACGCATACTATTGGCAGTATTACACCAGGAAGAGAACCCCATCTGAGAATAGATTTCATTTTGCAAAAGCTTACCCGTGTAGCAATAGTTTCAGAGTATTGGTATGTTCTGGCAATAGTTAGCCAGCCAATAAGGTAGCTGGGGAAGGCACCCACAAAAGTATTCAATAAGAGACAGAAAGTTTACAGTTGTACCGTGCCAATCAGAATTTTGGTACGGTATGTTCTTGTAGAACATTTTGGTGTTTAAATATACAGTGGTTAATTCTCTCTTGTTGTGTTTGAGGCTGTGTTACATAAGGAGCAGTTGTTTGAAAGCTTCAAATTCAGCTAACATTTATGCTAATTTATGGGAGCCATTTAATGGCGTTTTGCACTCTGTGTTAGCATTAAGCTAGCACACCTTTCTAATGATATAGTTTGGTTGAGCATTTTGGTGGTTCAATATCAAGTTTTAATTTTCGCGATGGGCAATTACAGATGCCAGGCTGCGTTATCGGGCCAATATGGCCTTTTATTAAGGCACTGGGTACTCGTGGAGGGCAATTATACCAGCCACCGATACTTAAAGCGAAAAAAAAAATCGGATTATTAAGTCCTCCTCGGCAGTAGTTGGCGCTGTCCGGTGACACATCAGATCAGATTGGTGAATTGTCACCTGCTCAGTCACATTTTTCTTTGTCTTTGTGTTCAATGAAATTTTTATTCATCATAAGTACTGAAGGTATCGGTAAGCACTCAAAAAGTGAGTACTTGGGGGGGAAAAAAACTAACTTTTTGTACAATGTTGAATTTTTTTTGGTTTATGGCTCACTTAAACAGCAAACTTCAATTGGAAGTGCCAAGTCAACAACTTGAAGCAAGCGCGCTCGGCCTCTCATTTGGCAAAGTGTGTGAGCAAGTCTTTACATTTCCTCATAGTGATGTCATACGTTAAGCCGAACAGGGTGAGAACAGGGACTAAGGCATGCTTGTTTGTTGAGTAAAGTATGCTTAAAATGTGTAAATCACGAAGGAGATGTACAACTAAATAAAGAAATGAAGAAATAAATAAATACTTGTATCCGTCTCGGTTGGAATTTTCCACCAAACACAATTGGTCTGACTCGCCTCACCTGCAATGGAAAGGAGATCAACGCACCCGCTTATTCTTTCCTTTAAGACGCCGCGGATCCACTGAAACAACCTATGACGCACGCGCGGCTGAAAACTATTGTCAATCTATCCGTCTGCCAATTTGCATCCAAATCCCCCCATTCCCAAACGGACAAAATAAATAAAGAAATCAAACAAAACTGGGCTCGCCGTCGGTTAGGCACGCGTGTCGCCCACCCGATCCGCGATTGGAGAGCGGCGCCTCGGAGGCACGGCATGGCGGGACGGCGGCCGGCCGCGAAACACGATTAAACAATTACTCAATCGCTTGCTGGAGAGAGATGGAACTTTTTCCATGCTGGGGCATTTCATTATTGCCAAGTTAACTGCGTGCGCCGCTGAACTCTGGCGGAGGAGGCGGCTGCATTTATGACCCCCTTGCATGTAATTAGCCGTAATTAATGGTACTACTTCAAAGAGGCTATTCCCTCTATGTACCTCTTGTACCCCCCCCCCCCCTCTCCGCCAATCTTCCCCCTTGCGGCACACTTCAATGCCTTAGTGCTGGGTTAAAACTCAAAACTGACTAGCGCATATATCGCGATGCTGCAGTACTAACGCAAAAAGAACATGGGGGTGGTTGTTTCACGGTGAGACCAGCAATGTGGACTTCGAAGGAAATCGACACACTGTTGACATATAATAAATAGACTGTTCTCGGGATTCAAAGCAAAAAAAAAAATTGCAAATTGTGTTTTTCGAAATTTCAATTGAATCTGTGTGACATTTTTTCTTTTGTTAGCTTTAGCATTGCGACTCCTTAGATCTTTGAAAAGAACACTCACAAAATAATCACGGCGGCTCTTCTCTGTGAGAACCTCGCTAAATAACCAAAGAGAAAAATTTGGACTCCAATCTTTAACAACTGAGACAACCAAAGAGCTTTTTGGGCAGAAACTTGATGACTTAGAATTAGCCATTCGACGATGAATGGTGCAGGGCAAATCTTCCCAAAGAAAACTGTTGCGACTTAGTTGCCGTAGGTGGGGAAAATGTCCTTTTCTGTCATTATAAGCCGATGACGCACTAAATTCCATCAAAGAACAGTTGCTGTTCACTGAACACTCAAAACCAACTCAGAAGACAATTCAGTCCCTCGAAAAATACGACGACGAATGTGGAACAACGTCATGAGATCAGATCCCAAAGCTCAGATCTGTCCGGGCGGGTGGTGAACGTCACGGGGAGCGTTAATGCCCGGATGCCGTTAATGCCCGGATGCGGCAGGCTTCCCCCCTTTGGGCTTCAGACTGCCAATAATTGCTTCAGTTGTTGCTCTTTGCTTGGCCCTGTGCGCTCGCTCGCTCACTCGCTCGCTTTGGGGTCATCGAAATTACCGCCGCTTGAAAAAGTAGGCTTCGGCCAGTCCACGCGAGACGCTCGCCACAAAAAGGCCAAATATCCACAACAGTGACGTCTCCAACTGGAAGGTGACGATTGAAGCGGCGGAGGGGGGATAAACAAAGAGAATAAAACACTACGGTAGAATAGGGAGCTTTGACGGCTCTCTTCGTGGCAAAGAACGTTACAGCTTGCGATAAATCGCAACAAATCACAAGTAACTGCTCACCGCAACGGCGTTCAGGTCAATATGTCTTTTTAAATTGGAAATGGTTTTAAAAAATTTTTTTTTATAGAATTATAAAAGAGCAGCACAGTCGTACTACCAATTTTAATTTATAACACACAAAAAGGACCGCGTCATTGACCTGAACTGGTGGTCAAACGTATCACATTTGAACATAAAAATGATCACATTAAAACGTCTAATTTATCACAATAAAATGGACAAACGTGAAATCTATCACGTGAAATGAAGAAATGTATCACGTTCTCACTTGATGTTGACCCCCCCCCCCCCCCCCCCGGCCGACCATTGGCAGCAATGCACTTTCGTTTTTTTTCCTGTCTTTCGAGAACATTCAAAAATTAATTGGAAAAATGATGCCTTTCGGCTTACGCTCAATTTACTTGGTGATGAGTCAAATTGAAGGTAACATCTGAGAAGCCTTTAACCCATAGGTGTCAAACTCAGGTCCTGGGGGGCCGCTGTCCTGCATGTTTTCCAAGTCTCCCTGTTACAACACACTTGATTCAAATGAACAGGTTCAATGTCAGGCTTCCGCAGAGCTTGCCGATTATCTGTTCATTTGAATCAGGTGACTTGGAAAACATGAGTTTGACACTTATGCTTTAACCCAACAATCCTAAACTGGATCTCAAACGACAGCGACGGCGAGTCAAGAGTCGTCACCTTCTTGCAAACGAACCGATTCATTTAAAAAAAAGGGTTCAAATGACTGTAACAAAGTTTTTGTGTTTGGCTCCAAATTGCGCGCGGTGTTCCGGAATGCGCCTCACCTGCGTTCCGGAGCTTTTTGTTCCGATAGACGGAGAAGATGACGAGCAGGTTGCCCAGGATGTCCACCACGATGGTGAAGATGAGAAAGCAGCCCAAAGTTGTGGTGACCCACGGCGGGCGGTTGAGAACGGCGGCGGTGGCGGTGTCGTCGTCGTTGGGGTCCGGCGCGGTACTGTTAAGCTCAGACCCATTTGTGACCATTGTACAGGGAGGACGAACTTGTTTGTCCCGTAAGTGAGCGAGCGTGCCGAGGGGCCGGCCGGCGGGTGGGGAGGGGGGGACACGGCGCGCTATCGGCGGGACCCCGCTGCCAACGCCGGGACTCGGTCGCCTGGCGCGGCTCCGGTCCTCATCCTCCACCGTCTCCTTCCTCGCCCTTTCCCGGCTTGAGTGACGGCGAGTCGACTTGTGTTTCCTCCCTGCACCATCCCCAATTGTTCTAATTCATCTCTCGCCACACGCGACGCGTCTCTCCTCTCCGGAGTCCACGCGTGTTGTGTGTGACAACTTCCACAAGCCAGAAGCACCACGTTGGGGTTCTCCAACGGTGGTGTGGGGAGGGGCGAAGGGGTGCGGTGGATTTGCGGGCCAAATACTCCCACCCTAAGGCCGAGTGGAGGTACTACAGGCCTCATTCATGTCGCTCAGCCATTCATGTTTTCTACGATGGCGCCTTCTTCATTCAAGTTTTTTCCCCCTTCTCTGTCATGAAAACAGTCAACACAACATCATGGGACGCTGTACACATTCTATGTCTCATTCAACTCTCCCAGCTCTGTAAAATGGCTACAGAAAAACACTTTAATCCTAGTCGAACTCACAAACTTGGTTTGTTTACATTTTTGGAGCACTATTTCCCGAGGGGAATGAACACAAACGTGAAAAAACGCACTTCAGACTGTGACTAAAATGCTTTATTGAAATGCAGAAAAAAGCTTTCCGGTCATGCCTGAAAAGTGTGATCAGTCATCACCACAAAAATTTGAAGACATCTCTCCTCGGGCCCACGTAAATCTCTGAGGATATCAAAACGATCGTCCCAATTTCCCCAATATTTTGGATTTTATGTACGTTAAGCTTTCTCCTCTCCATTGGCGCAATTTTGGATGTAATGGATGTTAGCCCTTTTCCTTTCTTGATGCTCACTACAGAGAAGAAAACTTAATGTCAGAAAACCGCAATCAGCCATCACCGAATATATGTGGACATCTGTACTTACCACTTCCTCTTCTGAGGTTATTTGAACAATGATCCCAATACTTTGGACTTTACGGAAGTTAAACATTTTCATCATTAGGTGAGATCACTTCATAGCTTCTGTAGTGAGCTTGCGAAGAGCGGTTGAAGTGGACACAAGCAGACAAACTTTGGTGCAGATTGATCGTAGCTTGTGGACATCAAGCGACGTTAAGCTTTCTACGGTGCGCTTTTTATACCGTGTATTGTGTCGCCATCCTGTGGTTTAGATGCAGTACTACATTCTTACAGCCACTGAGATGAAGCGGTTATTTAACAGGACCTTAAATAATAAAATCAGCATATGAACCAGTGACCCCCTCGACAGGAGGCCCTTTTCAAGATTTTGCTTAACAAATGCTTCATCTGTGTTTTCAGGAATGGCCCAGAAGTTATGACGAAGCCATTAACATCGCATCTCATGAATACAAATGCATTTTTGTTTTAAATTCTCAACTTTGGAGGTCACCGTGTCATCACGCCTCCACCAACTCCATGTCACCTACGAAGGGAACCAAATCATAAATGAAAAATACATTTTGAGGTATGATCGAGAATGGAAAAAAATAGATCGGAAAGCTTTTTGATTTATTGTGATTATTTCAAAATGTTAAACTAAATATTTAAAGAAAATATTTCAATTTATTTGTCTTAAAAATATTTGAGTACAAATGCTTACACTTTGAAACATCCAGAAATATAATAAAAACGCATGTTAAAATAATACAAGATTTATCTCCATTTATATACTACTGATAATATGTACAGGCATTAAGACAGAAATAGTCACACACCAAAAAATATATATGTACATAAAAAAAAGACACAGACGGCAAAATCTATTTTTTAGGAATAATTTATTGCCAGTAGGAAAGCGTGAGCTGGTGGCAGTAATTCAATAAAAACCTAAACAAGAACGATGCGTCGCTCACGCACACACTTACACACATATACACAGACATGGGCTGTATCCATGACGACCATAAATATCATCGGGTACCGTTTCCTTGATGGAAAAATAAAAGAGGTTCCAACGTCAACATGTACAAACATTTTTTAAAAAAGAAAAGGAAATCATGACTAATGCAGTCGTTCACCGAAGACCCCGTTTTTGTACTTTTAACAACACTTTTCCCGCCCTATGAACGTTAACACAGTAAGGCCGATCATGTCATACCGTTACTTCAAAATAAAAGCACCGAATATCTACAAAACCTACTTTGAAATCAAAACTGTACAATGACATTTACACTGAAAATCACCACTTGTAGAAAATGTTCTATTGATAGAAACTGTTGCGGATTTCTCTTTATTATTCTCGTTTTCTTTTCATTCCCTCTCCGACTGTTGAAACGGACACTACACTTCCTGTGAGTCGGGTCTTAAGTCTTTTTTATCCACTTGCAAACCATACTTGCCAATTTTCCCCATTAAAAAAACAACAACAAAAAAGTCACTTTTGATAACACAATAAATGGCAAAACAGTTGAAGAGACAACTATTTACTGGCTTCTAATTTCAAAATTAGCTAGCCGTGAATTTGTTGTGTATATCATGTAGAAATTACGCGTATCATAATTCTTCATGGGGTCACAGGCAGGGAAATCGTAACTATGATATGGCCCACAACAAAAACGAGCTTGACACCCCTGGTCTAAATTCGCTAACTAAACCTGTCTCGGGTGAAATTTTTGGCAGCGCAAAAAAAATGGAAAATGCGGAATATGTGCTCAAATCGGAAGGGTGACGGAATGTTCCTTAATGTCGCGGGTATTAACTCACAGGCTGTTTGCAAAACTTCAATTTAGCGAAAATATCTGTTTTCCTGGAAAAAGAAAAAAAAAGGGAGGGTTACAGAAGCTCGCAAGAAGTCCCAAATTCCGTTTGCATATTAATATTATTATCTTTTTTTTTTTTTTACAATCGCAACCATCAGGAGGAATGTGAAACTTGTCGGAAGTCATAGAATACGGCAGGGTTGTAAATCGCGAACACCTGGTCTCAAATAGCGAGCGAATACAGCGAAACATTTGGCAATCTTTTAACAAGAGAAAAGAGGCGCAGTAAAATCTGCAAAGATTGGCAAGTATGCATCGGTCCGAATATCCCCTTGTGGACTCAGATCGTACCAGCAAAAAAAAACAAACAAACAACAACATCAACAAAAAAAAAAAATACACGAGAGCGGCTTCAGGCACTTTTTGCGGGGATCCAGTGTCAGACTTCAGTGTGCTGTTGGGAGCCCAGCGGCGGGATGGACAGACAGTCAAAATGGCTGTCGTCGCCGCTCTCGTAGTCGCTGATCATAGCCTCGGACTCCTCGCAGCACGCCGACATGTCCGAGCAGGAGGCGGTGGACGCGTACAGCGACAGCGACATGTCGTCAAAGTCCCGACCCGGATGGAAGTCGGCGGTGGCCGCGGTGGAGGACGGCGGGGCGGAGTCGCCGTCGCCCCGCGGGGCCAAGTATTGGCCCAGGCTGTACAGTTCCGGGAGGGCGGGACGGCGGCGGATCCCGTCGGTGGTGGCGGACCGCAGCGTGTCGCCGTACTCGGGCGGCGGCGGCGGCGGCAGCGGCAGCGGCAGCTCGTCGCTGGACGGGAAGTCATCGGGCGGCGGCGGGAAGTCGCTCTCGATGTCGTAGCCGCCCGGGTAGTAGTCGGTGTCCATGGCGCTCGGGTCGCTGTACAAAGTGGTGGGAGGTGACTCCACCAGCTCGTACTGCGGGAACTCCTTGATTCCCGGGAGCTGGACGCTCGGCATCCAGTCGGATGTGTCCCAGTGGTATCCTGTATGGGAGGGAGACGGGGGGGGGAACACATACGTGAACGTTCTGATGCCAACTTTTCGTTCAGGTTGAAAAGCATGCAACCGCACACCACTTGTTGATGAATACTTGATGACATCACGAGTATAAAGACATCGGGTCACACCACACAAAAAAAAAAAAAAAAAAAAACAAGATTCTGATAATTCTGTAATTCGCACAGTTTGCCCCCCCCTTTTTTTTAAATGTCGAATGACAAACTACAATGAAAATAATTTGTTTTTTTTCCTTTGTGCACTAGGTTTTATTTTTACATTTCTATTGTCAGAAGATGCAAATGTGCGGAATAAATGACATCAATGTACCAGCGTGCTTTCGATTTGGGCACATTCAGCCTCCTTAAAAGATTTACAACATTTAGAAACAATTTCATGAACTCTTCACATATATTTCTGCTTTGTTGAAATGTGAGCCGGCTAATTCCTTTGTGCCGGGACAAGCCAGCTGTTTAGTTTTGAAAGTGAACTACTGCCCCCAGTGGTGGAAACGTGGCAAACAACGGAAAAAAATAAATCAAAAAGCATTGGGTTTGCGATTTTTTTGTTTTGTTTACTTTTTGCTAACTTTGGAAAACATGATGAACATGATTAATACAAATTGACTTGTGTATTAATAATACTTGATGACATCCTAAGTGCAACTGTGATGACATTTCATCATACAGCACCAAAACAAACAAAAAACACAAGCTAGTTATCGACAAAGCGTGTTTTTTTTAAAACAATTTTTTAAAACAATTACAAATTTCTTTTTACATTAAACAATGTCCCATGTTCATAATTTGTTTCTTTTCCATGCTATTTTGATGGTATTATAGTTTCTTAACTAATAGTACTGGTATCCCGCCAACAGCCAAGCTCGCATTTCAAATTGTTTTTTTTTTTGTAGAGACCCGAACTGTAAAGTTTAGCGGCGAAAAAAATAACAATCAAACCAACAAACAATTAGTTACCAAACAGAATTCTTTGAAGGTCACAAAACCATGCACGAAGGCTAATAAATCACACTTTGGCTTCCACACCACAATAAAACAAGCATAACAAGCTCTCGGTGTTAGAGTCGCGTTAGTGATTAGCAGCGTCACACCCACAAAAACACAGACACCAAAGAAAAAGTCACCTCTTGTGTTCTTGAGCTCACGAGCCACAAAAGACTCTTTAATAAGAATCCACGAAGAAGAGGAGGAGGAGGAGGAGGAGAAAGAGAAAACACATTAAAAAAAATGGATGCTAACCAAGCTAACGAAACAAGAGCTTATGTGAAGCCGGCAAAACACGTGGAGGGCTAATTTGGCAGTGTTTCCATTTTCCTAATGAGTGCTTGAGTTTTTCTTTTCTTTTCTTTTATTATTTTATTATCGTACGTGTTAGCGAGCTAGCTAAGAAAATGGCGACTCTGCTAGGCACAGGACAACAGCAACAAAGAGAAAAATGGTACCTTCTTCTTCCACCGTGTCAAGCACAGAGTTGACAAAGTGGATGACAGTCACTATGGAAGCTTGCGAGAGGAGAGATGATCTAGCATTAGCATAAATGCTGACAAAAAATGCGAAGAACAATACACTTGGAGGGAATGTGACTCTCATGCTAACACAGAATATCGGTGCTTCGAACAAGGAGACAATGACAGATGGCCGCTAAGGGTGGGCATGAAGATACAGTATATTCAATGTCTTTTTTGTTGTTGTTGTGTTTTACTCAAATACACAAATTGTACTTCATATTAATAGAAACAACCAAGATAATAATAGTACAGATCGGGAGAGCTAATCCATTGTGGAGGCGCTTAGCATTGTTGGTATGATAATAGTGTTGATAGAATATTTGATGGGGGGGTTCCTTTTTTCAATTTTATTTTTAAAATGTACCTTTTTTCAAATATTATTTTGATTATTATTCTCTTCTGGTTTACCTCAATTTCATTTGAAAAATTGGTTGAAATGCCCACCCGTATTGGTGACCCATCTAAAAGGGGATGAGGTTTTTGGATGTCATGACATTGTGATTCACAACGAGGTGCTAGTGCTACATGATAGCCAGATAGTTTTGAGTGAAATTCCCCAGATATTTAAATGGATCACCCCCCACCCCCCTGAAAAGGAGAGGAAGGATGTGAGGAAATGAGACACTAATGACCGGTAAATTCAATTTTAGGGCCCATTTTCATTTTGGACGATGAACAATGACAATTCAGTCCGACGACAAGCATACAAGACTAGTATCAAAAATCTGCTGTTTTTAACAGTCAAAATGTTTAAATTCCACTTTGGCCTTTTTGTAGCTTAATAATACCCTAAAATATAGCATGCAGCTCTCAAAACGAGAGCTGCACATCACTGCTACTGAGTACTACCATATGTCATCCAATATTTCAAAATTGAGCTTTATTGAATACATTAAAAACCCAGATTTTTTTTTATGGGGGTCTTGTACTGCATGTGCATGAAAAATTGTGTTTTAAAAACAACAATGCTCACTGTTGAATTTAAATGAACCTCTTCTTAGATCAATAATGTCATAAAAAAATCACAAACGGATTTCGTCGTGGTGCTGAACAGTTGCACAGCACCTCAAATGACTGCTCGCATGATTAAAATTTGGGTAATCGATTCCAAAAAAGTGAGTAATATGAACAATTTTTAAAATGCACATTTTTTTGATAGGAGCCTTGTGTCATGATGAAAGAATGGGAGGACGGAACACTGAGTACCATTGTGATATGTTCCTTCAGGTTTGCTTTAACAAATACAAACAAAAAAGGGGGGCATGCTGAAATCAAATAATCAACGTGCCAGAACTTTCAAACACAACATGGCTGCCGTGGTTATGAAAAAAAAAGACATCATGCAAAGGATTTTTTTTTTTGTGTCATCCCACGAGAATTCCAACAGCTTTGGAACTTACAGGCCTTTTTTTTTTTTATTCTAAAAGCGTGTTCTGGACCTGTGGACAGATTTGATCCATATGGGAGCTGAGCCCCGCAGCAATAAGAAGGAAAGAGTGAACAAAAATAAATAAATACAAAAAAAAAACACAACATGTGACTCAGGAAGCCACGACCATTGGAAAGTTCAGAAAGCAAGTTAGCGTAAGAGAAGAAGAACAACGAGGCATGAAAGGAAAAACAAGTTTCGACTGGATTATAAGAGTTGAAAGTCGAGTAGGGGGGCTTACCGTTGTCGTCACACGACTCCGACTGGAAGGAGCTGAGCGACTGCACTTCGGACATGCTCCCCCTGGTGTTGAAAGGGTGACATGCGCTCTCCTCCACAGGCTTCTTGGTCACGCAGTCCAGATCGACCACTTTGGCTGCAGGGCCGAGACATGCAAAGGGTCATATTCAAACGCAGATTGTATTTTAGGCCTTGGAAAAAAAAGAATATTTACTATTATTTCTGGCAAATTTTCCAGAAATAAGTGAATTTAGAAAATTAATGTAAGTTTAGAAACATTTTAAGATAAGATAAGAAAAAGAAAAACCTTTATTAGTCTCACAATGGAGAAATTCCCAATTCACAGCAGCAAAGTTATGAAATGGAGGAAGTAGAACAACAAAATATAGGAGCTGCTGGAAAGGCAGCCACTCTCGCGGCGCCATTTTGAAGTCAAAATAACAAAAATAACACAAGACAACACATAGGACACAGACAGTCGTTCAATCTTCACCAATTTTCTGCATACACTTTGTTGTCTGAAGCAGTTCTAGATGAAAGAGGAGAGGATCAAAGTGTCCTTTCTCCAGTGGATCAGAGACGTCATGCTGAAAATGTGCACACGTCTGCTGCAAGCCAAGTTTTGAAAGCAAACACAAAGCTGTAGCATCCATTGACGAAAAGAGATTAGTTTACTTCTCCTGTCCCACGTAATCCGCTTCAAACTCCAAGCCGCGACTCCCAGCTCCAAATCCGCATCGGCGCCAACGCTCCTTTCTTCTCATCGTCGGCTCCTCAAGACTTATTTTATTTTATCAAAATAATCTGAATTTTTAAAAATTGAATTTATACTTTTCAGTGGTACTTTTTAAAAATTTGTAAATATGTGTATATATTTCACTAGAGAGATATTTATTTTTCCGCAAAGTAAATTTTTTTAAACAGCGCGAGTAGCTCAAAATTGAGTGATTTTGTTTTTAGTTGTTTTATTTCTTTTTTTTTTTTTTGCTCATACAAAAATATTATGTTTGTTCTGGTTTAAAAAATATATTTTTTGGGGGACAGTGGATGCATCACCATTCTGTAACTTGTCATAAAAAAAAATTAAAAATTTTGCCGGGTGGCCCGGTAGTCCAGTGGTTAGCACGTGGGCTTCACAGTGCAGAGGTACCGGGTTCGATTCCAGCTCCGGCCTCCCTGTGTGGAGTTTGCATGTTCTCCCCGGGCCTGCGTGGGTTTTCTCCGGGTGCTCCGGTTTCCTCCCACATTCCAAAAACAGATTGAACACTCTAAATTGTCCCTAGGTGTGAGTGTGAGTGCGAATGGTTGTTCGTCTCTGTGTGCCCTGCGATTGGCTGGCAACCGATTCAGGGTGTCCCCCGCCTACTGCCCGGAGACAGCTGGGATAGGCTCCAGCACCCCCCGCGACCCGAGTGAGGATTAAGCGGTTAGGAAGATGAATGAATGAATAAAAATTTTGCCCCAAATTTTGGAGTTTGTTGGTGTTTTTTTTTCATAGGAAACACAAATCAAAAATATATTGACAAATTAAATTGATTTTCATTCCTTTACCTGGACATAAATTTTCTCCTCTGAATACAGATATAAGAAACGCAAATAATGTTCATGGCCTATATATGAGATATAAAATGTATCTACAACAGTTCATACAACTATTGTTCTTTTTCGATGAGATGTACGGTTACGGAACCACACATGCGTGCATCCAGCATGACAACGGTGGCCTCTAAACTCACCGTCGTAGTCGTAATCCCAGCTGGGCTTCTGGATGGAGTCGCTGTCCGACACGGAGTTGGAAGGGGGCGGCGGCGGCAGATTGGGTGCCACGCTGCACACGGCCACCGTCTTGCGGTGGCCGTGCGCCGCGTCCGGGTTGAAGGTGCTGAACTCGGGGTGCTCCGGGATGGCCGAGCCCTCGAAGGAGTTGCGGTCCAAGTTGTTGCGCGAGTCGCTGGGGATGCTGGGCGTGTAAGAGATGGGCCGCACGGGCACCTGCGGCGGGATGTCCGAGTAGACGTTCTTGTTGAACTTGGCGTCGAAGTAAGGCCTCTGGAGGAAGGAGTGCGGCACGCCGGAAGCGCCTCGCTTATCGTCGTCGTCCTCCGCCTTGGACTTGGCGCGGCGGCAGGCCTTTTTGCGCAGGATGACGAAGAAGAGCACCAGGATGAAGATGCTGGAGACGAAGATCACGATGCCCACCACCTCCTCCAGGCCGATGTTCCAAGAGGTGGACACCAAGTCATTGCGGACGTCGGCGGCGAGCTCGCACGTGGGACCGCCGAAGCCCAGCGAGCAGTTGCACTTGTAGGAGCCGTACGTGTTGAGGCACCGGCCGCCGTTGGAGCACGGGCTCCGCGAGCACTCGTCCACGTCGCTCAGGCACCTGCGCCGGAAAAACTTTTGAGTCGGCATTTGGACGTCAGCACGCGCTCGTATTCGTTTCGAGCGCGTGCAAAATGTCACAAAGTCTTACTTTGAATTGAACGGATTACCTCGCGGCCGTTCGCGACCTTTTGGGTCGACCCTGAGCAAGGTTATTTATTATCATTCACAAAAACCAAAGAAATAACTAAAATTGAGGGGCGGGGCATTTCAATGGGATTATCTTATGTTGTAATAATGTGAAAAACAAAATGCGCAAAAATCTGACAATTTTTTGTTCCCCATAATAAAGAGATATGTTCTGATATTTTTTGGCCGTCATATTTTACATAAGGGCGGCCCGGTAGACCAGTGGTTAGCACGTGGGCTTCACAGTGCAGAGGTACCGGGTTCGATTCCAGCTCCGGCCTCCCTGTGTGGAGTTTGCATGTTCTCCCCGGGCCTGCGTGGGTTTTCTCCGGGTGCTCCGGTTTCCTCCCACATTCCAAAAATATGCATGGCAGGCTGATTGAACACTCTAAATCAGGGGTGTCCAAACTTTTTGCCAAGGGGGCCAGATTTTATGTGGTAAAATGTCGGGGGGCCGACCTTGGCTGACATTCTTTACATTGAACAACAATAACCCATGGGCCGAGTTATGGGCCGGCAATGGGCCAGCTAGTATGACATATCAGTCAATATAAACACGGAGTGATGTCTTGTTAAGTCGTGAGTGATGTCTCGTAGAGTGCTACTGCCCTCTAGTGTCTAAATGCTATTACTCATTTAGTGAATGCCATTACTCATTTAGCCACTAGAGGGAAGCAGTACTCTATGAAACATCACTCACCAGTCTACGAGACCTCAGTCAATGCAACACGTGTTCCATTGCGCCCAACCTGCGGGCCAGACGGCACTGATTTTATGACAGGGGCCGAGGGCCGGATGAAATTCCACCGCGGGCCGGATTTGGCCCCCGGGCCGGACTTTGGACATTCCTGCTCTAAATTGTCCCTAGGTGTGAGTGTGAGTGCGAATGGTTGTTCGTTTCTGTGTGCCCTGCGATTGGCTGGCAACCAATTCAGGGTGTCCCCCGCCTACTGCCCGAAGACAGCTGGGACCAGCACCCCCCGCGACTCTAGTGAGGATCAAGCGGTACGGAAGATGAATGGATGAATGAATGAATATTTTACATACCGGTCTCCGTGGAAACCAGCTTCGCATTCGCACACCGGTCCGTCCAGACTGTCGATACACTTGCCGTTGTTCTTACACGGGTTGTCCGTGCAGAAAGGACCCATCTGGCACCTGCGATCCAAATGTAACGCATATGAATTCTGCAGCAAAAGAGGATATGATCCAGATATCACACTTCTTTTTTTTTTTTTACCTTTGTCCGGAGTACTGTCCTCTGCACTGGCAGTAGAAGTCGTCCCCCCGGGGTACGCAAGTGCCCCCGTACAAACACGGGTTGGAGGCGCATGGGCTGATGGCCATCTCGCAGTGGGCGCCCATAAAAGAAGTGGGACACTTGCAGAAGTAGCCTGAGGAAGTCCGATAAGACCGCAATCAGCGTTTTTTTTTCTTTTCCCCCCTTCTTTTGAACGCGCCGATTCACTCACTCAAATGTTCGCTGCTGCTTAGCTTGCGCTTTTTGTTTAATTAGGCCGATGGCGAAAGCATCGGATGATTCAAGCGGCCGACGAAGGATTACGACCCCTTTAAAATGTTGAGTGTGCATATCCGGCACATTAACCCGACACACTCCTATTAGTGGATAGAGGCTGGTATGCACAATTTCAAAGATCCCCCCCCCCCCCCAAAAAAAAACTTCGATTCATTTCATTTGTACTTCTTGAGCAGCCAGATGTCCCAAGTGAAGATAAGCGGCTCAGATAATGCATAGGTGAGCCAATCAACTACCTGGCTTGAAAAGATTTTGTCACTGTGGTTCATTGTTTGCCTGCAGTATCAACTTCCCACCAACAGAGGGTGCTCATATACTATTAAAAAAAACTAAATGTTTCTCTGCCATCACGGTGCGAGTGAAGCTTTGGGGCGAAACATCGCGTTAACTTATTTTTGTGTTCGAATTAGTCGACTGCCCCCCCCCGACCCCCACCCAGTCCCTACTATTAAGAATATTTTGTCAAGAATTTCCTGAAAATCAACATTTCCCTTATGTCAGTGAGACAAAAGGCGCATAAAAGCTGTAGCTCCTTTTGTCCACCGTTTGACAAAATGTGCTTTTTTTTGGGGGGGGGGGGTTTGTTTTGTTGAAAAGTCAATGGGAGAGTTTAGCTCAACATACCTCCACTCGGCCTGGGGGTGCACACGCCCCCGTTGCTGCAGGGATTGCTGGAGCAACTCTCCGGCGGGGTGAGCGCGCACCCCGGCGCCACGTCCTCGATGGCCTCCATGACGGCGTGCGCCCGGCGCGCCTTGGTGTTGAGAGGCAGCTCCTGGCCGTTGAGCGCGATGGCCTCCATGCAACCACGGAAGCCATTGGCCACGGGCAGGTTGCGTCCGAGGCGGGCGGCCGAGGCGGCGTTCTGGCGGACGTGACCGCCGAAGTAGACGCTGTTGTCCAGGTTGAGGGTGCGCAGGGTGCCCGGCGCCGTCCCCCAGGCGGCGTGCACGCGGTCCAGTACCAGCTTGGCGTAGTTGCCGTCCACCTCCAAGGAGACCGAGTGCCATTCGCCGTCGTTGACCGTGGCGCTGTGGACCGACACCAGACCGGAGCCGCTGCCGCAGTCGAACTTGTACTGCAGGCGACCGTTCACGATCTGTAGGACAGAAACCAAGAGGAGGTCATAGGTCAAATGTTCCACTTCCTAAGTGGCCAATCGTCCCCATTTTTTTGCCGACAGTGTGCCAATCAACTGCCCGGCGTGAATCTCGACTCCATTGAGAACATCCATTTTGCATTGTGACGTCGTCTCAGGGTTTTCCTTAAATTGAATCTTTTCGGCCTGAAGTCTGGCATGCAAGCTTTCATGCTGATGTAATCAACTCAACCGTACTTATTGAGCAGTTAAAAAAACAAGGAGGAAAAAAAAGAGCCTATTCTTTTTTTTTTTTAGTTAATCATGACTTGATGCAGAACGTCGTCATGTCATATCTTCATGATTTCATTCATTCATCATCACGCATGTTTTTGGAATGTGGGAGGAAACCGGAGCACCCGGAGAAAACCCACACAGGCCCGGGGAGAACATGCAAACTCCACACAGGGAGGCCGCAGCTGGAATCGAACCCGGTACCTCTGCACTGTGAAGCCCACGTGCTAACCACTGGACTACCGGGCCGCCCTGCTCATGATTTTTCTTACAACAATAAGTTTTTCCGATGGATTGCGGCACATCAGAGTCCCCAACCAGAGAATAAGAGATTGCATCCATTGTGTCCCCTTCCCCAACTTCCTGAAGGTGTCTCAATAATTTTGCAGACATTGTCCACCAGTGTCATACGTGGGCGGGGCATTGTGACATCTTTCAAAGCTTTTCCTGAAATGGAACATGTTCCGGCGGCCCGGTAGCCCAGTGGTTAGCACGTGGGCTTCACAGTGCAGAGGTACCGGGTTCGATTCCAGCTCCGGCCTCCCTGTGTGGAGTTTGCATGTTCTCCCCGGGCCTGCGTGGGTTTTCTCCGGGTGCTCCGGTTTCCTCACACATTCCAAAAATATGCATGGCAGGCTGATTGAACACTCTAAATTGTCCCTAGGTGTGAGTGTGAGTGTGGATGGTTGTTCGTCTATGTGTGCCCTGCGATTGGCTGGCAACCGATTCAGGGTGTCCCCCGCCTACTGCCCGAAGACAGCTGGGATAGGTTCCAGCACCCCCCGCGACCCCAGTGAGGATCAAGCGGCTCGGAAGATGAATGAATGAATGAAAGGAACATGTTCCCTCTGGCGTCTGGCCTGGAATGTGTGGAAAAGTGCTCTGCGCTTCCCCTCTCAGCCTGAAAATAACTTTTTATTTTTCCAACCCACCAGCCCGTTCCCATGGTTCCCCGTGCGAACGGCCCATTTTTAGACGGGCATTTTGAGCCGCAAGATGGCCACCGACGTCGACGTTGGCGCGTTGGCCTGGCGATTCCCAAGCGCGGTGCCACCAACGCACCTCGAGGATGCTGTAGTCGGTGCCCTTGGCGAACATGACGGTGGCGTGTCCAGAAAAGGTGCGCAGGCGCATGGACAGCTTCATCTGCTCCTTGTTGTCGTTCTCCATCAGGTGATACTTCACGTAGCCGCTGCCGCTGAATGTCAACGAATGGCCGTCTGAACAGAATGACAAGAGCGGGCGTTAGAGTTACAATTGGGGCAGCCAAGAGCTAAACTTGATTCTCCCTTTAGATTTCCCGGTCGGGATTTTGAGAGCGTTATCGTACCGGTACATTTGCTTGTGGCCCCTTGAGGACACACGCAGGTGTACTTGGCGTCTCTGTGCGCGTCGGCCGCACAGTCCAAGCCCTCCGGACAAGGGCTGTTGTCACACACGCTGTTCAGTATGGGACAATCGCCACCTGCGGGGGGCGCCAGGACAAATGGTGATGTCATACATGCGCTCCGTGTGCCATTTTCCATTCTGCGCGCGTGCGTGACCTTGGCACTGGCAGCTGGCACGTCTGTGGTGTCTGGGCGTGACGAAGCTGAGGCGTGCGGTGCTGTAGGTGGACATGGACGTCCTGTCCAGCGAGACCACCTCGTCGCAGAAGCGCAGCGGGCAGTCCATGCCCGAGCAGAGCTTCTGAGCCACGCGCACGATACGCACCCCCGTCATCTCCTCGATGACGCCCGCTGAGGAGTTCAGCTTACGGAAGACCACCTGGGGGGAACAAATATATTATAATATATATTTATAATTATAATATATATTATAATAAAAATATTTATATATTATATATATAATATATATTATAATATTTTATAAAATAATAAAATAATATTTTTAAACAACAACACACACAAAAATAAATAAATAAAAAAGTAAAAATCTTACTCTGATAGTCAAATGAAGAATCTTTTTTTTTACAAGATGTATATTTGTATTTTAATTTATTATTATTTATTTTATTAGATCAAATTATACTTTTATTTAGAAAAATTGACTCTAAAATCACAAAATAAAATCCCCAATCCTGTAAGAAAAAAAACGATTGCAAAAACTGTAAAAAAAAAAAAATCATTTCAGACTATTTTATTTGATGAAATCATAAATTAGTCAAAATAGAATTCTTTTTATGGCCACCCAACCACCAAATATGATTCTTATCATAGGATTTATAAAAAATGTCTATTATTGTAAAATAGGGAAAAAATATTCCCCCGAAATTTTAATTGGAAAAATGCCATCAAAATCACAACCTATCTAAAAAAAAAAAAACCTAATAAATGAGTTTTCGCTGTAAAATTCTAAGGTTAAAAAGATGACAAATGTCTTCTAAATAAAATAAAAGTTGACTTGTCAAACTGAGAACTGAGCTCCAGACTAACTTTTTAAAGGAGGAGAGAGGCCTCAAACCTAAAATTTTAGAAGCACAAGTAAAAAAATATTTTCGTCATTTCTCCTCTGCCGTCTTATCAAATGACCCGATCAAAATGAAAGCTATCTCACCTCCTGCGACTGGTAGGGACTTCCGGATCTTTCCAGCGCCAGCAGCACATCGAGGTCTCCCTGCTCAGATGGCTGCAGGCTGACCAGCTGCACGTCGTTCCTCCTCACGCCGGCGATGTTCCTCAGCGCCCTCTGGAAGTTCCGCCAGTAGTCTCCGATGAACTCCTCGGGGGCGATACTGGCGAAGCGCACGGCGATGGAGTTGTCCAGGGCCTGGCGGGCCGCCTGCCGCACGTGCACGTTGACGTCGGCGGCCGCCGTGAAGCGCCCGTCCGTCACCGTCACGTTGAGCGGGTAGTGACCGGGGTCCAGCGGCCGCAGGGCGATCACTTTCCCGTCCGACGGCGACACCGAGAAGGACGCCGAAGCCGCCGCGGAGGACGGGGCCAGGCCGTACGTCAGCGTGTCGTAGACGTCCTGGTCGGTGGCGTGGATTTTGCCCAGGACGCCGCCCGCGTACTCGTCGTCAGCGGTGGACACGAAAATGTCCAGCGGGAGGATGGCGGGCGGGTAGACGCTCTCCTCGATGACGCGGACGCCGATGAAGGCGCTGGAGGTGAGCGCCGGTTTTCCGCTGTCGGACACCTGGAAGCCAAACGTTGCATTCACTGGACATCAATGAATAAAATTGATCAAACGAGTCCATTTCTTGACATTCTCCTACTATATTGTGCTTTTATACGACGCATTCAATGTCTCTTAAGACTTAAAGATCAGCAGAAATCCTGAATTTGTTTGGTGTTGTCCCATCCACAACCAGCAGAGGGCACTGTTGGCATTCGTGAAGCATTGGACCCCATTAAAATCCTGCCACGCGTATGCATGATACACACACAGATGGTCAAACAGCACAGTTGGAAGCAAAACTGCTGATTAAACAGCAACGTCCGAAAAGACATCACACCTCCGTTTCATCATTCCATCTTCTCATTCTGCCCTTTAGCGCAGCACTCGAGTCACTCGCTTCTACTGCGGACGCTCGCAACTCGATCACAGATGGACGTTCCGTGTTCAACCGATCGCTCGCTACATGTCACATTTTTTCCTCATCGCAAGTCGGTTCAATTCTTTTGTTCTGTTCGGTTGTCTCCTTTTTCTTAGCATCAAGACAGAATCAATCGAATCTGACCTGAGCTTGAAGCAGGTAGTGTTCCTTGGCTCTCTTGCTAAGAGGCCCCGCCAAGATCAGCGTTCCGCGCTGGTCAATACGGAACGCGTGGGCCGCATCGCCGCCGGCGATGGAGAAGGCGAAGGGCGGCCCGTTGTGGGAGGCGTCACGGTCCGACACCAGGAGCTGGAGAACGCTGGTGCCCTGAGCTTGGTTCTCCTGCGGCAGAGACAACAACGCCATCTTGAGGTCGGAATCAAATGACGGAACGGGGATCAGCGGGAATTTGGGCTAATATAGTCAATTCCCGCATTATCACGATTCATCTTTCACATGCCGGCCATTTCCCAGCACTGTTTTGGAGGCGGTGAACTCGGCTCACCTCGCGTTACAAGAAGCGCGAGTTTGGCAGACAAAGTTTGTCAATATTCTTCCAGAGAGAGACTACCAGTTGTTTATTGCCACACTCAGCTGAAGACTGCTGTCAAACTAAAACAATAAAAATAAGGGAATCCATGTGCGATGGTCCATTCGCATCACAGTGATATATTCTTTATCCTCCGCAAAAACGGACGAATATTACTGCTGCTTGATGTTATCAAAAACGTATGTATTTCTTGTACTGCCCCCAAGTGGCCGAGGTGAAATGAGCAGCGCAATAAGCAGAAAGTGTGACAAAAACGGTTTCGTTGCTTTGAATTGTATTTAATTATAGTAACGGACCCAAACCAGGAAGCAATTAATTTTTTAAAAAAAGTTTTGCATTTTCTGCAATGTCAATTAGAAAAAAAAATCCTGTTTTTGAACATATGTATGGAAATTAAAACGTAGACTCGTCAGCCCTGAAACTGTTTAATAACTTCCATTCATTGTTATGGTCAGAGGATTTGAACTGCAAGTATTTTTAGTCTCAAATATGGTCAAGGAATGAATCAAACTCAATCTCAAGACACGGCTGTTTCCTTCTTTCACGCCTCCAGCGTTGGCATCGGCTTCAAGTATATTTTACCTGGATGATGAGACTGTAGTTGGCCTGGGAGAAGAGCGGCGGGTTGTCGTTGACGTCGGAGATGTCCACGTTGACCACGGCGCTGCCCGACAGCGGCGGCGTCCCGCTGTCCACGGCCAGCACCGTCAGCGTGTAGCCCGACGTCTGGAGAACAGCGTTGTCATGCGTTGATTGAAATGCCAAACGTGAAAAAGCACATGCGCGCGTCCAACATTTTTTCATGCTGCTTTTTCTTTTTATAGGTGGGGAAAGTAAAACATTAAAATCGCAAACCATATTTTTGTGAAGGAAAAAAAATTGTAATAATTTTATTTTAAAGGCCATATCTCGCCAGCGCAATAAAGAAAACCGTTTGTAGACATAAAAAACAAATCTTGAATCTTTAAAGACCCCAAAATATGTTTTTGTTAACATCAAGGACACGCTAGTCCCAATAACCCTAATATATGCGATTGGCATGTTTTCCTAAACATCAAAGACATTCATAAATTGTCTAACATAAATAAGTACTTCTCTAAACTTCATAGACATTTTAAATTCTTCAGTAATCGTGAGATACTTTTTTGTCAACATCAAAGTCCATCATGGAAAAATGAGCCTCACATAAATGTAAGCAAAGAAATCATTTTCACAAACATGAAAGACAATTTAGTGTCTTAAATGACAAACACGAGACATCAAAGACAAAGACTTCAACAATTTTTAGGACGCAAGACCGTCTGGTTATTATACACCTCCAAAATCCAACAGCAAAGACAATCGAGTGCCTGAGATTGCTTTACACAGTTCAGTAAACAAACGCAATCACTCTATAGTCTTCAACGATGCTAGCATGTTTTTGTCAACATCAAAGATAATTTATGACGCCGCCAAGCTATTGTGGTTTTCTTTATATCAAAGAGAACCTTGGTAGAGTACAATTTCCAAAACATCAAAGACAATCGAGTGCCTGAGATTGCTTTACACAGTTCAGTAACACAAACGCAATCACTCTATAGTCTTCAACGATGCTAGCATGTTTTTGTCAACATCAAAGACAATTTACTCTCTGACAACGCCAAGCTATCGTGGTTTTGTATATATCAAAGAGAACCTTGGTAGAGTACAATTTCCAAAACATCAAAGACAATCGAGTGCCTGAAATTGCTTTACACAGTTCAGTAAACAAACGCAATCACTCTATTATTTCAACGATGCTAGCATGTTTTTGTCAACATCAAAGACAATTTACTCTCTGACGACGCCAAGCTATCGTGGTTTTGTATATATCAAAGAGAACCTTGGTAGAGTACAATTTCCAAAACATCAAAGACAATCGAGTGCCTGAGATTGCTTTACACAGTTCAGTAAACAAACGCAATCACTCTAGTCTTCAACGATGCTAGCATGTTTTTGTCAACATCAAAGACAATTTACTCTCTGACGACGCCAAGCTATCGTGGTTTTGTATATATCAAAGAGAACCTTGGTAGAGTACAATTACCAAAACATCAGAGACAATCGAGTGCCTGAGATTGCTTTACACAGTTCAGTAAACAAACGCAATCACTCTATAGTCTTCAACGATGCTAGCATGTTTTTGTCAACATCAAAGACAATTTACTCTCTGACGACGCCAAGCTATATCAAAGAGAACGTAGAGTACAATTTCCAAAACATCAAAGACAATCGAGTGCCTGAGATTGCTTTACACAATTCAGTAAACAAACGCAATCACTCTCTAGTCTTCAACGATGCTAGCATGTTTTTGTCAACATCAAAGACAATTTACTCTCTGACGACGCCAAGCTATTGTGGTTTTGTATATATCAAAGAGAACCTTGGTAGAGTACAATTTCCAAAACATCAGAGACAATTGAGTGCCTGTGATTGCTTTACACAGTTCAGTAAACAAACGCAATCACTCTCGAGTCTTCAACGATGCTAGCATGTTTTTGTCAACATCAAAGACAATTTACTCTCTGACGACGCCAAGCTATTGTGGTTTTGTATATATCAAAGAGAACCTTGGTAGAGTACAATTTCCAAAACATCAGAGACAACAGATAACTCCGTTTCTTAACCTCAAAGACAAATTGGTGTCATATTCACCTGTTCCCGGTCCAGCTGCCGGGCCACTTTGAGCTCGCCTCGTATGGGGTCGATGATGAAGGGGCTGCCGCCGTTGTCGTCCATGACGGCGTAGCGCACGCGGTTGTACGACGGCCCGTCTGCATCCTCGGCCATCACCTGAGAATCAAAACAAAAGAGCAGCGTTCATATCTGGCATCCGCTGCTTCGGTCTAAATGGATTGATTGGATTTGTACATCGCAACATTTCCTGTCAAATAGCCTTGAAATGGGAATCGTCCATTATTTGAAGCCGGTCTCACCGTCAACACGGTCTTGCCCAGCTCGGCGTCTTCGCCGACGACGGCGGCGTAGACGCTCTGGCTGAAGACGGGCGCGTTGTCGTTGACGTCGGTCACGTTGATGTTGACGGTGGCCATGTCGCTGAGGGGCGGCGAGCCCCCGTCGGTGGCCTCCACAGTGATGTAGAACTCATGAGACAACTCGTAGTCCAGCGACGCGATCACAAAGATGTCGCCTGAGGAACGCAGGATGACATTTTTGGACGATCAGCTGCCAATCACGGCAGCCCTTCACGCCTCGTAACCATTTTCACACAATTTAGAGTCGCCAATGAACATAACGTATGAGTTTTGGGTCAGAGACAATGCGTACAAGTTCATGTAAACCTCAAAGACCACAAAGTATTTCCAGATTTTTTTTCTCTAGAGACATATGTTTGAATATTTTTACATGTTCTCTCAATTTTGTACCCCCCCCCCCCCCCACCCCCGCTCTCCCAGATTTGCATTGAAATGGGACATTTCCTTTTTAATGGTAGGAATTAGGGCGGCCCGGTAGTCCAGTGGTTAGCACGTAGGCTTCACAGTGCAGAGGTACCGGGTTCGATTCCAGCTCCGGCCTCCCTGTGTGGAGTTTGCATGTTCTCCCCGGGCCTGCGTGGGTTTTCTCCGGGTGCTCCGGTTTCCTCCCACATTCCAAAAACATGCGTGGCAGGCTGATTGAACACTCTAAATTGTCCCAAGGTGTGAGTGTGAGTGCGAATGGTTGTTCGTCTATATGTGCCCTGCGATTGGCTGGCAACCGATTCAGGGTGTCCCCCGCCTACTGCCCGGGGACGGCTGGGATGGGCTCCAGCACCCCCCGCGACCCTAGTGAGGATCAAGCGGTACGGAAAATGAATGAATGAATGAATGAATGGTAGGAATTATTGGTTTTCAAACATGCCGCCATGTAGTGGCTGACAGTGGAATTACACCCAAAATAAATAGGAGGCAAAACTAACAGAGGTGTAAATCATAGAAAAAAATATTTTGTAAAATTGTGTGACTACGACTCCAGAATTTGTTTGGTCCCATACCCGTGCTCGGATCCACGCTGAATGCCCCGTGCTCGTTTCCGCTAACGATGCTATATGCGATCTCCCCGCCGGCCTCCACGTCTCGGCTGGCGGCCTGGACCCTGAGCACCTGTCCGCCCACAGCCGCGTCCTCGGGCACAGCGGCGGCGTACTCGCGCCGTTCGAACACGGGCGGGTTGTCGTTGATGTCCAGCACGGAGACCAGCACGCGGCACGTCGCCCACAAACGCGGCGAGCCGCGGTCGGCGGCGCGGGCCTCCAGCTCGTACAGGGAGCGCGCCTCGCGGTCCAGCGGCCGTTCTAGGCTGATGATGCCGCTCAGCTCGTCGATGCCGAACCAGCCGTCGGCGGAATCCAGCAGCGAGTAGACCACGTCGCCATTTGGACCTGGAAGCCCCGCCCCCCCCAAAAGAAGACATACTCAACACACCGCCAACTTTGACAATAATGTGACATTTTAATGGAATAATCGCTCACCGCTGTCGGCGTCGTCGGCCTGCAGCTTCGCCACGAAGGTTCCCGTCTCGGTGTTCTCGAAGACGGTGATGGCGTACGGGTCGGCGGCGAACGCGGGTGCGTTGTCGTTGACGTCACGCACCGACACGTGCACGTTGGCCTCGCAGAAGCGCCCGCCGCCATCCACCGCTCGCACTTTGAAGCGGTACTCGTCGCACTCCTCGCGGTCCAGGGGCTTCAGTGTCTTCAGTTCACCTGAAAGTGACAACGGGATACGTTAAGGACGCACTTTTGGTCCTCAAAAAAAAAAGAACGCGTCCAGCGATGTTTTAAAGTAGTGTTAAAACGTTTTACAAATCAAAAAGATCGTCAATAATGTATCTTATGTACTCATGACTTTTTGAAATACAATCAAATCAAGGGAGATAAACATTAAAATTTAGCGATTTTGGATTGCTAGCATCTTGTAAGCTTTAGTTAATTAAACTTGACTAGACTGAGCCAGAGTTAGTCCGGTTATTCATGCTGTATGGACAAAGGTCATCTAATCTATGCATGAATTCAGAAAAAAAAAAAAAAAAAAAAAAAAAACACCACCTAATTAAATGTACATTTTCCAGCACCTTGCTATGCAAAAAGCACCCAAAGCATGTAATTAAGCCAGATGGGTACACAATGCCAAAGAGTGCGCTGACACACTAAAAGGGAACATTAGTGCCTCTTATCGCAGATTTTCTCCGCCTCGTACGCTATGATTTATACATTAACGGCAACTTTATGATGACCCTCCTGGTCGGCAGAGCTGAATGTAGAGAGGGCTTGATGTCTTATAGTCGAAATGTGCTTTCATGCTTTTAACTTTATTTTGAAGAGGGAAAAAAAAAGAAGAAAAAAGAATACACGCACATAAAAGAGGAGCCAGATAAAGTGTGTGATTTAGGGGGCATTTAGGAGATTTAGGGGGCGTTATTTGCAGGCAACAGGTATCACAGGCATAAATTCACCCTAAGTATGCAACCTGGGATTTTACTGCTGCCTCGATCCCCAATTGTTGCCTTGAAGGGAAATAGTCCTGACTGGTTTAAAAACCACAAAATGAACAAACAAATAAATAAGTGGGCACAACAGTGTTTCGATTGACACGTCATTTGGCCTCATGCTCGACAGATTGAAGTTCACAAGAGGCCGGTAGTTAAAAGAATATTCTTTTGCGGTTCGAGCAATACACTTACGTACAGAAACATTTGACAATAAAGTTGTATTCAATTCAATAAAATAGATCACAGCATTTTTATGGTGACAAATCAATATAAACATACACTGAGCTAATGTTTAGATTTTCCTTTTATGCTCCAGCCTGACAAGGTTAGCAAAAGTAGCATCGAAACAACAATTAGAAATCAATATAAACATACACTGAGCTAATGTTTAGATTTGCCTTTTATGCTCCAGCCTGACAAGGTTAGCAAAAGTAGCATCGAAACAACAATTAGAAATCAATATAAACATACACTGAGCTAATGTTTAGATTTGCCTTTTATGCTCCAGGTTAGCAAAAGAAGCATCGAAACAACAATTAGATCCGTGTTATGACATCAGTCTGGTGAATTTTGTTTGTTGACACTTTTTGGAATCCGCAATATCGACCAGGCTAGTTACAATAGCTAAGGATGAGTCACAAAACACGACTAATTTTTCACAAGGCTATCAAAGCGACGCATCGATATTTCCACTTCGAGAATGGCAACATTTCAAAGGCTGACGCTGCCATGACCAAATGATTTTTGGGGGGGGTCTGAGAACTCCGGACAGAAAGAAAACGTGAGTTATTACGATAGCTAATGATCGCTACGCGAGTCATACTATCAAAGTGTCAAGTAGATATTACGGCAGAGTTAGCAACATTTCAAAGGCTTACTTTTAACGATAATGAAACGGAACAATCAGCATTTTGTCCAACAAGTAGACTGGACAGCAAGTCAACGAGGATTGTTACGATAACCAGAGACACAACCATTTGAAGTTTTGAAATCGGCATCATTTACTTAATAATCTTGGCACGCGGAGACTGCGGAAGGGAACAAAATCTGTTCACTGCACCAGAAGGGAGAAAGTGGTCATTTTTCATTGAATTTGTTACTTGAAACCAAAATGGCAGACTACCTGTCCGATTTCAAACCTGGGTGCCTGAGACCTTTTGAGTTGTCCCACGTATGATAGACATGTCCACACATTTTGAGGTTGATTGGTGAAACTGGTGTCAGCGTAGCTAATTTTCTTGAACTTTCCAAGGCTGATTGGGTCTGAGCATTTTGAAGCCCCCCCCCGACCCCCCGCACCCCCCGAAAAGGAAAACCATTTGTCACCTGCTGCTCTGGAGCTAATTACATATCGTCATAAAGAAGACCTACCCGTCTCGGAGTCAATGAAGAAGAGCTCCGAACCAGGCCCGTTGAGCTCGTAGGAGATTTGCGCGTTTGATCGGATATCGGCGTCGGTGGCCGAGACTTGCAGGATGAGTCTGCTGGCTGGCGAGTTCTCCGGAACGCTTTCGCTGTAGAGCGACTTAAGGGGGACACCGAAGGAAAGACTGTCAGACCGGACGACAGCATGACGGGATTTGGTGTTAACGTCGCCTTACCTTTTCACACACGGGGCTGTTGTCATTGGCGTCCAGCACTTTGACTTCCACCACGGCTTTGGTCGTAAAGATGCCGTCGCTGGCCGTGATGTTGAGAAGATAATAGTCCGTGGTCTCGCGGTCCAGAGGCTTCCTGACGGACACTTTCCACTCATTCTGAATGTGCTCAATGGCAAACTGCCCCAGCGGATCTCCCGCTGTTGGATGAAAATACGATGCACTGTTGCTTACGAGCTACATGAATCATCATCACCATTAGCATTAGCAGATAGCCCCAGCGAAACCGAACAGTAACTCACCTGTAATGAAGTAGTTGACTTGTCTGTTGATGTCCTCCGAGTCTTCGTCGGTGGTACTCAGGATGGCAATGACGCCGCTGGGCGGCGGGTCGTCCTCGCTGACGGTTCCCTTGTAAACTTCCGCCGTGAAGCGGGGTGGGTTGTCGTTGACGTCGGCCACCGTCACCTCCACTCGCGTGCCCGTTGCGTGCTGGACTTTGTCGCCCTGATCAGTGGCGATGACGGCAATGGTGTACTTGTTGCGCTTTTCGCGGTCCAGCTCCTTTAGGGTGGTCAACCAGCCGGTTTCGGCGTTGATGGCAAAGAGCTCGACAATGTCCTGCGAGTTGAGTTTGGCGTCCAAGCTGTACAGAACGAGACCATTGGTGCCTGAGTCCAGGTCAGTGGCTTTGACTTGAACCACCTGCGCCCCGCCTGGGAGGTTTTCCACCACCACTGCCCGGTAAGGGTCAGACTCAAAGACCGGCTCATTGTCGTTGAGATCTTTCACTTGAATGTTGACGCTGACGGACGCGACGACGTCAAAGTCATCTCGCTGAGCCTGTGCCCGCAAGGTGAGCTGGTACCACTTGGTGGTCTCGTGGTCCAGGCTCTTCTGGAGTTTCAGGGCGCCGGTGTCTCGGTCCACGACGAAGACCTCATTCTCATTGCTTTCTGGAGTGTTGCCGTTCACGAGGGTGTAAGTCAGTTGCTGCTCGCTCTCAGCCGGGAGCACGTCGATCTCCGTGCCGATTGGTAGGTCTTCAGGCACTGTGTAGCGGTAATGAGGCTCGGCGAACTTGGGGATGGGAGTCTCGGGCGCTACTATTTGGATGTATACTTGCACGACCGACTGCTTCGGCGGGTTTCCGGTGTCCTTCGCCCGGACGAAAAAGGCATAGAGCTCACCCTCGAGACCGATGAGACTCTCTCTTGTTAAGATGACCCCAGATGTGCGGTGAATTTCAAAGTTCTCCGCCACATTCTCGACGTCAGCTTCAAATGAGTACTCGACATCGGCGTTGGTTCCCTCGTCCACATCGGAGGCGGCGATCTTCACCACTGATGTACCCCGCGGGGCATCCGAGGCGATAGTGACTTTGTACTCGCCGGCCCTAAACTGCGGCGCGTTGTCATTGACGTCAGTGAGGACCACGTTTACCGTACAAAAGCCCACCTTGCCACCTCCGTCTTTGGCCTCTAGAGAGATAGGAATGACCTTCTCGATGCTGCTGTCTCGATCCAGGCTCTCCAAGGTGAAGACATCACCATTTTCATTGACCGTGAACTTGTCCTTGGCTACGTCGTTGACGATGCGATATGTGATTTGCCCATATATGCCGTCGTCGTCGTCTGTGGCTTTGGCTTCAGCTACCATGGTACCGGCGGGGGAGTTTTCCACCAGCTCGACGGCGTATTCCACCTGAGAGAATGCAGGGTTGTGGAAGTTGGCACCGATGACGGTGACGTCCACGAGGGCTGAGCTCCGATACACGCCGTCCGACACGGACACGTTGAGGTGGTAGAGCGGCTGCATTTGTGGGAGACGGTGGTTGGAAATAACGATAGCTCCGGTCTGCTTATCGATGGCAAAACTTTGGTCGTCGTTCCCAGAGACAATAGCGAACTCGAGCTTGTCCGAGTCCGAGCTGTCGGCGTCCGAGGCTTGGACTTGGGTGACAAAGTGCCCGCGGGAAGCCAACTCGCTGATGGTTGCCTTGTAGGCCGGCTCAGCGAACATTGGCGCGTTGTCATTCAGGTCTGTGATGTCCACCGTCACCTGGACGTCACCGAAGAGGGCAGGGACCCCCCCGTCCACTGCGCGGACCCTGAGATGGTGCTGCGGGGTCTCCTCGTGATCGAGCGCTCGCGCCGTCGAGATGAGACCCGTGTCGCGGTCAATGGCAAAGTAATTTGAGCTCTTCCCCTTCTCCTCCACCAACTGGTAGAAGATTTCCTGATTGCGGCCCGTGTCGAAATCTTTGGCCTCCACTTGCAGGACAGAAGTACCGATAACAGACGCCTCCGAGATCGTGGCGTAGTAGGACTTTGACAGAAACACTGGGGAGTTGTCATTGATGTCTTCCAGGATGATGTCCACGAATACATCTGAGCGCGACCCAGTCAAGGAGTCGGTAGCCCGGATGTTCAATTTATAGGCCGGGTGCGTCTCAAAGTCCAGGGGCTGAGCCACGTGAAGGACCCCCGTGTTGAAGTCAATGGAGAACTGCTTGAAGGGGTCGCCCTCAGAGATGGTGTAGACAATACGAGGTCCCTCGGAGTCACTGGCCTGCACGTGGAGAACGGGCGTGTGCACTTGGATATTTTCAGGGATTTCAATGTTGTAAAAGGGTTTCTCAAAAATGGGGACGGCTTGGTTCACCACTGTAATTGGGACTTCCACTTCTGACGACAGTACTGGATCGCCGCCGTCCTTCGCCACGACAATCACGACAAAGTCCATGTCAAGCGATTCTTTCTCGAGCGTCTTCTTGATGGTGATTTCTCCAGAGGGGTTGATGTCAAAATGCTCATGAGACTCCTTCAGCTCGTAACGGATTTCTGCATTGCGACCACGGTCCTTGTCCACTGCCGTGACCTGCCGGACCGCTTGGCCTTCCTCTGCATCCATCTGGACCAGGGCGCGATAGGGGAGGTTCACGAAGACGGGCGCGTTGTCATTGACGTCCTCCACCGCCACCGTCAAAACAACGTGGGCAGTGTCTTCGGACGGGTCCTCCTTCGTGACCTCCACGACGACATCAAACGTGTCCTCCTTTTCACGATCAAACGCTATTCCGGTGGTCGAAACCACCCCGGATGTCCTCCCGATTTCAAAGCGCTTGTCAGGATTTAAGATTTTGTAGAACAGAGGCTCGTTTACATGGTTACCGACAGCAGCAATGACTTCCAGCGTCCTCCTCTCGGACAAGTTCTCCGGGACAGAAGCTCTGTAGGAGTCTCTGGTGAACTTCACCTTGCTCGCTTTGTTCTCCTTCAAGTGGATCTTGACGGCGGCGACGTTGGCAAATCTTCCATCCGAAACCCTGACTTTCAGCTCGTACCTGCTTCTTAGCTGGGTGACGTTCTGAATGAAGATCACCCCGGTGTTTGCGTCCATTTTAAACTTGTCGCCGATGTTGCCCTCAGAGATGGAAAACAGAAGCCTGGCATTGGGTCCGGAGTCCGAGTCGGTGGCGTTAACGTTGACAACCTCCACGCCTCTGTATGTCGGCAGCACCACAGTTGCCTCGTAGACATCCTGGCTGAAAACCGGCGGACAGTCGTTGACGTCAATGACCTTGATCGTCACGTTGGCCGCCATCTCTGCAAACAGACGCGGCACGCCAAGATCGTGGACCTGCACCGTAAAGCGGTAAACACTCCTTTGCTCATGATCTAAGGCGGTTGTGATCCTGACGGCTCCGGTGCTAGAGTCGACGGCAAAGTAGTTGAGGGCAAAGGGTTCCACGATCTGATAAACCAGCATGGCGTTGCGGTCGCTGTCGGCATCCGAGGCCCGGATGACAAACGGCGCGTTTTCTCGGGTGAGGACGACGCTGTTGATGGCAGCCGACTCGCTGACCACACCTTCAAACTCCCGCTGGAGGAAAATGGGGGCGTTGTCATTTTCATCCTTCAGATGAATCACCAGGGTTGCGTTACTGGCGAGCCCGGCCATGTTGGTGCCCTGGACGACGAGCTTGTACTGCGGGGCCACCTCGTAGTCCAGCTCTTTCTGCGTGACCACCACACCGGAGTAAGGGTTGATGTCAAAGGTGTTGTCGGTGTTTCCGCTTTTGATTTGGTAGAACACAGACGATTGGCTGACCGCCGCCAACGAGCTCACGAAGCTCCCGGGGGCGGCAGACTCGCCGATGTCGGCGGAGAACACCTTCTCCGAGAACCTGGGGGCGGCATTGTCCGAGACGGTGACGGCGATGGAGACGGCGGCGGTGGTGGACAGCGGGGCGGCCCCGCGGTCGGACGCCTTGATAGTGAGCTCGAAGCGGGTCTTGCCACTTCGACTGAGCTCCTTGGCCACTGTGACGGTGCCTAAAACGGGGTCCACGGCAAAGGAGTTTGCCACATTTCCTGCCAGAAATCAAGAAAACGATCGTTTGAACGAGTCCTTTTTCGGATAGGACGCAATGATAGCTTAACATACAAGTACCCCAAACTTGGATTTTGTGTTGTGAGCAAAAGGGGGCGGGGGGCTAGAACATATTAATGGCATTGGATTAATATTCAACTGAATTGAGTTACGAGCTTGGTCGAGGAACTAATCAAACTCCCAAGTCAAGGACCGTTGTACTTGTAGGGGTCATTCTTGACACGAATCCACCAAAAGTCAAACAAAAGCTACGTGTTAAGAAGCTTATTAGGAAAAAATGCGGGCAATTCTGGGGGGGTCGATCAAATGGCTGACATATTTGGAAACTCCAGACAAAGCCCTTGACGTGGTCCTGAGTATTCCATTCATGAAAAAAAAAAACATCCAGTAGGCTGACTCATGACTTCATTATCGGGAGATTACAATGAAAGCTTTCATTTTGTCGAAATGCCTTACGAGTTGGACAATTTGTAGTTTAGCAACATCATTTTCACGACAAACCATCTCTGAGGTTTGAAAGTCAGCAGATCGGTGTAACTAGCTTGATCTTGACAATGTCCGTTTAGCGTAGTTTTACTTTATTAGTTCGCAAGCAGCTTTTCCTAACCCTAACCCTTACGGCTTTGATGTTTGAAAAACTACAAATATAGACTTGTACATTAGCGTCTCCAGCAATCTACCAAGTTTGCCTGTCACCAGTGATCCAAGGATAGCCTGTTTCTCGATGCATGCTTTAATGGTCCGAGGCAGACTATGATTTTAAGTGGAAAGCCTATTCTTGATTTTCCGCACTTTGAAGTTCACTTTAACCAGCACACTACGCGTCCGAGTGATTTTCGGGGAATCCATACCTGACTCGATGCTGTAGACGACTTCCGCATTGCGGCCTTTGTCTTTGTCCAGAGCCGTGACTTGCAGCACGGCCGAGCCGACGGCGGCGGATTCGAACACGCGGCCTGAGTAGGGCGTGCCGACGAACCACGGCGCGTTGTCATTGGCATCCTCCACGTTGACGATCACGCGCACCAGGTTGCGTTTCACGGGGATATCCTGGTCGCGTACCTGCGAATGAACATGGAATTAAATGAATGATGTTGAAATCCCAAATTCCGAATGACCTATTGGGTTGTTGGGATATCGTCATCCTATGATGCCCTCCTTTTTTAAATCGAGATCCAAGGCTGTAGTCTAGATTTGGGGTTAGGAAATACCAGCAACCCTATTTATACCTCCAAATGTCATCATGTACACACTTACCATAACCGTGAGAACGTGGCTGTGCATGGTCTCGTGATCCAGCAGTTCGGCGGTGTACAGCCTCCCCGTCCCCGGGTCCAACTTGAACTTCTTCAGGCTGAATGGGTCCGTGCTGCTCAGAAGGGTGAAGGTCAACTTGTTCTTCTCGTCCTGGTCGGTGGCATCCACGTGGAGCACTTCGGTGCCCACCGGCACATCCTCGGGCACGCTCACTTCATACTTGGCGCGGGAGAACTGAGGCCGGTGGTTGTTGGTATCGATGACGCGGATGAGCACCTGCCGGGGGACGACAGAGATTTTTTTTTTGGGGGGGGGGGGTTTGCAAGATGAATCATAAAGCTTGAGGGCAGAATTCCATGCAACAGAATGAATGTAACTACATAGCAGTGGTGAGCAACAGTTTCAATGACGATCCTTTCACACTCTTGACAACGGTAATCTAAGATCTCATTTGAAGATTCAAAAAGGGCCTTTGAGATACAGTATACCGATATGAAAAAGAAATTAACTATTATGCAGTTGGCTGGCAACCGGTTCAGGGTGCCCCCAGCCAACTGCCCGAAGACGGCTGGGATAGGCTGCAGCAACCCTCCCTCCCCCACCCTTGTGAGGATAAAGCAGATCGGGAAAATGGATGGATGTCAAATGACATCATAAAATAATCCATTTAAAATATTTTTAAGAGAACTAATAGCCTTTTATTAGATAAGATAAGATATCCTTTATTTGTCCCACACTGGGGAAATTTACAGCCTCCAGCAGCAAGAATGTAGGTAGAAAGAAGAAAAAAAACAACATAAATTATAAATTACATGAAAAAAATATGAATATCTCAAGAAATACCCTATAATGCAAACAGAAACGTGATGTGTTCCCAAAAAAATGTCATTTGTGTCATTTAGCTTTGAAAATAATCTCCCCCCCCCCCTCCCACAGTTTTTATAATTTCAAAACAATGAGCCGAATTCACTCAAGGATTGCGTGGCTTCCGCGTGCCACCGACCGGTAAAAATGGAGCCAAACAGATTGAGTCGAATTCACAAAGCATGCATTGATGGCATAAGGCGTCATTTTTGCAAAAAAAAAAACAGAACGGGTCTTATTGCGCCGGCGTTATATTTGAATGGTGTCATGTGCAATATATTTGGTGGAGAAATTGCCCACCTCGAAGCAAATGTACCTTCTTGATAACGTCGACTTCACTTAACACCAGCGCTAATAGTTTTGAGAGAAGCAGAGGCTCTGCTACGGATCCTGGCAGCAGTAGCAGTAGCGCGCCGACATCTGCCCAACGTGAGCCGACGCTCCAACATGTACGAGAGATGTCGTCCTAAATTACCCACTCACGTCGACAAAGTAATTTTAGGCCACGCAAGTCAGCCGTTTGGCTGAGGCATTCCTGGCAAATCAAGTACGAACACTCCGATATTGCTGTTGACATGTTCTGTCCGCGCCTTTCTTTGTGAATTTGGCCCCAAATAGACGCGATTACAACTTTGACATGAAATGAAAGCATGCAACTTACATACATAAAAATACACTTGGATGTCAAATGGGTTCAAAATATATCAATATCCAAGCATTTAATTGTAACATTACAATGAAATGTGCAAATAGCAACATTTCAATTTACTGAAAGCGTCTTGTTTTAAATCACGGGTGTCAAAGTCAAGGCCCGAGGGCCAGATCTGGCCCGCCACATCATTTTATGTGGCCCGCAAAAGCAAATCGAACATGGCAACTTCCCTGATGCTTGCAAAAAATATGGACAAAGATTGTCAAATTCTTATATGTAATAAATAAGAGAGATATTGTAAGCATTTTCTTGTTGCTAGACACCTCATTACATTACACATTATAACTTCAACAATAATTGAATAAACCGTTCTATGCTCCAAGGGAAACGGTAACTAAAATGTGGCCCTTCCATGACTGTTTCACCACGTCAAAATGATGGATAGGGTGTGAATCACTGAACAAGCAAAACTTTCATGTGTTCACAATGTGTTTCGGGTTAAAAAAAAAAAAGCACAAAAATGCTTTTCATCGGACAGGCAACGATGCATCTGAATGGATAAAAGGCCTCCACTCATTCCCAAGTCCCGCTCCAAAGTAAAACCTGCGACTCAAATGTCCATACATGTGCCTCTCCGCCTTTGATCATCAGGAAAAAAAAAAAGGGGGGTGCTGCTTTTGTGTACTCCAAACATCATCCACCAAGCTGTAAAATTCCACCGGGAGAGTGTTTTATCAACACCAGCCACTCGTCTGCTGGACTTCCGACAGAGGATTACGAAGAGCTGCTGGAATGCCATCTCTGCTTCCCAGTGAGCGGCGATGGGGGGGGGGGGGGGGGGGGGGGCTTCGAGCGTTGCCAAACATGAGGAACAAAGGGATCAGGCCCGATTAGACACCTGCATACCAGACACCAGGGGTTGATATCCCTTAAGGAGGTAGGGACGAAATAAAAAAAAAAAAAGTGACAAAGCTGTGCCGCGCCACCTTAAAGCAGACCGCAATTGGTTGTGATCTCGTTTGCCGAGCGCCACGACGCACTTCTGGGCGCAAGCTGAGAAGAGCGATAGCACGGCGCGATGCCGGCGACGCAGCGGAGGCATCGGGCGTTGTGGCGATGTTAAGTGTTGAGTCAAGAGCAGCTACTGCTAATCACAAAAGTGCCACGCAATGCGAAAGCTGGCAAGTCATCAAACCGACTCTGCCCACACTCGAGGAAAGATAATTCGAGTCCCTCGCAATTTCGTGCTGCCCATCTGTCGAGTATATCTGGTCCAAATTTAATTGCAAGCGGCCGAAGTCTTTAAAGGAGTTTCATAAATGAAAAAGAAGTGTGATAAAATATCTGCTTCAAGGCACACTGGCTTTATTTCTGAGCCTTTTCGGGCTTGGAATCACGAGAGTTTTTTGTGGGTCTGTTCTTGATAGAGATCCATGTAAAATGTCATGTTGCTGAGTAAATCTGGGTTGAAGGGCTGAAGTATATTTCAAACTCGGATCTAGTCGACTTGCGGCTTTGGACCAAAATAGCAGAATTCCTGCATTATTAAATTTTTTTTGGTAATGTTTTTGGTGGGTCTATTCTTCATAGATATCCACGTAAAATGTCATGTTGCTGAGTAAATCTGGGTTGAAGGGCTGAAATATATTTCAAACTCGGATCAAGTCGACTTGCGGCTTTGGACCAAAATAGCAGAATTCCTGCATTATAAAAATTTTTTTTGTAATGTTTTTGGTGGGTCTATTCTTGATAGAGATCCACGTAAAATGTCATGTTGCTGAGTAAATCTGGGTTGAAGGGCTGAAGTATATTTCAAACTCGGATTTAGTCGACTTGCGGCCTTGGACCAAAATAGCAGAATTCCTGCATCATTTAATTTTTTTTTGTAATGTTTTTGGTGGGTCTATTCTTGATAGATATCCACGTAAAATGTCATGTTGCTGAGTAAATCTGGGTTGAAGGGCTGAAATATATTTCAAACTCGGATCAAGTCGACTTGCGGCTTTGGACCAAAATAGCAGAATTCCTGCATTATTAAATTTTTTTTTGTAATGTTTTTGGTGGGTCTATTCTTGATAGAGATCCACGTAAAATGTCATATTGCTGAGTAAATCTGGGTTGAAGGGCTGAAATATATTTCAAACTCGGATCTAGTCGACTTGCGGCTTTGGACCAAAATAGCAGAATTCCTGCATCATTTAATTTTTTTTGTAATGTTTTCGGTGGGTCTATTCTTGATAGAGATCCACGTAAAATGTCATGTTGCTGAGTAAATCTGGGTTGAAGGGCTGAAGTATATTTCAAACTCGGAATCAAGTCGACTTGCGGCTTTGGACCAAAATAGCAGAATTCCTGCATCTTTTTTTTAAATGTTTTTGGTGGGTCAATTCGTATTAAACATGTCTACCAAATCTGGCTTTGCGAGTTGAATTATGCAATTTTTGTGGCTATGCTCATGACAGACATTCTCCTAAATTTCGCTAATTGAAACAAGTCGCCGGGAGGCCACTTTTTGGAGTTTCATGTTTCACGCCGAATGGAGACGGCAAAACAAAATGACAGCCTTTAAATGATTTTGGGGCATTTTGATACTTTACAGTGTGTCTACCTATTGCCAACCAAACATCCTGCCTGCTGTTGAGGAAAACCGGCCCCAGGGGCTGAATTTTGTGAAACCTCTGGACGGTGGGCTACCGAGCCTCTTCCTTCGGGGGGGCCTTTCACATCGCATTCTCTTGCTCAAAAGAGCCACTCAGGAATGGGGCCTGCGTTGCATGGCTGCGCCTTTAAGCAGCGATTCCAGGCATGTCTTCTCATGTCCTGCCAGACATCATAAAGCAGCAGATCCCTGATGTCTCACAACACACAAACACACACACACACACACACACACACACACACACACACACACACACAGCCATAGACCTGCTTCAAGTGACCCAATTACCACTTTGTTGGAATATGTTACCGTACGGAATCACCACTTCACTCACCGCAAACCAGACATCATCGACAAAAGGACTTCCGCGACAAAAACGACTACATCGCCGACAATAACGGAAATGCTAACGTTGCGTGTGAATGCGCGTGTCGCCTCCTCTCGGGACTGCTGTGCGGAGGCGTGACTGTGACCGTGTGTACATATGACAGATGGAGCCGCGGTGAAGGACGGGTAGGGGTTGGAGGAGGTGTGAGGATGAAATGAGATGGAGGCGAGAAAAAAAAAAAAAGGTCAAATTTAGAAAAACACATGCTTGAAAGGTGTTGAGAAAAAAAACAAAGGGATTGAGAAAAAAAAACAACAACACGGGAATGGGAACAGGGTTAGCATGTTAGCGTTTGGTTATTTTGCCATTCAAAATGCTACTATGGCTGTGAAGTAGAATCAAATCCTTTTGTGAACAGCCTTCGATTCAACGTGAAACATGTCAAAGCGGTCTTAGGAAGGAAGACGGAAAATAGGAAGGTTTTTTTTTTTATGCTGGTCCACCCTAAACTTGGCCTGGTTTTGGAACGACAGAGACCCCCCTCCGCCAGGTGGCAGGTTGTGAGCACTGGCAGAGGGCATGCACACATGTTTCCCAAAACAGGATTAACATACCCTCTCTTCCCCGTCACGTAACCAAAAGATCTCTCGGCACACGCGTGAAAGCAGATTGCTACAAAAAGTGAGGAAAGCGAGTGAAACTAGGCCAAGGAGTCTCGCAAAGTTTCCACATGACTGATTTGAGGATGAGATACCGGAGCGCCTTCACGAGGAATGAGTGTGATCTACCCACCCCGACTCATTTGGAGACAAACTCAGCGAGACCAAAACGGCAAACAAAACGTAAATGTTGTCGGCGCAGAATCAAGTTTGCATCACCGACTCGGGATTTTGAGGTGTGCTGATGGGTTCCCACAGATATCCACGGATTGTGTGTTTTTTGGTCACGCAATGACTAAATGTGCGCGGGAAACGATCCAAATTAAAGTTGAAGTCAATTCGCTCCACGGCGAAGAAAATGATCAATCGCTTGAAAATGTATTCATCTCTGCGTTTGACTGTTTTTTTTTTCTTCAAGGAAAAGCTCGACATTAAAGATGAGGGTTTGATTTTTTTGGTGTCTCCAAAAGGATACTTGAAAAGGGAATTTGTCTCATACGTACACATTGCCTTTAAATATTTAAGGAAATAATCTGAATTAAAGTTCGAGACGTACAGTAGATTCAAACTGTACTCATTTATGTGTGACGTTTTCGTCTCCGAGGGGTGTTTTCACTTCTATAGCATCATTTAGAAATGTTCACAGTTTTCCAGCTCACCTTAAATTCGTCAAGGAAATGATCAGTTTTAAAACTGACAACAGTTTAAGAGTACACCAATTAAAACGAATTATTTACTCGTTAGGACTTCAATAAACGATGGGGGGTAAAAAAAAAAAATCGTACATTTTCGCTTTTTGACAATATTCCTTCCACAAAATGATTTTAGAATTTCAATGGAAAAAAGATACTTGGAGCAAATTATGTTTGTGGTGAGTCAATTAAAAAAAATTAAATAGAAAAAGAAAATAAAACTGGAAAACATCACCAGTTTGCCTCTTACTCGTCCAGGCGATGACAAGAACTCATGCTAAAGTTCTCCAATGAGCGGCACTCATTGAAGTACCAGTTGAGGACTGTCGCCGGGGCTTTTAAGAAAGTAGCGAGCAAAAAAAAAAGAAAAAAAGAAGCGGCGCACGAAAAATGAAAGGACGCGCTGCGGATGAGCGAGGGCGGCTCGGCTCTGCTTCGACAGAGGCAGCAGAAGAAGAAGAACAAGAAGCAGCAGCGGCGGCGGCGGCGCGATGATGAAAGGCCGCATTCATGGCCGGCGACAACAAACGGATTCTTTCGCAGCCGAGGACAAAGGGCTGCAAAGGCGGACCGTGGAAGACACCACCAAACTAGCATGTAGCTACAGTGCAAAATCTGGCCGACAAGGCGTGACCGTGAGAAGGGCAACTGAAGTAAAACGCAGACGCGTCGCTGCCAGCGACGAGATGTACATTTGCATATTCATTGACATCACAGAAAGTCGTACTCAAAGATCACATTTACTGTATTCTCCCCCCCAAGTTTAAGAATTAAGAACAGCTACTTAGCTACTAGTACCAACAGCTACTTAGCTACTAGTACCGCTTATTTTTGCGCTTACAAACTATCATATGCTCTTCAATTTCTTCATTTTAATGTCCGGTGCCACCAAATGTGTATCGAGGAATTAACTGACACAATAGAAACAACGGAATGCCTAGAAGCATTATTTGTAGCAATATTTGAGCTATCAAAAAAAAATGAGAAGTGATTTTCGTCTGGATCAGCACTTCATTCAATTCTTATGAGTTGTTTTTGTTGTCATGAATATATTGGTCCAAAGATATGTATCTTCATTTGTTACTGGACATTGAAAATGAAATTAGCAATTGTAGTTCCTATTTTGATCTATGGCTGCATATGCTAACTGCCATCATTTCTGCCAAAACGCTGTTCAGCTTTTGGGATCTGCGTCACAAATTTTGTGAAAAAGGACAAACATACAACCGCAATTTTTTTTTTAAAGTTATCACCACAGTCTGTAACAAAAATGACAATCATTCAACAAAAACAAGGAACTTTTTTGTCATGTTGTATCATCAAAAACGAATGCTAATTTATATGCTAATGCTGAAATGTTGCGCTAAACATGACCGTGACACAACTGAAGTCTTATGAAATTCCAACTGCGAGGATAGATTAATTCCATTCCCATTATCCCTCAAATTTCACAAACAAAAAATCTCTCTTTTTAATTGACGCTGTGCGCTAATTAGCGCAGTTTAAACACGTCAGCTGTCATTACCGCAAGTCTCGTACAGAATTGATTTGCGTCATAATCAACAGAAAATTGATTAACCACTGCCCCTCCTCAGCCTACCTTTCACTACTTGGCAGGCAAACGTTATTATCTCGGAACTAGACAAACCTAATTATCTATGCGCTAGGCTAATCGAATTACCCGAGATGGCTGACTATGACTGTTGATGGTCAAGTCACGTACAGAAGCATAAATACAGATCTTGAATCCGTTTCCTCTCCCGTGCTAAGTTTCGTTACCTGCGTGCTAACCGTCCTGTTCCCGTCTGTGGCCTCCACCGTCAGGTTGTAGTTGGACTTCTGCTCGGCGTCCAGCGGCCTCGCCACAATAAGGGTTCCGCTGGCCTTGCCCACGTCGAAGCGGCTGTCGTAGTTTCCACCTGGACAAAGGCCGGTGACGGCGTGAAACGGGGCAATCAAACATCTTGCGATGACTCTTGTGGATGTAAAAAAATACTGATAAAAAAAGGGCGGGGGCTGATTGGGACATTCATTTATATGACAACCGTGTTTTTTTTTTGTTTTTGTTTTAATTAAGAGACAAACAATTGCTGTTGCATTTTCCAAAGAAAAAGACTAAAGAAAACTGACAAAGTTTCTCCCCCATCCAAATAAAAATGTCAACCGATTCATTTGTCGTGGTGCTGTGTGTCATTACAAACTGACACTGCCCCCTATGGGCCTGGCATGCACATTACAGTGCTTTTTTCCTGTTTTTGTCGTCATGTAAACGTGCCCAAGGTAAGACAACAGAATACACTCAACTCAATAGAAAAAGGGGATAAGGGCATAATGATAGCATGAAAATGAAACACCAAAAGACAAATGACGCTTGAATGAAAATCAAAGCGGTGGGCCAAGATGAGATACGATATACGAGACTGAGCATACAGTGTACACCGTGTTTGTCAGCAGCTACCTTCTGCTGTACAGTTGTGGTCGCAAGCCATCTGAAGGATGTAAAACATCTCAGTGTCCTCCATGCCGCCTTGAAAGCACAACAACGGACCGGGAAGGAAAGAAAGAATTCAAAGGATAGCGGTTGAAGAGAAGAAGAAAATGTATCAGGAAAAGGTCAATTTGTTTATGAGGGAAGAAAATGGACTCTGTTAGTGTTGCCGTCAACAAAATCTACGAGTTATTTCGTGTATTTCAAAAGCAGATGCCACTCGAAGACTCATGCGAGTTGGAGTGTGCAACTTTGACATAAACCTAAAATGAAAAAAAAAAACAAATTCCCAGGACGCCCTCATCCATGCCTTTCTGTGACTCTTCCAGTCTCTCTGCTGCAACCTGCTGATGTCACCGGTCACGAGAACGGACCAATAAATTTCACACAAAAGCTGGATATCTCTCTCCTTTTTTAAGAAAGTACGACACAAACGTCACTTGAGGGCGTCGGCTACCTGTGATCTCGAACCACACGGGAACGTCCGACGACTCGGTGGCCACGACGCCAACCATGTGCGCCACGGGGTCGCTCTCCATCACCGAGAAGGAGAACGGCGACTCCTCGAAGACCAGCGGGGCGGCGTCCTCCGGTATCTCCGGTTTGGGGATCCACTCGATGTGGAGTCGACACGTCGACGACTTCTGAGGGCGGCCGTTGTCCACCGCTTTGATCTGTTCCCCCGTCAGGTAACGATTAGCATTAGCGTCGTCGAGGGACACCATAACGCAAGTCAGTCTTGTATCTCATATGTATGGGCGACACACAGGGTAGTGATCTACATATCGATTTTTAGTCTGATGCAAAGACTCAAGCAGATTGGCAGCTCAGACAATCTTTCTCGTGCCGTAACTCCCCGAGAGACTCTCACGGCGAGGGCGCCCGTCTGCAACTTTCAAAAACTCACCGTGAGAATGTCGTACTCCCCCGCCGTGGAGAACTTCTTGGATGAAACGGCTCCCGTCTTGGGTTCGATGAAAAACTTCCCGTGCTCGTCGCCGTCCTCCACGCTGTACGAGATCTCGGCGTTGGCGCCGTGGTCGCGGTCGGACGCCACCACCCGGTACACGGGGTCCCTCCGGGCGGCGGGCCGCTCCTTCTCGGGGGTACGCTCGCGCTCCGGAAGCTTGATCTTGTAGATCTTCTCCAGGAATAGAGGACGGTTGTCGTTCTCGTCCAGCACGCGCACGATGACACGCACCGTGGTGGATTTGGCCGGAACGCCGTGGTCAGTGATGGTGACCTGGGGAGGAGAAATAATCAGAATATAAAACCATTTTGAAGAACTGTAATGCTTTCGGAAGACATCATGTTAAAAAAAAAATTTTTTTTCAATGGGAATTGGACAACTTTGTGGGAAAACAGGGCTACTACTTGGAATGCTTCCCGGATGTATCCCCTTTTGGTAACTGACTACTTCCTGGTAAATGTGGAAATATGGATGGATGGTTTTGTTTTTGATATTTTGAGTTCTGGGATAGACTAACCCTGCCACCTTTGTGCTTCAATCGGGAAAAGTAAATAAAATGTGTGCCAACGTTTTCTGATTCATTCATTCATTCATTCATCTTCCGAGCCGCTTGATCCTCACTAGGGTCGCGGGGGGTGCTGGAGCCCATCCCAGCCGTCCCCGGGCAGTAGGCGGGGGACACCCTGGATCGGTTGCCAGCCAATCGCAGGGCACACAGAGACGAACAACCATTCGCACTCACACTCACACCGAGGGACAATTTAGAGTGTTCAATCAGCCTGACACGCATGTTTTTGGAATGTGGGAGGAAACCGGAGCACCCGGAGAAAACCCACGCAGGCCCGGGGAGAACATGCAAACTCCACACAGGGAGGCCGGAGCTGGAATCGAACCCGGTACCTCTGCACTGCGAAGCCGGCGTGCTAACCACTGGACTACCGGGCCGCCTGTTATTTCGCAAAAATTGGGATTGCACAGCATAAGTAGCTGGCTACTTCCTGGTTGTATTAAGATGACATATAAACGCATGGTTTTGTTTTTTTCTAGGATGGGACTGTACCATTTATACCGTCATGACTTATTAACACAAATAACTTTAAAATTGTAACGATGTTTTGCCAAAATCAGTCATGTAATCCTTGTTGCTGATTACTTCCTGGTTCTTGATCCATGGATAGACGGCTGAATATTGACGCTTGTGTGGACGCAAAATACGTCAATGTAAAGGGAAATAGCATGGGTTTTTCCTCGCTAATAATAATAATAATAATAATAATATCCATCCATCCATCCATCCATCCATTATCTACCGCTTATCCGGGGCCGGGTCGCGGGGGCAACAGCTTTAGCAGGGAAGCCCAGACTTCCCTCTCCCTAGCTACTTCTTCCAGCTCTCCCCGGGGGATCCCGAGTCGTTCCCAGGGAAGCTGGGTGACATAGTCTCTCCAGCGTGTCCTGGGTCTTCCTCGGGGTCTCCTCCCGGTGGAACATGACCGGAACACCTCACCGGGGAGGCGCTCAGGGGGCATCCGAATCAGATGCCCAAGCCACCTCATCTGTCTCCTCTCGATGTGGAGGAGAAGCGGCTCGACTCTAAGCCCCTCCCGGATGACTGAGCTTCTCACCTTATCTCTAAGGGAGAGCCCGGACACCCTGCGGAGAAAACTCATTTCAGCCGCTTGTATCCGGGATCTCGTTCTTTATTATTTATAAAATAATAATAATAATACGTCCGCCTCTTGGTCGCATGCTAACTTCCTGGTTCAGCGAGCGCTGGTTGTATTTTGGCTCCGGGGGTATGCCAAAGTGTTGAACATTCCGACTTTCGCACCAAGAACAGATGCAGCTTTATGCGTCATTAACGAGGCTTTTACTTGGGGAATGAAAAAAAAAATTGTCTTAGGACAATTGAACGCTGTCACAGGACTGCTGGCAAGAGACGCCGCAAGGGCACAACAAATGCCGTCGCGGTAGAGAAGCATCTGCCCGCCACACACCATTTACTAGCGCCATTTCAATTAGCTTGCTAATGTAGCTGTTCGGGACGTTCGCAGATGTCCGCCAAAATGCACCATCGATACAATCCCGATGTCTCTCTCGAGAGAGAAGGATTGGCCGACTAGCTGCTATTAGCCGTTAGCACGTTCGCTGATAATGATGGGAATTAACCTGGGCTCGTGATATTGAAAACGAGATGTTAATTGAATATAATTTTTAAAATGAGAATTGAACGACCCTTTGAAGCAGTCACACCCTTTGATGACAATGTTCTAATTTCACAATTATGTTGAGTTTTTTTTTCTCCATGCAACTTTTGGTCATACATATGAGGTAATTGCATCACGTAAGACTGTGTGTCTGTGTGAAGCACCCAGGTAGTGATCTACTTTGTGCTAAATGCATGCTGTGTAAACCCACCGTTCACAGCAGATGTTCAGCCCCCCCCACCCCCCCTCTCCCCCCGCACCCTCCTTCTGTTGTTTCTTCTTTCCACTCTTCCCGGTCCAGGGACCTGATTCCTTAGCATGCCCCGACATGTCCTACTTTGCTTCACCCCCTTCCCCCAGCCTCTCCCCATCCAGACCCACGAGCTGGGCGATCTGCTCTCTGTTTTTTACACCCAGACATACGAACCTACCAACCCCCCCATGCGCCACCAATCGCCTCTCTGGTTGTAAAAGCGATAGAAGCCCCCCTACTACCGTCATAACCCTGGGCCAGAGTTACCCGCCCCAGACTCTGTGTGTGTGTGTGTGTGTGTGTGTGTGTGTGTGTGCATATGGTTCTAAAGCGTCGTGAAAGTGCAGTGTGAGAAAATGGCTTCCGGATTCCAACACACACACACACACAAATACCGGCGGGCACAAACACATGCCTTAGGTCGCCATGGTAGTACATGAACCTAAACACGTGTTCCTTTCATCTCTTTGAACTCTGCAATGCGGAATTCGACCCAAATTTCTCGGCAAATGCGAGCCTTTAAAGTAGCACTAAACTTTGTAAGAGTGCAGTGCAGTTTTGTGAGCGCCCTTTTTTCGGGGTATTTATACCCACTGATAAACAGTTCCGGGAGGAGAACAACATCTACTTTTATTGTAAGATGGTGGATCCAAACAATGATATTGGTTCTTTGAGAGCCTCTCATAAGTCCAGACAGGGACAGTATAAAATACAGATAACAGTGTTTTCAGCACAAAAACAAAAGAACTTGTCAGTTAAAGTGGCAACGCAAGATGGCTGCTCTATGGCTTCCGCCACTTGGGGCCTATGGACTGTCCATTGATATACAGATGTCCACCATCTAGCCATCATAAGACCCTGGAACTGATTATTCATTCATTCATTCATTCATCTTCCTAACCGCTTGATCCTCACTAGGGTCGCGGGGGGTGCTGGAGCCTATCACAGCTGTCTCCGGGCAGTAGGCGGGGGACACCCTGAATCGGTTGCCAGCCAATCGCAGGGCACACAGAAACGAACAACCATTCGCACTCACACTCACACCTAGGGACAATTTAGAGTGTTCAATCAGCCTGCCATGCATATTTTTGGAATGTGGGAGGAAACCGGAGCACCCGGAGAAAACCCACGCAGGCCCGGGGAGAACATGCAAACTCCACACAGGGAGGCCGGAGCTGGAATCGAACCCGGTACCTCTGCACTGTGAAGCCGACATGCTTACCACTGGGCTACCGGGCCGCCTGGAACTGATTAGTTCCACAAAAACTCCACTGTAGATAAAATAGTTTGGTCACATTAATGATTTTAAAGTGTATATTCACAGTTAGGAGTGACACGCTGTATGAGTCTATTTACAGGTCTTCTGTCTAATCTACCGTGTTTTATGCATTGTTTATGGCCTCTTGTACCTTTGTTTTCACAGACTCCTTTAAAAAAAATTTTTTTTTTTAGTATTGTCTGTGAAAATTGCTGTTGAACTCCAATTTAGAGCTATAATTGAAAAATGTAACCCAATCTGAGGATGCCAAATAACGCAGCTCAGGCAGCAGATGTACGAGCAGCTGAACGCCGCTGCTCTCGACTGTAATTAAAAGCCCAACGAGAAGAAATTGGGGGCGGGGGGTGGCAATTAAAATGCCTCCATTAGCAACTGTGGTTTGTGCGGCGAGCAAAGTCAATTAAAAGCCTAGAGTGTAGAACAGGGGTGCCCCATTACGTCCATCCTGATCTACCGATAGATCTAAAACGGGTCCCAAGTAGATCCGAAGAGTGTCGAGGAGAAAACAAACAAACAACCATTTGTTGTCCTTGTACATGTTAGTAATATCTTTTTTTGTGTATCATAATCATCCTATGAGTGTACTTTTCATTAAATAAATAATTATTAAAATATTTTTAAAATAATTAAAAAAATAAAATAAAGCAGGTAAATATTGAATTTATGGTGGCGCGCGATGACGTCGCCGGAAGATGTTTGCGCTCAGCAGTCTGCAATTGCAGCTTGTGATCAGAGCTGTTGCGCTCCATCTTTTAGCGACATTATTCTCATTCAGAGTTTGCTTCGTGTACAATTCTCCGAGGGCACGGGCAAAGAATAGGAATCTAGAAGGCCCAAGGAAGCACTTTAAAATGGTACGTGTGAGCTACGACAGTTAACAGGCTGTTTCTCATCATGGCGTGTGTGTGTGTGTGTGTGTGTGTGTGTGTGCGTGTACACGTGTGTGTCGGTAAGGGTTGATCCCGTGAGGTTAGTTGATCGAAAAGTAGATCTTTGGTCCAAAAAGTTTGGGCACCCCTGGTGTAGGACATCGACTCTTTAGTGTAGAAGACAAGAGTGGGGGGTTCGATTTGGGGATTTGCAACCTACTACCACTGATACTGCTCCACCCAAAAACATATGATTATATGATTTATGGCCCTGCCGCTCTACCCAAAGAAGACACCAACCTAAAATGAGGGAGAGACTCTTTGGTGTTCACCACATAATTATAAATGTTTACACTTTATAACTTGGACAAGAGTTAGCTAGCTAGCTAGCTAGCTAACTCTTAGCTAACTCTAGCTAGCTAGCTAGCTAGGGCCTCTCCAGAAATTGACAAAAGATATCTGCGCCCCAAGTCAGTTTCACCTCGCATCTAATCTCACATGATTTTGGGTAGGCATGTCTCTCATGAGCTGACTCACAAAAAAGTCTCAAGGACCCACGGTGTAAAAAATAAAAACAAACAGCGAGCCTGCCATGTTGGTTTAGGGAGCAGCCTCACGATACTGTTTTCAAATCCACCCAATGAAGACAGTTTCACACAGCCATGTCCATTATGAGTATACACACACAAAAATGCCGAAAAGGGACAGGAAATCTGATCTGCCATTTTGGTTTAAAACACACACACACGAAACGTCGCAAGAACCCATTTAAAAAAAAACAAGCAAAAAACCAGTAACTGACATTTCTATTTGAAGCGCAAAGTTTGGATTGGTAACATTCAATTCAACATTGGTGATTTTATTTTTTTTTATTTGGCCCCGAAAGACAGTTTTATACAGCAAGAAAAATTTATTCTTCGGAAAAGAAAGTCCAAAGAACCTCCAAAAAACATAAAGCCATGAATCTGTAGTGTCCTCTACAATTTGGGAGGGAAAATCAACCCCTTTAGACAGTTTCCCTGAGCAACATGAAACTTAATTGCCCAATGCCTTACCTCAAGAATGTGCTCATCCTGCTGCTCCCTGTCCAGCTTCCTTGACGTCGTCATAACTAGGCCTGTAGGGAGAAGAAAAAAAAAAATCATCATTACTACACTTCATTTCAAAATAATGTCAAATGCCACCCAAAATTCAAAATATGCACAGGTGTAGGAAGGAAAAGATTTCTCGCGGTTAACGTTTGGCAGCTGGCAGACAGATACGTGTGAAATGTCGCAAAGACCCGCGGAGACCAGCTCAAATAGCTCAGCTGGGTAACGTTTAATTCCCACGCAAGCTGAACAAACATGACACTCAAACCGTCTAAAACGGAGAAGGGACACGACGAATTTAGCAAGAGTCTTTTTGCGCTCTTAGCTTAGCAAGAGTCTTTTTGCGCTCTTAGCATTCAAAATGTGCAGGCAAAACAATGCTGTTCTTCTAGTTTGAAAACATTTGACCCAAAAAGAGTCACTTTTAGCGCCACATTTGTTCGACAGATAGTTTCTCTTTTTTGACTAGACTCTAAATTTCCCCAGTGTGGGACAAATAAAGGATATCTTATCTTATCTTAACCCGCCAAAACATGTCCCATTCAAAATGGATTCTCTCCGAAACCAGCTAGCGCATTTTGTCACCAATTAATGTCACCCGTTAACTAATTTACAGAGAGACATCCATCCATTATCCGAATCGCTTATCTTCACAAGGATCGCGGGCGTGTTGGGGCCTATCCCAGCTGTCTGCTTCAAGCAGACGGCGGGGGTACACCCTGGACTGGTTGCCGGCTAATTGCAGGGGTACACATAGACCAGGGGTCACCAAACTTTTTGAGAGTGAGAGCTACTTCATGTGTCCTGATTGTGTGAAGGGCTACCAAATTGATACGCGTCTGAAATAACATTTGTACAAATTACATTTAATAATATTAGAACATTAGCTAGCTAGATATATACTGTAGCTAGCTAGTTAGATAGCTAAATAGGTAGCTATAGAATCTATAATACTGCCCATGTTTGTATTTTTAAATCATAATTTCTACGAGCAAATCACAATCCTAGCACTGGCGGGCTACTGGTGTGGTCCTCACGGGCTACCTGGTGCTCGCGGGCACCACGTTGGAGACCCCTGACATAGACAAACAACAACCATTCCAGACAAAGCAAACAATTTATGACAAAACGAATATTTTTAGTCCATCGATTTATCACGGAACCCTCAAAGACGATCCGTTTCATTTATTTGAATCTTAACGCCCACGCATCTGAAAATAGCCTGCTAGCTAACAGAGAGAAGAAGAAATATTGTGCGTGGCTTCACAATCCAGATACTGCTTCATTCTTGTCAGAGCACTCGCCGATTTCAGGACGTGACTTCTTTGCCTTGTCTGTTGCCTTCTTAAGGCGTCTTTTGGCAAATGATAAGTAAAACCAGCTAGTCTTAACCCATTCACAAACACGCAGACAACGGGGGAGCGAGCGGCGACGTTCTCAGCGGCATCTCGTGCTCGTCCTGCCAGGGTTAATTGCACCCGAGCACCGAGTAGACGAGCCAGCTCGGACCGCACCAAGAGCCGCCCCGTCGCCGCACTGGAGACCCGATTAGCATCAAGCAAAGGATTTCCGAAACCCCAAAAGCCAGCGAGGAACGCGAGGCCCACAACTTACGGCTGCCCAGAAATAGTCGCAGGCTCAGCACTGCAATTAGGAAAACACAAGCCGGCCACCGAAGCTACTTTTCCATTTTCAGACTTTCCTTTTTGGCTCTTTTTAATCTTGAACATAAGACGATTGATTTTCATTCAAAGGAAAGACAAAAAAAAAACACACCTAACAAATGTGCTTTTTTTTTGTTTGTTAAATAATCTCCACTCTGACAACAGGAAGAATAAATCTTTCTTGTACATTTAAGAAATTCAAGCCGGATGACACAAATAAAATCTTCAGTTCGCTGTCCGGTGTGAAACATCCATCCATCCATCCATCCATTTTCTGGACCGCTTGATCCTCACTAGGGTCGCGGGGGGTGCTGGAGCCTATCCCAGCTGTCTCCGGGCAGTAGGCGGGGGACACCCTGAACCAGTTGCCAGCCAATCGCAGGGCACACAGAAACAAACAACCATTCGCACTCACACTCACACCTAGGGACAATTTAGAGTGTTCAATCAGCCTGCCATGCATGTTTTTTGGAATGTGGGAGGAAACCGGAGCACCCGGAGAAAACCCACGCAGACCCGGGGAGAACATGCAAACTCCACACAGGGAGGCCGGAGATGGAATCGAACCCGGTACCTCTGCACTGTGAAGCCGACATGCTAACCACTGGTCTACCGGGCCGCCCGATGTGAAACACAACTTTACATTTTCAATTTCATAATTTTTTGATCCAAAATTTGACGATTGGCGATATCCATTTTACGATAAAAAGAAGAAAAAAAAACATCACCAAAAGAAAAGAAAATGAATCAAATTTGCAACACCACAAGAAAAGGTTATTTTGAGAGACAAATTGTGTCACTCAAAGCCATTTGTTCCAAAAGAGCCGATCAGTGGCCTGAGCATGCCACTGAGAAACACCGCGCTTGCGTTTCTTTAGCACTGTTCACCATGTCTTGGTTTTGTTGCACATGTTGACAGCAAAAGCAAAAAGCTGAGGATGCGCGGCCAAACCGAACATCTCAGACAATACTTTCATCTATTTAAACAGCCCGAAGGTTTGATTCCGATCTGGCTTTATTGGATCTAAAATGAATACTTGCGAATCAGAACCGCTCCTTTCATGTAAAGGATACGCGGCCGATTCTGAAAACTGGAAAATGATCGGGTTGGCGAGCCAAAATAAGTCAGCGCTTCCAACACGCAGGCCGTCCTTTTGTCCCGAAGCACACAAAGGCCGTGGCGAGGCGTGGGCCAAGGACGGCTGACGGTAATTATAACTGTGATCGTTGGGCTGAAGGGGGGGTGGGGGGTGGGGGCAAAAGGCAAGCAGTGGTGGAGTTCTGTACTTCCGTGAAACATGGTTGTCAAGATTCATTCATTCATCTTCCGAGCCGCTTGATCCTCACTAGGGTCGCGGGGGGTGCTGGAGCCCATCCCAGCTGTCTCCGGGCAGTAGGCGGGGGACACCCTGAACCGGTTGCCAGCCAATCGCAGGGCACACAGAGACGAACAACCATTCGCACACACACTCACACCTAGGGACAATTTTAGAGTGCTCAATCAGCCTGCCATGCATATTTTTGGAATGTGGGAGGAAACCGGAGCACCCGGAGAAAACCCACGCAGGCCCGGGGAGAACATGCAAACTCCACACAGGGAGGCCGGAGCTGGAATCGAACCCGGTACCTCTGCACTGTGAAGCCGACGTGCTAACCACTGGAATACCGGGCCGCCCCTGGTTCTCAAGATATTTGACAAAATGGAGACCCGCGAGGAACTTTAAGAAGGTCTTTGTTTAGGGGTACAGACGGGACGCCCGCTTTTAACATTAAGTGTGGCCGAAGAAAAATCCAAATGTTAAGAGGAAAACACACTAAAAATACATTCGACAGTCTCATATTTTTTGTCCGAAGGAAAAAAAAAATAATTATGACCATGATGTATTGCTCTTAGAGGGGGAAGGAAAAAAACTCGACATTTAAAGTCACCAACAAGTTGACATACTCAATTCATTTCCAACTGTTCGCTCCGCGGGCAGTGTGATCATAGTTTGACCTGTGGACAATAGCAAGGAAGTTGTTGGGAGTTATCTTTTCCCTATCTCACTTCCCGTGATAATGGATGTGTCACTGTTGAAAAGGCAACAATGAGAAGCATTCCCTATCTGCCGCTATCCTGACGCTTAAACGATATGACTCTCAACTACAGATCCTCCCAAATGCAGGGTAGAAACGCAAATAAAATCAATTTAAACCAATACCAGGTATCGGGTGAATACCAGCCTTATTTAAAGGTAACGGGGACTCATGGATACCAACCGATACCCGCCACAGATAAAAGTTTAAAAGTTAAAAACAATAAGGTAAAAAAACAAAAAACAATCTGACATCGAGTTAGTCCTCCTCACCAGTAGTTGGCGCTATCCCGCGGGAGATTTAACAGATCAGCGAGTCATCATCTGAGTCAGAAAGCAACTTTGTGCCCAATAAAATTTTATATATATCAAAATTACAAGAGGTATTGGTACTTGGTATCGGTTGAGTATGAAAGAGTGAATACTTGGAATCAAACATCCCTATTTATTATTATTATTATTATTATTGTTGTTTTGTTGTGGCTGTGGTAAGAGTTTACTTCTACCAATAAAGTGCCTATTGTTGGTAGCCTGAAGTGTCTTGTCGTTATTTGTGAGTGCCTATCTCCGACGATACTTTATAAAACTTGATATTCATTCAAATTGAGTATCAGAAGTGTTTCAAAACAAACGTCAACGCTCGTGTCATTAGCACATCAGTGGCCCGAGTGATAGCATTAAGCTAGCAGCATCGTGAGTTATGTGCTTTTGGTTAAATACACAACATGACATTTCCTTTGTTGTTGGCTTCGTTTTACCGGAAACTTCAACGCGTGGTGGCAACAGGAAGCCGAGGTGCCGCTGTTTCGAGCCGGGTAATTTCGAGATAACGCAAAGTAAATGTGCGGCCGTGACACTTTCAACCCAACCCAACCAAGTTCTGAGGAATCCCTGCCCTAATTGATCTAAAATGGGTGCCACGGTGAAGAGTGATAAGATTGTCATCCGGCCTTGGCGACAGTGCGTTTCCCCGTGTTTGGCTTGGTTACCACCGCGGAGCAAACAGGCCATTTACGGCCGCGCTGTTCAAAGTCCAACGACGTCCTGCCACCGCAAGGTTTCAGACGCCGCGCGTCATCAAATGTGGGCGATGTTTAATAAGCGCGTTGACAAATTCTCTATGAAGAGAAAATGAAAGCAGACGTCAAGTGGGACGCCTTGACTGAAGCATACATGAGTCAAGTATGCATGTGGGGAGGGGGTGGGGGGGATCAAATGAATGCTTGTCCGCCCATCACAACACAAATTAGAACAGCCTCGCACATACATTTTAAGCCACGGGCAGAGTTGGCAACAGAGTGCCCAGCAACCTGCAAAACAAAAAGAAAACTGGCCAAACCCCATTTTGCAATGTTGATTTGACAATGTCGAGCCACCTTTTATCCAAGTCTTTCCGAGACACGCACCACGCCCTTGACGTCCCCCTACCACCAGCACCACTCATATGTAACCGTTCAAAGCAAATGACATTTGAATGCAAAAAAAAAAAAAAAAACCTCTCACTGGAGCGTTTCGCAGCCGAGTGTGAAGCGGTTGGGATGAAAATTAGCACCTCCAAATCTGAAACCATGGATCGGTGCAGCGTCTGCTGTGATGCGGACGTTGTATCGGTCTGTCGTGGTGAAGAAGGAGCTGAGCCAAAGGGCGAAGCTCTCAATTTACCGGTCGATCTACGTTCCAACCCTCATCTATGGTCACGAGCTACGGGTCGTGACCGAAAGAACGAGATCCCGGATACAAGCGGCCGAAATGAGTTTTCTCCGCAGGGTGTCCGGGCTCTCCCTTAGAGATAAGGTGAGAAGCTCAGTCATCCGGGAGGGGCTCAGAGTCGAGCCGCTTCTCCTCCACATCGAGAGGAGCCAGATGAGGTGGCTTGGGCATCTGATTCGGATGCCTCCTGAGCGCCTCCCCGGTGAGGTGTTCCGGTCATGTCCCACCGGGAGGAGACCCCGAGGAAGACCCAGGACACGCTGCAGAGACTATGTCACCCAGCTGGCCTGGGAACGACTCGGGATCCCCCGGGGAGAGCTGGAAGAAGTAGCTAGGGAGAGGGAAGTCTGGGCTTCCCTGCTAAAGCTGTTTTGCCACTGGTCTATAAATCACTGATTGATTTGGGTCCTGAAAGCATTAAATAAATGCTAATTTAATATTAACCCAGTAGGGCTTTAAGTGCTGCAGACCACCGGCAATCCGTGCCGTCTCGAGTTCGAAGCAAACAGGGTGAAGCAGCATTTAGCGGTTATGCCGCGCTCAAATTTGAATAAGCTGCCGACAGAAGTGAAGTCACCCCAAAATGTCAACGTTTTTAAGCCTAGCTACTTCCATTCCAGCTACTCCTGCCTCTTTTTCAAGTCGCATCTGAAGCGAGCTGTTCTGAGAAGGTACCATAAAGGAGACCCGGGCCTTCTTAAAAGCGGCGAGTGCGGAGCAGCCACCACCACTACCACCACCCAAGGCGTCGAGAAAAGCCTTGGCGGCTTTGAAGCCTTACGGCCGTAGTGGATGAACGAGCGCGACTAGCTTGTTAGCTCGGAAACACATGCCTAAGGGGCACATGCGCGCACACAAAACATAGGCTTTGGCTTTCATTTATTTTCCCACCCTTTGGTTCACAAGCTTTGCATGAACGCCAAGACTGGGGGCCCTGGACGCAGATTTAGAACGTGTCATTATGGGGGGGAGGCCTCGCATGCAGTAAATTTAAACATTTTCACAAACCGGCAATATGCGGTTGTCGTGTCACATTGACGCATCGAGCGCATATATATATATATAAGGCGGCCCGGTAGTCCAGTGGTTAGCACGTGGGCTTCACAGTGCAGAGGTACCGGGTTCGATTCCAGCTCCGGCCTCCCTGTGTGGAGTTTGCATGTTCTCCCCGGGCCTGCGTGGGTTTTCTCCGGGTGCTCCGGTTTCCTCCCACATTCCAAAAACATGCGTGGCAGGCTGATTGAACACTCTATTTCCCCATTGTGGGACAAATAAAGGATATCTTATCTTATCTTATCTTATCTTAAATTGTCCCTGGGTGTGAGTGTGAGCGTGGATGGTTGTTCGTCTATGTGTGCCCTGCGATTGGCTGGCAACCGATTCAGGGTGTCCCCCGCATACTGCCCGGAGACGGCTGGGATGGGCTCCAGCACCCCCCGCGACCCTAATGAGGATCAAGCGATATGGAAGATGAATGAATGAATGAATATACTGTATATATATATATAGTCCTTGCACTTCCTTTTTCACGGCAAATCCTCGAAAAGATTCACCTTTAAAGACCAAAACATTGATGTGTAATAAATCAGATTTTTTTTAATATAGTACGATAATATATATGAATTTATTGTGATTGTTAATAAAAAATAAAGACAAAAAATAAATAACAGGAAGAGCACCCTGAAAAAAATTAAATGGCAATATTGAGTAGGGAGGTTGAGGGGGTAAAAATCACAATTAGATTTTTTTTTAATGATTCTTCACGGAAAAATATGTTTCCAGCTAAATTTCGCAATGGTTAACGTTTCTACACTTTTATGACAAATGACGTCTGCTTCCAGTTTACTTCTGGATGAAATGAATTCAATGGACATGACTTCTTCCTATGGGGGGCGCAAACACCCCCCCCCCCCCTCCTCTATTCGCCAACCTGACACATTTAATCAGGCACCCAAGAAGGGCAAATTAAAGTGAGCGTGCTCTTGCATTAATTACTTCCTCCGTCTAGTTGGGAATTCCCTAGCACGATTTATGCCAGGCCCGTTTGGGGAGAAGGAGGTGCGCTACTAATGCTCTCCCCATCCTTATTTGGTCAGAAAGTGCACGTTTGGCAGTTGTAACCAAAATAACTCTGCAGCTTGTGTTGACGCGACTACCTTTTGGGAGGGAGAGTGGGGGGGGGGGGGGAAGACCACCCACGCAAGATCACAAACATGCAAGCGACGACGCAGTGTAGAGCGTACGGGGCGGGTTCATAAGAAGCCGATGTAATATTAATGCTCGCGCCATTTGCAAAGCGCCGCATGAGAAAAGGCACTTTTGGAAGCGGAGCGAGGAGCCCTCAGGCACAGCCTGGTGTAAGAAAAAAAAAATTTAATTGCTTTTTCATTTTCATAAATGAATAGATGCGAAGGTAATATGTGTCAACGTATAATGTGAATTGTGACCCAGCTACAGTAAAAGAAAAATTCATCAAAAATATTTTTGCTCATCTATTATTCATTTAATCATTTACAATTTAAAAGTGACCAAAACCCACAAAATGGCCGTCTCGCAGTAGTACTAAAATAAACGTTCTGAGATTTTTGTCGTCCTCCATGAGAGCAAACTCAGTATATTTGTGCTTTTCCCGCTCTCCCCATAATAAAACATTGACAAACATCCGGAATTTACTTACTGGAAAACAAAACCGGACATTTTTGTTGATTTTTCTGACATGTTACGGATCGAGCCAATGCCTAAATTATGATTTCTATTTATGCATTTCCTGCGCTGTAATACAGCGTTTTGAAATACAGGATTTCTCAAGTCGAATAGAACAACTCGAGTCATTGTCAGTATTGCTCTGAAACCGCGGTATGCTAATTAAAACAGCTATTCATCATCGTGCATGGTCTTGTCTTGCTGGAACCACCCAAAAAAAAAAAAAGGGTGCGACCAAATCATGTGCTGGTGCATGTTGTCCTTGGTGCCAACTAGTGCTTTTGTCGTCGTCTTTTTTTTTTTGCCTTTACGACAATACATTCATTCATTCATTCATTCATCTTCCTAACCGCTTGATCCTCTCTAGGGTCGCCGGGGGCTGCTGGAGCCTATCCCAGCTGTCTTCGGGAAGCGGGCGGGGGACACCCTGAACTCGTTGCCAGCCAATCGCAGGGCACATAGAGACAAACAACCAACCATTTGCACTCACACTCACACCGCGGGACAATTTAGAGCGCTCCGTTAGCCTGCCATACATGTTTTTGGAATGTGGGAGGAAACCGGAGCACCCGGAGAAAAGCCACGCGGGCCCCGGCAGAACATGCAAACTTCACACGAAATGGTATGGATACTTGCCCATCCCTAATTATTCATTCATTCATCTTCCGAGCCGCTTGATCCTCACTAGGGTCGCGGGGGGTGCTGGAGCCCATCCCAGCCGTCTCCGGGCCGTAGGCGGGGGACACCCTGAATCGGTTGCCAGCCAATCGCAGGGCACACAGAGACGAACAACCATTCGCACTCACACTCACACCTACGGACAATTTAGAGCGTCCAATCAGCCTGCCACGCATGTTTTTGGAATGTGGGAGGAAACAGAAGCACCCGGAGAAAACCCACGCAGGCCCCGGGGAGAACATGCAAACTCCACACAGGGAGGCCGGAGCTGGAATCGAACCCGGTACCTCTGCACTGTGAAGCCGACGTGCTAACCACTGGACTACCGGGTCGCCATATATATATATATATATATATATATATATATATATTAATTCATTTCATGCCAAAATGTCAAAATAAGTTTGCAAAAAAAACAATCATTTAGGGCCAAAAGGTACAAATTTGTGTTTTAGCGGCAATTGAAACCTTGACTTGACTTGAGACCTTTAAAAACGCTAATCGCCTACATGAGTGACGCCTTGAACAAAAATAAGAAACAAGTACGAATCCATGTAGACCCCCCCAGCCCCCGAAATCCCCCCTCAAAAGCAACAGCAGTCTTACCTGTCTTGGAATTGATGGCAAAGAAGCCTTGCGGATTACCGCTGGTGATTTTATAGCTGAGTTTATCGCTAGAATCATCATCCGGGTCCAGCGCCTCGATCTGGATGATGGACACGTCCTTAGGGGAGTTCTCCATCACGGAGGGGTAGTAGACGGGTTCCGACGCTTGCGGCGCGTTATCGTTGACGTCCTGCACTTGGACGTAGACCTCCACGAAGGCGGAGAGGGGAACCACGCCTCGATCCATGGCGTAGACCGTCAGCCAGTAGTGGGGGGTGGTCTCGTGGTCCAGCAGCTCTTGCGTTCGGATGATACCTAAAGAAACAAGGTCAGATCGGGAATTTAGCCACAGCCATTCGGGAAAGAGATTTTTCGGAAGTGGAAGTTTTTTTTTTTTTAAATGTTAAAGCCTCGGTTGATATTTTGTGAGCGAGTTTAGGTTCAGTGAAACGTTACCAAAATGTACACACACTGGAAAACACCGATCTTATAAAAACCCTCCATCATTAAAAATTCAAATGATTAAATAAGTCTTCAATGATGCAGGTGTCGTAAACCACATCTATCGTGAATCGAATCATGATTAGGTGTATTCAGTACTTTCGACCTAATAAAAATTACGTGAACCAACGGAATAACGGACGGATTGAACCGAAACGGTTGAACCGATCGGTTTTGTCGTTTTTCAAAAGGCGTTCCACCCCTAATTTGGACCCCCTGTTCTAACAAAATTCATTCATTCATTCATCTTCTGAGCCGCTTGATCCTCACTAGGGTCGCGGGGGGGTGCTGGAGCCTATCCCAGCCGTCTCCGGGCAGTAGGCGGGGGACACCCTGAATCGGTTGCCAGCCAATCGCAGGGCACACAGAAACGAACAACCATTCGCACTCACACTCACACCTAGGGACAATTTAGAGCGTGTTTTTGAAATGTGGGAGGAAACCGGAGCACCCGGAGAAAACCCACGCAGGCCCGGGGAGAACATGCAAACTCCACACAGGGAGGCCAGAGCTGGAATCGAACCCGGTACCTCTGCACTGTGAAGCGACGTGCTAACCACTGGACTACCGGGCCGCCCCTCTAACAAAATTTTAGTGGTTAAATTGAATAAAAGCTTCATGAAAGTCTATTTTTATTTCTTTCTTTTTGTTTAAAATTTTATGTATTTTTTCTGCATGCATGCTAACTTTACCGCCCATGAACGGAGATCTGCATTTATGATACATTTCCAGAGGTCGGTGTACAGAGACCATGACAGTTGTTTAAGACCTACAATTCGGGGCAAAAACGCGCAGAAAATGCGACACTAGTCTCACAAAACATTTTGCACGTTTTAGCCTCGTCTTTTGGATTATTTTTCTTTTTTTGGGCCATTTAAATGAACGATGGGGCGGCCCGGTAGTCCAGTGGTTAGCGCGTCAGCTTCACAGTGCAGAGGTACCGGGTTCGATTCCAGCTCCGGCCTCCCTGTGTGGAGTTTGCATGTTCTCCCCGGGCCTGCGTGGGTTTTCTCCGGGTGCTCCGGTTTCCTCCCACATTCCAAAAACATGCATGGCAGGCTGATTGGACGCTCTAAATTGTCCCTAGGTGTGTGTGTGAGTGCGAATGGTTGTTCGTCTCTGTGTGCCCTGCGATTGGCTGGCAACCGATTCAGGGTGTCCCCCGCCTGCTGCCCGAAGACAGCTGGGATAGACTCCAGCACCCCCCGCGACCCGAGTGAGGATCAAGCGGTTCGGAAGATGAATGAATGAATAAATGAACGATTTAACTTCCTACTTTTTCACTTGCATCAAACAGCATGATACACACTCAACATCATTTTCCTGATACGAAAACCTTGAAAACCATAAAACAAGATTGCAGAAGTTAGGTCTGGGTGTCAACACGCAATCGTATCAACAAGCGCGGCGTTTACATTCGCCGGCAGGGAAGGTTGTTTTACTGCCATGCGGGGGCGATGGACTTCAGCTGAGCAAACAAAAGCGCTACCACGTGAATTGCACCCACAGACAATGGCGTCGGCTGCAAACGAGAAGAAAGACCAAGCAGCGAGGTCGGGCCGGGGGCTTTGGAGACACGTGACCGAGTGGAATATGACGAGTCAAAGGCAAGGGAGACATTTCACGGAGGCCGGAGTCAGTACTCGATTGACAAGATGGATGGTCGGTCACTCACGTTGATGTCAACGGTCAAAGTGCTTCTGTAATTGTGCGGCGCAACCTCAAGTGCGCTCGTACGATTTGGAATTCAGCTAAAATGGGAGGAAGAAATAATACTAATTAAAGCAAAATTGCTTTGGTTGGATGAATTGTTTGACTGTGGTTTTTTTTCTATTGCCCGATTTTTAATCTAGGCATGTCATGAATTCATGTCAGTCAGTCGAAATATTTCGATTTTCATCTTAATTGAACAGGAACGATCAAGAAATGCAAAGATCAACTTTCAGCTTGGGGTGAAATGCGTTTTTAGCCTGTTTTCAGTTTAGATTCTTTTCACATTGCGTTCGCGTCGATGTCCACTTTTAAGGGTTCGGCATAAGTTATTGTATTTAAAGAGCATGAGTCGTGAAGACTGAAATCTCTCAATGCCCTAAAACTCCATTTCAGGAAGAAGAATAAAAGGAGGAGGACCGAGATCATTCGGTAGAGTCTGCTGTGGGTAGCGTACGGACGCCCAGCTCGTATTGAAGCTCACTCTGCTGAGGGTGTTGGCTCTCCACCCTAATGGCATACGGTAAGAGTATATCATCTTTAGCTTCATACATTCATTCATTCATCTTCCGTACCGCTTGATCCTCACTAGGGTCGCGGGGGGTGCTGGAGCCTATCCCAGCTGTCTTCGGGCAGTAGGCGGGGGACACCCTGAATCGGTTGCCAGCCAATCGCAGGGCACACAGAAACGAACAACCATTCGCACTCACACTCACACCGAGGGACAATTTAGAGTGTTCAATCAGCCTGCCACGCATGTTTTTTGGAATGTGGGAGGAAACCGGAGCACCCGGAGAAAACCCACGCAGGCCCGGGGAGAACATGCAAACTCCACACAGGGAGGCCGGAGCTGGACTCGAACCCGGTACCTCTGCTCTGTGAAGCCGACGTGCTAACCACTGGACTACCGGGCCGCCCTTGACTAAAACATAATCGGCAAATTTCACAAACCCCGAATATTAATTCTGCCCTCGTGTTTGGCCTTTTAGCAATACTTTCGTATTCCTCGAGTGATTTTGTTTTTTCAACTACACCCACAATTAAAAGTGCCAAAAGCTGAAATATACAAATAAATAATTTTAAAAAAACAAACAACCACATGCATGATATAAAAGGGCCGAAAAAAAGGACATTATACTTTTCAGGTGACATAAATAGTTTACAGAGGGTGTCGTTTTGTTGACACGGCCTTTTTGTTGATTGACAACAGCCAGGATTTGGAAGTGAGAGGAGACAAATAGTTGTGGCTTCAAGTCATAAAAAGCCAAAGGAGGAGGGGGGGCGGTGGAACGGACAGACCAAATGGTGCAAACGCATGCGCGTAGCATTCTTAGCACACGTTGCCGGGCTAAGGAACGGAGAGTTGAATCGAGTTCAGAAGGGAGGACGAACTGGCTTTCATGGATTGACCCGATGTCACAAACGAGTCAAATCATCCAGACTCGATTTTTTCTTTGGCTTTCTCCCCCCTTACAAAAAATTGAGCAGCCACAAAGCCTCAACAAGGGCGGTTGTGATCTGATCTGAAAAAAAAAAAGTAGCACGAGGAAAAAGTTCTCATCTTATACAAATAAAGTTGCACAGGTACTCCAAAAAGCTGGAATGTTACTCCAGTGTGGTACGGGGACCGCTGGCGGTGACACCCGATCCTTCACCACCCGGACTGAATAGTTTACGAACAAAGCACGTGAATTCACTCGCCGCGCCCATTCCTAGCCCGTTAGAAGAAGAAGAAGAAAAAAAAAAGGAGAAACCTGCCTTTAGGCTAGGAGAAAAGAAGAACAAGACAAAACCAGATTTGCTTTCCGCTTCTTTTTTTTTTTTTGGCGCTCGCATTCCCTGAGGCTTTGTTATTCAAAGTTACCTGAGCTTAGCGAGATGTGAACTGTCATGACCTGCACCCATTTTTTTTTAAAATGTGTACACTATAGCGACACACACACACACACACCCACACAAAGGCCTCATTCAAACAAGCCACACGGGTAAAGTAGAGCGCGTCGGGATGAAACAGAAACGCTTCCTTGTTTGCAGCAAGGCATTGGGACGCGGCTTTGAACTGCGCCAACGCCGCTGGCCCGCCTTACAACCCGCATTCCCCGAGCCTCCCGCTCACATGCGTCCATAAAGGAGCCTCGTCGTCTTTGTGCCGCAGACCCGCTGAAATGCTTCACATTCTGCAAGAGTGTTTGAAGAGGGTGGGGGTTGGGGGGGGGGGGGGGGGGCTAGGTAAAAGGCCTGAAGTGAACCCCGGCGTTTTCCCGGGCAACTTCACGTTGTTCTCAAAAGGTCCCCCGGACTTCCAAAGAGTTCCCAGACTTCTTGCGGTTAAGCGCCATGCTTCAAACATGAAGCTTTATTGGGATTAAGGGCTTATAATTCATGAGGTGGATCGTGATCGATGCCAAGAGGCTTCTTGGTTTCATATTCACTTTTCGGGTTGCTTCAGGTTCAACTACATGTCATGTGAACATACCATGGCTGCAAATAATTATTTTCAAAACAGAGTGGATTGTCTCGAACAACTTCCATTAATTCATTATGAATCCATAACATGTCAGCCTTGAGTCAAAGTTTTCAAAAAGTAAAATCAGACATTGGCCATTCTCCTGTTTTGCTAAAACACAAAAGTCTGTTTAAATAAAAGACGACAAAAATCTGAAAATATTTACAGTTGAGAGGCTGAAATCGGGATTTGGAGAATTTTAAATTGAACAATGGCGCTAAAATGCACCTGAATGCGAAAAATGATCATTATTAATATTAATTAATCAGGTGGGCGGCCCGGTAGTCTAGTGGTTAGCACGTGGGCTTCACAGTGCAGAGGTACCGGGTTCGATTCCAGCTCCGGCCTCCCTGTGTGGAGTTTGTATATTCTCCCCGGGCCTGCGTGGGTTTTCTCCGGGTGCTCCGGTTTCCTCCCACATTCCAAAAACATGCGTGGCAGGCTGATTGAACACTCTAAATTGTCCCGTGGTGTGAGTGTGAGCGTGGATGGTTGTTCGTCTATGTGTGCCCTGCGATTGGCTGGCAACCGGTTCAGGGGTGTCCCCCGCCTACTGCCCGGAGACAGCTGGGATAGGCTCCAGCACCCCCCGCGACCCTAGTGAGGATCCAGCGGTTAGGAAGATGAATGAATGAATAATTAATCAGGTATTCTGATTAATTCTGATTAATTTGTGTATGTAATAAGAGTTAAATTAACTAAAAATTAAATCAAGATTAATCCAAGTATTTCCATTCAACTCAGGGTGCTGCCCAAAAATTGGGAGTCGAACTGCCCTCGGGCTCGCATTGCGAATGTCACGTCACGGCTCATCTGTTTTCTGAGCCTGACGAGAAATTCTTCAGGCTCTGGCAATTCTTATGGACATGCCTTAAGACCGTTCGCACGGAGGGGGCGAACCTTTGCGAGCGTTGGTGAAGGCTGGTTCTCGTCAGGGTTCATCCAATGTCGCAAACGTTCCATCGAGAATTCTCCTGACAAACGTCCGCAGAACGTTTGCGGCGACGGACGAAAACCAAGAGCTCAACACATGTTCAGGCTGCTATCTAGATGTATGTTAGCATACCAAATGTTAGCAAGTTAGCATGTTATTACTTCTCATTTGAAATACTACCAGACACGGTTCTAGGTGTAAAAGCTCGGCTGCTCTGCCTCACCAGTTTCCATCCACAGGCTGGCCATCTTGCTACGTGTGAGAATGACAACTGTTAGCATGTTAGCATTCAAGCAATTGCCAGATTGAAAAAGTACCCGACGACAGGCCTGAGTGTGAAATTCTGAAGGATCTGTCTCAGCACCTGATGGCTCCTGGTTGGTATGCTTGCAATATGTTAGGATAGCTATTAGCACGATAGCATTTCATCAGTTCTCACTTAAAATAGGAGCCGCCGACGTGATGCTAAATTCTTTTCAATCTATTTGTGCACTTCCCGTACTCAAGCGGCTTTCTTGATAGCTATTAGCACGATAGCATTTCATCAGTTCTCACTTAAAATAGGAGCCGCCGACGTGATGCTAAATTCTTTTCAATCTTTTTGTGCACTTCCTGTACTCAAGCGGCTTTCTTAATAGCTATTAGCACGATAGCATTTCATCAGTTCTCACTTAAAATAGGACCCGCCGACGTGATGCTAAATTCTTTTCAATCTATTTGTGCACTTCCTGTACTCAAGCGGCTTTCTTACTCCCGTAGAAGCATTCCAGCTATCAACGTGATGGCATTCTAGCGAGCTACATCAAGTAGGCTTCAGCTAATTTTCCCGGAATTAACATCGCAATTTCCACAATGCGTATCAGCAGGCAGCAGTGCAAGAAAGCCCATTTGTTTATGCACAGTTGGTCCCTCTGCGTGTTCTTCTTGATTGATTTTGACCCCGGCTCCTTTTCTTTATTCATTGCTTTTCTTCAAGGAAAAAAAAAAAGTTACATATAGCCCCAAAATGAAAGCGAATATTAAATTTCATTTTACAACCACAACAAACAGCAGCATTAATAATACAACAAACAATTGTTCGCCTGTCTGTGCCTTGACCGCAAGTGAACTGGCAGGCTTGAAGAAGAAGAAGAAAAAAAGAAGAAAAAAAACACAACCAAAAAAAATCAGTTTGCCTTCTGATTTAACGCAGTTACGTAGCATGCCGGCCGGCCTTGTGATCGCCGGCTGAACACGTTTACCTCTCCTCAAAATATATAAAATGGCCTTCTAATTCCACTCGAGATGGACTCTGAGACGAAGCCCCGCTGCTTGACTAAAGAACACCGGACAGTGTTCTTTAGTCTGCCAGGAGCTGAGCTCACCACCTGTATACATCCGTTAGTGCTGAAGTAAACACAACGCTAAGTATAGGAATACATACTGTATTTTTTTAAAAAAAGGAATAACACTCACACACACACACACACACACACATTTTCCGGCTGGCTCTGAGGATACTGTATTGTATGTTAATCTTAAACCATGTACAGTAAGCGTGGATTTAGGATTACTTCCTTAGCCCGCTTTTTCAGCGGAACCACGCACCGCTTTTTTTTGCTAACATGGCAAGGACACAAAAGTATGAAGTCTGCACCAAAAAAGAAGAAAAACAGAAAGTTATGGGTTTCAGCAGCGACGTCAACAAAAATAAAACTACACCTGTACAAAACTTCAGTTTCAATGGCAATATTCCCCTCATTATAATGATCAAGGTATTACCATGATATTCTCAATTTTTGTGTAAATGGACAATTTTATACTCTGAACATTCCAACTTTACTTGCTAAAAAGTGATTCCACCCCGTAAAAATGGCAACTTTGTTCTTATAGAGTAAGAATTTTTTTAAACATACAAAAATTACCACTTCATATACAAAACAATACTTGCAAAATTACTTTTTCTGGTAGTAATCTTGATTTACAGTCATTAATTTACTTTCACCAGTTTTTCAACTCCATTATAACGTCCTCTCCCAATTTGACATTATTTCAGCCCCTCGTTTCTCAAATGTGAGCCTCATACAACTCGCGTCTATGGTGGAGAAACTACAACAATCAGAAAAAAAGGAACATTAAAACAAGCCGGAAGGGGATCACAAATACCATAAAATTTGGTCTTTGTACTTTCAGTATTTAATCATGATTCTGACTAATTGACACTGATAGGAGGGGTGCGGGGGAGGGGGGGGGTATGAGTCAAGCATGACATTTTTTTTAAAAAAGCTTTCATGGGGTCGGGCTGAGAACTGCCGCTGCACCCTTTTAATGACCAATGTGTGCTTTTCGTTTAGCGGGCGGCAATCAACTTTGTCCCGTCGCGTGCATTCCTGCCGCCGTCTCCACGGCAACGGCACTCAAGCGGCAGCACTGTTTGGATTGGATTCAGGTGGCACTTTGAGGTCTCTGGGGAGTTTATCTAAGCGCTAAATAAAGAGGAAGGGTGCTTAATACCACATCTATCCATTACGGGCTAGACTAAAAAGTTTGAGGTTAGCAGTTAGAAGGGGGCGGGGGAGGGGCTGGGGGGAAGTCAAGGACAGGCTTTTTTTTTTTCAACTGAAATGGAAAATACAATAATAGCTTCGCAAAGGAATGTCTTGACGGCACGCTGAGTGAAAGGGCAATGCATATATTAGCACGGGAAGAAAGGGCAATGCATACATGAAACAATCGGGCATCTCGATTCACGCAGAAATAAATACTACACCTTTTTTTGGTGGGTGGGGGGGGACAAAGAAAAACCTGACGCGGCACTGAAAGGTTTTCCTTCACCAGTAGAAAACAGTTAACTTGGACTTTCATGATCCCTTGTTGTGCTGAGCCAATGTTAGGCTGTTTGGCTTGCGTTGGTCGCGCTAGCTAGCTATCGCTAAGCTATCGCTAAGCTATCGCTAAGCTAGCCTGTCATCACCAGTCAGGTAAGTGGCCAAACACTTTGGATGCTGCTGTGACGGCGTGAGAGGTTAGCGGTGACGTAACATAAGCAAAGTCATTTTATGGACGTACCGCTTATGATCAGTAGCTGGCCAAATATTTCCTTACCCAGGCATACATGGGCAAATGTAGCGGACGTGGATACATGTGGACTCCTGATTTACATACAGTACATCCCACTGAGACAAAAGTGCCACCCAAACTTGCCTCTGAGACAATACACAGGACAGAAATTGACAGAAATGACCCCCTTCTAACTTGAACCCGAAAATTTTACTTTTTAACGGCCGATTCGGATCTCAATTTCAGTCACCGCCAACTTGTGCGCGGCCCTGGTTATAAGAGCATGTCTGTCACGCTTGATGTCCGCTGAAAATGTGTTCATCCTCATGAATGTTGCGCTACGGAAAAGTGAGAAAGGTAGCCGGACAAAAAAAGCAGTTAAATGTGAGTCAATGGCAGAGAGAAATAAAAAGTAAAAAAAAAAAAATACACATCGTCGAATGCCCCCCCCCCCCCCATTAAAAATTGTGTGTTGGGGGGTGGAGGCACAAGGTGTGTGGTTCCTGGGATTTCTTTGCTCTTTTAATGTTGTTGTTTTATATATATATATATATATATATATATATATATATATATATATATATATATATATATATATATATATGACAACGCAATCAATATAACTCTGATAATCAATTGAAGATTAGCATCAGGATCTAAGACAGGAAATCAAATCAGGGTCGACGGAAATGAGATTCAAACAGGTGTAACGAATGTCATGCCATCCGTCAATTTTGCCGTTCACACCGGGGAAGACAACTGTTGCGTGAAAGCGGAAGAAACCAATAAAACCGCGAGCATGCCGGTTATCCGCTCGCTCGTAAAACAACATTACACTGCATTATGTCCTGGGGGTTGGGGGTGGGGGGGGGGGTAAACACACCACAGCTGACACGCGCAACAACACCCACGCGTCCCACCGCCGACCCGTCGTCATGAGATGCTAAATATACCGATCCGAGAGCCAACATTTCCCAAAGGAAAAGGTCTGTGGAAAAATTCACACGTGTTATCCAATTCAGAATCCAAAGCGAAACAAATCCGAAGAAAAAGTGCAAGGCTACGCGTTTTAATTACAGTCTCTGGCCTCTATTACATTTGCGTCACAAACGTGCAATGTCACGGGAGCGCAAAACTCCGCCGCTTACGAAAAGGTCGGGGGCAAAAGTGGTCAATTTGGCTGTCCGTCTGCTTGTCCTGATGCCATCGGGACTCACTTTGCATGTTTTTCTGTCTTGATCCAGATCCTCACAAAAGGCTTAGCCCCTCAAGACCCCCCCTCCCCATGAAAAAAAAAAGATTCAGTGAAACCAACATTGGTCCTGCTATTTGTTTTGATGTTGACATGGCAGAGGTCATTAAAAAAGTGGTAGTCTCAAGACTTTTTGCTCACTTGGCCAGCACAGCAACTTGATCCAGACCTTCAGCAGCTACTCCGGGACTTTCCTTGACCCATGCCCAACCCCTAACGCAATCATTTTGTATGTCTTATGGCTGTGCCTTTCCGACTATCTAACAAATATCAGAAAAGACGTGGTGGTGGTCTAAGATCTTACAAAGTTTGTGTATCTCGATAGTCCATACAGACCCTCACCAAAAGGATGAGGCCCCGAGGGGTTTTTTTCCCCCTCCCCATGGCCCACCGGCCCTCTGCAATCAATAATGAATGGCTGACATGATCTTGCTATCTGTGTCAATCCTCCTCCTCACCAAAGATCATAAAAACTTATGGGTGGTCTGAGACTTGGAAACACGGGACTACATTCAGGCACATTTACCCAGAAACTCACGAATATGATTGGCCCTTGGAGGAATTTTCCTTGGCTAATACGTCACCTCACTACAATTAGTTTAGCAGTTTCTTACTCATGACTTAGATTTGTTCTTGATTTTACTGCTTGGTGCTTTCTACCGCCTTTATTACCGATTCGTCTTACTGTTTATTGTGCATGTTAAATCGCTCCGTGTACAGCACTTTGTATGCAGCCATGGCTGTTTGAAAGTGCTCGAGAAATACTCGACTTGAATCCTGCAATCACTGTTATCTTGTGTTTAGAAAAGGGCGTTTAAATTTTTTTTGTTGTTGTTCCAGACCTGTCAGTTTTGTACCTCCTATATGATCCTTCAAAACAATCTCAGTTGCATATTCGCAACTGATAAAAAAATTTTGTTGGCTTGAAAAAAATAAAAATAAAAAAATGCAGTCCTGTATCTTCATCCTGACCCTCACCAAATTCATCAGCCCTAAAGACTTTTCCCCCCTGAAGCCACAAAAAAAAACCGCCAGTGGCGGTCTAAAACTTTTGCTTAGGACTGTATGAAATCTGCTCTTGCCACACCAAAAGTGGCTTTAAGCTCCAAAACAACCAAATCTGGTGGTTGTGAGGTCGCTGTCGGAAACTCCTGGAATTCCAGACTGCTTATTTTGGTGCTAATTTGACTCAACTGTTAAAAATGATGACTCGGCATCCCACCAAACAATATTTTCTACTGCAATCTGAAAAGATCGAGGGAGAAAGTCTTTCCACGGCCACCGCAAAGAATGTCTGCTCCGGTCTGGCAGAAGCAGGAATACTTCACCTCATGACTTAGATTTGTTCTTGATTTTACTGCTCGGTGCTTTCTACCGCCTTTATTACCGATTCGTCTTACTGTTTATTGTGTATGTAAAATCCCTCCATCCAATCATCCCGAACGGACGCCTGCGTAGTCCAAAGGCTGAGTTGTCGAGAAACACAAAAGGACTTACCGGTTTCCTCATCGATGGTGAATACCCCCAGGCCGGAACCGTCGCGGATGGAGTACCGGATCTCTCCGTCTCGGCCTTTGTCCTCGTCCTCGGCTCTCAGCGTCATGACAGAAGACCCGACGGCGGCGTCCTCCTTGATAAATCCTTTCTCCACGAAGGAACGGAACGTCGGCCGGTAGAGGTTTTCGTTGACGTCCACCACGTCCACCTCCACGAAGCAAGTGGACGACAGCGACACGGGCTTGCCTTTGTCCTTGGCCTTTGCCGTCAGGTTGTATACCCGCTTGGTCTCGTAGTCCAAATTGCGCACGATCCGCACCGCCCCGCTCAGCTTGTCCACTTCAAAGTTTCCATCGCCGTTGTCCATCAGGCCGTAGCGGATCTGACTCGAGGGCCCGACATCGGGGTCGTGGGCCTCCAGCCACATGACCACCGTGCCGACGGGGAGGTCCTCCCTCACCTTGATGCGGTAATTGGGGGGCACGAATTTGGGCGGGTTGTCGTTCACGTCCTCCAGCGTGATCTTCAGCGGCACGGCCGACACGAGCCGGGGCTCCTTTTCGGCCAGGTCGCTGGCCGCGATCTTCAAGTCGTACGCCGGACGCAGCTCGCGATCCAGCGGCTTGGCGACCGTCACCACCCCGGACTCGGCGTCAATCGCAAAGTGATCGGCGCCGCCCAAAATGGAGTACCTAACCGCGCCGTTCTCGCCTAGATCCCGATCCGTCGAGTCCACCTGGATGATTTGCGTGCCCACCGGAGCGCTCTCGCTAATCTCCACAGAGTAGGACTCCTGCAAAAAACGCGGGATATTGTCGTTGGCGTCCAAGATCTTGACGTCGAGCAGCCGCGAGGACGACTTCTGCGGAATGCCCAGGTCGTAGACCGTCACGTTGAGCGTGTAACGGTCTTTGGTCTCCCTGTCGAGAGGCGAAGAAACCGTAAGCCAGCCCGTCTCCATCTCGACCAGGAAGCGACTCTCGGCGTCGCCTCCCGAGATGACGTACACCAGCTTCCCGTTGAAGCCGCCGTCGGCGTCGGAGGCGCCCAAATGAACGATGCGGCCCCCGACGGGGAGGTCCTCCCTGACTTCCACCGAGGCGGGGAAGGAGTCGGCAAAGCGCGGCGCGTGGCGGTTGACGGAGTGAATGTCCACAAAGTGGTCGTCGGGTTCGCTCCGCGCGTGGACCTTGCTTCCCTGGAGCAGCTTCTCGGCCAACATGGTCGCCACCCCGGTTTCCACACACTTCACCTGCACGGGGGTCCGGGCACTAATGACCGTTACGTTCATGTACATGGGTTGCGTCTGGCGTTCGCCGTCACTCGCCACGATCCGCAAACTGTGAAAGGACCTTTTGGCCGCCTCGCCCTCGCTCAGCGTCTTCCGGAGCGAAAGCACGCCCGAGTTGGAGTTGAGCTCAAACAGACCCAGGTCGTCGCCGGATCGGACGTAGTAGCGCACGAGCTGCAGCTCGTCGGCGTCGATGGCCGACACGGCGGTGATCTGCTCGCCCACGCCGTGGTCTCTCGGCACGGTCACGTCGCAGTCCACGTTTTCGAACAGCGGCCGGTTGTCGTTGAGGTTGTTCAGCGTCACCGTGACGACGGCTTCCGCCTCCCGCCGGAAGGGCGATCCCCAGTCCGAGGCTCGGACCTTGAGACTGTAAATCCGGGGCACCAGCTCGTAATCGAGCACCTCCGAGGTGCTGATGACGCCCGAGAAATAGTCGATGACGAACGGCTGCGGGTCGACGTTGGCGATGCTGTACGTCACGTAGCCGTTCTCGCCCCGGTCCGGGTCGACGGCCTCCACCGTCACCACACTGGTCCCGACGGGGGCGTTTTCGTCCACGCCGGCCCTGTACGACGTCCGCTGGAACTCGGGCGCATTATTATTCACGTCGATGACGTCCACGATGACTTTCGTTGCCGCTTTCCCGCCGCTCGCCGTCACGTCCAGTTCGAAGCGGACGGCGGCGGCGATCGGCGCCGCCGTGCTGATCAAGCCGGTTTCGGGGTTGATGGCAAACGGATCCGATTTGCGACCCAGAGCGTATCTGAGCCCCGGGTGCTTCGGGAGAGCGCTCACCATGACAACGGGCGTGTGAACGGGGGCGAATTCGCTCAGGTTGACTCTGTAAAGGGACTTTTCAAAGACGGGGGGTCCCGTTTTGAACCGAGGGGGGGTGACGTGCACCACTTTGGCGGAGGAAAACTGAGGCGGGCTTCCCTTGTCCTTCGCCTGCAGAGTGAGATTATACCCAAAAGGCCGACTCTCCCAGTCTACGTTCTTGGCCGCTTTTATTTTATACTCCTTGCCCCCCGGGCTGGTTCTCACGGCCCTGAACTGCTGGAGCGGGTCGCCGGCGACAATGCTAAGCGAGGCGATCTCCCCGTTGGGTCCCGGGTCGCTGTCCTCCACCGTCACGATGGCGTACGTGGGGTCCGGGTCGGAGTCCGAGGGCGTCAGCGCCACGGCGGCGGCGACGACGGGCGCGTTCTCGTTGGCCCGCTCCACCCGTACAGTCAGCCTGGCCGTGCTGCTGAAGCCGCTGCTCCCGTAAAGCTTCATGCCGCGGTCCACCGCCAGGATCTCCAGCTCGTACAGTTTGGTCTCGGAGTAGTCCAGCCGGCCGGTGAGCGTCACCACGCCGCTGGTCGGGTGCACGGCGAACATGTCGGTCCACTCGCGGAAACTGTAATAGTACTCCCCGTTCGTACCGATGTCGGCGTCCGTCGCCGTCACCTTGGCCACGCTGCCGCGTACCGCCGTGTTTTCCGGGAGCGAGACGCTGTACGAGGTCGGCGAGAACAGCGGCCTCAAATCGTTGGTGTCCAGGACCTGGACTCTGACCTGGGCGCGGCACTCGGCGTCGCTGCCCCTCTCGGACGCCTTCACGGTCAGCACGTAGTGGTCTCGAACCTCCCGGTTGAGGATCGCCGTGCTGCCCCCTTTGGTTCGGATGCGCAAAAAGCTAAAATCTCCCAGCGGGTAGTCCTCGGCCTTGAACAAGTTCTCGTTATCCCCGGAGATGATTTTGTAGCGTATCTCCCAGGCGGGGTCGGCGACGTCGATCCCCATCTTGATGTGGCTCTCGAGGTAGGTCTTGGCGGCGGAGTTCTCGTAGATGGTGGCGTTGTAAACGGGCTGCGTGAAGCGCAGGGGGGCCGCCGCCGCCGCCGCCGTCCAGACCAGCTGCAGGAGCAGCGAGGCCAGCGAAAGCGCCCGCCGTCCCGTCATCGTAGCTTTTTCGACGCCGCCGCTGCCGTAATCGCCTGCACAAACGGGAACATCCATATAAGTCAAGTCAAGAGTATTTCAAACAGCCATCGCTGCATACAAAGTGCTGTACACGGAGCGATTTAACATACACAATAAACAGTAAGACGAATCGGTAATAAAGACGGTAGAAAGCACCAAGCAGTAAAATCAAGAACAAATCCAAGTCATGCCGAGTCGAACGCCAAAGAATACAAGTGAGTTTTTATAAGCGTTTATATGAACGGATTTTTGCCTCAGAAGCAGACATCCCTGCGATAAAGAGCGACGTTTACGCGGATCTGATCGGTTGGATCGGATTGGAAGACATTGTGTATTTTATGGCGAAATCAATCATTTGCCGATTGGTCAATGACGTCATCGATTGTATCCGGAAAGACAATCTTGTTCATTCCAGGGACGTTCTGGGCTACCATCGTTCATAATCTCAGCATATACGGTCGAATCTTTTTCACTCCCCCCCCCAATATATATATATATATATATATATATATATATATATATATATATATATATATATACGGAAAATGAGGGTTGAAACCCACCCCTTCCTTAAAAAAAATAAAAAAATATATATATATTATATATATATATATTTTATTTATTATTCAAAAATTTATTTATTATTTATTTATTATTTTAAAAATAATATTTTTTTATTTATTATTAAAAAATAATATATATATATATTATTATTTTTTTTTTTTTTAAGGAAGGGGTGGGGTTTCAACCCTCATTTTCCGTGTATCAGTTCATTTTGTTTATCAGCGTTTCTGGGAGAATTTTTAGGGTGTAATTGTTATTTTTTTTCTTAATGCATTTCACCGAGCGTCAGTTATGTGCAGTTTTGGGCTATTCGTGGGGGTAATCCCCTGCAAATGGCGGGGTCGACTGTGCAGTAAACGAACACGTTGTTGGTTTTTTTTTTAAATAGATTGGTCCATCTTCTGATTGGGTCAGTGATCTTTTTTTTTCTGTTCACTTGCTGATCGGCTCCAGAATCCTCATCATGTAGACACTACAGGGGCATTAGCTGAACAGTGGCGTATCCAGAGCTTGCCCCACATTTAGCCTTGCAGGACAAGAATAAATAAAGAAATACAAAATGTGGCCTCGGCAACGGCTCGTAAGTAAAAGTGTGAAATTTGGCCGTTTTCGTCAGACTCATGCTAAAATATATTTTTAATTCCCCATTAAGAGCCAATCTTGAATTTTTATAAATTCATGGTGTAAACCCGAGTACCTTTAATTCCCACAGAAAGTTTCCAATTGGGAAAATTATACAGTATGTATATACAGTATATAATCGTTCCAAAAAAGGCTGGGAAACAATGCCGTGACAGACGAGCAAAACCGAACCTACGCCAGCTGAATGTGGCATAAAATATTGACAACCGCTTGGAAGGAATTTAATGAAAACGGGGGTGCGAAGACTCATTTCATTGCTACGCATGTAACTGTTCTTGGATTTTTTTTTTCTTAAACTGAACACAAACTGAACAGGATAGGACACTGTTTCCACACCTATGGACGCATTCCAACCTAAGTTCTTGCTGCTGGAGGCTGTAAATTTCCCCAGTGTGTGGGACGAATAAAGGATATCTTATCTTATCTTATCTTAAGTAAACAACATTTGTGAAAGCACATAATCATGCACAGAAATCCATTTTGGGTGCTGCCTTTTAAGATTTCCATGCATATAGTGCATTGTTTTTTTTTTTAATGCAAAATAAAACTGCCCCCCACCCCCGTTTTACGTGTTCGTTTGAGCAAAAAAAAAAAAAAAAACCCGCTACAATACCATCCATAATATCCAGATGTGAATATCACAACGTTTTGCCTCAACTCCTCAATGCTGTGTGAAAATCCCATTTCCTCAGCAATGTGCACTTCATAAACGGTGTGACATGTGCTGTGAAAAGCTATCACATCACATCAGTTCCTTGTGTGTACATGTGTGTGTGGGGGGGGGGGGGGGGGGGTACAGAATGACTCGTAGGCTCATTTATGCATACACTCGCTGAACGTGCGCGCGCTCCACATTGTCCATAAACCATCGCTGCGCACAGATCCCATTATGCAAATGTATTTCATTTCGCAGACTTATTCCTCTCCATCAATTATGCTACGATGATAAAGAAATTCCCGCTATCTAACTGTCCCCTGTGCAGTCATGAAAGTAGTTCCCGGGCTCATAAAATGCCAGCAGCAATATTCATTACAAGAGAAATGAGATATCTCGGAATCCCGCACACTATTTACTTTTGTGAATTGCTTTCTCGTGTGGATAATCTGCGTTCACCTTAGATGAGAAACCACATAGCCCGCAGGTACAAAAGAACCATCTGCTGCTCGTCGGCGTCCATTGTGAGCGGATATAAGGGGGGGGAAAAAACTTTAAAATATCGGAGTTCAAACAAGGAGAACAAAAAATATTGTTTTTTTTCCCTTATGTACACGAATTGGGGAGATAAACGTTGTCTCTCGTTTTAAAATATGTCCAAAGTGAAGCGCTTGAAGAGTTTGAATTCCCATCCCCCAACTCTAAACATCAACCTCATGCAACAAGCCCAGCGAGGAATTTGTTCCAATCGTATTGGGGGGGGGGGGGGGGGAGCTTTTATTTAAACAACGAACGATGAAAACCCCACTCAACGCTTTCAGATAAATACATAGATTGACTTTTAGTCTCAACTCAACAGCGATGTGATTTTGTTCGCGGAACCATAACAAGGCGACCGAACGCGCAACTTTTCTGCACTTTATGCCGCACGGAACGGGACTCCTTCGGGACAAGAACACGCCACGTACCTTTTTTTTTCTTTCCCCTCGAAGAAATACAAATTAATCCCGAAGCTTGGGAGGTTTGCTGGGTACTTTAAGTAGTCCAAATGTCGGCATGGTGGTGCATCGAGCTCACACTGGCTCGCCGAACATCCATCTGGTGGAAGCTCGGAGCGGTCCCCTCTCGCCCTCTGACTCGTCACCACTTTCCCTCCGCTCGCTGCCTCCGCCGCGCACTACCCTCGTGCGTTTCTCGCGCGGTGTTGTATCACTCCGCCCTGCGCTTGGTCTGGAACTACCTTCATTCTGGCAACAAGTGAAGAAATCAAAACGATAAGGTAAATACTCGAGTTATTGTTATCATGTACATTTCGTTGAGAACATTTAAAAACATTTAATATAACCAAATCAATAAATTAAAACAAAGTCACATTCGAAAAAAAAGACATTTATCGCGACTCCCATTCGCACCTGGACTGTTTAGTCTCCTTTAAGGTAATCAGGGTTTGTTCCCCACGGTGGTCCGCGCTGCTTTTATGCAGGTGTGAATACATACAAACGCATCCTGGTACATCGCTTGAGCTGCTGTTGACACTCAAAATTATTTTGCAGTTTTAGTAACGGCAGAAATATGTAGAGCAAGAATGTAGCATGTAGAAATGTTCCTCCTTTTCCGGGATCGTACTTTCGATGCCGCCCTCGTCATTTCTATCCAATGGGAGACCATGCACAAGTAAATTCCTGCCTTGCACGTCCTGCCGCACCAAGATGCGACGTTCGTGCACAACGAAAGGGTGAATCGACAGCGCTATACCCTGCTAAGTGCAGTGTGAAAATGCATTAGAATTGGTGCTTTGGCGCCATCTTGTGGTAACTTGGTGCCATGGACCGACCGTACGTGAGCGTACCTTGAGAAGATTCATTTACTTGAATTATTTGCTGCCATGTTGTGACATCTATCAGCAGTTATTGGGGGTGATACGGATCCTCCGTGAGTGAGATCGGCCAATATCGATTCCGATACTGATCACATTGATTAGTTGGTAACAGAAAAGTGTACATTTTCTACACGGCTATTGCATCTTGAGGAGATGAGTTTTCTTCCACAAGTGCAAAGTATGATTCTAACCCCGTTTATATGCCAACTAGCTGGTTCGCCGCCCTCCGGGCGGCTCATCAGCTAGTTCCTGCGGAAGGCTGGTAAGGTGGGCCTTTGGCCCACAAAAGTGTTGTTGCTTGGTTCAACTTTTTGTTCATCTTTATTGCTTATCGCGAAAATAAAGAGATGTTTAGCTCTACTAAATAACTAACAATTTCATTGCAATGCTTGTGGGTAGACAACATTTTTTCGCTAAGATGCCCGTGCGATCATAGTGAGCCACTGCCTGAGCGGCGCAGTGGCGGCGCGGTGAAGTAGGTACGTTTTGAAAAGGGACAGACGGAAGGACAGACCGCGTGCGGGACGACGCACACTATATATATATAGATGGCCTGACAGTATTTTCAGTCATTTGTTTTAATCAGGAAAGGACTCAGAATAAAACCCCTCTCCGTCTTCAGGCCTTTGTCTCCAATGAACGATTAGCATGTTTTCTATATTGAAAGTTGTGGAAAATAGGAGTCAACTCGCTTATCGGGATGCCCTTGAATGCATTAAAAAGCTCACCTCCTGCATGAGGAATGGCTCTGACCTCACACTTTCCTCTCCCTTAATATTCCTCTCACTCAATATGGATCATGCATTGGCCTACCTCTGCAGCTGTGTTTACTCTACCCAAAATATAATAAGCAAACCTGGCTTTATGTGTTGAAGGAGATTCACAAGGTATTGTGAATTCATTCATGCATTCATTCATCTTCCGAGCCGCTTGATCCTCACTAGGGTCGCGGGGGGTGCTGGAGCCTATCCCAGCTGTCTTCGGGCAGTAGGCGGGGGACACCCTGAATCGGTAGCCAGCCAATCGCAGGGCACACAGAAACGAACAACCATTCGCACTCACACTCACACCTAGGGACAATTTAGAGTGTTCAATCAGCCTGTTTTTTGAATCTGGGAGGAAACCGGAGCACCCGGAGAAAACCCACGCAGGCCCAGGGAGAACATGCAAACTCCACACAGGGAGGCCGGAGCTGGAATCGAACCCGGTACCTCTGCACTGTGAAGCCAACGTGCTAACCACTGGACTACCGGGCCGCCAGGTATTGTGAATTATTTTCACAATTTAAAACGTCCAATCACACCTCGGGATAATTGAGAGTGCTCCGTCGACCTCGCCCGCATGTTTTCGGAATGTGGAAGGAAACCGGAGCACCCAGAGAAAACCCACGCAGGCACGAGGAGAACATGACAACCTGGCTGCGGTTGGAGCGTCGCAATGATGACAACTTCTCTGAACGCTTATCATGCTAGCTAACGCCGTTCGATGCATTCGGTGGTGCTGCTCGTCCATCACTTGAAAGTGGCAGTTTCTTAGCCCAGCCTGGCCTTCGAGTCATGTGAGGAGAAGCTTGGCACGCAAACTTCTCCTGTTTCTGGCACGATGATTATTACAACCGCCGCATTTGTCCATGTCACCCGAAATTTGACCTGCAAAAACATTTCGGTGAATACGCATAAGAGGTTTGCCCGGTTTTCTAATTTCCCGCTTGATGTGCGGCCAAGGTTTCCCGAGACCCGAGTATTTGTCTCCACGCCTTTTTGGTCTTTTTTTTTTTTTTTCCCACCCGGAATGTCCCCTTAAATATTGCAACATCTCCCCAAAAACCGTTCCTGTTCCTGGCACAGTGAAACAGCCCTTGTTCCGTCTGCCAATGTCGTCATCGGACGCAATTAGCCCCGCTGTTACCCGAACATTCTGGCAAGGCAAAGTTTCACACTTCTCGGTCGGGGCAGGCACCTCAGAGACGCCGACTGTTTGCAATCGAGGTTATTAAAAAGTGCCGTTTTCATGATGCGTGTCCCCCCCCCCTTTTGAGTTCCTTGACACCTCCCTCCAAGCGCTCTTGCGTCTGGCACGTAGAATGTACCGTACATCTGCAAATGTCTCCATTTTCGCACACGACTTAAAGTCCGACGCCACGCTGTGAAGCGGCCAGCAAAAAAAAAAAACGTCCTACTGCCTTTCGGACATCGTGGATGGATGCATGATGGATGGACGGGTACGCGCAGGCTTTTTACACCGGGGGACTAAATCAACCCCCCCCCCCCCCCTCCTGCTCTCTCACCAAAGAACAGGAAGTGCTTTATTAAGATGTGACAGTGAGCAGAAACACTTGCGTCCTGGGTGGCTTTTTTTTTTCTTTTCTTTGTTTAGAAAAGCGTGATGACTCTTCTTTGTATCGAGACGTATTAGTCATGTACCTAAAAGGGGAAAAAAAAAACTTTGGGGGTGTTATGACAGTTAAAAGAAGTTTTTGCTAGATCTGTATTTCAAGAGCGGGCCGCCCAGTGGTTAGCACGTGGGCTTCACAGTGCAGAGGTACCGGGTTCGATTCCAGCTCGGGCCTCCCTGTGTGGAGTTTGCATGTTCTCCCCGGGCCTGCGTGGGTTTTCTCCGGGTGCTCCGGTTTCCTCCCACATTCCAAACACATGCGTGGCAGGCTGATTGAACACTCTAAATTGTCCCATTTTTTTTGTTTTCTCTTAACTTTATGACCTAATTTTACACTCATAGGCTTGCGTCCGCCATTTTTTTTTTCTCTTAACAAGTAAACCTGCTCGCACCTTGTCATCTAATTTCACATTGACGCGTTTTTATATCCTTAATCCGGCTTTGTGACGCGCCACGGTTGCAAGTGGTCTTGCTTCTTCCATGCTATCGAGACGTTGTTGGAGATTGTGGTAGAGTCAGTCCAGTTTGAGTTTTGGTAGGATTTACATTGCGCGTGCAGTTTCGATTGCAACCTTTTGTTGACCAATCGGGCGGCCCGGTAGTCCAGTGGTTAGCACGTGGGCTTCACAGTGCAGAGGTACCGGGTTCGATTCCAGCTGCGGCCTCCCTGTGTGGAGTTTGCATGTTCTCCCCGGGCCTGCGTGGGTTTTCTCCGGGTGCTCCGGTTTCCTCCCACATTCCAAAAACATGCGTGGCAGGCTGATTGGACACTCTAAATTGTCCCTAGGTGTGAGTGTGAGTGTAAATGGTTGTTAGTTTCTGTGTGCCCTGCGATTGGCTGGCAACTGATCCAGGGTGTCCCCCGCCTACTGCCCGAAGACAGCTGGGATAGGCTCCAGCACCCCCGCGACCCTAGTGAGGATCAAGCGGTTAGGAAGATGAATGAATGAATGAATGTTGACCAATCACTGGCCTTGTAGTGTGCCTCACTCTGCCATTTTTTTCATCACAAAGTCATACAATCCAGATCCATTTTTTGGGGGCGATACAGTAGAAATCAATCGGAATTGCGCCGTCCATCGGGAAAAAAGACTTTATTAAGAGATCCTGGGGGCTGGCTTATGTCTGGCACGTTGAGTGACTTATGCCCTGCTTTTTACGGTGACTAATGTCTTTAGCCGTAAGGCCGCCAAACCCCCCCCCCCCCCCCTCTGGTAACTTGAAACCGGAGATCAGGAAAAAGACGGATGACTTGTCGTGCGCCCGCAGCCAAGTCGAGGCGGCTCTCCTGGTTGTAACCCCCAATCCCCCCCCCCCCCCCGACTCTCCGGCCGGATTTTAAGCGTAAAATAAAAGGGAAGGGATTGTATCAGAATAATATAATATGTCGGCAAGCCCCGTCGCGAAGACGCCGGCCCCACCGGAGCCACTTGTCGAAAGCGCAAGCAGACAGAAAACCAAGCGCAAGGCGATCTGGCGAGCTCGCTCTTATTTTTTGCCAGATAAATCCATGTGACACTTTGGCGCTGAGGCCAGTTTTTAAAGAAAACAACGTGCGAGTAATTTATGGAAAATAATAAAGAATTCCGAGCTTCCCCTGTATGCTGGAGACATACGACTGTGCTCCGATAGTGAAGTCTTCTGCTGCCTGCAGCAAAAAAGCAGGAGATTACAATAGCAAAGCCCCCCCCCCCGGCCCCCCCACTGTCCCACCCCTCACCGGCGGAAGCGCCCCTAATTACCAAAAGAAATGACAAATAGATACACAGCGCTGTAGAGCAACCTGTTTGCAGACTTCACATAATTGCCTAATACCCCCCCCCCCCCTCTACCCCCCCCCCCCAGCCCCTCACTCGTGTGCCGCATTGCAATTGGAAAAGAATTTGTTGTAAATAGACAAGTGTGAATAGCTTTGCATGCAAAGTGAGCCTCAACCTTGGGAACTCAGATACTCAACTCCATTTCCCTTTGATAGTGTGTAAAATATCTTTCAAGAAGAAACTCTTTTCTCCCCCCCGCCACCCCCCCCCCCCCCCCGACTTTTTTTCTTTTATCACCATGCCAAGTCAAAACCTTCTCCGGCAGCCCAACTCTCTCAGTGGAAAGCGAAAATCAATTTCTTAGCGAAAGGAAAAGCAGTAATTTCCACCAAATTTACAGTGAGTCTGAAATGTAATCAACAAACGACCCCCCCGCCCTCAGGAAAATAATTCTATCGGCATGTTTTTCAGGAGGAAGGAGCTTAAGTTAGTGTGAGTGGGTATTTTAGTTTATATTTTTACATATTTCAGTATGGGGCGTCCCGGTCGTCCAGTGGTTAGCACGTGGGCTTCACAGTGCAGAGGTACCGGGTTCGATTCCAGCTCCGGCCTCCCTGTGTGGAGTTTGCATGTTCTCCCGGGGCCCACGTGGCTTTTCTCCGGGTGCTCCGGTTTCCTCCCAAATTAAAAAAAAAACATGCGTGGCAGGCTGATTGAACACTCTAAATTGCCCCTAGGTGTGAGTGCGAATGGTTGTTTGTTTCTGTGTGCCCTGCGATTGGCTGGCAACCGGTTCAGGGTGTCCCCCGCCTACTGCCCGAAGACAGCTGGGATAGGCTCCAGCACCCCCCGCAACCCTAGTGAGGATCAAGCGGCTCGGAAGATGAATGAATGAATGAATATTTCAGTATGTGTTTCCCTGCAATTAGTTTTTTTTTTTCACCCCAAATTTTTACTTTTTTTAAAGAAAACAAATATTTGAAAAAAAGAAAACAACGCAGCGTCAACTTTTTATGTAAAATTTTATTCTCGCAATGCCCCTCACGCCTCCCCAATGAACGTACCAGGCCCCCAAGCAGCATATTTTGGACCATGTCTTCTCCATTGCCCTCCTTTTGCAACGCTCTCCCAAAAATAGTCGTCACAGAAGAACCACAACATAAGTGCCACATAAGAATAAGCCAGTCTGGGACTAAATTGCTCCGTTATTTAAAAAAAAAAAAAAAAAAAGTGGAGCGTGCACAGATGGCACAGAATTTGATGCCAGAACGCGGCTAATAAACACCATTTTCAAAATCTTTTTTTTTTTTCTCTCTTGGTGAGGAGAATGACAGAAGCACTGCGGATTTACTTCAATATTGTTTCCAGTCTGCTCCGCTTTGAATGTCACTGCCGGCGTTTGCGTTCCTCACCTGAAAGTTAGATGAGAAGATGGCGGATGCACCCAAATTCATAAATTAAAGACACCGTTAAAAACCCACAGCGAGGAGGCTCTTAGTTTAGCAAGAGAACGGGGGATGGCGACGGGGAGCTTGGCTGTCACAGTAATCCCGAAAGCTTTAAGTTCGCCTTTTTTTTTTCCTTATATTTTTTTATTTTCTTTGAAACTCACCTCCCGTCTTCTCCTCCTCCAAAGTGGCAGCGCTGATGGCTTGGCTGGTCGCCTGAGGGAGGCCATATTTTTGACGAGAGTGTGCTCAACATATAATGGCTGCCCACGTTTTTGCTAAGACTGTTTTTGTGTATTTCCTACACAGAGTATTTTTTTTTCTCAATAATCCAGCAAGGATACCGACAAATTTTTCTTCGAATAAACTGATCGGCAGTCATTTCCGATCATCACGATGGACAATTTAGCGTTTTGAAGGAAACCGCTCTGAACTTGTTGACTGGGAGCTAAACGTGCTACCTGTGCTAGCTTGAGCTAGTCGTAAGCTACAAGCTAGTCGTCCTTTTGGGATTTTTGTCTTTTTTAAAAAATTAGTATTTCAATTGATATATTCTTAAAGAAAGATATATAACAGGGACCCCCCAGTGGAAGTGTGAAAGAAACACAACCCCCCCCCCCAAAAAAAAAAAAAAATTGAGAAGTATTTCCTTTCTCAGTCCATCAATTAAGCAGTAGGCTGACATTGATATTTATCGTGTACTATTTACTATGTCCCCAGTATCCCCGCCCCCTCACCCCCCAGCCCCCGACATTGCTCTCATCCCTAATCCCACGTAAATTGTGTCGGGATTATACACAAAAGGCACATTTTGGACACGGATTTTCATGGGTGGATTAGCAAAGCCTTGTAATAGAAGCTCAACATTGTGGAGAAACGCCGGTCGCCGTAATGTGATGCCGTGCTCCACTTTATGCCAACACGCATCACTCATCTGCCACCCGGGGGGTGGGGGGGGGGGGCGGTATCATTAAAAGTTGCGCCTTTTTACAATATCGGCCCGAAACAGATGCCGTTGCTTTTTTTTTTTTTTTTTTTAAATGGTCTGGCAACAACATTCATGGACACATCTTAAAAACGGTGCGATAGGGAAGTTGGAGTGCTTTTGAATACCCCCCCCCCCCCCCCCCGACAACACGGCCTTCTTCTCATCTGACTGGTTAGAGGAGATCAAATTGAAATTAAATCAAAATTTGTGAAAATTTTCTTCAAATAATGTATGTGATTCTTATAAAAGTTTTGTTCTTGTAAGACAGGGGTGTCCAAACTTTTTGCCAAGGGGGCCAGATTTTATGTGGTAAAATGTCGGTGGGCCGACCTTGGCTGACATTCTTTACATTGAACAACAATATTGTTCAACAAATTTTAGTAAGCCAGTCTGTTTCACATTTCCATTTTTATTTTAATTTCAACAATCCTAAGAATTTCTTTTGGTTCATTTGAAACAGGAATTTGAAATATGACATATCAGTCAATATAAACACGGAGTGATGTCTTGTTAACTCGTGAGTGATGCCCCCTAGTGTCTAAATGCTATTACTCATTTAGTGAGTGCTATTACTCATTTAGCCACTAGAGGGAAGCAGTACTCTATGAAACATCACTCACCAGTCTACGAGACCTCAGTCAATGCAACACGTGTTCCATTGCGCCCAACCTGCGGGCCAGACGGCACTGAATTTATGACAGGGGCCGAGGGCCGGATGAAATTCGACTGCGGCCCGGATTTGGCCCGCGGGCCGGACTTTGGACATGCCTGTCGTAAGACGATGACTGTGCAGTATTACGTGGCTCATAATCTTTTCGAAATTGGATCGTTTTGAAAAGAAAGTTCAGTTCCTTTTTTTTTTTTTTTAAATCACCCTTTCGGGAACAGCAGTTACTGCAGTGGACCGTTTATCATGTTATTAGGTTACAGTGGGAATGAAAGGGTTAAAATAAGATTTTTTTTTTTTTTTAGGTGGGGTGGGGGGTTATTTTAGGAGAAAGATCAGATGTTTGGAGAACAGAGTCAGATTTCTTAAAGGTGAAAAAGAAGTCAGTTTCCAAGAATCAATTCATTAGCCCACTAATGGTCCTTTTTTTTTTTTTAAGGAAAAAAAAAGCAAAATAAAGTGGCATTTAATGCATTGATATTTGAAAGAACGCATTTGGAGTGCTTTGAACGATGTTGCCTTTCAATGTCACTCTGGCTTCTTACAGAACGATGAAATCGCAAAAAAAAAGCAGACGCCGTTTAGTACTTCAGATACTCCACAAGACGCCCGCCTCGCTCCTCAGCGGCAGGCTTTGTACGAAAAACAAGCCAATCACACTCATCCGCCAGGGATGTATTATAGATGTACATTTGCTTATCTAATAGCGGCCGCTCAGATTTCCACAGCTTAGGGGAATGTCCACGGGGGGCGGGGGGCTCAAAACGCTTCTCCATCCTCAGATCTGGGGGAAGTCAAATCACTCCCGGGATTGGAATGAAAGAACCTTAAAGGAAGCAGGAATTGCGCCTTGTGCGGAACATGTACGTGACTAGCATGTGGCGTGTACGTCCTTGTCGCGGCGATACAAAAAAAGAGGACGGGGTTTGCTTAGTGTAGCATTTTGCATAATCGCCTCTTCTGGCAAGCCGTCATGTTCATGTTATGCTACTAAACATGTGTCATGGTAGCTATTCTTTTGCAAAAAAAAAAAATGTTCCCTCAAATCGTTAATGGAGCAGCCTCAAGCACAAAGCGATATCCTTGCTAGGATTCTATTGACAGCAAATCCCACCGAGGCGTCTGCATGGCTAAGAAGCGTGTCAGCCATCGGATTTGAAAAATGCCCGCAGCTACGTACGATGAGCAGAACGTGAGCCAAGTGTCCGCCGTGCACGTTTTATATGGTGGGTTGTTTGGAGAGTTGGGCCTGTTACACACAGAAAGATGATCGGGCTGAATTTGTCCTGATTTGGCGTTTTTTTTTTTTTTTAGGAAAAGGACGGCAAAAAAAAAAAACACTAGTTGTAACAAATGCAGTTTCTTTGGATGCTATTTCAGAAGCGATATGTCGAATATCGAAGGAAATAAGTCTTCCTTTATTTGCATCATGACCGTATTTTCCATACTAAAAGGTGCACTGGATTATGAGGCGCACCTTCAATGAATGGCCGATTTTGTCATTTTTTTTAAAGATTTAGATTAAGAAATCCGGGCGGCCCGGTAGACCAGTGGTTAGCACGTCGGCTTCACAGTGCAGAGGTACCGGGTTCGATTCCAGCTCCCTGTGTGGAGTTTGCATGTTCTCCCCGGGCCTGCGTGGGTTTTCTCCGGGTGCTCCGGTTTCCTCCCACATTCCAAAAAACATGCGTGGCAGGCTAATTGAACACACTAAATTGTCCCTAGGTGTGAGTGTGAGTGCGAATGATTGTTCGTTTCTGTGTGCCCTGCGATTGGCTGGCAACCGATTCAGGGTGTCCCCCACCAACTGCCCGGAGACAGCTGGGATAGGCTCCAGCACCCCCCGCCACCCTAGTGAGGATCAAGCGGCTCGGAAGATGAATGAATGAAAAATTAAGAATTCCTTTATTTGTCCCGTATATATGTACATGTATGTATGTCTTTTCATACATTCATACATTATAAGACACAATCTACAATGCATCCACTAGATGGAGCTAAGCTCAAAATACGGTAGCCGCGGTTCCGAAGATGAATCGGATTAAATCTAGCGCGGCCCCTCGTGGTTACACCCTGGCGCTTAAATGAAAGACATTTTTGAATCGGGTAGCAGTTTATCTTCTTCATCAAATGAACTGAGGGGAAGCAACTTTGGAAGCCAAGTTCGTGTCTTTTTTTTATTTTTTTACAGAAAATAAAATCACCCACCCCCGGGATGTAATCCTCTCACGATTCTGTCATGTTAAGAAGCCACTAAGACTCGAAGATACAGACTTTATTTATGGGCATGTGTTCGCCGCCCCCCTTGGAGGCTCGACGCTAGAAATTCAGCGGTAGGACAGTGGGCCGAGATTGGCATTCATCAATTTTTGATTGGCTTCCTTCTGAAGCTCAGCGCCGAGACACACAGAGACAAACACGCTCGCACGCGCACACTCACGCGGAAATGTCAACATTCCGACAGGGGAAAGACATCTCAGCGCCGCTTCGGGAATGCAACACAGTCTTGCCGTGTCCCCATTTTGTAGTTTGTCGATGCAATTGCGAGGGGCAGCTGTTACAGTTGAAAGTGGAAGGGTGGGGGTGGGGTTGGTGGTGGGGGGGAGGGCCTCGCGTCTGTGATCTCGCATGGAAGTCCTTCCCGCTGTCAACTCGGTGCTTGTTAAAAATGTGGGATGGAAACATGGGGAAATTGGGAAAAGTAGACAGCTGCGTGGCCAAAAATGGATAAAATATGAATACTACAGGGCGGCCCGGTAGTCCAGTGGTTAGCACGTCGGCTTCACAGTGCAGAGGTACCGGGTTCGATTCCAGCTCCGGCCTCCCTGTGTGGAGTTTGCATGTTCTCCCCGGGCCTGCGTGCCTTTTCTCCGGGTGCTCCGGTTTCCTCCCACATTCCAAAAACATGCGTGGCAGGCTGATTGGACGCTTTAGGTGTGAGTGTGGGCGTGGATGGTTGTTCGTCTCTGCGTGCCCTGCGATTGGCTGGCAACCAATTCGGGGTATCCCCCGCCTACTGCCCGGAGACAGCTGGGATAGGCTCCAGCACCCCCCGCCACCCTTGTGAGGATCAAGCGGTTAGGAAGATGAATGAATGAATGAATACTACACTTTCTTTTGTTTTTGCAGTTTGTTAAGGTATATATATTTTTTAGATATATATTATTGAAGTTGTAAAACCAAAGGTCAAAAATTTTGTTTATAGATAAATGGTTAGATTTTCTTGTGGAGAAGGCCAAACATTTTTTATATATAATTTTTAAAGGAAATTTCTCATTATTTTGAGAAAATAATGATTATTTCAGGATGTTCACTCATTTACATTGTGAATTTTAAAATCAACAACTATGGAAAGTTATACTATGTTATACTATGGAAAGTTTGCTCAAAGAAATGTGTGTGTGTGTGTGGGGGGGGGGCGTTATTTATTTATTTATTTGGGTGAAAAAAGCCGTCATATGACGAGTTGTGTTACCGGAATTGAGGCGCGCCCAACTGTTTGAGAAAGCGCGTTCTGTGACGTCCAATCACCGTCGCTAATTGATCAATAAGGTTAACTTAGATTTGGAGTCAAGTCAAGTCAAGAGTATTTCTCGAGCACTTTCAAACAGCCATCGCTGCATACAAAGTGCTGTACATGGAGCGATTTAACATGCACAATAAACAGTAAGACGAATCGGCAATAAAGGCGGTAGAAAGCACCGAGCAGTAAAATCAAGACCAAATCTAAGTCATGCTGAGTTGAACGCCAAAGAATACAAGTGAGTTTTGAGGAGGGCTTTAAAGTTTTGAAGCACCAATTTTTGTGGTGACTTGAAGAGGGGGGCGCGTGGCTGAAGTGTCGTCTTCATCCATTTCTACACGCAAACAGAGTTGAGAAGAATACCAACGGCAAGTGGCGTTGTCGTCATTGATCGCTCATCCGGAATCGACAAGTAAACAATGAAAGTACGCTAATGAGCACTGTTTTGGCTCTTTGTCAAGAGAAGTGGCCATTTGCCACAACGGCGGCAGAAGAAATCTTATCGATTGACTCGTCTCCGTGTTTGTTATCAGAGTAGAATGACAAGGGAACAGCGGCACTTTTGTATCGATTGTGCTGTAGGGGGGGAAATCATGTTATTCCTCACCAAATGCGTTCCGTGGAGATTGTCTAAAAATAGCTCAACCTTCACCGCCTTCACCAGCATGTAAGGTTAAATTTTCGCTCCGGATTTGACATTAATTTATCTCGCTGCGCCGGAATGCTCCGCCGCGCTTCATTCATGGATGTTTGATGCATCGCAGGGAGGGACGCGATTGAGCCGTCTCCGAGGCCAAATGTCAATCACGCGGTCCATTCCTCGGGTGTATCATGCAATCCATTCCTCAGCGATGGTGTTCTCACGAGGAACTTAGAATTACTCTTCATGTGTCGAGCATCACACCGCGGACGCTACCCGACTCCGCATTCCAAATCATAACATGGAAGGAAATATGAAAAACTGAGTGTGAATGAGGCGGCCCGGTAGTCCAGTGGTTAGCACGTCGGCTTCACAGTGCAGAGGTACCGGGTTCGATTCCAGCTCTGGCCTCCCTGTGTGGAGTTTGCATGTTCTCCCCGGGCCTGCGTGGGTTTTCTCCGGGTGCTCCGGTTTCCTCCCACATTCCAAAAACATTTGTGGCAGGCTGATTGAACACTCAAAATTGTCCCTGGGTGTGAGTGTGAGTGCGAATGGTTGTTCGTTTCTGTGTGCCCTGCGATTGGCTGGCTACCGGTTCAGGGTGTCCCCCGCCTAATGCCCGAAGACGGCTGGGATAGGCTCCAGCACCCCCCGCGACCCTAGTGAGGATCAAGCGGTACGGGAGTGTGAATGAACCTGGAGTTGCTGTCTGTCAATGACATATAAAGACTGCTAAGCGATTCATGACAGCAAATCGTTGCGAGTAAATCGACGTCATGTGAAAAGCTTTTCAGTTTTTTGGGCAAAAATCTGTTTCAAGTCACAAAAGACATCCGCCATTTTGTCTCTGAAGTCATTCCGGGTTTGTATGGGTCCTCATTTCGAAAGACTCCAGAATAGGGGTGCCCAAACTTTTTGGACCGAAGATCGACTTTTTGATCAACCAACCTCCCGCGATCGACCAGTTAGCGCACATACACACACACGCCATGATGACGCACTTTGAATGAGAATAATGCTAACGACAAAAGACATATCGCAACGTCTTGGATCACAAGCTGCAGCTGCAGACTGCTGAGCGCTAACAACCTTCAGCTAACGGCGTGTTCAAGGAATCAAAAGGCCAAGATTTTGCCTGTTGGATTTAAGACACGGGGCATTTTTGTGTGCCCTCTTGTGACAGACACGTCCACCCAATTCTGCGTCGCTCCGTTGAACTGATGTCTGGGACCGATGTTGTCTCGCTTTCCAGGCCATTTTTTTCTGTTTCAAACCAAAGTGGATGACCCCCTGATCGATTTTGGGCACCAGCGGTTACACTTTTGGTCCCTCCTGTTATGCTAGATAAGTTCACCCAATTTCACGTTTATCTATAAAACCGGTGACTGGGATGTCGGTCCTTGAGCCTTTTTTTTTGGTGGGGGGGAGATCATGTTCCGATAGACATGTCCATCAAATTACAGATTTGATCTGTGCACCCGATGTCCGAGGCCGGTTTATTTTCTCGCTTTCCAGGCCAATTTTTTTCTGTTTCAAACCAAAGTGGACGACCCCATGATCGATTTTGGCCACCAGCGCTTACACTTTTGGTCCCTCCTGTTATGCTAGATACGTTCACCCAATTTCACGTTTATCTATAAAACCGGTGACTGGGACGTCGGTCCTTGAGCCTTTTTTTGGGGTGGGGGGGAGATCATGTTCCGATAGACATGTCCATCAAATTACAGATTTGATCTGTGCACCCTATGTCCGAGGCCGGTTTATTTTCTCGCTTTTCCCGGAGCCGCTCCTCGGTGGGATTTGCGGCGTGCCGTTGGGCATTTCCATTAGGACAAAAGCGCCGGCGTTCAGCGCCGATTGCGAAGCAGCGCCACAGGTTTGTCACTCTGATAGAGGCGCCACAGTAGGGCCCGTTCCCACGCGCCCTCCTATCAAGGCTCGCAGAGACGGCATTTGTTTGAACACCTTAATCCTTCCCAACCTCGGTTTTACCCGCACTTCAAACGCCCTGCCCGCCTTTCGACGCGTCGCCTTCAGCCAGGCACCTCTGAAATGTTTTGCACACAAAAGACTCAAAAGGAGAGGAAGCAACTGGCGGGGACGTTCAAAGGCAGCCGGACCCGCTTGATGTTCAAACCATGTTTCCAACACAAGCCGGCGTTGGGTTAGAACGCACCAGCCGTTTGAGTTGTCACTTTACACTTTTTCACTGTTTACCTTTTTTTAAAAGCGTATGTTGAGGTAACGCGATCCCGCGGCGGCGAGGAGGTCAACCCGACTTGCCGTTGCCTAGTATTTAGTTATTATATGAGCCGGTGGCTCAATAATGTGTGATTGGTCGCGCAAATGCTGAGTCGGCAGCGGGCTAGCGTGTGTGTGTGTGTGTGTGAGTGACGGCTAATTAGCCGTGTTTGCTACATGGCTAATTAAGTACGAGCCATGCCAAAACTCCTTTGGGAAAATGCACAAACACACTGTTAGTTTAAAAACTTAACACGTGCCGTGCCTCAGTCTTTCCCAGACTTTTTAATCCCGCTACCCAGAACCCCACCCCACAAAAAACACCCCAAAAAAATCCCATTTAGCATACGCGTCGTTAGCCGCTGAACACTTTTTCCCCCGAAATCTTTCAAGTCCGTACGGATGAAACAAAATTGATCGAGTCGTCCCTGCGACGGCGCCGGCGTTCGCAAATGATGCTCAAGTCAAGCGAACCAGCCGTTGGGCACCACTCACTGCCAATGCGCCAAAAAAAAACAACATTCCGGCTGCGAGGAAGAAGAGCCAATTCCCACTCCCCTGGACCGCTCTGAGAAAATTGATGGCATGACCGAGGATTCTTCCTGAAAGTGGAAAATCCAATCCGTATATGTCCATGCCCTTGCTCCGAAAGCAGAATTGAAATGTATTTTTAAAAAAATAAAATAAAATAAAAAAGAAATTGTCTCAGGGCGGCCCGGTAGTCCAGTGGTTAGCACGTCGGCTTCACAGTGCAGAGGTACCGGGTTTGATTCCAGCTCTGGCCTCCCTGTGTGGAGTTTGCATGTTCTCCCAGGGCCTGCGCGGGTTTTCTCCGGGTGCTCCGGTTTCCTCCCACATTCCCAAAAAAAAAACATGCATGGCAGGCTGATTGGACGCTTTATGTGTGAGTGTGGGCGTGGATGGTTGTTCGTCTCTGTGTGCCCTGCGATTGGCTGGCAACCGATTCAGGGTGTCACCCGCCTACTGCCCGGATACAGCTGGGACAGGCTCCAGCACCCCCCCCCCCGCGACCCTAGTGAGGATCAAGCTGCTCGGAAGATGAATGAATGAATAATTAGGGATGGGCAAGTATCCATACCATTTCATGTGAAGTTTGCATGTTCTCCCGGGGCCCGCGTGGCTTTTCTCCGGGTGCTCCGGTTTCCTCCCACATTACAAAAACATCCGTGGCAGGCTGATTGAACACTCTAAAAATTGTCCCTAGGTGTGAGTGTGAGTGCGAATGGTTGTTCGTTTCTGTGTGCCCTGTGATTGGCTGGCAACCGATTCAGGGTGTCCCCCGCCTGCTGCCCGAAGACAGCTGGGATAGGCTCCAGCACCCCCCCGCGACCCTAGTGAGGATCAAGCGGCTCGGAAGATGAATGAATGAATGAATGAAATTGTTTCAGTGTCACGTGATTTCTATCATCATCATTCTTGCTGCAGGAGGCTGTAAATTTCCCCAGTGTGGGACAAATGAAGGATATCTTATCTTATCTTATCACTAAGACCGCGTCGATCACTCCTTTGGTTTTGACGCACGGGCCCTCATCAGCATTCAGATATTCACAAAGCATAATGTTTATTTCAGCGCACTGAGAAGTCATGAAATTTGCATGGCCTCGGCAAAAAACCAAAGTGAATATTTCACGACACCGCAGCCTGCCGGGGAGCCGTCGGTCACGGCTGATGTTGGCCAGTCAAATACTTCAGATAAGGCGGAAATATTCCAGAGTGGAAGGGGACGCGTTGACCCACCGTGTTATTAGCGTCATCGTTTATACGTTCAGACCCCCCCCCCCCCCCCGACCGCTGTACCACAGAGGCGCCATTTCCCATCTAAAAAAATACGTTTGAGGGGTGTTTTTGGATTCTTATTTGATGATGAAAACACTGCATAAATCACCAGCGTTCTTTTGATTACTGGAGGAGAGGTACAAATATTGCGAGAGGAAATGTGTTAGGCGAGCGGACCGGAAGAAGGGAAGAAAAACCAATAGATTTTATCGATTTGTTTATCTAACCATACTCACAATTCAGAGGTTGCCCAAGCGGCAGCCTGCGGGCTGCATGCGGGCCAACTCGTTCTGTGGGGGCCCTTTGTTAACTCATTAAATCTCAGCCATTTTTGTTTTACTGGATTTTGACTGATCTTGCAAGGCCCACAGAATATTTGGTTATAATCCGATATAAACACGGAGCCTACCAAAATAAAGTTTGAACTATTTTTTTTCAGCAGACATTTTTTTTTTGTTTTGTTAAATTTTGTTTCTATCTTTTTCCATTCTTCAGCAATCGGCATTCCAAAATGGCACAGTTTCATGAAAATGGCGATTCCTGGGCAAAAAAGAAAAAAAACGGAGAAAAAGAGCTTTTTGTAAAAGCATTCATTTCAGGAAGGTGAGTCACCACTTTTTTTATTTATATTACTATTTACAATGCAAACAGCTTATTCTCATTCACAAATTGCATCAGACCCTCCTCCTCTTTATAACGCAAAAAAAAAGACAGAGTACAAGTATCATCGGTAGGCGGGGCCTAATTTTAAACAGATGTACAAGTACGTCTTGTGGAATTAAAGAGTTAATTTAAAAAATAAAATATTTTAAGGGGGGGGTGATTTTTTTCTCTACTACACTTATTCGTGGATTTTTTTTCAACATTTTTTTAGTCCAGAATTTGTCCTTCTTTACCCGTTACGTCATCTTGTGGCCCTGCCGATACGAACTCCTCGCATTCCACCGTTCCTCAAGTCTGATCAATTCAGATCAATTTTCAAAACTCCGTAAAATATCATGGTAGCCTCACGCGAAAGCAAACCAAAGCTTAAAATCAATGCGATTCCATTACAAACGGCAGCATGAGACGGGAAACGCGCCACTCAAGCAATTAGCGTCTATTTGGAGAGGCAATTAGAGAATGTAAATAGACTGCTCTGCCACCACCGCTGAAAACACACTGCGGCGTAATTAATCATCCTTTACTCCACTGTAGTTTTGTACAAAATGTATTTTCTTTTAGATCTGCTTGTCCCGAAACAACCCCAGAGTGCCACAGTCCTTCTCCTAAGAAGGCTATATAAATCAGCATGTATTGTATTGTATTGTAAGAAATGAAAATGTTTGATTTCAATCGTCAGAAGATTTCCGATGTGAGCCCCTGTTGTGTGTTTTTTTTTAAATTCCGTTATTATGAGTCCCGCTGGAGAACTCTTTTGCTGTCATATAAAATTTAGAAGGCGGCCCGGTAGCCCAGTGGTTAGCGCGTCGGCTTCACAGTGCAGAGATACCGGGTTCGATTCCAGCTCCGGCCTCCCTGTGTGGAGTTTGCATGTTCTCCCCGGGCCTGCGTGGGTTTTCTCCGGGTGCTCCGGTTTCCTCCCACATTCCAAAAACATGCGTGGCAGGCTGATTGAACACTCTAAATTGTCCCTAGGTGTGAGTGTGAGTGCGACTGGTCGTTCGTTTCTGTGTGCCCTGCGATTGGCTGGCAACCGATTCAGGGTGTCCCCCGCCTACTGCCCGGAGAAGGCTGGGATAGGCTCCAGCACCCCCCCGCGACCCTAGTGAGGATCAAGCGGCTCGGAAGATGAATGAATGAATAAAATTTTGATTCGATTTAAAAAAAAAGTGATTGTTTATTTTTCCCATCTTATTTAACCAAAGTTTGTTGTTATTTACCCAAATATTTCGAGAGAATATGAAAGCTTTCATTGCTGAACCGTAAAACCCGCACCACTTTTGCCCCTCATTACCATACCGTCAGAAACCGAGACACGCCGACTTTTAACTGCGCACTTCGGAGACAGCGCCGACCCTCATCGGTGTTCGATCGATGTTCCGTTTGCACACCCGACTAACTTGTCGTAATCATTTTCCGGATGTCAAAAGGTTTTTCGAACCAGAATAAAGCAAAGGCCGCCGTCTACAAAATGTATTTGGCGGAAAATCCCCGGTATGTTCATCGAATGGTTTTGTCGTTCCTCGGGCCTCACGAGCCACGTAAATTAGCTCGAAACGTGGTGTTCGGAAGACGGCATGAATCCATCCATCCATTATCTATCGCTTATCCGGGGCCGGGTCGCGGGGGCAACAGCTTTAGCAGGGAAGCCGAGACTTCCCTCTCCCTAGCTACTTCTTCCAGCTCTCCCCGGGGGATCCCGAGTCGTTCCCAGGCAAGCTGGGTGACATAGTCTCTCCAGCGTGTCCTGGGTCTTCCTCGGGGTCTCCTCCCAGTGGGACATGACCGGAACACCTCACCGGGGAGGCGCTCAGGAGGCATCCGAATCAGATGCCCAAGCCACCTCATCTGGCTCCTCTCGATGTGGAGGAGAAGCGGCTCGACTCTAAGCCCCTCCCGGATGACTGAGCTTCTCACCTTATCTCTAAGGGAGAGCCCGGACACTCTGCGGAGAAAACTCATTTCAGCCGCTTGTATCCGGGATCTCGTTCTTTCGGTCACGAGACGGCATGAATGAATGCTTAATTCTAATGAGCTGTATTTGTCACCGCAAAGAATGTGGGAAAAAGCAGCTGTGCCGGCGTAGACTTTCTCCCGCAAGCGTCTGGCGCTTGTTTGACCTTTTGAGCTGCCCGTCGGCCGCCCAAGCGGCGGCCTGAGAGTAAATAGCGGCTCGGTGCCTGTCACCCGCGTATTATTTGCATGCGCGCGTTTTGACTAGCGGGACGGGAAGCTCATCAATTCACGACGGGTGGTCCGCTTCCGCAAAATTAAGAGAATTTCCATTTGGCTCAAGTTAGCGGGAGCGTAATTGACTAAATGTAAAAGCGGCTGGCAAATCGGCGTCATTTATAAGCAAATGTAAAACAGCGAGGAATATAAAACATCAAGCTTATGTGCTCAATTAGTCCGATTTTGCGAGAGCATTAATGAATATACAAAAACGACTGAGCAGTGTTGCACAAAAACAACATAACCGATTTCAGTGGACGTAATGTTTAACCCCAGTATGTTTTATTTTGATTTCTGGGTCGTTAGCGTGTGTAATCGTAACAACATACGAATAAAATGGAAGCATGGAAGGAATGATTGGAAATGAGTAACAAACAACAACAAAAAAAAAAAAATGTCCTCCCTCACGAAACATCAAAGCGCCAAGACTTGAGTTATTGTTTCTTGCGTTGTCTGGCTGGTTAACGGGCTGACGTACGATGGACAACCGGAGCCCACTCCTCCCCCACCCCCCAAAAAACATTCTGTATTAAAAGCAATCCTCCAGAAACGGTATATTCATCAACAACAAAAATAATTATTAAAAAAAAAAATCATGAATGAATGAATGAATGATGAACGTATTTTATTTTGTCATCTTCCACGTTAGACATCAATAGAAGATACACATATCCACAAATTGTATTCTTTGGCGTTCGACTCAGCATGACTTAGATTTGTTCTTGATTTTACTGCTCGGTGCTTTCTACCGCCTTTCTTACCGATTCGTCTTACTGTTTATTGTGTATGTTAAATCGCTCCATGTACAGCACTTTGTATGCAGCGATGGCTGTTTGAAAGTGCTCGAGAAATACTCTTGACTTGACTTGACAAATCTACGGTTGACCCAGAAGTGGTTTCAGTCAAAGGAAATTGTTTTATTTTGCTTTCAACAAAAGCAACAAAAGTGGGCGATGTGCTGCACAGCATACAGTATCCAAAATTGGCATTGACATTTTGATCGTGTTGCTGCAATTTCTCCCATCAAGGTGCAAATACATGTTATAATTTTACCTTGTCATCGTTGATGGTCCCCCCCCCCCCCCCCCCCCCCAAGCTCCACTGAGCTGTAATTTTCCCATCACATGATCCAGCATTCAGGCTAAATCAAGATTCAGCTCGGTGGCCAGCGAGCTGTTTTATGACCTAACGTAAGTGCGGCAAATGAACTCTCCTTTACGGGCGGCCGCCATTTCACAGAAATCGGCGCTGGGATGGCAGATAAATGGGCGCGGGGGCCAAAAGGGGAAAAAGACACATAAATAGCCATCAAGCAGCCTTTTCATCCAGTCAAACGGCGGCACTCTCAGGAATGTCTTTCAAACTGTAAGAAGGGCCGTGTATCATTCTAGAAATGACAATTCAATGAAAGATCCCAGGTAGGAAGGAATTTAAACGAGTTCTTGTGTTGATCGGGTCACGTTCGCCACGCGCGATGAACGTAACTGCGGGTGGTATTTGACTCTTTATGCAAATATTCGTAGTTTTACTCCTGCGACAAATGAATTTCTATTCTTTGCGCCATTGCTTCCTTCTGTTTTCCACATCAAAGTAAAAGTGAATACTTGAACTGAGTCGAAATGCATCAAAGTGAATCATTCATCGTGAATCGAATGGAGTCTAATCCGTCCGTCCATTCTCCAACCCGCTATAACCTGAAATATTTTGGGATGTAGAACCAGAAAAAAAAACCCTACGACTGACAAGACGGCAAAGGTCGTCCATTTTGATAAGAAGTGGTCATTTTAGGCAGATTTTGGTCATTGGCAGGTGATCTTCAAAGACGCGGCGAAAGCCAGTTTCAGGAAACAACATGAAATTCGTCGATCCTGAGTACAAAGAGACAGGAAGTCTGCCATTTGGTTTCCAAGCTGCTACTTTGGGGTCATTTTTTTTTTGGTGTCATTCTCTGGAAGTGTAACTGCTGTCGTCAATGAGATTTTGTCCAGATTTGAACCGGATTGGACTCTCGAGATCAATTGCGGACTGGGCAAAACTCGTTACTCTGTTCCGCAAGGTCGGACCTTGACTTGCCTTTGTGGGTGCTTCCTGAAGAGACTTATGAGCGCCTCCTACAGGCATAAATGTCGAGTCTGACGATTTTGCCCAAAGTTGCCATTCCAGGGCCACTTTCTCCCTTTGCAGGGGTCCTTCACTGATCTTGTTTGAGAAAATGTGTCCGATTGCTACCAAATTTTAGCCTTGATGCTAAATTGTGAAGGATTTTACTTGCGGTCATCAAGTGTGGGCGGGGCATGGCAGTAACGTTTGGTTCCTCGCCATAAAACTGGAAACTCCAATAAGTCAACTCCCCTCAAGTCCAACCGAGAAGTCTCACTCGTATATAACTCGAATGTTCCAGTGGGCCACATGGTGCCGAAACGTCCGACTGCTTCTATCCGAACGCGTAAGAGCGCCAGTGGGGAGACATCATCATCATTTCACCCCCCCGGGCAGGTTTTTCGGAACATTTGTTGAAACTCCGCACTAAATTTGGACGGCGGCCTGGCCATTGTTTCGCGGCAGATGTGATGCGCTTAAACGCCGAGCTTGGCGCACACACTTAGGAGGGCATGTGGGGGGGCTTAGCGAACTGGGTCGATTACGGCTGCGATATATACAGTAAAAAAAAATCTTTTTGGGTTTCATTTTAATGCTTTGTTTCACTCTCCTACCCTGAGAACGTCTTGTTTAAATCCTCCCCTTGTGTGTCCATCTGCTATTTAAATTGAATTCTCCTCCTTGCTTGCAACGACACACTGAAACTGTGTGGGAGGGCTAATTAAATGATTCCTAATAAGGCAGACGACCATCAAGCGATCGCAGCGTCGCGCTTGCCGCCCGCATTTTAATTGAGTCTCCATTTTAAAACAAAACGCTTTCGATTTCCGTCGTGTATCTACCTCGGTCAAGGATGACGCCTCGTACTGATGTCCAAAATGTTTAATCATGGAACACCGTGAAAACTAAAACACATTTCGAACAACAATCAAAATTATAATATCTTGAACAGGACATTAAATAAATAACACAAAATGACATACCGTGTGCACCTTGGTAAACCGAAAGTAGATCAAGTTACGATAAATCACGTAGATCACACTGCATCGTAGTTCTCTGTCTCCCGTTGTCTTCTCGATCTTTCTCTCATTCCTCGCTATACACGGCACTTGACCCGGAAGTGATTTGTAACAAACATTCCGAATAACATATTCAGAGGATTTAAGGAAAAAACTAATATGAAAGTTCACATAGAAATATGAAATACTTTTGCAAAACAACAAGCCTAAAATAAATTATATTTTTGTTGTCATGGCAACCAACAACTCAGCCTTGGCGCCAGTTACACGTCGAGTCCAGCGAGAGTGCGAAACCACATCGAGCAGCAACAGGTGTCCAGTCGTCGGCATTATGAGCGACTTGGGGGAGGTAATGAAGCTCAGTTTTGAGGCTTTTTTCATTTCAAACGCAATCGTAAAGTCCAACCGGAACCTTGTGGAAGTTGAGCGCTTCGAGTTTCGTGTTTTACGGCGCAGTTAAGTCGTCGCACTCTGGCTGCCGCCATGCTGTGCTTACTCGCAGTGACCAAAACTCGCATTCCTGCCAATTCATCGTGGCCCATCCGTGAGGTTTAAATCATCGGCTACCAAATCTTTAGGGCGAGTTTGTTTTTAAAGAACCCCCTGGAAATGTCCAAAATGAACCTTGAATGACCTTTTCAAAACGGCGTACTGTACATCTTGAATGACTGCTTCAAAATGTCAGTCTCGCTGTGTGCTTTCAGGTATTGCGTTTAGATTTTATTATTATTATTTTTTTTAATGGTTTAACTTATAGTCGAGATTCCCACAAAATGTCATGTTGCCAAGTCAAGCATGCTTGGCGGGGAGAGACGAGGAAACAGGCTGTGCCTCTCTGTCTCGAATAAATTCGCCGACCCTTACAAAAACAAACTGCTCGCTACTTGGGGGGGGGGGGGGGGGGGGGGGACGACAAGGGAATGTTGTGTTATTAAAATATGCTTCATTGAGTTTTAACGATCTCACACAACTATTAGATGGTCTAATTATGAAGAATACAGCTTTAGATTTTCAGAGCTTTTGCCGATTACTTTGCTTTGCTTTCATTTATCATGAAAAAAAAGTATCTATTTTGCAGTCACTGGTTTGGTCTGTAACGTGTCAGACAATAGGCAAATATGTTGATCGTTTCCTTTCCGTAGCAAAAGCAGAAGTGTCTTGTTTTGATCAAACAAAGGTCATCTCTGCGTTCATGGAGGCCGACAGAAATCGGAGAATATTTGATGCTGAGAAGCTGAAATCGGAGGACCTGGACTATTTTAATCGCTGAATCGATGATCAAAGTAAAGAATGCATTTTCGACAAATGATGACAGCGCGACGGGTGCCACGTTTGTAAACGAATTTGTTGTTTTATACGAGGCAAACGCATGCTTTTACGCAAACAATGAATCCATATGAAGAGACTGCAAGTACAAGTCAGCCTTCAAACTGAGGCCAGTATTTTGGCCTATTTTCTTGGACGGGGCCCTGAGTTGTGTGGGCAGGGTTGTGATTTTTGGGACTGACTGACTACCCTTGACATGCATTTATGTATTTTGGCATCGCTATTTAAAGAAGCAAAAAAAAAAAAAAAACATCCCCACAAACACAGGCAGATCCTTTCCAAAGTTCACAAGAAAAACCGTACGGCGGCAAGGCAAAAAAAAAAACACAAGCACAGATAAAAATCTTTTTTCGTATTGCCTTAAGGCACAACATCAAAAGACACGGAAGCCTGTTTGGACACTTTGGAAATGTACCCGCATCATTTTCATGTTGGAAGTAAGCGCACAACCTGCATCTTTGCCTCAGGGGAACGTAAACTGATTAGCATTATTTATACAACATACGACATCACGACAGCCAACAACTCATGCTAAGTGAGTCCTTTAAAACGAATGTCAGAAAGAAACAGTCCTCTTTTGTCTTTCAAGTGACCCATGCCGCAAACGAGCCCCTTCCCCTCCAAAAAAACCCCCCAACTAGATGCTGCTGTAGCACTGGTGTCCAAGCCAAGGCCCGTGGGCCAGATCTGGCCCGCCACACCATTTTATGTGGCCCGTGAAAGCAAACGAAGCATCTCAAGTTCCACGATAGTCGCTAAAGTCTGAATCAACATTTCAAATTGTCATACGTAATCCACAATAACAGTCATTAATCTTGAGTTCTGATTGTAAAATTAGTTATTGATCAATTTGTTGTGCGCTGTGTATGTAGCGTTTGACGATATACGTATCTGTTACCTACTCCCTATCCATTTTAACACTCAACTCCCGCCATCCAACTGGACAAACACCCGTTAGCGATAACACAGGCACACGAGACCCGTTGTCGCGAGCCAACGCCGACGATCGCGTGGCCGCGGGGGTTGCTGCTTCACGTCTTCGCTAAATGCAACACAGCGACGCGAGTCACTTGAAACATGTGCAGACACCAAACAGGAACGGCGCCCTTTGACACGCAGTCTAAATGCAGTCTGACAGTGCCCACTTGACCGCATAAAAAATTTTGTGCGGCACACGCTCGCACAAAATTGCTGATTTGGTCCAGAAGTACAACATTACATGAAAAGTACATCCTTATGATTATGCAGTGGTACTTTGAATTTACGAGTTGAATTTGTCCTATAACCAAGATTGTAACTTACCCATTGAAATGAATTGAAATGCCATTCGTTTGTTCCAGATGCCCCCAAAACACAATTTTTTTGTTACATTGAAAAAAAAAGAGAAATGGCAATGTATTGTAAAAAAAATAAAAAAATGAATAAGTATTGTACCAAAAAAAAGTTGTCAATACAACTGAAGCTGTACCTAGTCGGTGATGTTTTTGCGTACCACTAGAGGGAGCCCACGAGTGTCACACATCGAGAATCGCTGAAGACATCATGACGGCTCCGATTGTTTCCAGCCCAACTAATTTTCAACAAGTCACAAGATTTTCATGTCCTTGCATTCCATTGCGCGCACGCACCCCCCCCCCCCCTTATCTTATTCTTGTCCTCTTCTTTCCAACCTCCATTTTTTTTTGTCTGCCCACCTGTCTCCTTTCATTCCGTCAACATGTCCTTCATCCATTGTGCGCCATTATCAGCCCTTCATTCTTCATCATCCATCTGAATTTCATGTAATGTATTCCGAGCTATCCAATCCATCAACGAATCATCCATCCATCGAACAATCACTCTCTTCATTTTGCCTTTTGGATTCTCCATCTTGCCGTTGTCCTTTTTTGCCCCTCCCTCCCTCTCTGTATCCGTCCTTGTGCATTCATCCAGCAGTCGCCCATCCCTTCCTTTCACGATCCATCCAAACCTCGCTGACTTTGTCTTTCTACAACGCGTCCATCCTTGTTTCCGACAATCCCCCGCCACCCTTCGCCCAATTATCCATCCGTCTTTCAATGAATCAATCAGTCCCTCCAAAAATCGGTCTCTGTCTATTTTCCCACGCATCAATCGCCTCGCTATAAAGAAATGTCTCTCCTTCGCTCCTGTTAAGGTGGTTCTGTTTGTGACCAACAGGTGGCGATGTAGGGCTTCTCCTGCAGTGGCACACCTGTTGGTCATTGTTTCAGTAGTGTGTGGTTAAAAGGAGCCCCTGCCCGAACAGTCCGTGTCGGATCATTGCGTGTCTCTTTGCACGTGTCATGTTTTGTTTTCTGTCTTTGTTTTTTTTTTTTTTCTACTTTGATTTCTTCTGATTTTGCTGGACTTTATTTGACGGAGTTTCTCCATTGTATTCCTCTGTGTATTTTTGTTGAATACATTTTGGTCAGGACGGCCCGGTAGTCGAGTGGTTAGCACGTCGACTTCACAGTGCAGGGGTTACCGGGTTCGATTCCTGCATGGCAGGCTGCTTCCATCAACCAGAAACAATCCAACCATCCACCCAATTCATCCATTCATCAAACCCATACCATTAATAATCCACCCATTCCTCAACAATAATCCATCTCTTGAGTCCATCCATCTAGCCTCGACAAAAGTTACGAAAAACAAGGACCGTACTGATGTAGTTGATTTGTGAGAGCTTAAAAAAAAATAGTCTTGGCACAAAGAGAGTTTCAAATGGTTGGAAACTCCTGAATTGAAAGCGCAATGAGGATTTCAACATGAGGGTTGGAACTGAGTGGAATTGGGTGTGATGACCACAGAAGACCAGGTTTCGATCAGGATCGATAGAAGCAATCCTGGACTGCGTCGCGTTGCTCCGTCATTTATTATTCAACCAATGTTTCTATTGTAGCTTCTCCTGCTTTTGTCATTCCGGCTATTCTTATCACGTAATTCATTCGCCTGTAAGTCCGCCGCCCCGCCGATACATATTTGTATTTATGCTTAGCGACACAGCAGGCACCGTAATGGAATCTGTGTGATTGCAATGAAACGCGGTTTCCGGGCCGGAGGCTGCGGGGGCTCCCGCGCCGTGCGCAGAATCGTATTTCTCGCTCGCGTCGACGCATTTGCACTTAAGACTTTCTGCCACGGGAATACGCAGCGCGCACGTTGTCCCGTACGCCGTCAGCGCCAAAGTTTGTTGGCCAAGTCGTTGGACGTCACTGCAAAATGGCACGGAATTTTGTCGCTTTTATGGCTTTGTCTTTGCTGTCACATTTGCGAAAGCTGTGAGCGGGAAGGAAAAACGACTCTTGTCATTCAAGTGCAAAAATTCATGTATAAAATTTACGACAGCACCATAAAGCGACAGTTGTCTGAGGTCTCTTTTTTTGCTTTCCTGGTCTTCTGTGGTCATCACACCCCATCCACTCAGTTCCAACCCTCATTTTGAAATCCTCGTTGCGCTTTCAATTCAGGAGTTTCCAACCGTTTGAAACTCTCTTTGTGCCAAGACTATTTTTTTTAAATAGGCCAAAACGTTCCGCTCTGAATGCATTTGATTGACTTTATGATTTGCTAAACGTGTCAAATACTGGAAATCTTTTTTTTAACAGATCATAACTAATTCATTCATTCATTCAACTTCCGAGCCGCTTGATCCTCACTAGGGTCGCGGGGGGTGCTGGAGCCTATCCCAGCTGTCTCCGGGCAGTAGGCGGGGGACACCCTGAATTGGTTGCCAGCCAATCGCAGGGCACACAGAAACGAACAACCATCCGCGCTCACACTCACACCTAGGGACAATTTAGAGCGTCCAATCAGCCTGCCACGCACGTTTTTGGAATGTGGGAGGAAACCGGAGCACCCGGAGAAAACCCACACAGACCCGGGGAGAACATGCAAACTCCACACAGGGAGGCCAGAGCTGGAATCGAACCCGGTACCTCTGCACTGTGAAGCCGACGTGCTAACCACTGGATTACCGGGCCACCATAATAATAATAATTATTATTATTAATAATTATTATTAAATATTACATAATTATTATTACGTGTGAAAATCATGACATCCATGTCAAATAGTAGAGAAAGAACCACTTTGCGAAGAATAAGTCTCTCCCTTACCAGAACAATCGTCGACTTAGGGCGAACGATTGGTCGATAGAGGCTTTGATCGAATTCACCAATCACAAACTTTTTCACAAATACTGACCGATAATTATCGGCCACGGATAGATCAGAGCATCCCGAATGTCTCGGCTTTTTGGAAGGTGTGTGTGTGTGTGTGTGTGTGTGTGTGTCTGTGTGTGTGTGTCAGACCTCCACATATTCACAAGCAAGTCCAGCAGGTGCATACTGGCTTCATTTATTGTTGGAAATTGACTGCCGGTCCACCTCGAAGCTCAAAACAAAGGCTGGCTTCTCCTCTGCAATGATGTAGTATCCATCTGCTGCAAAGGTGTGTGTGTGTGTGTGTGTGTGTGTGTGTCTGTGTGTGTGCGTGCTGGCCTTCTGCTGGCATGGTTACGTAAGGTCGTCGTTTTGTGTAAACACATTTCCGCGGTCAGAAGAGAGTCAATCCTTGTCTTTTCTCGCTTCAACCTTCACAGCTCATTTGAGCCTTCCGCAGCAATCGAATCGCAGTGCAAGTCGGCCGAAACAAAAAGTGCCTGCCCCCCCCCTCCAGCCCCCTCAGCAGATAAATATAACGGTGACTTGAGATATGAGTAACCCCAATCGTGAAATGATTACGATTCCCCTTAGAAGGCAACAAAAAACACTACAACGGCTTCCGCGCATGCGCACATCCTGTTTTATCAATCCGACCGTACGCAGCAATGAAAAAAAAGTAAAAAATACGATTGAGGATTATTTTTGCTGGTTTGCCGTGACAATAGTAGCGATCGACGACGGCATTGTCGCTGGCTACCAGCAGGTGAGACGATACAGATTTGAGCCAAAATGGTCATTGTGACCCCCCCCGATAAAAGTTGTAATACGCCGTACATGAATTGAAATGATTAAAAAACGTATAAAATACGGGGGAAAACATAAAGGTTGACAGGTATGACAGCAGAAGGGGCCAGACATCGAAAATCTGTTGCAAAATTGCAACAGAATGGAAAAATTATGCAAATTTTTTGCTGGTCTTCTTCTTCTTTTCAACCCCCGCAAAAATCGTGAATAAGTGGGGATATACTACCAATGTTTAGGGTTGGAAAAAAAATGTATCCAAGACGATACAATGCATCCGTTTTTATATTGAGCCTTCACCAAAAATCTGATGAAAGATGAAATCCACGGTTGCCCAACCGCGATTATGAGGGGGGGGGGGCGGGGGGGGGGGGGTCCGCCTCATATTTAAGCACAAACGATGCAACAAAACATTTCGACATTCAAAATAACACGACTCCGCATCATGTATTTTTAATCCTCTCAGACATCTCGACACATTCCGTCCGCCTGTGTGACTGAAACTGCCGCCAAGGGGCCAAAACGACTACGGACAAACAGTTGTTGTCAATTTTGGATTCATTTGAAAAATGTGACCCAAAAGGTCAAAAGGTTGCCGATGTTTTGGTTCGCAACGGCGTTCGAATGCGGACACGAGTGAGCTCTCCCTCCACGCTTTCGTGCTCCCACCTGGACGCCCTCACATTGATCATGGCGAGGGGCCACGATGGACTGTCAGTCCCCCCCCCCCGCCCCCCCCCCCCCCCCCCCCCACTCACAGACACCACCGATTGGCTTATCTGTCACTCATCGGGGCTCCTCAGTTTTCACACGTTGCGCATTACGTGCCGTTTATCATGCGGGGGCCCCGCAGCTGTCGTTTGCACGTAATTGTCTTTCTCTTTTTTTTTTTTTTCCTCTCTCAACTCTCGCACGGCGGATAATTTGCTCCAGTCAAAGTTGACACCCCTCATCCGCTTTTATCCTGCACTCCTCCATCCAGATGTCATTTGAAGCCATTCTGGGCTTTTTATTTTCTTTTTTTTTCTCCCTGTGGCATGACTCAGTGGTCGTTTGCCAACCTAGAGGTTGGCGGTTTGATGCCCTTGTCCTTGAGCGAGATACTGAACTCCCCCCCCCCCCCCCCACCCCCCGCTTGTTCCTGTTGCTGCATCGCCAGTAGGTGGATGAGTTGTGAAGTACCTTCGAGTACCTGGGTTGGAAAAGCGCTATACAAGTGAGATTTATTCAAGAAACAATCAGAGCTGCTTTCGAGTGTCAACAGTCCATCAAGTGGGCGGAGTTTTCACTGCATTTAGAGGCATTAAAAAAAAAAAACCTTGAAGGAGACATTACCAACCCCCCCCCCCCCCCTCCATCTACCCATTTTCAGTAGAATTGGACTGGCGTCGCAAGAGAACTGGAGCGTATCGGAGCCGACTTTTGTGCTGAAAGGCAAAAATCACGCTGGAGCGGTTACCGTATATGTTGACGGCGGCAAACAAACAGCTGGACAATTTTGAGTCTGTACTGAACCGAACCAACATCGCACAGGAAAGGCGGCAGTTGAGATTTTGATCCTGAGCATCTGATTAAATCTCATTGATTAATCGATCTTGATTACGGAATAAAAATGTTTTAACATGATTTAAAAGCATCTGCACTGAACACGAAAGAAACTAGAGTGTGAAACGAGAGACGTTTGATGAATAGAGGAAGTCTTGTAAAAAAAAAAAAAAAAAAAGGAACGTGTCAAAATGAATCAATCAAACGAGAGTTAATTGATCATAAAATTAACTATTTTGATAACTGATTAATTTAGTTGGGTGGTCGAGTGGTCAGCGCGTCAACCTCACAGTCCAGAGGTCGTGGGTTCGATTCCAGCTCCGGCCTTCCTGTGTGGAGTTTGCATGTTCTCCTCGTGCCTGCGTGAGTTTTCTCCGGGTACTCGGGTTTCCTCCCACATTCCACAAAAACATGCGCGGCAGGCTGATTGAATTGTCACGTGGTGTGAATGTGAGCGCGGATGGTTGTTCGTCTCTGTGTGCTCTGCGATTGGCTGGCGACCGGTTCAGGGTGTCCCCCACCTCTGCGCTGTGAAGCGGACGTGCTAACCACTTGCCCGCCGTGTACACACACACGGCACGTTGAAACGGCGGCTGATTGCAAACATTAGAAACAAACCTTCCCTCTATGTCTTTTACAGACGAAACAAAATCAGAACCGACAAATCCTTTCTGAGCCACGCTAAGCAAATACAAAGTGCCAGCGGGAAAAGTTCGACCGATCGCTAGTTGTCAAACGCGCCTTTCCGCCATGTTTCATCGAGTCGATACGCTCGCAGCTGCTCACCGTGAGCGACCTGAAATGTTTCACGATCACTAACCGCCGTTGTGTAATAGCTTCCGAAACAACAGTTGCCTTCGGAAAAGTTTGCTAACATGAAAAACCATCATGGCCGCCCCTCGCCGTACACCAATCCTGTGAATTTTTTCACTCGGTGGTACTTGACGGCAACGAGGAGGGTGAGAGAGAGAGCCTCTTTTGCGTCCTCTTGGAATCTCATCAACGGCAGGGGCGAGCGCATGCAAAATAGATTTTGCAGGTGTTGCGCCATTACGGGCCGTTTTTAAGGACCGGTCGAAAAAATGTGCCGTTTTGACACCGGCTTGCATGCAGTCATCCTTGCATAAAACGGAGCAGGCCGATGTCGTCTGACTTGACGTGAGCTCGAGCCTCTTTTGCGTCCTCTTGGAATCTCATCAACGGCAGGGGCGAGCGCATGCAAAATAGATTTTGCAGGTGTTGCGCCATGACGGGCCGTTTTTAAGGACCGGTGAAAAAATATGCCGTTTTGACACCGGCTTGCATGCAGTCATCCTTGCATAAAACGGAGCAGGCCGATGTCGTCTGACTTGACGTGAGCTCGAGCCTGCCTTCTATTGATTTCAAGTGTGAAATGTGGTGGAGGGCGGGGGGGTGACGCAGCAGGGTGGGCGACCTGCTCAAGTAGCAGCAGTGTGTATGATTCACCATAACAATAAAGCATCACGCTTTATGTTAGACTCAAGGTTCTCATTTCATCCGCACTAAAAGAAAATGTGCTTTTAGTGCCGCTGACATTTATTTTTTATTTTTATTTTTTACCTTCATAAAAAATTTCTCCAAACGGTGGCCGCGGTGGGGAGGGGCCGCCTTGATTTGTCTCCATTTTAGAATAATGCTTGACGTGTGATCACTTAAAAAGGTCCAAGTTCAATGCGTACTACGACTCCCAAGGTCATTTTTCAAAATAAACCGTACATCAAGTTTATTATCGTTTGAAAGTAAACAAACTCGGGTTATTCGCAATGTCACACGCGGGAGTGTCGGCGTTTACCCTTGACCGCCTCCTGATAAGAATTATCTTTGGTGTATTATTTTTTTTTTCTCCGCCGCTCTAACCCGCCGCCTTCCTGACTCCTATCATTTACTTCCTTCATTTTGTCTTCCGCGTCCTTCTTTAACGCTCACTATCTTAATAAAAGCGTCATATTTCACACGATAAATACGAAGGAAAAAGAACAAGTTTTTTTACCTAGCCCGCTTTGCCGCCATTTTAAAAACCATCCTGGCAAGATGATGATGCGGTTTGGCGCTTTCACGTATGAGTTTCAATTATCCTGTGAGCGCTAATTGTCGGAGCGTGGATTTTCCAAACTATTTTGTCGCATAATCTTGACTTCAAAGTGTTTCCGACAACAAACTCGCTTGCCGTTGAAGCTCGTTAGGCAAAAGCTCGTTTCTTTGCCGCAACTAATTATCTTCAGACGCCGTTGTCGTCATTCACTTTGTGTCCTCGTTTATCGCCTTGCTGAGTAAACCCTGCTTTGTATTATGTTGATTGACGCAACGGCAAGGCATGCCAACGATGATAAGAAAGAAAAAAAAATCATTGTGTAGAGTTCGTTAATAATTGTTTTGAAGCGCAGCGTCAGAAACATGCTAAGCTGCTTTTGTTTTAACGGGAAATAAAGGACGGCTTCATGTAGTCGGTCGGGAAAGGAATTTTTTAAGGAACGTTTTCGTATTATGGCCTGCCCATACATCGAAAAAAAGTCGTTAGCATAGCACCGTTGAGTGAAACTCAGGTGCTCCGTTCAGAACCGGAGCAAAATTGGAATACAGCATAAAACTAAAATAAAGTAAAAAAGTTATCGCTCTTTGAGGATTGTGCATTATTAGCCGCATCACATTTCCTATGCTAATGTAGCCATAAAAAAAGACCCATGCTAGTCATTAGCCATTGTGCCACGTTAGCATTTATGCGATTCAGTAAACTAAACAACGTTGTTTATCGTGAACTAAGGCGAGACCTATTCATTTCCTGTTCTATGGTTAGCGCGACATTTTTGCATACGACTCATTAGCCATCGGGCTTTCTTAGCGACATGCTATTTACATTAGCATCTGTATCATTAATTAAATTCCTGATAGAACATGTATTGTTTATATTATACCGAGTGGCTAGATCTTTTTATTTCCCTGTTCAATGGTTTTCATCTCAGTCTAATACCGACCCCCAAAAAAGCCAAAGAAAAACTCAAAACACATGCGTGCGTTCAATTTCTTTTCATCGCCGTTGAGCCGAAGGCTTCAAACTTCAAATTTAGTCTGAATTATCTTGCCAGACTCCGAGCAGGAAGTTTGAATTAAATATGAAATAACGGCAACGCGTCTGTTCCGCTGAGATTTATCCCGTCGTAAAGCCAGTTCCAGTGTCGTGCCGTTAAAAAGATGAACGGGCCCCCTTGATAGCCGACATAAAAGCACGACGGTGGTGAACGCGAGTCATCCCTAATAAGAAACTTTTTGATACTGTCCCTTTAAATCAGCAGAAACAGGCAATGGTTGACACACATGATCACAGGCAGACTTTTGTTTACAATTTTCCTTTTTGCTGAGAAAAACTTGGGGCAGTGAGCGACAAGAATGAGAAATAACTCAAATTAAAATTGAATTTTAATTCGAATTATTCATTCATTCATTCATTCATTCATTCATCTTCCGAGCCGCTTGATCCTCACTAGGGTCGCAGGGGGTGCTGGAGCCTATCCCAGCTGTCTTCGGGCAGTAGGCGGGGGACACCCTGAATCGGTTGCCAGCCAATCACAGGGCACACAGAGACGAACAACCATTCACACTTGCACTCACACCTAGGAACAATTTAGAGTGTTCAATCAGCCTGCCATGCATGTTTTTGGAATGTGGGAGGAAACCGGAGCACCCGGAGAAAACCCACGCAGGCCCGGGGAGAACATGCAAACTCCACACAGGGAGGCCGGAGCTGGAATCGAACCCGGTACCTCTGCACTGTGAAGCCGACGTGCTAACCACTGGACTACTGGGCCGCCTCGAATTATTTAATTATTAATTATTTAATTATTAATTAATATAATAATTGTTAATTAATTATTTAATTTTATTAAATTTTTGGGGAAAGAAAGTCAAAGATTGTTTTCCTTTGAATGCATCCGCGCTTACTTTTGTCTTCCCTTCGCACTTTGACGTTAGCTCGAGCGAGATGCGCCGCCACATTGCAGGCCCGTTCCCCTCCACCCCGTGATTATTTTTGGCCGAACGCCCTACCCGCCGTGCCATCTGCTTTTGTGCTTGTGTGGTGTTAGAGTGGGACTCAATTAAAAGCTGCCTACAAAGACCGTGGATGTGTTATTTGGCCCACCTGCACCGCCTGTTGGCAGAAGCGCAGCGGCCGGGGATTCAACGTGGCCGCTCGCTTTGTGTGTGGTAATTAACCCGAGGAGAGAATTTGATGTTGCCATTAAAAAAATAAATAAAAATCTGCTTGGAATCGACTCGTGTGCTTAGTATACGCGAGACCGCCGCTAGCTGTTCAATTTGGTGAAGCAGCATTTGGTTCATTTTTGTCCGGCAAGTAGCTAGCGTCTTATTATTAAAAAACACGGCACTCAGGCAGGCTGAAAGAAACCTGAGAATATCGACTGCCGCTTTCAAGGCACTAGCTCGACATGTTTCACTCTCAGCAGTCCACTGAGTGACATTTGGCTCCAACTTCAGGCTGCCCCGGCTTGTTATTTCGGAATCCAAATGACGCCTAAACCAGGTCCCTCGTTAGAAATGCAACCGCGCTCACATTTTAAACGTAAAACAGCAGACCATCACAGGTTCATTTAATCAAACTTATAATTCGGTGAACTGGGCAGCCTTGTTATGTTTTCGATGATATACTGTAGCCCGTGGTGAGGGCGCCATATGCTCCGGCGCACCACCTCCCACCTGAGTTTTGGCCCGATAACCAAAAAAATCTCTCCGAGCCCGAGTGCCGCCGACAAGGTTGGAGCTGGCAGCGGAAGGTCGCTATCAGTCACTTCTTATCTCGCCAGATTTTGATGAGAGGAAAGGGGAGGACGGCGGTGGTGCGGGGGTGTCTTATAATCTGAACGTGAAGGTCAACACTCTGCGAGGAATCTGATCAGGAGCGAAGGTGCGATCCACAAACAACCGCAGCAGCCAATCTGCTCACATAAATGTCAATCGCACGTGAAGTTTACGATGATGCGACACGCTACCTTCCGTCGACGTATTTTCCGTCGTGTTTGTTTTGATGGAGGGTCGCGGTGAGTTGGCGCCTGCTCCAGATGACTTTTGGCGAGAGAAAAGGGGTACGCTCACAAGAAAATGCTCTCAATATCTGGCTTATTTATTACAATATGACAAGTTGAAGTTTTGGTACAGTTTTAAGAAATCATCAGAGAAGTTGACATGTTTGCTTTGCTTTCGCGGGCCATATAAAATGAAGCGGCGGGCCGGATCTGGCCCCCGGGCCTTGACTTTGACACCATTTTTTTTTTTTTTTTGGCAAGCAGTTCTGCGAATTATTCACTTTATCTGAGGAGCATCTTGCTAATTTTGGGCAGCCATTTTTTTTTCGCACACTACGCCCACTTATCATTAATTCCTTCATTCAAGGACAGTGCCATCCTCAAATAAATTGACACCATGAGCTTCGTAAACAGATGTACAAATTACCCAACATGTCAGTCCAAAATCGGAGTTAAGAGGACAGCAAATTTGGCAAAAGTTTGATTTGTTGCGTTTTGACGGGCGTTCATTTTTCTTCTTTCCTTCGCCATTCATCACGACAAGCAAGCCGGCGTGATGAGGCGATGAAACACGCGCCCGTGGCGTCATGAATAATTTGACAGAATTTGAATAACAACATCAATATAACGACAACAAGGCAAACTTCACCTTCGCGCTGTTTACTTTTGTTTGCCATCAATCAAAAAAAAAAAAAAAAGTAATGGAGCACAAAAATCAAACGTGGCTGTCATTTATGCATAAAAATTTACATTTACATTTTTTATCATTAATCATTTGGTGTCGTGATTGATGTCTGACGACGTTTCGGTCATTAGACTTGATATTGTTGATTCGTTACAAAAAATATTCATAATACATTTGGTATGTTCAGGGGGAAAGTAATTTTAAGAAAAAAAGTCTCCTTTGAACTGACTGTAATCATCCGAGTATTTTTTTTTAAGTGGGGGGGGGAAATCTAAGGAAATCAAATGTGTCATTTGTTGCGTTTTCTCCAGATAAAAGCGCTCGTTTGACCTTTTATAGTTCATTTCACATTAAAATGTCTCCTTTTGCTTTTTTCACATTTGTTTTTTCATGCTATCCTTATGGTTGTTTATTTAAGATCAAATTTCATCTCATCAGCCATTTTGTCTTTGCCGATCTTCTTTCCCCGCAACCAGTGCCCCTTAAAAATGTGGAAATGATTCTCAGCATTTGACGTGTGGTATTCCGAATAAAATAAAATCATTTTCCCCCTCAAAATTGATCACATAACAACTAATGGTTTTAAAATATTCTTTTATTTTATTTTTTACTGAATTGAATTCAGCAAAATATGGATTAAAAATGGACGTGGACGTTAAGAGTGTCGAGATGCATCGAATCTGTGTACGAACATGGGCGCTAATCGCTTTCCATTTTTGCACCCCTTGATGCCAATTACGACAAAGTGCTCATTTGTCTTGATGGCTCGCCATCATCTCCAACATATCCAGTTTGGGGAGAATTTATACATCACGAGAGACCAAAAACAATCTCCGAATATCATCTCGTCCTTGCTGCTTGAACACGCTCATGGGGGATTGTTTGGGGTTTTTTTTTTTTTTTGGGATGCTGATTGTTTTTCGGTTTGCAGGCAAACATTAGACTGCAGCACTCAAATAAGGCAGGCGTTGTCCCACAGGGACACACTGCTCCAAGCTTTTATTACTCGAGTTTTGAGTTGAGTTTGGTGGCTTTCAATAAGGGAATTCGAACTCCAATTTCAGCTTTTGCCGAGGTCGGGATCCAAATGTGCAAATTGGAAAACTTTGTGTGGTCAAATTATTTGGGAAGCATCTTAGTTGGGAAACAGTGAGAATAGTTTGTAAGAATTATTCTTGGGGAGAAATAGCGTTTTTCCTGGAAATGGAATAGTCCGATAATAAAATGTTACTTTATCAGTCAGCGGAGAAAAAAATGATCATTTATAACACAGATCATTGAGATTTTTTTTATGAAGAAAAAAAAAATTTGTGACATAAGAAAAAAACATGATGAGAATAGTCTTCATTTTTCAAAAACAAAATAGGATTATTTTGAGAAAAATCTCATTTTTTTGTTGCGATTAAAGTCAGATTCTTTGAAATGTTCTAAATACAATGAGAATAGATGTTACATAAAAAAAATACATTTTTTAATTAATAAAATGTTGCTTTATCAGTCAGGGGAGAAAAAATGATCATTTATAACACAGATCGTTGAGATTTTTTTTAATGAAAAAAAACATAATTTGTGACATTAGAAAAAAACATGATGAGAATAGTCTTCATTTTTCAAAAACAAAATAGGATTATTTTGAGACAAATCTCATTTAGAGAGTCCTTTTTGTTGCGATTAAAGTCAGATTCTTTGAAATGTTCTAAATACAATGAGAATAGATGTTACATAAAAAAAATACACATTTTTTTTTCCATTAATAAAATGTTGCTTTATCAGTCAGGAGAGAAAAAAATGATCATTTATAACACAGATCGTTGAGATTTTTTTTTAATGAAAAAAAAACAATTTGTGACGTTAGAAAAAAACATGATGAGAATAGTCTTCATTTTTCAAAAACAAAATAGGATTATTTTGAGAAAAATCTAATTTCGAGAGTCCTTTTTGTTGCGATTAAAGTCAGATTCTTTGAAATGTTCTAAATACAATGAGAATAGATGTTACATAAAAAAATACATATTTTTTTAATTAATAAAGCAACATTTTATCAGTCAGGGGAGAAAAAAATGATCATTTATAACACAGATCGTTGAGATTTTTTTAATGAAAAAAAAACAATTTGTGACAGAAAAAAACATGATGAGAATAGTCTTCATTTTTCAAAAACAAAATAGGATTATTTTGAGAAAAATCTCATTTAGAGTCGTTTTTGTTCCGATTTAAGTCAGATTCTTTGAAATGTTCTAAATACATTGAGAATAGATGTTACATAAAAAAATACATATTTTTTTAATTAATAAAATGTTGCTTTATCAGTCAGGGGAGAAAAAAAACTATCATTTATAACACAGGTCGTTGAGATTTTTTTTTTTTATGAAGAAAAAAAAACAATTTGTGACATTAGAAAAAAACATGATGAGAATAGTCTTCATTTTTCAAAAACAAAATAGGATTATTTTGAGAAAAATCTCATTTTTTGTTGCGATTAAAGTCAGATTCTTTGAAATGTTCTAAATACAATGAGAATAGATGTAAAAAAAAATTTAAATACATATTTTAAAAAAATTTTTTTTACATTTTACATCGTATCACAGGCGTAAGAAGCCGCATTCGTGTTCAAAGCAACTAGCCCGAATACAAATGCTATCGTCGTGCCTAAATGATCCAAATATATTAAGTCTCAACAGCAAATGGGGACCGCATCGGTCATTTCTGTTTGAAAGGCGGCAGGTGAATCAAAGCTACTCATGGAAATAAGAAAACCTTTATTCGTCTCGCAATGGAGAAATTCCCAATTCACAGCAGCAAAGTTATGAAAGGAAGAAGTAGAACAACAAAATCAACCGAGAAGAAACCTTCTGCCCACATCGCTGTGGTTGGTGCTACAATTGGACATTGAACGAGTCCAAGGGAGGACTGACGAAACCTGCAAAGCAGCGTGGAAGCATTTCAGTGTTTTCAGGGGATTGCAAATGGGAAATGTGCCTTGATGAGAGATGGCCAACTCTGTGGGGGAGGAGGAGGTGGAGGAGGCGGAATAGCGCGACCGCAGCCCGCGGGTCTCAAACCCAGAGAGAGTTTGTCTGCCTCCGTCCGAACCCGCGTGCCGAGAAACAGACCGCTCGGCCGCGCTCGGAACACGCGCCGGAGGTCCCCCCCCCACCCCACCCCAAACCAATCGCGTGGAATAATGGTCACAGAAATGCTGACTTGCCGGAAAGAGAGCGCAAGAAAACCCCAAAAAGTTCAGGCGGACAAAATAGCAAAACAGCTTGGAATCAAAGTTAGCGTTAGCGTATTCCGCATCAATGTAACAGATTCCTCGGTGGAAAAAAAAAAAATGAGTGACCGATCATGAAAGTGAAAAGACGCGATGTGTCACAAAATCGGAGCGGAAGCATCTTGGGAGGCATATTTCCTTGATGGGGGGTTTTTACTCTTTGGGAGTTTGTGTGTGTGTGTGCTTTTCCTGCTGACAAGATAAGCGCCCAAAGAGGAAAAAAATCTCCGGCAAAGTGCCGGGTTTGCTGGGCGCACACCTGCAGAGCGCAGATTAGCCGTGAATTATCTGAAGAGCGAAGCCTCCGCTGATGCCTCTCCCTCGCTAATCTGACGTTTTCATCGCAAGCCTTCCTAATGCCGCTCGGCTCCCACCGACGCAGCTCCCGCGGCGCCGCTCGCTCGTTACTTGCCGGGCGGGGGTTGTTTAGGATAAACCCCTCGGCCGGACAATGGCAACTCAAATGTTGCCGCCATTCCGTGCATACCATGCCGAAAACTCAAATCCTTCTTTGAAATGAAATATAACGTTGCGCCACTACTCATGCGAGACGTACCTACCGAATTTCATGATGTCAAGTGAAAGTCTCTTTGCGTGGCTATTTTATTGTTTTCATCGTGAGGCATCCAACTTTGCCAACTTTGAGGTGTTATGAGTCCCGCCCGAGTTATTGCAGTGGGGGGGGGGTTGTCCTGCCTAGAAAGTGGGGTTACTAATAACCTCTCATTTACTCTCTGATCTCATCAGTACGGCACTAGTTAATTCTTTGCCTTTGTTGCTTACACTTTGATTCTCTCCTCTTTCATCTCAAACTGCTTCAAACGACAAAGCGTGTGACGGAAAAGTGGTTAGGACTGCACGACTGTCCGTGTTTTATGTTATGTGTTGTGTTTATTATTTTACTTTAGGTTAACTGTTTTGTAAAGCGCTTTGTTACAGCTGCCGCTGTTGCGAAAGCGCTATATAAATGTATTGTATTGTATTGTATTGTATACAATTAAAGCACTGCAACATAGATGCTAATGCTAATTAGCATTCGACATTTGTTTGGCCGATTTCAATTCGCAAGGTGTAATTGTCGTTGTTTTCCGTTTAGTTTGGCAGTAAACCGACTGGGGAGTCGAGGTACCGACAGCCAAAACAACGCTGGTGACGTATCTCAATTCTGCGCTCGTGACTTAAAGCAAAAAAAAATCCGTTTGTGGATCTAGCCTTGATTAGCATACGTAGTAGCTAAGAAATTTTCTTCTCCCAAGGTACACCGGCTATGGGAGCTGAACTTTCGAATGAATTCGAGAGGAGCAGCGAAAGTATATTCATAATTGTAGATAGAGATAGAAAAGTTGAGAGGTGGGGGGGGGGAAAGGTCTGACTTCATTAGAGAAGCTTATTTGTGTCAAGGAGAAATGCGGCTAGTGCGCTTGTACATAGCCTTGAAAATCACATTGATTGAGCCCGCGTCGACCTTTCTAAAATAAGTCCCGCCGTGTGATCTTGAACGGAACCTTTTCCGCCCTTACTTGATGAGTACGTTTCATTCCGCTCAGGTTTTTGCACTTTCATCACGACTCCTCACAGCCAACTTTATCCAACGGGACCCTGGTGGGTTGTACCTTCAACTTTTGTCAGTGTCGGTGACTTTGACCAAACCTTTAGCAGCTAACCTTGACGACTCCCCCGTTTTTAATAAGTGTAATTACATGAGGCCACGCTGATGGTTTCATTGCAAATCCTCAGAATCATCGTCAAACTTGCAGTAGTTCACATAAGAAAGGAAAAAAGGTGCGGCAATTTTGCATCGTCTATCTGACTCCGTTCCTGATTGGAGTCTATTTCGATGAAATTCTGAGGATGCTTTCAGAATTTGCCGCAAAATGCCTGGTTGAAAACAAATTGGACAACTTCCTGTCCATGTTCCGGCATGTTTTTTTTTTTTTTTTTTGACACGTTCCCATATAGGCGGCCCGGTAGTCCAGTGGTTAGCACGTCGGCTTCACAGTGCAGAGGTACCGGGTTCGATTCCAGCTCCGGCCTCCCTGTGTGCAGTTTGCATGTTCTCCCTGGGCCTGCGTGGGTTTTCTCCGGGTGCTCCGGTTTCCTCCCACATTCCAAAAACATGCATGGCAGGCTGATTGAACACTCTAAATTGTCCCTAGGTGTGAGTGTGGGCGTGGATGGTTGTTCGTCTCTGTGTGCCCTGCGATTGGCTGGCAACCGATTCAGGGTGTCCCCCGCCTACTGCCCAAAGACAGCTGGGATAGGCTCCAGCACCCCCCGCGACCCTAGTGAGGATCAAGCGGCTCGGAAGATGAATGAATGAATGAATGAATGAATGAATGAATGAATGAATGAACGTTCCCATATATTGTTTTTTTTTTCTAAAAGAAATATGTGGCTTCTAAAGTGGCAGACTTCCTCTTCAATTTCAGGCAATGACTTCCAGATTTCTTTATTGATCCTGTTATGATCGACACGTCCGTCCGATTTCGTGTCCATTGGTGAAACTGGTGCCGAGGGCTATTTTTTTTTTTTTTTTTTTATTTTCCCACACGCTGATGGCTGATTTTGAAGCTAAATGGGCAAGTTGTGGTTCTCTTTCGGGAATGGGTCCTTAAGACTTTTTTGTGCGTCCTGCAATTTGCCCAACAGGAACGCCGTTGCTCAATCCTTTCACAACAAATGTTGCAATTAGCGCTCGTTTGGAAGTCTGCCATGCTCAAGGTCAAGAGACAAGAGGTTAATTGCACCCTCCGAGGAAGACTTTCATAGCATTTAAAAGTCATTTCAAAGTTCAGGCACCTTGCTCATCGACGGGACGTGAGCTGGCGAGGAAAATCCGGTTGAGGAAAGAAACAAACGAGGTCTGTAATGACCAGTGGAGATTGATAGTGTGTTTGTTTGTGTGTATCCGTGTCTAGTGTGTGTATGTGGCATGCCGTGGCTTCGCGCTAATGGAGAGCAGATGCAACAGCGACCTGCTATAGGGCGAGCACCCGAAAACAATCACCAAGTGATACAGTCACATTACCCGGGATCGGTAAATTTAGGCACGTCCCAAACAACTAGGAAAAGTGAAATGGTGAGCTTTAAAACAGCATCTGAGGTGTGTGAGTACCGCGCTGCCTTTATCAGGAAGCAAGCCGCTTTGGTTGACCATGATTGAAGCTTGCTGTGATCACTCCCACAGCAGCGCAGCCCTCTCTCTTGTTGGTCGGCCGGCCTGCGCGCGTCTGTGAAAATACCAACATCGGGTCTAACCTGCCTCTGCGTAGAGCGGAAATTTTTGGTGAAATCTAACCGGTTAAATCTGTTTTTTTTTTTCCTAAGGCAAGTGCAACGTTAATAGTATGCTGAAGTCCGTGAAAAGGAACAACAGAAAGTCTGGAAAGCAGGTAAGTGGAATATATTTGTTTTCAATTTCCTCAAGAGCCGAGTACGCGGTCTCCGTGTGTGTATATTTGCATACAAATAGATTTTGTTAGTGCGTGAAAGCATCTGATGTTGCTTTTATTCTATAAGTGGAACTTTCCAGACGCGCCTGACTACTTCGGTTAATGACTGCTGCCTTCCCGTTGGGCAGCCATTTTGTAACAGCAGAAAATCGGGGCCTGAACTTGAACACCTAACATTCATGTCTGTGCAGTCTTTTTTGCTTTGCGGCTAAATGTCGCTGCTTCAATATTTCGAGATATTTTTTGAGAAAGTGACAACACATATACAATGTGTAATTGTAGGGGTCTCATCCCACCCCTGATTGATTGATTGGTTGATTGATCAGTGGGAATGTTTGACTCCTGGCTCACTCAAGGGGGACCTACGTGACTGGAGCACACCGGCAACAGCTGACAGTCCAATTAAGCTAATTTCTTTAGCGTACCTCGCGGCTAGATTAATTTGGTCAATCCTCTTTGGATTTGTGGTATTTGTCCTCGGGGACGTGCAGAAAACAAGGACCAACAGAGCTTATGCAAGGTAATCGAGATTGAGCCAATCAGTGAACTCCCCAATCCTTTATTAGTTCTCCACCTGTCGCATGCTCTTAGATTTTTTTTTTTAATTGCACGTGATTTTGTTTGTAACTTTTAATTAGCTAACAAAGCTAACACGAGCGAGAAAATGCTATTGTTTGAGTTTTCAACCCACTTAGGGTGTCAAAGCCTAACAATATTTTTTTTGTTCGTAACAAGGTTTCCAAATGCTTACCGTAGCGACGTAGCATTGGAAATCAGGGGTACAAACATTAGCAAAAAAAAAAGAAAAAATAGTGAGTTTTATCCTTTTTTTTGTGGATTACTCATCATCTAGTTTTATTCAAAATTAACAACTCTAATATAAGATAAGATAAGATATTGTTTATTTGTCCCACACTGGGGAAATTTACAGCCTCCAGCTTGGTCATTAGCTAACATTAGCTAGTAAATGTCTTTGGTGTCCTGTATTTTCATTTTGTGCCAGATTCTAGCTTCACAAGATAACACACAATTGTTGTGTGAAAAGTTTGTTAATGTTCACTTAGCCTGCTTTGTGTCGTGTGTTTTCATTTATTTTGTCTGTCCATTGTGTGACTTAGCAAACATCAGCTAACCGACAACCGAAGTATTGTGTTGGTTTCTTTCTGTTTTTCTCTTTGTTCTACAACCGTGGATAGAAACGAGTTAGAAGCTTCTTTGAACACCACACACACACACACACATTTTAATGAAGAGATGTCTTCCATCTCGGCAACATTTTTTTTTTTCTTGCCTTCCTTTTTTGACCCATTGTTTTGTGCAAATCTAACACATCTCTCAATTGCGATTAAACTCAGCTCATTACTCAGCAGAACTGTTTTGACACGGGGCTCTTTAAGAGACACAAAAGCGCTTTTATTGCGTGTCATGATTGACAACTTTCCGTTCAGCTATTTGTTTGAATGAATCCATGAGCGAGTGGCTAATTAGGACGCGTACAGAAAGGAAAGAAAACGCTCTTTTTTCTTTTTTTGTTTTTTACTCTAGCAAATGAGTGCGTGATGGAAACAAGTTATTAGATGTGTGAAATGCAGAGGTGGCAAAAGTACTCACTCCGTACTTAAATTGAAGTACAAGACCCTTTTCCTCCACCTCCGTCCTTCCACTGCACACTACGACGGGCATTAAAAGAATCCCATTTACTTTTAACATATTAAAATATCATTTTATTGTCCCGTAATGGGGAAATTACAATTATTGTATTATTTAATGTAATTATACAAATATTGAAGCACATTTTTGAGCCACCCTTTAAACGCGGCCTGAACTGTAACTGCACGATCACCAAAAAAAAAAAATTGTAGAAGGCAGCCTGATGAAGGTAAAAATATCATATATGAGACTGCAACAGTGAGAAACAGAGTACAGCTACCTGAAAGAAAATCAACTTCAGTACAGTGGTGAAGTTTTTCTTCCCCGTCCACTGATGAGGTCTTTCAAATTGTCTTGGCCTTATCGCCCTCCTTCATCGCCATGGCGATAAAGATGAGGAGACAAATGAAGCACTCAACGACATCCTTCACCCTGATTGAATGAGATCGCCGGGCCTTAATCAGGACTAATTGAGCATCTCGAATGGCTCAAGGAGTATCGAACGGACTTAATGGTAACTTTTTGCAGTTTTGAAGACGCATTGACATCCTGACTTTCGGTAGAAACAATTCATTCGTTTCAATCTTGCATTTGTAGACTGAAAAGGCTGAAAATGGAACCTGCAGTGTATCGCAATGGCTTGATGAAAATGAGAGGGTGAGTTTGTTGGGATAAGAGCTTGCTGTTGTTAGCTTCTTCCATCAAAATACTCATGCTGTCCTACGACTGCGAGTCAATAATGGCACCGAATCATCTAATTCAAAAAAAAATTGTGGAGGGGAACAAAAATGACATTGAATTGTTCATTCTCGTTAGTTGGGGGGTGGGGGGGTCTTTAAGGCAACACTCGCGAGTGATCAATAGCGCAGTTGTGGACAAGGACACAAACAAGCACCAAAGCTCTTGGTCTGCTTACGGCGGGAATAGATTAGCAGCATAATCAGAGGCTAAACCTGTCACACTGCACCGGATTAGCCGTAAATCACGCTAATCGCTACGTCGGCGATACCTCTCGGTTAGGTTTTACAGCACAGCGGTGTGTGTGTTCGGAAAAGTGCACCGTCTGCTGAAGAACCCTAAAAGCGCTGCTCACGGAGGCTATCGCCGCACCAGAGTGGACAGGGTGCTGCGATAAAACGATGCCGATTAGCATTGGAGAAAACTGGAATGATTGACTTTCTATTAACACTCCCAACGTCTCAATCCGGTGACTTCAGTTAGGTGATAAATTTATTTTGTGACGAGAATGTGATTTAAAGACAGTTTGTAAGTGGAGAATGTATGACTTCCACCAAGCAGGAAGCTGTTTTGGCTACGTTTGCTAGCGCAGCACCTACAAATCCGCATCGCTCGTTCAACACTGACCGTGACTTTTTGGGATTTCATGGGATTGAGTTTGGGTTTGAGGTTCAGGCCAAGTTTTGAGATTGAAACTCGGGTTTGAGTTGGGACAAGGATTTTTCCAGGGCTTTGTTTTGGCCTTGATTGGTTTTTGTTTCGTTTAGCTTTGCGGCTAGTTTTGTTCCGTGTCAAGGTGAGAGTTAGGGTGTGAGTTAGGATTTAATTGTCATTATATGTTAATTTTAATTTATAATTTGTTTATAAATTATAAATATAAATTGTAATTATCACTGTTAATTATAATTATAATTATAATTACACTCAGTAGAACTGTTTTGACACGGGGCTCTTTAAGAGACACAATAATAATAATAATATATAATTATATTATTATAATTATAATTAACAGTGGTACTTCTACTTACGAAATGAATATGTTCGGGACGAAATTTCTTAACTAGAAAATTCTTGAAGTAGAAACGCATTTTCCATCTAAATGCCCTAATCCGTTCCAAGGCCCGCACAATTCAAATGTTTCAGAAAACATTTATGTCTGTCTCTAAAATCTAAATCTAAATCTAAATCTAAATCTATGTCTCTAAAAATACATCAGAATATGTTACAAATAGGTTATTGCACAATAAATAAAAGTTGTGCATCATTTAAAAAAACAAAGAATAGAGTCAAGAATAAAAATGATGGTCACTTATCTTTTAACTGCATCCTCATCGTTTTTTGCCCTTTTTAGTTCACGTTCTCACTCAGAAGCGTTTTGTAAAGAACTCATCCAAGGACGTTTGCTTTTGTCGAACAATCCTCCGAAAATGTCCAAGGCAAAGATCAGCATAGTGAGAGACCGCCCGACTGGTGAACACTTTTTCTGGGTGATTCACATTTACGGAAAACCATCGGAAAGCCTTGTGGCCTGAGGGGCGAATGACGAGGATGCTGCATCGACACAGTATTTGTCTATCGACACACACAGACACTTACGATAGAGGTCCCTCTTAGCCAATGGGATGCCAGGAAGATGCTAGTAGTAGCGAATGGCAGAGCAGCTAGAAGCATGTTGTGTTCAGCAAAACTGCGAGCAGCAATCCCGCATCGTATTTTTACCTTTTGTAACAAGAGGCGATATTTTCCTGTAGAGGAGTTTCGTAACTTGAATGTTTCTGTTGACGAGACGTTCGTCAGTCGCGGTACCACTGTAGTTCGTTAGCTTCCCGCAACAGTTATGACACCAAAGAGTGGCCGTCGGCAAAGTTCGTAATTCAAGAAATCCTGACCAAAAAACACATTTAGCCGCAACATTTTTTGACGCAGACTTTTTCTAATGACATTGCACGTAACAATAACAAAAACAAGGCCGTATTATCCAGCCCGAACGTTCACTCCTTCCCGGCCATACCCGCAGTGTTTGACAAATGACCAATTAGCATCATTTGGGACATAATTGCCTTTGCTTGCGCGTGGTGATGATGACTCAGGGACATAAAAGACGACCGTGGCTTTAATCTAATTTCCCTGACAAATACTTAGGGAGTGAGGGGTGGGGGGTCATATTTTACGATGAATTAAATGGCGGCGCGGCGCTGAGCTACAGCCGGCGTAAGGCGCGCGCCATCAAAGTGCAATTTCACCCCGGATTAGCGCCGCTACGCTGGTGGAACCGGACCCTTTAATGAATAAATGAAACGGCGTAATCGCGACACTTCAGTCGGCTAACAAGCGGCCGCATAAATTACACAAGCAGCAGCAAACTTCTCAAAAAATATAAAGTTTCTTAGTTAAGTACAGTATGTCGAAGAGATTTTTGCATCAAAATAAAAAGGGATGCCTTCCACGGGGTCCTCCGACAAGGACAGCTGCTCTGTTCCACCGAACACGAATCCTTCTCCTGATCACAAACCTCGACAACAGTAACCTTCGATTGTGAGCCTTACGTTGCAAGACGCACTGGCGGCCGCTTTCACATTGATGGCCTTTTCACGCCGCTCTTGTTGTTGTTGTTTTTTTCTTGATGTTCAGGGTACACGTTGACAGCGCTCCAGCGTAAGCTAACCCTTAGTTTCAAGTGGTTGCCTAGTGGCCGCCCCTGAAATAGCACGGATGCTTTTTCCCCGCCGGTCGCTCTGTTGCTGCTGTTGGCATTTTGAAATCACTCTGTCAAGCAGTCTCCTTTTGGATGCGCCATCTGGGGTCACAGCGACGCCGTGCATACACGAACGACCTTGAGTTTAGTTTCTCTTGCATCAAAGGATAAACGCGGTGCTTTTTCTGCCCTTTCTTTGCTGCGTGGCACGATATGTCGTAGAATAATGTCATATAAGATATCCTTTAGTGGCGGCCCGGTAGTCCAGTGGTTAGCACGTCGGCTTCACAGCGCAGAGGTACCATTCGATTCCAGCTCCGGCCTCCCTGTGTGGAGTTTGCATGTTCTCCCCGGGCCTGCGTGGGTTTTCTCCGGGTGCTCTGGTTTTCTCCCACACATGCGTGGCAGGCTGATTGAACACTCTAAATTGTCCCTAGGTGTGAGTGTGAGTGCGATTGGTTGTTCGTTTCTGTGTGCCCTGTGATTGGCTGGCAACCGATTCAGGGTGTCCCCCGCCTACTGCCCGGAGACGGCTTGGATAGGCTCCAGCAACCCCCGCGACCCTTGTGAGGATCAAGCGGCTCGGAAGATGAATGAATGAAGATATCCTTTATTTGTCCCACACTGGGGAAATTTACAGCCTCCAGCAGCAAGAATGTAGGAAGAAAGAAGAAAGAAGAAAAAAAAAAACAACAAACACCGTTCAATTAAGTGCAATATAAACACAAAATGGATAAATCGCAGTACTATTTCGTTGATTCTGACCGAAATGAAGTCTTGCGAAATATTGTTCATCGGAATTTGTGCGATTTTCCAAAGAATCAAAGAAAGCTGTCATCAAATTTTTGGACAGCGCTCCCCCCTGCAATACATCATTACGGGGATGGGGAGGGATTTCAGAGTTATATTTGGACGGCAACCCTCCGACCGGAGCATCTGCGCCTTCGCTGGCCCACCGCGAACCTCCTTCGCCGCCTCGTCGGGAATGAAGAGCTGCCAATAGGCTTTGGGGCCACACGCGTGCCCGCCTTTGTGACTGTCCCGCTTTGCTTCCTTTACGCTCCGTGTGATACGGCGGTGTTTTTGTTTCTGCCGAGTATCCGCCGCGGTCGACGTGCGGTTGGCTTCGCCTTTGAGCAAGAGTGGAAAAATGCCAACAGCCATACATTTCGGCAAAAATAACCCCTTAAAAGTCACATAAATTGTGAGACTTTGGCGGGGGGGGGGGGGGGGCGCAAAAAAAGGCACTTGGTCTTGGTGTTTCATTTGACTTTTCCTCCCCACAAAATCAAAATAAGAACATTGTTCCACAGAGGTATTATGTAATGTGGTGAAAAAAGCTACAGAAAAAGAAAAAAATGTTCAGCAGAATGCGAGGACGTTTAGAGGAAGACGAGGTAGTTGAGAGATTTACAAAAAGTCAGTCAAGAGGAACACTCGAAACTTGAATGTGGTGTAATTGAGTTGAAAGAAAGGAAAGCGGGTTGAGACGACAAAAAGTGAAGGAAAACAAAGCTGAGAAGAACACAAAAATATTGAGAGGGTGAAACTGGCCAATGAGAGAAACACATTGAAGTAAAGAAGAACTTAAAAATAAAAAAAGTCAAAAAAGATAAAAGCGTTTGTACCTTGTTTCGTCCCCCAGCTTCAAGATAAAAGTTAAACCGATGCAGCAAATTGTTTTGGAGCCAACAACTTGCTTGCCGCGTTAGCGCAAACCAACATTATCACGAACATCAATCATTTTAACTTGAAATGAGTTCCAATTTAAACGACTATTTTTAGCCCCCGCCCCCTTTCGAAAAACAAAAATGTAAGACGTCAAATTCTTCCATCAAACGACAAAACGTCGAAAAGTTGCCGTGTTATTAGCAATCTTCCACAAGAGTCCCGTCGTAGCGTTAGCTTGGGAATTAGCCGCTAGGATTTTTTCCCTCCAAAACGGCACAAAGTGACGACCCGTTTAATCGAATATGCTAATAACGCCGCCGAAACATAATGTTTCTTGTTTCATCCCCCAGCTTCAAGATAAAAGTTAAACCGATGCAGCAAATTGTTTTGGAGCCAACAACTTGCTTGCTGCGTTAGCGCTAACCAACATTATCACGAACGTCAATCATTTTGATTTGAAATGAGTTCCAATTTAAAGGACTATTTTTAGCCCCCGCCCCCTTTCGAAAAACAAAAATGTAAGACGTCAAATTCTTCCATCAAACGACAAAACGCCGAAAAGTTGCCGTGTTATTAGCAATCTTCCACAAGAGTCCCGTTGTAGCGTTAGCTTGGGAATTAGCCGCTAGGATTTTTTTTCCCTCCAAAACGGCACAAAGTGACGACCCGTTTAATCGAATATGCTAATAACGCCGCCGAAACATAATGTTTCTTGTTTCGCCCCCCAGCTTCAAGATAAAAGTTAAACCGATGCAGCACATTGTTTTGGAGCCAACAACTTGCTTGCCGCGTTAGCGCAAACCAACATTAGCACGAACATCAATCATTTTGACTTGAAATGAGTTCCAATTTAAATGACTATTTTTAGCCCCCGCCCCCTTTCGAAAAACCAAAATGTAAGACGTCAAATTCTTCCATCAAACGCCAAAACGTCGAAAAGTTGCCATGTTATTAGCAATCTTCCACAAGAGTCCCGTCGTAGCGTTAGCTTGGGAATTAGCCGCTAGGATTTTTTCCCTCCAAAACGGCACAAAGTGACGACCCGTTTAATTGAATATGCTAATAACGCCGCCGAAACATAATGTTTCTTGTTTCGTCCCCCAGCTTCAAGATAAAAGTTAAACCGATGCAGCAAATTGTTTTGGAGCCAACAACTTGCTTGCTGCGTTTGCGCTAACCAACATTATCACGAACGTCAATCATTTTGACTTGAAATGAGTTCCAATTTAAATGACTATTTTTAGCCCCCGCCCCCTTTCGAAAAACAAAAATGTAAGACGTCAAATTCTTCCATCAAACGACAAAACGTCGAAAAGTTGCCATGTTATTAGCAATCTTCCACAAGAGTCCCGTCGTAGCGTTAGCTTGGGAATTAGCCGCTAGGATTTTTTCCCTCCAAAACGGCACAAAGTGACGACCCGTTTAATTGAATATGCTAATAAAGCCGCCGAAACATAATGTTTCTTGTTTCGTCCCCCAGCTTCAAGATAAAAGTTAAACCGATGTAGCAAATTGTTTTGGAGCCAACAACTTGCTTGCCGTGTTAGCGCAAACCAACATTATCACGAACGTCAATCATTTTAACTTGAAATGAGTTCCAATCTAAAGGACTATTTTTAGCCCCCGCCCCCTTTCGAAAAAACAAAAATGTAAGACGTCAAATTCTTCCATCAAACGCCAAAACGTCAAAAAGTTGCCGTGTTATTAGCAATCTTCCACAAGAGTCCCGTCGTAGCGTTAGCTTGGGAATTAGCCGCTAGGATTTTTTCCCTCCAAAACGGCACAAAGTGACGACCCGTTTAATTGAATATGCTAATAACGCCGCCGAAACATAATGAGAACGGGGGGGGGGGGGGGAGGATACGAGCGGAGCGCTAACGCGTGCTAAGCGGGGAAGGGACGATTCTTCCTCCTTCGTTTGGATTATTGCTGGATTTCATTAGTACGCAAATGGGGTATTGATCGCCGCTGACAAAGAGCTCAGATAACAACGGAATGCAAATGGCGAGGGACACAATAGTTGTGTCACCGAGTTAATCGCTCTCTCCGTTTCCAAAACCACAATCTTATGGAAAAGTGACTTTTTAATAGCTCGGATACAAATCGTTGGCTCTCTGGAGTGCTTTCCCGCCTATCGACTTGTGAAGTGAGGGAAAAAAAAAATGAGTGTGAATTGAAAATCTCAGAAAACCTTCTTTAACCGCCGGATATTTTGTGAAGAGAAAGTCACAGGCATGTTATCAAGCCGCCTGGTCGAAATTGGGGGGGGGGGGGGGGGGGGGGGCATCGGATTGTTTCCTCGAATTGAACAGAAACAATAAGAAGTGAAATCTAATGTTAGCTCTCATCAGATTATGGAGCTGTGTTTAACTTTGTGGCAGTTGAACGATTTTATAAAATGCAACAGCAACAAAAAAAAACGTCTGGTAGGGGTTTTAGCTGATTTGAATAACACGTTGTGCCGTCTGTCTTTCATCAGTTTTCCTGATTACGACGATCATGGTGAAAATAAGCCTGCATTTAAAATCCACGTGACACTCCAATGGCACTGCGAGACGTTCCAGTTTTAACTCCTTTTGAACGTCATTTGATGTCAAGCTCCACGATGGATCAAAATGTCTTTGAAAGCTTCTTTTTTTTTTCTTCTAAACAATCAACTCGTTTTCTTTGTCCCATTGACTTCCACTGCTTGCTTGCTTTCGACCAGGCCTTCCTCTTGTGTTCTGCTGCCTTTTTTCCCCCCTCTTTTTTTCTTGATTTTTTTTTTTCCCTTTGCTGGAGTCTGAGTGTCTGCTCTTTAAATAGAATTGACCTCAGTTCAAACTGGGTTGCCGCTTCTGTTTTAAACTCTCCACTTACCAGCCATGCGTGTGTAGTAGTAGAAGAAGTGAAATGCTGAAGAATGGCCCAGTCATTTTCAAACTACCTACGCGATGACGTTTTAGCACACTGGCAGATACCAACAAATTCAGATTTGCCCGCTCGCCTGTTGCTTGATTTTAACCACCGCTGCACTCGTTAGAATTCGCACGGCTTGATTTTAACAGCCCCGATGCTTGTTGTCAGGTGGAGGGCCGGATTAGAACTGGCCCGACCGTTTTGTTGCTAGGCAGAATTCGTCTAAATCCCGCGATAATTGTGACGGACAGAGTGTTGCAGGGCTTGATGAAAACCGCTTGTGCCGAATCATTTCTTGAACTTTGTCCGACAAAATCTGACATTTTCCCAGAATTAAGTTATTTGCATTATGAGGGGAAAAAAAAAGATCAAATTTTCACGACTCTTTGTGGTCATAAAAAAATAGCGGACGTTTCATGATCAAGCAATTTACAATATTGAAGAAAAACGTCATTTATTTTGAAGTATATATCGGCAATGTGAAAATTGTCATTTTACTTGATTGAAATCGATAAATATGACGATTAAAAAGAAACACCGTTATGATAATAAAGTAGCCTGTGTGTTTACGCTTGTATGTATGTTTATTGTATTCCACTTACCGAATGACATTTTGTGATAATAATTAGCAATGTTATGTTTCTTTTTTTTTGTTTGTTTTTTTTTCACATAAAAAAGTATATAACAGTTTAGCCTTTTGCAGCCAAAAGCCACAAAGAAGCTCTACTTTGGATGGGAAATTTCCCGCCATCGACGACGCCCATCCAAGCTCCGTGTTGCCGAGATACGGCCGAGTGCAAAGCAAGCGTGACCAATCAAAGCGCCCGCCGCCACCATTTGGTACGCCCTCCCTCACCACGGCCGGCGCTAATAAAAGTATTCCGTCCACCTTATCGGGCCGGCCCGGCAAATATAGCGGCTCGAATCGAACGGAATTAGGGAAGGTCGGGCGCGAGAGCCGCCTCCAAATGGATCAAGCAGTTTCCACGGCGTCCGACCTGACTTAATGCGCCTATCGTGAAGTCAGGTCACCGCTCTAGTTTGGATTTTAAAACATAAAAAAAAAAAATTGGGGTTGTATTTTGACAATTTTACGCTCAGAAATGCTTCAAGTGCAGCAGTGTGAGCCGTAGCCTGCATTTATCTGGTTCGTTTGGATTTTCACCAAAAGGGGACGATGTCCCCGTGATGTTATTCGGAGACCGCCGACGGCCTCATGGCTTCGTCGCTCAGTTCGTTTGGCTTTTTGCGCATTTAACGCGTTCTTTGACAGCTTTACGCTGACTATGCAGCCGTGACTTGTATTCTTGCAGGTTAGCTTTTGCTCAAAACAGGCAGACAAAAAAACTCCTTGATGGGGGGCTAAGGGGGTGGGGGTAGCAATGCCATTGTCGTGTGTGCAGCACAGTCGGCTGCTTTTTAACACAAGACGAGCACGTGACAGATTATCCCGCATTTGACGGCCGCGTAGCTTTGAGCAGCAGCCCGAGTCGCATTTCACGGACGCCCGCCTTCACAGATTAGCTTGTTTGCTAAGCTACGCGCTCGCGACACAAACGCCGTCCGTCCTTGTCGCCGCTTGACCGCTGAATCCTGTCGGCAAACTTTCTGTGGAGATGGACGATTATATGAAGCCCGCCCTCGCCCTCAATATTTATTTATTTTTAATAACAAAATAGACGGGCAAAATAGTGCAAATTAATTTGGTTTTGAAAATGTAAAAAAACAAATGAAAGCCAGAAAAATAATAATGGAATCTTTTCTCAATTACACACACACACAAATCGTTTTTGAATGTTTTGATTTGTTGTCCTGCTACCTGTGCACAGTCCACACACAACAACAACAACAACAACAACAACAGCAACAAGAACATGAATAATTGAATTCAGCGCGACCAAAACAAAAGATCGAGAACATATACTGTACATGAATAGATTTCTTATTTCCAACAAATAAGAAGAGGCAAAACAGTATTTTGATCAATGTAAATATTTGTGAAACTTTTTATTTGTATCGTTGTATTTCGTTATATTTTGTGTATGTATACTCACACACGGGCGGCCCGGTAGTCCAGTGGTTAGCACGTCGGCTTCACAGTGCAGAGGTACCGGGTTCGATTCCAGCTCCGGCCTCCCTGTGTGGAGTTTGCATGTTCTCCCCGGGCCTGCGTGGGTTTTCTCCGGGTGCTCCGGTTTCCTCCCACATTCCAAAAAACATGCATGGCAGGCTGATTGAACACTCTAAATTGTCCCTCGGTGTGAATGTGAGCGTGGATGGTTGTCCGTCTCTGTGTGCCCTGTGATTGGCTGGCAACCGATTCAGGGTGTCCCCCGCCTACTGCCCGGAGACAGCTGGGATAGGCTCCAGCACCCCCCCGCGACCCTAGTGAGGATCAAGCGGTTCGGATGATGAATGAATGAATAATTAAATGTACTCGATGAAAGTGACGTGACAACGCCATTAATTGAATTGCTATGATTAAAATAATGAGAATAGTTCATTTCATCCCGCAGTTTGGATTTTCTTTAAAAGTGCACGTTCAGCACGTCTTTTTTTTTTTTTTTGCTGTTGATTCAAAATTGCAGTCATCTATTATCAACTTATTAAAACTTTTTTTTTTCTTGAACAAAAGAGCTGATGTAGCAAAAATGCTGCGATTGGATTCAAGAGTGGCATTAAACACTTCCAAGGCTCTTTTTTTTTTAAAAGAATTGTTCCATATTTACTAAAGGGCATTTTATTGTGAGGGGAGTTGAGTTAAGTTCACCGCTATCCTGCAACGCTGGTATGAAGGGCCGCATCTCGAAAACTCGGGTCACTCGGGTCACTCGTATCTCAAAAAGTCGGGTCACTCGTATCTCAAAGCAACGCTGTAATTTTATGGGGAAAAAATGAAAAGAAATCACCGTAGTGCTAAATGCCATTGTGATTAGTGGGGGAGCCTCGTTACAGCGTAAATGCTCAGTGGCCCGGATTGAACGACGCAGCGGGCGGTGTTTGACCCCCTCGGGCCGTCCTTCGCCCACCCCGAGACGTTTGATCCCAAAGTATGGCGGCCTTTGCTGAAATCACGCGTGACGTCGGTTTGAACTCCCAAATGATTGTTTACCACGCAAGCAAACGTCATCTCGTCATCTCCCGTAATTAGTGACTAGACTCTCCCCCCTGAGGCGTGCAGATAACAGACTTGAAAAGCTGTCAGCGCGCCGCGTCGGCCGAGTATTTTCGGCACCAGCCGAAATATTGCGCGTCACAGGATTAGAGGATGAGTCCGACAGGTATGTTGGCTTTTCACCCAGCAGTTCAGAGAAAAAAATCACCTGCTGCCTTCAACCTTAAAAAAAAAAAAACTTTGCTTCCTGTCCCTGCACCTATGAAGTATTTTTATGTCATCATGCTCAAACATCTCCACATCACAGCGGCGAGCTTTCATTCCGGAATACAAGGATGTGTTGTATTTGCACCCTGATAGTCCAGCAGGAGTCTGACAACACAGCGATAGTTGCGTAATAATATCAAAATACGGAGGATATTTTTTACAGTCGTATCTCAACATGGCAATTGTTTTCAAATTGAATCGTTATACTGAAATCGTTTTGACGAGGCAATAGTTTGACATTTACTTTCACAATATTGTCGGTGCACTGCGATCATTTGAGACGGCGATCGCTCACATCATTGATATCTGTGATGGTTTGATCACGTATCGAGATACGGTGATAATTTGACAGGTGTATGACAGCCAAAATTTGATACCGTCGGCCTTTTCTCGATAGGCCAATCCAATCATAAGATAAGATAAGATAAGATATCCTTTATTTGTCCCACACTGGGGAAATTTACAGCCTCCAGCAGCAAGAATGAAGGTAGAAAGAAGACAGAAGAAAAAAAAACAGCAAACACCGTTCAATTAAGTGCGATATAAGCACAAAATGGGTAAATCGGAGTGCTATTTACAATTGTTTTGCACATCATTTAATTATTATTATTATTATTATTGTTTTTTTTTTCATCATCAATCATAGTTTTTTGGTATCATTGGTATCGCGATAGTGATAGTTTGACAGTAGGACCACGATACGTCGATAATTTGATACGACACTGGATCATATCGCAATGCGGCAATAAGATAATAAAATAAGATACCCTTTATTTGTCCCACACTGAGGGAAATTTACAGCCTCCAGCAGCAAGAGATGTATCGCTGTTTCACGCAACAGTGATCGTTTTTCAATGGCGTCCCGATACAGTGATATCCTTAGAATTGTGTCAAGATAAAAAGAGATTCTATCAATACTTACACGGGACTATTATGATATCTTATTGCAAATGGATAGATGGATGAATGGATGACAGTCTTCCCGCAGTGCAGTGACATTTTCTCCCCTGTAAATTGAACAAACATGATTATTCCAACTTTTTTTTTTGTCCTAGTGTATAAAAACCCGAGGCTGCTTACATGTAAGTAAAAACTGCTATCGCCAACACAATAACTACTTTTTTTTTTTAAGTCTGTGTTCCAGTATGAGCCGTCCCGTGTGATTTATGGTCCCTTTGTGGTCTACACACACACACACACACACACACACACACACACACACACACACACACACACACACACACACACACACACAGGAGAGAGGAAAATGACATCATTTGGGGAAACATGCCGGCCAGCCACCATGATGATGGATTTCCACCGGGGATTATCCTCTTAGGCTTCATTGGACTCGTTTAAGGCAATAAGCGTATTGACCCCCAGTTTCTTTGCTCTCTCGCGCTCCCTCTCTCCACTTTGATCCATTTCCATGCGCCGCCGCGACGTGTCTGTCATCGCACAATGACGGCAAAAATGAAACAACGTGTCGCAGAGGCTTGTTTTCAAATGGCAGATGATAAAAGGACAACACGGCACCGGGTGACAAAAGCGCTTACATTTGCTGGTGGTTTTCCAAGAAATTAGACGTTTAGGATGGCATGTCAATCATAAGCAGAACCAAAAATTTTTTTTTTAATTGAAAAAGGGCCGGCGGCCCGGTAGTCCAGTGGTTAGCACGTGGGCTTCACAGTGCAGAGGTACCGGGTTCGATTCCAGCTCCGGCTTCCCTGTGTGGAGTTTGCATGTTCTCCCCGGGCCTGCGTGGGTTTTCTCCGGGTGCTCCGGTTTCCTCCCACATTCCAAAAACATGCAAGGCAGGCTGATTGGACGCTCTAAATTGTCCCTAGGTGTGAGTGTGAGTGCGAATGGTTGTTCGTTTCTGTGTGCCCTGCGATTGGCTGGCAACCGATTCAGGGTGTCCCCCCCCCTACTGCCCGAAGACAGCTGGGATAGGCTCCAGTACCCCCCGCGACCCTAGTGAGGATCAAGCGGCTCGGAAGATGAATGAATGAATGAATGAAAAAGGGCCAGAAACCCACAACGAAAAGACACCAGAAGTCCAGAATTTAGATTTGGAAGTCTGAAATTTGTATGTTAAGTGACCTGCTAATGCCCTCCAGAATTTAAGAGCAAAATTGAATCGTGCATCTCGCATTTACTATAAAAACGACATTGAGAACATCTTATCTACTTGTCTCAGTTGGCTGCCATTTTAGGTCTTGCGAATTAGCGAGCATGTTCACCAGTTCCCCAATTCAAATAAGCAAGCAGAATCACTGCTATGGAATCAAAATACTGTAGGCCATTTTGCTTGCGCTAGCAAACAACACATTGCCCTCCTGGGGGCAGTATAAGACACGCATACAGATATACTTCTCTGCAGAGTAGTAATATTTGTCGTTCTTTGAATGTTGTATTGTCTGTCTACATATGTTGCAGCACCGTTTGTGTTCAGATATCCATTGGTTAAGGTGCAACAACAACAACACCAAATAGATGCCAATTGTTAGCCTATGTGCCATTGTTTGTTAGCATCCAGCTAGCGGAGGCTATTCTCTGCACTTGCTGTTTAGCTTGACAGTGACCCTTTAACTTTGCATGTAAATATGACAAATTCTACGTAGCTGAGGGCTACTTAATTCATTCAGTGGTAGGCGACCAGTTACGACGGACAAATTGTTGAATGTGGGCAGAGCACGGCAGCCAAGTTCGTCCGTTGTCAACGTATCGGACGTGGCTGGCGCCCGTCGCAGATGACGGTGCGACAACGTCGTCTGGCACGCACACACGCATTAGCGACATCGTCGCTCGGTTGTCATCCGGCGAGGGGATTATTTGAGGATGAATGGAATGTTGAAGGATACATGCCATTTCCCAGATTAGGATTGACCCGCTTTGGAGCATAATGGTGATTTGTGCTCATCCCATCAAAGCTGCCACATGACCCACATTGTTTTACTTTCTTCCCTTTAATTGTTGTACGAGTTACAATAAAGAACACGGTGCGGAATAATCACATTGAGGCCTTTGGTTATACTACCGAAAAAAGAGTATTGCACATTAGAAGGAAAAACGAAGCGAAAACTCAACATTTCCAGAGACAAAATCGTAACATGAGTTCAAATCAATGGCAAAATTGCAAGCGGGGGGAAATAAAATCGCAAAAGACAAAAAGTTGCATTATTACCCGAGAACAAGTTCTGACATGAGGAAAGAAGTTGTAACGCTATTCGGTGATGAGGAGGAAAACCACGAGGAAATAATGCAATATGAGATATGAGCAAAATGATAAGAAAAAAAAGCTTTCAGCGTGATACAGGAATTATTTGTGATATTACAAATTAGGACGAAGCACAATTCCAAAGGAAAAAACGTCCCCAAGTTAGAATAAATGAGAGTCAACACATTATGCAAGAAAAACAGTAGTAAAATAAAAATTCTGAACAAAAAAAAGCCCCAATATTATCTGCAGGCAAATTTGGAAGAAGAAAAAAGTCATAATATTGCGAGAATTTTGCCAAATTACGCAAAATAATAATAATCTCAGGATTGTAAAATTCTCAAGAGTCAGTGAATTAAAATAGAAAAACTTGCAAAAATTGTAGTATTAAAGAAACACGTGCAACATTATCCAAGAAAAAATACTATGACCTAAAAATTGTAGTCCATTTACGGCGGCATGTTTAGGTTGATTTAAAAAAAAATATATATATATATATATATATACATATATATATATATATATATAAATTTTCTTTATTTTTTTTTTGCCCACCTTGTGGAGCAGCCATGTGACACATTTGTCAGTCTCCCATTCAAATTGCCGCTGAAATCTCCAATCTGTTGCCTTGTGATTAGCTTCTTCTCAGCGCTGCTGTGGGATCATCCTTTCATCTCTCCTTACTTATCTTGAGAGGCTTATACAGCACGTTTTTTTCATATTGTGACCGACCTCCACCCCACCGCCCCCATTTCTTTTTTTTCTTTTTTTTTTTTCACCACCTCTGCATCTGTTCCTTCCTTCACAAGCCCATGCAACCTCCTCACCGGTCATACAACGCACGCCTGCGCTGCTTAACATCTGCTTGTTCTTGTGTGGCAGGGATATTCCAAAAAATATTTTTTTTTTGAAAAATCATCGTCGTCGCCATATTGCCGACCTCGACACTGATTTTATTTGTGGCCGTGTGATGCTGCAGTTAACTTCTCGTTCTACTTTTTTGATAGTGAATGTTAAAATGTGATTAAAATGTACTTAATTGTTTTATTTGACTTAATTTTATTTTAATTTATTTTTTTTAATTAAAAAAAAATAAAGATTTTTTTGGGGTTCATATTTATGAATCGTGATATTTTTTTTTTCATCTTGCGTAACAGTGAATAATGTTAGAATGATTCCAGCCCTTCCCTTCAGGCAAGCGCCACCGAACCCCGTGCACCAAAACCAGCAGACATTCAAACAACTTCTTCCCTCTCGCCATTAACTCCCGAAACAGTAACTCAACTCTCGAGTGGCTCTTTGCATTTTTTTTGCATTTTTTTTTTTTTTTTGTGGAACAGTATTACCGCACCGATCATTGTCGCTCGAGCTCTCTACGTACTTCAACAATAGCTGTTGATCAATATTCCACAGCAGCAGACACTTGAAAGTGCTGAAGGACTTTCTGTATAATTGCGCACCCAAAATTGCACGACAATTACGACTGGTCCCAAAAAAAAAAAAAATGGTGCAACAATTATCCGCACCAACTGCACGACCGTTCTCGTATCTCGTAAGTATCGCAGCACTTTATCTCTGCTCGCTAACCGCACATTACGGAAAGTCTTTGGAAACTTGTACGTCATGTCTTTGTGTGTCGTAGTTGCTCGTGATTGCGATACACGTGTCGCCCGAGACAAATTCCTTGTGTGTTCTACATAATTGGCCAATAGAGATGATTTGAATCAATTCATTCATCTTCCTAACCGCTTGATCCTCACTAGGGTCGCGGGGGGTGCTGGAGCCTATCCCAGCTGTCTTCGGGCAGCAGGCGGGGGACACCCTGAATCGGTTGCCAGCCAATCGCAGGGCACAGAGAGACGAACAACCATCCACGCCCACACTCACACCTAGGGACAATTTAGAGTGTTCAATCAGCCTGCCATGCATGTTTTTGGAATGTGGGAGGAAACCGGAGCACCCGGAGAAAACCCACGCAGGCCCGGGGAGAACATGCAAACTCCACACAGGGAGGCCGGAGCTGGAATCGAACCCGGTACCTCTGCACTGTGAAGCCGACGTGCTAACCACTGGATTACCGGGCCGCCATTTGAATCAATTAATAAAGTAGTAAGAGTAAATAAAAATAATTAAAAAAAAAAAAAGAAGCTGAAATTATGTATGCCGGCTAATGATCATATAGTATTCCATTTTAATAAATATATGTATTTTTCTGTTCGTTGCTGTTTCATTTTAATGTCTGTCTTCCAGATAGTCTTTTAATAATTGTATTTAATAATATATATTCTTCATCTAAATTTTCTTTCTTTTTATTTTTATTTTTATTTTTTCACTTTATTGCACTTTTTGTCATTTATTTTGGTTTGAGTTTGGTTTTCACTTTAAGGTTTTAAGTCGTGCTTAACTTGTCTTAGTCCTCGCTCACCGGCAGTTGAAAGATGACTGAATGAGCACCGCATGATACCTTTGACCCTGGCAGGCGAACATGAACTTACTTTACATAACGTGTTTATTTAGAAAGGGACAACTTGGACGCAGCGTCTCATAAATAAGAGAGTGCAGTCTCGCAGAGGCTGATTGTGGTCAAACGTGCCCGGCGCGTCTACTAATTTAGCAGAAAAGTGACGCATGCGGACGGCAAAGTGACGCACGGGGGCTGGAATAAATTAGGATTAAAACCCGGACGGATTTTCTTGCTTCGTTTGCCTTTTCCGTGTCACCGTCGGATAGACCAATCAATGCGCTGCGTCGCCGCATTGATTCACTGGCGTTAGCACAAAGTAAACAGCCAAATGGATTCCGGCCCGCTGATGGAACACAATCGGCGAATAATAATGCTCCGTTGTAGTCGTATCGACGGGGAAATTACTAATAAAAAAAAACACATTTACGGCCAGTGTGGGGAATGTTTTTTTTTTTTTTTTGCTCGACTCAGCGTGTGATAATCGAAGCGCTTTAGTTTATTTGGCAATGAAACCAAAAAAGCAGTAGTCAGGCCACACTAAAAGGAGAACGAAAACAAAACAAAAAAACATTGTTTTGAAAAAAAAGAATAGTCATAGATTGAGGATATCAGGTGTGAAATTGCAAGAAGTTCGATTTTTTTTAATTTGCTTCTTTATTTCATTGGGACAGTGCGCTTTAATCGACACAAGAATAAACAAAATGTCAATGCGCCGCCGGACTTAGCATAAATGCTGGTTGTCAGCCGTAGTCCCAAGGCAGGTTTCTTCACATAAACAAAACACAAACTTTTGACAGAAAATAACAAAATAATATAATACAGGGCGGCCCGGTGGTCCGGTGGTTCGCGCGTTGACCTCACAGTGCAGAGGTCCCGGGTTCAATTCCAGCTCCGACCTCCCTGTATGGAGTTTGCATGTTCTCCCCGGGCCTGCGTGGGTTTTCTCCGGGTGCTCCGGTTGCCTCCCACATTCCAAAAACATGCACGGCGGGCAGATTGAACCCTCCAAATCAGGGGTGGGCAAACTTTTTGGCTCAGGGGCCGCATTGACCTTTAAAATTTGACAGAAGGGCAAGGTCAGCACGAGCTATGGCGTTTGTTGACAGTCCATATCAAACATCAACACAACAAAAGCATGAAAGTACTGTATTAATATACTTTTTTTTAAATGACAACAGTGTTGTTGATGACCTATTTTAGCCTGTGCATTGCTGCAGATGGGTTGTGATCAGACCAGTAGAAGTAGAGCGATACAGAGGTCCTCGGTGGTCGAAAAGACCCCCTCCATTTTCTGCAACTTCAAGTCAATGCGCCACCTGGCGGTGAAAGGCCTGTCATTACAAGTCCAATTGAAATGAATGCAATCATTCACATCGAACCTTAATTGTGGACCAACCTTCGGCGGGCCGTATTAAAAAGACCAACGGGCCGGATTCGGCCCGCGGGCCGTAGTTTGCCCACCTCTGCTCCAAATTGTCCCGCGGTGCGAGTGTGTGTGTGCCCTGCGATTGGCTGGAAACCGGTTCACGGTGTCCCCCGCCTTCTGCCCGGGGATAGGCTCCAGCAACCCCCGCCACCCCTATCCTTGTGAGGATAAGCTGCTCGGCAAATGGATGAATGGCAACACAACACATAGGACGCAGACAGTCGTGCCATCTTAACCGTTTTTTTCCGCGTACGCTTTGTTGTTTGAAGCGGTTCTCCATGAAGGAGAGAATCAAAGTGGCCTTTCACCGGTGGATCAGAGACGTAACGCTCAACATGTGCTAAGCTAAGTTGGAAAGTCAACAAGAAGCTGCCGTGTTTTGTTAAGCGTATAAGTAAAGATGTATTGCATTGTATTGGACTCTATTTGTTGTCATAAAAAGCATTAGGAAAAAGCAAGTTTCCACATTTTTTAAATTATTTTATTTTATTTTTTTTACAGCAACTAGTACAAAAACTGAGATAAACGTTTGAAAACCTTTACAAAAAGTCTTTACAAGCATTATTTGATGCCGCTAAAGAAATAAATTGCAGTACTCCAAAAAAAAAAAGTTGTATTATTTCCAGAATAAAGTCTTAAAATTGCGAGAAATTTGTGGTTATGCTCTGACAAAAGTAATAGAAGTTGGGGGGGTGGGGGGGGAGTCTACTTTAAGCCCTGCCATTTCCATTTTCCCGCATAAGGAGCCGTAGCGTCTCACTGATTTTACTTACTTGTGCTGTGAGTTAAGATGCAGGCTGTGAGTGGGAACGCTGCATTTTCCAAACAAATCCATCACCACCGGCAGCAGAAACAGCCGCTTGGTTATTCATGAGTTACCCAGAGGACAAATGAACGCACACCTTTCTTGTTGGTGTGTTGTCCAAACGGGGACGCCGCAACCCCGGAAGGCTCCCAAACCTCGCTCAATTCTATCGATGACGCGTTCAAATCCGAGCCAGTGACGGATGGAATCCATCTTGGTTGCTGCTCAAATATTATCGTAATGGCCATCAGGGCATATGACAAAATGTCTGCTAAGTCAGGGGTCCCCAACCTGCGGTCCGTGGACCGGTACCGGGCCGCAGCCTATTTGAAACACAGACCAGCGAGCTGTTAGCCTTCCCCGCGTAAGCATTAGCAGTTTCGTCGCTAGTAACTAGCGGGCAGCCAGTAAGTAGCAGTGATGCTAACGGCGTACGCCCTAAGATCATAACTTTAGTAGTATGATGTTTCTTCGTGATTCATTGTGCTATTGTACTCGACATTTGTCGTACAATAGGTGAATCGCGTCCTCACTGGAGTGAAACGTATCGGAATTACTTTGAACCCAACAAACAAGCTACCTGTATTAGCGTCTTAATATTTGTACGCAGTATAGCAGAATTTGTGTTGTGTGTGTGGGGGGGGGGTAGGGGGGGGGGGCAAATGAATAGCATATGTCCACGAAAAAGAGGCACTGGAAATTCACGGAAAAAAAGCGCATCTCCTCCCAGCGGTTGGAAAGTCCGATTACTATCCATGAAATAGCAAAGACGTCTGTTTCACTTGGAAGTCAGGAAGCCACAAGACATGATTAATAGCTAGACAAAACGTTCAAACCGACGACGTTTTGCACGACATTGACTTTTATTTTTCTTGAAGAAAAAAAAAAAACATTTAATTGGGATTTTTAAGTGTCGGCTACTTTTCCGCACCTTTTCCTTCTCCTTCGCTCCACATGTGCCACCCACATCGCCGGGCTATAATACGGGATGTGGACTTCCCGGGAAAGGAAATGTGGTCTGTACTCGTCTTGGCTAATAAACTTTGACTTGGTTTATTTTCCCTGCGTATTTTATGTCGTCTTGAAATGATGATGTCATCTTTTTTATTTCTTTTTCATACGCGAGACATGGAGCCTCTTTTTGATCGCAGAGAAACAATTGTTCACGCAGGAGGTCCTGGATGTTGATAAACGCTAGCTTGTTAGCTTACAGGAGTCCTGTGGCATGTTTTATTTAGAGCTGTAATCAGGGGCCTCCATTTTATTTTTATTTTTTGCCCCTTTTTTTTTGCTATGGACTCCTGTATGGGCTTCAAGATGCTTTTGAAATGAGCAACAACTTGATTGTGGTGACTTGGAAAAGTAATGAATGTGTCGCCAATTCCGAGGAGAACTTTTTGGATCTTAATTGGAAAAAGGAGGGGGGGGGGCTGATTCGCCAGTAAAAATTGGTGTTCACAGCGAGGTTAAGTCAGATTGCTTTGACTTCTAAAGTAGCTTTCTCTCCCTATACACACACACACACACACACACACACGCTTAACTGTGATTTAAGTGGATGTAATTTGACGGGAGAATTTCTCCCGGCAGCTTGCTGATAAGGAATTGCGCTATTATCAATGGGAATGAAAGAAAGATGGAGCGGGAATGTACACTTTGGGGATCAAGTTGAACAGTGGAGTTTTTTTTTTTTTTTTGCAAAAGTCCTTCTCATAATTTCGCCGTCTGGAAATAGTTTGCATGTGTGTGCGTGGCAGTGGCACTCCAAATCAATTGGGGATGGTGACACAAAGGGTGGAAATTGTCTCTGTTGGGATGCCGAAGAGATCCTTGTAGTATTTTATTTTCCCCATTCCCTGGCTTATTTCGGCCATCTCATGTCAGTTTGTTTTGAAAAAAAAATGATGGTGTGATACGTGGGTGTCACGGTGGTGGATGATGAGTGGCAGCCGTGATCGTTTTTCATGCAAGCAGATTTTCCGAAGGCAACTGTTGTTTTGACATTATTTACACAACGATGGTTCATGCTTCCTGTGTGGCGTTTGCACGTTCTCCCCCGTGCCTGCGCGGGTTTTCTCCGGGTATTCCGATTTCCTCCCACGTTCCAAAAACATGCACGACAGGCTAATGGAAGACTCCAAATTGTCCTGAGGGATGATTCTGAGCGTGAATGATTCTTCGTCTTTGCGTGACCTGCCATTGGCTGGCGGCAAGTTTGGGGTGTACCCCGCATACTGCCCGGAGGCAGTTGGGATTGGCTCCAGCATGCCCGTGACCCTCGTGAGGATAAACCGTTTAGAAAATGGGTTCGTGGAGAATCTTGTCGTGAGAAAGTCAATGACATGCACGAGAAATGTGTCTTCGTAATTTGACCACGAAACTCGAATGACTCCGACCAGTTTCGCTAAGCCACAATTTGGTAGAAATGTCACTTATAAATAGGCGCACAAAAAAAATCTCAGCAATTCATTCCTTTTCAGGGGGGCTGTCAAAGACAAACAAGTTGCACCAATTTTAACTACAAAATTAAATTAAATTTTACAAAATTTTAACCGTCTGGTGTTTCTTTTGATTTTTTTTTTGGAATTAGTTTTCATTCTTCTTTGAACGCTTCAAACTCCTACGGACATGGAGTGTGTTGATGGAGTCAGCAAACGCACCACGCGGAGAACCAAAGTGAAATTGCGGCTTATCTTGGCCTCCCCTCAGATAAACGGTGTGTCTCGAGACCACCTGGAGCCTGCCATCTTGTCTTTCATCATTGCCTGCCAATGCATTTCATTCTTATCTTAGGCTGCCCTTCTTTGGCTTTCTCTCTCTCTCTCTCTCTTGCTCGCCCTCTTCTTCTTCTTCTTCATGTTGACTCCTGACGAACTAATACATCATTCAGTGCACTTGAACATGCTCAGCTCTGACTGTAACGGCCCCCGTTGACTCTAAAATAGACATCAAGATAACTTTCCTTTGTTCCCCCGCAGTCCTCTTATTTTTTTTTTAAATTCCCATCGACGTGGACGAAACTCCAAGATTCACTTGATGTGTCCAATCGGTTCTATTTGCCGCTCAGGCAGCAGGTTTTCAATTGGTTACTTCATTTGAAATGTTGGTTCAGGCTTTAGCCTCGTGGAACTTGACCTGCTTGATTTGCTTTCGCGGGCCACATAAAATGTTGTGGCGGGCCAGATGTACCCCGCGGGCCTTGTGTTTGACACATGTTATAAAATAAGAGGAAAGGATCCCTTAACATTGGAGACGTTGCGCTGTCGTGGCCCACGAGTGGAATACAAACCATCCCAGTTAAATGTCAAGCTCCTGGTCCTGAAGGTCACTGCGGCGGGGTGGTTGGCGCTGGCCGTATGTCCACCGCAAAGATATACAATACAAAGAGTAACCTCCAAGTGGTGATTACCTGGAGAAATAATGGGCTCAAAGTTCACGGATCTCTCGGTGCAGCCCGTCGTAATTCATCAGAGGCGATGTCGCGCAATCGCCTCGGCGGGATAAATAAAATAGCGTCGCGGTGGAGAGTAAGATAATAGCCGCTAAAGCAAATCACTTTAAAATGGGTGTTGTAGGCATTACTGTTCCACTCTGGTCCTGTAGGTGGCGTTATTTTATTGTCAGCTCTGTGGGTGGTACAGTATGTTGCTAGTGGACCTCCAGGAATTGCTAGCAGGCTCGTGGCGGTTGCTGTTTGACTACTAAGTGATGCTAGCATAGCACCAGGAGTTGCTAGCAGACCTCAAAGAGATTTTAGTGGACCATCAAAAGTTGTGTTTTGTTATTTTTATACTGGATGTGTCGGAGTCCTTCAGGACACATGTCAGAGACCACAATAAAAGCAGCACACTTTTACTGAGAGAAAAGGGGCAATAAAAACACAGAACGTGGGGTCAGTGGATTCGGCCTGTGCCGTGAGTAGTGAACATAATGACATGAAAATAAGACTTGTTTCACCAACGGGACAAAATAAGCCTACGCCCCCCCCCCTTAAAAAATACTATATACTAGACTTTTAGATGGTGACATTACATCCACAAGGTAGACGAGGTCACAAGTTTTACAAAAGCTTTCCAGTTGATAGCGTAGCACCACAAGAGTTGCTAGCACAAATACAAGGAGCTGCTAGCATTTGGTGACTAATGGTGGTTGCGAGAGGACGAATAAAAATCAATAGCAGACTACCAGGGCTTGCTAGCGAACCTAAAGAACTCGCTAGCAGACAACAAGCAGTTGACAGTGGAATTGTTAGCGGACTAACGGAGTTGCTCACAAACCACCGGTGGCCCGCCAAGAGTTGCTAGCAGACTGAATCGCTAGCTGAATCGCTAGCGAAACACAAAGAGTTGCTAATGCGTGAGGATGTTTGGAGCAGGCGAAGAAAAGTTGCTTGCGGACCACCGGGAGCTTCTAGTCCACTCTGAAGTCTAACTTAGTCCGGAGCACCTGACAAGGGGTCGTCTAAATTCACAATCATGATCATATTTGTCCGGCTATCTCTTTCATTTCATGATTAGCACTTAAAGTCATGAGACAAAACACGTCGCGTCGACCTCCCTTTTCCCTGTTGTCGTTTTTCATCCCTGGTGAGATGTTCTCTAAGGCGGGTGTTTATTTTCTATCCAAGCTTCGCTCGCCTCGGAATATAATGACGTGTCTGCTGCGCTTGCCTTTTTTTAGTTTCCCTGTGAAACTGCCCATGAAATAGACAAGCGGTCTCCGCGGAGAGAGAAGATTGAAGCACGACTGCGGGCAAATGATGGAAAGTGCAAAGTGTGAAAAAGATTTGATTTTCATTTATTTTTTTTTTTCTTGGACAGTACTCTCATCAACGTTGATGTTCTCGCTGACATTTTAAGCCATCTTCTTTCGACGCCGCTTCAGGGAGCACGGCTTACGTGACTCCATTTCAGTTGTATTCTCAATAACAAAATCAAAACGTTATCGACTGTTTCTTTTTTTTTTTGTTGTTGTTTCCATTTTCTATACGGCATACGTACAGCTCTCGCAGTCCGAGCCGGCAAATCCTTTAATAGCCATGATAGCAAGGAAAACAATTACATTTGTCCTCAGGACTTTATTCTCAAGCGGCTGTGAGACTTGGTGAAGCAGCATGTGGCTCGTTGTCCGACGTTATTTTCGCACGCTATGACCCTTGCAAACAATTGTTTGTTTGTTGTGTCGTTGTTTTATCCATTTAATGGTGACTCAGAGGAGCGAACGGCCAAACGTTTGTTCCCCCCCCCCCCCACCAATATGTGCATCTTATCACAAACTCGGTGCGTGTCATCAAAAGTAACTAGTGCAATGCGGCACGGCGTCGTGAGAGCAAATCTACTTACTCCGAGTATGAGTAGTGTGTATTATATTTACGCATCCCCCCCCCCTCCCCCCAAGATTACTCAAGTAAATGTCAGTGAGTGAGTGGAGCGCGTTACTACCCAGCTCCGATCGCAGAGCCCATACAGCGAGCGGTTTAGCAACCATGACACATACCTGTTATCAAGTCGAAACAACGTAATTGATAATCCATCCAATTAATCATCTATCAATCTTTTATCAATATTGAGCCTACCTTTGTTTTATTGGCCTCAAAGGATGATCTCGTTGAAGACTTAATACCGAAACTCACATGGTCGGTGGATGAAACTGGCGACAGGGGCTACGCTTTTGTCTCACTTTTCGGGCCACCTCTTTCGTGGAATTCCTCTTTAAAATGGCTACTTCAGCCCCCCCCCCCCAAAAAAAATCTCTCACTTCATCTGTTGACGTGTTCCCCCAATATCTTGTCCATCAGTCAAGCTCCAGATATATCCCCCCACGGCCCCCACCCCAATTCTCCAAATCCCCAGTTTTTGGGAAAGTTGAGGCTCTCGAAAACGCGAGACTAAATAGCACTCAGCAGAGCGCCATCAAGGACGAAGGAACAAATCAAAACAATGTCAAATATGACAAGAAAAAAAAAATTACTTTTGGCATAAATATCAAGATTTCGAGGTTACGAGTGTATGTCATCATGAGGCCGCTTGACGTTTAGTGTTAAGTATAAATAAAATAAAATAAAATAAAATAAGTCCAGTGGTTAGCACGTGGGATTCACAGTGCAGAGGTAGCGGGTTCGATTCCAGCTCCGGCCTCCCTGTGTGGAGTTTGCATGTTCTCCCCGGGCCTGCGTGGGTTTTCTCCGGGTGCTCCGGTTTCCTCCCACATTCCAAAAACATGCGTGGCAGGCTGATTGAACACTCTAAAATTGTCCCTAGGTGTGAGTGTGAGCGTGGATGGTTGTTTGTCTCTGTGTGCCCTGTGATTGGCTGGCAACCGATTCAGGGTGTCACCCGCCTACTGCCCGGGGACGGCTGGGATGGGCTCCAGCACCCCCCGCGATCCTAGTGAGGATTAAGCGGTTCAGAAAATGGATGGATGGATGGATGGAAGTTACCGGATTCACCCAAAACTCAGTTGATTCCATCGTATCGGTTCTCCGACTGCAGCTGACTCGGAATGATTCCGTTTTATCGGTTCACCGACTCGATTTAGCGGATTCGGAAAATGGACTCGGATCCACTTACCAGAGATGGGACAAAGTCACCGGGGTGCGAGTCGCAAGCGAGCGCCCCCAAGTCGTGACGTAAACACACACACTCTGCATCGGGAATGAAGCGTCGGGGTGTTACTTGTGCATGCTTCCCCGCGCCATTCTTGCAGTGTGAGCTTGACTCATGTTTTTGCCCTTTGCGAGGTGAAAGACAAACATGGCGCTGGCATCTGTTTATTCCAAACAGCCCACAGCATGACACGCGCACACACACGCACGCGCGCACACTAGCAAGCACAAAAAGATCCCTTTTCTGTTTTTCATCTACTCGCACTGACAAAAAAAAAAAAAAAAAAATTAAAAAATGCTTTGCCGCATCCTCCCGAGGAACCTCGCCACGTCGGCGTGACAAGTGGCATCTCACCTCGTTACCTCGCTAATTAAAGCTAATGCACTCGACTTTTCTCGACGACTTCGCCAACAGCCCGCAGCTGCCGGGGAAGGAGACAATGGAATAAAGTGTCAAAAAGAACAAAGCGCCGCGTCGTGGCGTTTGACGTCTCAGACGCAAGAGTAACAATCAAGACAATATGGCCAATTAGCGGCGGCAGAACTGCATTTTCTCAAACGTGGTTTTTTTTTTTTTTGGTCTTTGCCCTTAGTTTCACTCGAGGAACAATCGAGAAGAAACCAGGCTTCATTAGAAACCATTCATGCATGGCAAAAGACGTTGGCTGAGCCGGATTGTCATTTGGTCACGTACGAAATAGAAAAAAGAAGCAAGCATTTTTAGAAACACTGCTCATTTGCTGATTTGCTTGAATGCGATCACTTCAGAGTAATCTTTTTTTTTTCTAACGTTCCACGGAGTGCTTTTTTTTTGTGCAAAAAGTGAAAAATCCATATTCTTAATCCATCAATGGGCAACATGACAAGAAATGCTAAATGCTGCATCACAATATTGCGCGTGATTGTGGATTCATGATATGGTGCCGCCATGCCACGATGGCCGAAGCCTCCAGCCCAGTGACGACTCTGCCTGGTTGAAATACTTTTTGCTCCATTTCATCATTATTCTTTTTTTTTTCCTCTTCAAATGAGATGCAAGTAATGCTGAGAGTTTTTTTTTTTTTTTACCTTCGTCCAGCATATTCCCACAATGGCACCTCATTAGGGAGACTATGTGCACGATGTGGCAGGCACAATAAACGTTTTTCTTTTGGACTGGCTTCTGCTACGCTAAAAAAATAAAATTAAAAAATTAAATAAGGAAAAATGTAGACTTTTCCCCAAATCACAGAGCAAAAATAAGTCCCTAGCAGTCATTTTTGCTCTGGAGATATTTAATTTGATGATGTTGGAATTTAAAAAATGAGCACAGACAATTGATTATGGTGATAGCCAACTGAGTGCTTCATCAACAGATTTTTCATTCATTCATTTATTCATTCATTCATTCATTCATCTTCCGAGCCGCTTGATCCTCACGAGGGTCGCGGGGGGTGCTGGAGCCTATCCCAGCCGTCTTCGGACAGTAGGCGGGGGACACCCTGAATCAGTTGCCAGCCAATCACAGGGCACACAGAGAAGAACAACCATCCACGCGCCCAATCACACCTAGGGACAATTTAGAGCGTCCAATCAGCCTGCCACGCATATTTTTGGAATGTGGGAGCAAACCGGAGCACCCGGAGAAAACCCACGCAGGCCCGGGGAGAACATGCAAACTCCACACAGGGAGGCCGGAGCTGGAATCGAACCCGGTACCTCTGTACTGTGAAGCCCACGTGCTAACCACTGGACTACCGGGCCGCCAATCTGGTAACTTGAGCCGATAAATCGGTCAGACTAATTAAAACAGTTCATCAATACTACCTTTACTCGTTTTGAATTATATGTTTTACAAAGAGACTATTAACTCTTATCGGTGAACATATCCATCCATCCATCCATTTTGCGATCCGCTTGATCCTCACAAGGGTGGCGGGGGCTGCTGGAGCCTATTCCAGTCGTGTTTGGGCAGTAGGCAGGGGGACACCCTGAACCGGTTGCCAGCCAATCGCAGGGCACACAGAGACCAACGACCATCCACGCTCACATTCGCACCGCGGGACAATTTGGAGTGCTCAATCAGCCTGCCAGGCATGTTTTGGAATGCGGGAGTACCCATAGAAAACCCACGCAGGCCCCGTACAAACTCCACACGCCAAGGTGTGAACTCTCCTATTTTGACAATTGCGAGTCCCAATTGCGTCAGTGAACTGTTAGCACCGAATCGCCCGATCAAGTCCAGTATGCTAACTGAAGCCGGCGAATCGTTTCACAATTGAATCATCAAAGTCTGCCCTAACTCGAGTCAGTAAACCAAGACAATGGAATCACGTTGAAATCCGGGTTGTCGCCAGTGACCCCCATTAAGGCCAGTGAACAGAAGCGACCGGCGCTAATCGCCAATGAAGTAACTCGTGCTAGTCCGCCGCATTTCCAGGAACTCAACTAATTGGAGTCAGTGAAGTCGTAAGGCCAAATTATCGGAGTCCGTGGGAACATTTTTTACCTTAATGTTGTATGAAATACTGAATAAAGTGGCGCTTCCGCGCTGAGCTCGAGATTTAACGCCCCCCCCCCTTGCAGTGGCTCTCAAGGTCAAAAGGGTTACAGGCGGCTCTTCAAGATGGCAATCGAGTTTCCAGGAAAGGCGCTTATAGAATTTTTTTTTTTTTTACCCTCTTTTAGAAATCTCTTGAAGGTGTCTCGCCTGAGAGAAGAAGCTTAAGATGAAGATGGAATATCATCGCCGTGGGACTCCCCAATCTGCTTTAGTCATTCCGTGACCCACATTTGCACACCGGGATTGGCTTTATTTTTAGCTTTAAAAAAAAAAAGGAGGGGGGGGGAGGGGGTTGTGCGTGTGTTTGAGCAAAAGTTGAGGTGTACTCTTCAATAAAAAAAAAAGTAGTGGCAATAATTCAATATTGAGGAAGAGTTCGGGATCTTCTGATGGACTGTTAAACAAATTTTGCAATGCGGCGTATTTGAAGGGAATTGGAAAACCGTCTGACTTCCCACCAGTAGGGGGCGCCTATTAATCTTTCCACTCGAGCACCACCAAATTGGCCCTAAAATGGCCACCTTCAAAACAAAATGGCAGACTTCCTGTCTCATATGCTGCGTGGCTTCTTGAGACTTTTTTTTTTTTAATTGGGTCGAATCATGACAGAAACGGTTACTAAAGTTCATTTTGCTGACTGAAACTGGTATCAAGGTGATGTTTTAAGATAAGATAAGAAAAGCTTTATTTGTCTCAGAATGGAGGAAATTCCCAATTTACAGCAGCAAAATTATGAAAGGGAGAAAGACAAAAAAGATTTGGTCAAATTTAAAGACAGAAATGCCCCCAAACGTGTCGTGAAAAATCCTCAAAGCAAGCGGACCTCGGAGGCTCTGCGGCTCTTTGTCAAGCGCAGGAACCATGAAAAAAAAAATAAAAGAATTTAAGAAGAAGGTCCGACACTCTGACTAGCTGCAAAAAGCGCATCCGGCGTAGCTCGCGGTGACGATCAATTTCGGAGGGCACGACTTTTTCGCTCGCTTGCCCAATAATCCCTTTAACCTACTTTCAACCTCACCGCAATTTCATTTCCCCGACTGCTGAGCGCACTTTCGACGTCCCCATTTTTCACGCTGCTTTTTTGGGGGGGGGAAAATATGTTTTCTAACACTTCTATTCGCCTCGTTTCATTGCTTTTAACTCCACTGCAAATAACCGGAGCCAAGTCACAGCTGCTCGCACTGATTCTCAAAGTGGGAACTGCCAGACTCCTACTGGTCCGCGAGCCACTCGTGGCGGTCAACTACAACGCCCCCCCCCCCCCCCCCGTCTCGTATCCACTACTAGTAGTCCGCTAGCAACTTGTGGACCGCTAACAACTGCTGGGTAACAACTTCTGATAGTTCTACTCCCAATGGGCTGCTACCAATTTCTGGAGGTCTACGTGCAATTCCCGGTGCTAGTAGACCTCCAGAAATTCCTTCCACGGTTGGTTACAATGGTTGATATTTCTCGAAGACTACTTACGAACGTGTCTTCATACGAAATTTTCAAGTTACAAAACGCTTCAACAGGAAAATATTGCCTCTTGTTACGAAAAGACATTTCGAGATACAAAAGGTAAAAAAAATACAGCGTGGGCTGCTACTCGCAGCTCCCGAGTTTCCTGAACGCAACATACTTCTAGCTGCTTTGCCATTGGCTACTACCGAACATCATCCTGGCATCCCATTGGCTAAGAGGGACATTGAATGAATGCGTGCAGATAGATACATAGCTCGTGATGTGTGGATGCAGCGTTCAGCAGTTCTTTACACAACGCCAGGCATAAACCACTTCTGAGAGAGAAAGTGAACTAAAGAGGGCAAAAAACGATGAGGACGAAAAGTTAATCACTGATATTCTTGACTTGATATTCTTGTGTTTTTCACATGATGCACAACTCTCATTTATTGCGCAATCATCTCATTGTAACATCTATTTGTTCCATATGTTGAAGCATTTTTACATTTCATAAAACATTGACGTCTGAATTTTGCCGGGCTTGGAACGGATTAGGGCATTTACATGGAAAACGCGTTTCTACTTAATACATTTCTTCGAGATTAAATTAATTTGGGAAGAAGAGGTCCCACTGTATGATTTTTCAAAACAAACTTGTCGGATGAACGCGGTTCGTTGTTGTTGCTGTTTTGGCATCGCATGCAGCATCTTGAATGCTGCGAGGTTTCCAGGAGGTTTTACGTGCGTAATAAGCAGCGGCTCATGACTCAGCCGGCTAATGTTGATGACCAAAGAGAGCGGGGAGATAAACATCTGGCTCTTTGAATCGTTTGTGTGCATGCTGGCGTTTTAATATCAAGCCTATTACGGTTAGGGGCTGATTTTGTGATCCTGGCGTTGCTGATGAACCATTATGAGCGGGTACGGAGCAAAATCAACTTGAAAAAGAGTCTGCATTTTAGAAAGAATCTGACGCCGTATTGCCAGTGCCGTTTTCACATGCCGTGAGATGTACGGGAATGACTGCTGCCAGCCCACTTCAAATGGGTCTTTGATTTCTCTAGGCTGGCTTTCCTTGTAACGGGTCCTTGAAATCAGGGCACTCGGGCTTTTAGATCGGCAATAATGGGAAAATGTCTGCCTAAACGCCAAACAAGATATAAATGCATGATTTGCGCGATTATTGCCCTAAACTAATTGCCGTAACATTTCCGCATCACCCAAAAAATGTACACTTGTCTGTATCTGAAGAAAAAAAATTATTCATGATGCCGTTTCAATTTTAAAAAGAGAATAAAACATGACACGGATGCTTCTTTAAATCCAGATATAGCTCGGCAAACAAACCGAAGAGACGCACAGGACAAGGGGGAGGCATAAACTACACAGCAATAAAAATGAAAAAAACAATCCTCACAAAGGCAGCATTGTGTTGTTGACATGTAGCAAAAGAGGACTTCCAGGGGAGCTTCATCGAATCCCGGGCGAGGCTGTCGAGACCCGAATACAAACGTGAAGAACCGAGACAGCGCTGTGTAGCGTCGGCGCTACGTACACGCATTTAACAAGGCATTTGTCAGCAGGCTGCGCGCTCTCTCCCGAGGCCCGTGTTGTCGGGGAAGGGCTGCGGATAGGACAAATAATCAATCACGCCGCACAACAGCCCGAGGAGGAGCACAATCGGCACAGAAATCTTCCCGGCGCGTCAATGTAGCCCCGTTTGGAGCTCGGCAAACTTTCTTTGACCAAAGTCAGAAGGTTAGCACAAAGTCGCCTAGCGTAGCCTAGCGTAGCGTTGCGTTGCGTTGCCTTGCGTAGCGTAGCCTAGCGTAGCGTTGCGTAGCCTAGCGAAGCGTAGCGTAGCCTAGCCTAGCGTAGCGTTGCGTAGCCTAGCGAAGCGTAGCCTAGCGTAGCGTAGCCTAGCGTAGCCTAGCGAAGCGTAGCCTAGCGTAGCGTAGCCTAGCATAGCCTGGCATTTTGGCCGGTACTGAAAATGTGTTTTGTCTTCAACAAGTCACACACTGTCCTGACAAAACGTGTTTTTATTTTGGTCGAATGGCACTAGCAACGGCGCCTCACTCGTCACATGACACTGCACTCAAATTTGTAAGCAAATTTGTGGTTGGTTTTTGCTCTTTTTGACTTGAGTGAAGATTAGCAGCAAGCGCCGAGGAAACAAAGAAAATAATAAACGTTGCATCTTTTTCCTTGCTGCGATGTCGTGTTGGAAGCGGCATATCACGCACCGACTTGACGAAAAGAATGATATTCCCGCGTTATGCGCGCACCGCCATTTTAATCTCATTTTCATTCCATCGTTTGCTCTTATGTTGGCAAATTTCTCCCAATTTTTTTATTTTATTTTTTTTCGGAGTCTAGCAAGGAAACAAACGGCACACCTTGCGCTATCTAGAATAACCACCGCTACACTGTCATTTTTAAAAGGACGTCGCGGGTGCCTGATGTGAGGACTCGGAGGCTTGTTGCCGCGTGCCGGGTCCCTGCGGAAATTCTGCCGGTGTCGTTGCCGGTTACGAGCGCGCGAGTCTTTTGTGTCTCCACAAAGCAGCCGCGCGAGCGGCGGAGCGCGTCGCATTTGTCAAGTCTTCCCTTTTCTTTGTTCTTTGGCGGGATGCAGCCGGACGTATCCGATGACTGACTCCCCTTTGAAGAAAAAGCAAAAAATTTTAAGCGCTCGCCAGCTCAGGAGAATCTAATCAAATAAATAATTTGGTTGAGGGGATTAGCGCCGTGATCTCTTTTACGCAAACAAATAAATCGAATTTCTTCTGACTTTTCTCACCTAGGAGATGAAGAAGGAAGAGAGATTTCCCTGTGCTGTCAAAGGCTCAGCCGAACAAATCCAAGTGAAAAAGTCCAAAAGTGAAATTATTTTTGCCGAAAAGTTTCAATCGGTGGAATAAAATGAATCTTAAAGCTGAACATATTGAGTGTAAATAATAACAAACAAACAACAACAACCCCCCCTCCCCCCCAAAAAAAGTTAACGTGACTTCACTTGACTTTTTTTCTTTGCTTCTTGGGTTCACCTTTGTCATGTTCACCCAAAAAAAAGCCAAATTTGCAGATTTGCACATTGTCCGAACATTTTTTTTTTTTTGTAATGTGACTTGTGAAAATATTTTTACCGAAAAAAATAATGTTCGGACAATGTGAAAAAAATAAAGACAATTCAATGATTTTGAACATTACCAGATGAAATTCCTGCTTTAGTGGGGCATTTATTTCATTGTCTTTTTTAAAACTCATTTAAATAGTGACTGAGGCGGCCCAGTAGTCCAGTGGTTAGCACGTCGGCTTCACAGTGCAGAGGTACCAGGTTCGATTCCAGCTCCGGCCTCCCTGTGTGCAGTTTGCATGTTCTCCCCGGCCCTGCGTGGGTTTTCTCCGGGTGCTCCGGTTTCCTCCCACATTCCGAAAACATGCGTGGCAGGCTGATTGAACGCTCTAAATTGTCCCTAGGTGTGAGTGTGAGTGCGAATGGTTGTTCGTTTCTGTGTGCCCTGTGATTGGCTGGCAACCGATTCAGGGTGTCCCCCGCCTACTGCCCAAAGACGGCTGGGATAGGCTCCAGCACCCCCCCGCGACCCTAGTGAGGATCAAGCGGCTCGGAAGATGAATAAATATTGACTGAAGCTAGCTGTGCTTGTCCTCGAAATGCATCACACAACGTAAAACCGATGAAAGGGTTTTTGTTCACGACAAACTAGACGTTGGTGTCTTTCATCTCGTCCAGCGGAGCAAAAAATACATAAAAAATGCTACGTGGGCACTGATCAATCCTTCTCTCTTCTTCTTTTTCTTCTTCTCTTCTTGATCATATTGACAAACGAGTCACACGGCGAAGCAAAGAGGAACGTTGTCAGGATGGACCTCATTGGACGAATCCGGTGAGCTCCGCTTGTACCAACACTTTCGGTGTTGCGTATCTAACAAGTCTACACACCCCTGTATAATTGTCAAGTGTTTGGAACAGCTGAACTTTATTTGGGGTTAATAAAAGACACTTGGTACCAGGCCGCACAGAGAGCAAGACCGGGGGCATCTCCTTTCTCCTCCCCTTTCCTCTCATCCCTTTTTATTCTTCTCTCAAACCTTGCCTGCCTTTTTTTCTTTGTTTTGGAGTAGACAGCTGGTAATATGAAACACACACACACACATTCGGTGGAGGTACATCCGTCTGCGTTAAGGCTCATTACGCGTCACGACAGATCCTTCCAAACATTTTAATTGTGGCTTTTATGATAATTTAAGATAAGATAAGCTAAGAAAACCTTTATTAGTCTCGCAATGGAGAAATTCCCAATTCACAGCAGCAGAGATATGTCTCATTACTTTTATTCACAGACTCCATTAGAGTCCTTTCCTGTGATTACTTTCTTTTTTTTTTCCTACACTCCCCCCTGCAGTCCTTTCTGCCCTCCCACCCCCAAAAATTATTTTTAAAAAAATGTTTTAGTGCTCTAAAGGGCCAGCTTTCATCTCCGCTGGATTAAGGAGCTTTTAAGGACAATTAGAGGGGAAAAGTTTAAGCATCAAAGTATCAAAAACAAAGACAGCCTGTCAGTGATAATGCACATGTTGCGACCGCCAGTTTTAATCTTTTGGCAGGATGCAATCTCAGTGATATCTGGACATTTATTTATTTGCTCTTGAAAGCACAGAGGCGGTTCTGTCAACTGAGCGCACTAAAAACTCATCAACGGGGTAAAACATGACAAGTGCTCACTCGTTGAACCGAAATCTTAATTCATAAGCATTACTGGATCAATGACTGTATTACATATTAGACAATTGTTATTATTGTCTAATATGTAATTATTATTTATGTAATTATTATGTAATATGTAATTATTAATATGTAATTACTAATATGTAATTATTATTAGTAATTATTATGGAATGTGCTGATGAGCTGGATAAAAAAAATGAGGGCGGATTCGGAATGCATGCGGGGAAAAAAATCATTCAGAAAAACTTACTTGCATCTATGATTAAAAAAAAAAAAACTACACGTCTTTTGACCAGTAAAATGTTCATTTGAGTCAAAATGGATTCATTGAAACCTTGAAATTGTCTTTGACATGGACCCTTACGTTGGAGTCCTTGTTTGTGGCGTTTACAAAAACATCTATTTGTCCAAGTCGCCGTTTTCAAAAATGGGAGCGCTATCTCCTGGTTTAAATTGTTTATGAAGAAGATTTTGTGACAAACAAAAAGCCAATTTTTCTGTTAATGAATGAGATTCCTTTTTGTTTGTTTGCAATCTAGTTGCCGATAAAAGTTGGAAAACATCCACCCAAAAAAAAAAAAAAAAGAGTTACATCTGTATCGTTTTCTTCTGGGTGTAAATTTAGTTTTTGTTTTCAGGCTGATGATAAATTAGTGATTTCTCACAGGGTTTGTTTTTTTTTTTTGTTTCCTTCTCACAAATGATGGTTCTTCGGTGTTTGCGCTTCTAGTTAGAATGTCACACGCACGAACGCACGCACGCACAGGCGACGTTGAATATCCGAATTTTCAAGCAATAAATCACAGTTCAAAGTAAACAGAGGATTATATGTGTAACGGCGCAATAAGCGAGTTATTTATTTATATTCGCGTCGAGCCGCCGTAATATTAAACAGCGTGGCCTCTATCCCACCGAGGAGCAAACAATTGGCTCCGTCGGCGAAGACAGAAAAGTGCGCGTTCACGTCAGGGTTCGTTCAAGGTCGCAAATGTTTGCAAGACGTTCGCCAACGATTGTGGTGATTTTTCTTCACGACATGTTCTTAATTTCCTTGCGAGAAGAAAAGTACCGGTGAACATCTGGCGACCATTCGGCAAACAATTGCAACCTGAATCCTTCGCTGCCTTCAAAAACACAATTGTTCGTCGGGGCTATAGTAAATAATCTTCAAAAGAGAGGCTTCAAACGGTAAACATAAAACAGACATTTACATGGTGTGTATTTAAAACTACATACCCTCTGCTAGCTTAATGTTAGCATACAATGGGAAAACGCCATAGGCACATGGGCTAACAGCTAGCACCCGTGTTTCCGTTTTGCTAGCCTTGAAGCAATGGCTAGCTGAACAACATCTCCCACTGTTCTCATATAGTTTTGATCCACAGCAAAGAACATCTAAAAGTCCTGCCGTACTGAGAAACCGGGAGAGGAGCGTAAGTGTGTATTTAAAGCTACATACCCTCTGCTAGCTTAATGTTAGCATACAATGGGAAAACGCCATAGGCACATGGGCTAACAGCTAGCGCCCGTGTTTCCGTTTTGCTAACCTTGAAGCAATGGCTAGCTGAACAACATCTCACACTGTTCTCATATAGTCTTGATCCACTGCAAAGAATATCTAAAAGTCCTGCCGTACTGAGAAACCGGGAGAGGAGCGTAAGTCAGACATTTACATGGTGTGTATTTAAAGCTACATAGCCTCTGCTAGCTTAATGTTAGCATGCAATGGGAAAACGCCATAGGCACATGGGCTAACAGCTAGCACCCATGTTTCCGTTTTGCTAACCTTGAAGCAATGGCTAGCTGAACAACATCTCACACTGTTCTCATATAGTCTTGATCCACTGCAAAGAACATCTAAAAGTCCTGCCGTACTGAGAAACCGGGAGAGGAGCGTAAGTCAGACATTTACATGGTGTGTATTTAAAGCTACATACCCTCTGCTAGCTTAATGTTAGCATACATTGGGAAAACGCCATAGGCACATGGGCTAACAGCTAGCACCCGTGTTTCCGTTTTGCTAACCTTGAAGCAATGGCTAGCTGAACAACATCTCACACTGTTCTCATATAGTCTTCATCCACTGCAAAGAACATCTAAACGTCCTGCCGTACTGAGAAACCGGGAGAGGAGCGTAAGTGGTTAGCTCTTGGCCAGTCCGGTCAATTGTCGAGTCTTAAATTCAAATTAAATTCCCCAAATTTTTGTTGACGTCCTCATTAGCCAGTTAGGACTACATCTACACGAGTGCCGCGGTCATGAGCACGGATGTATGTCTTGCCTTCCGGGCTCTGCTTGTTATGGCAGCACTCATATCTTCTCATTTATATCACGGTTATGCATTTGGTCAACATAATTACAGGATGTCATCCAGCTCTTCAACCTAATGGACATGTAAGGGCCTCCGTATGGTCAAAGTTGGTCTGGCAAAATGGACCGTGCCTCGCGCTGATGGAACAGTGCAATTTGCCCTTTTCAAAAATGCAAAGAAATATGCAGATGGGGGGAAGGACCATCATTTGAAATCACGGGAGGCAATAACAGAGCTCACGCTTTTTTTCTTCTTTCATCAAAGTAAAATGTTGAATTTCCAAGAAATGGGAAGAAGTGAGGTTGTGCGGCAAAGTGGGCTTTTTGGAGCCACAATTACACAGTATGCGCTCCCAACGGCTACAAATGGCAATATCCAATTTCGATACGTCTGCCTGTCGATCAGAGGCCACGTTTTTCAATCAGTGCGTTGATAAATTCTGGCAAAAAAACGGCCAGCGGGTTTAATGTGAGGATTGCTAGTTCTTAAAATGACACGAAAGGTAACATAAAGTGTCATATTTTTGTTTGGGGATGAAAGGCTTTTTTCTTTGGATTCGTGTGTTTCCTCAAAGGGTCAAGCTGGCCACTACCGCTAACCGTATCTTGAAAGCTAGGCGTGTATTTCCACCACCGAAAATCAGGGAAAACTGGGACAAACCCTTTGACAATCCCGTGTTATGAAACTGCAGGTTGGGCCGCGGGGAGCTGGCGGCTAGCAAACGACGCGGCAGATGCTGAATCACTGTCTTGTTTTCCTGCGCAACTGCCTCATTTTTCAAGCGATTAAAAAAAAAATTAATTCCCCCCCACTTTGAGAGAGTTCCCTGCCAGTTCGCCAAAGGTTATCTGTCTGCCTCATCCCGCCGAGCCTGGAGTGATGTGTGACAAACGTCAACTTCATAGAAAGCAGTAGAGGAGGCCCCGAAGATGCCTCCGACATTTTCCCCGCCAGCGAGAATATCAATACTGTCAAAAAAATGTTGTTGTTTTTTTTTTAAAAGACATGATTGTTTGGGCGGACTGACAGCCCCGCTGCTGGGTGAACATTGACACCGTAGTTAGTACACGTGTTGATGTATCGAACGCGCGACCTCCCATCCAGCCTGCTCGACCACACGCTGTCACCGACTGCGCTACGCCAGACACATAACGGTATTTTTCGTTCCGCGGGAAAGAGCAACGACAGGAGATGTCGCAGTGTTATTTTCTGCCCCTTCACTTTTTTTTTTTTTTACCTTCTTAATGATTCATGTCTTTTTCTCTTGCGACAGGTAACTTGTTCAGGTGTCCATTTTTTTTCTTTACAGTTGAAAATCTTTGAATTTGGTTATAAAAACACAACTTACTTTAATGTTAGTACTGTAGTCCCTTTATTTAAATTTTTTTTAAAGCAAAAAATATCAGTCATGAGAGTTACAGCTGAAGTTAATCAGTCTTTTTATTCAAAAGTAACCAATAAATATTGTTATTATAGTTGCAAGTCTTACAGACAAAATTTTTGTTCGATCAAAGTACAGTAAAGAGCTCCTGATTAACATGCTAACTTGTCAGCTCACACCTTCTATTATCTTGTCAATAAAGTCACTTTTAACTGTAAGAAAACATTTTTTTTTTTAATCTGATGAAAATCTTAGAGTCTAAGTTAGATTGCTAACCAGGGAGCAGCCACCAGATAGCTAACCTTCCACATTGTTTGGCTTCGCGTATAAAGTCACTTTGCTAACGCGCAAGTGGCTAATTAGCAAGCTTCCAGTTCCCTTAATTTATCTGAAGTTTTCCGAATCTGAACCTAACCTTTCCCATCCCCGTCCGTGATGTATTCCTTCAAGGCAAAAACCATCTTGTATCTTCCTGTCAGACTCGCTTTTAATGATCTCAAACTCTTGCGTTGAATTAGCACGCTAACCTGCCTATCTTCATTGGAGGAAAAAAAAATCTTACTTCTAACGAGACCCTTTCAAACGAGTGATGTTCATTCTCGCTTGCCGTCATCCTGCTCGTCCTACGCTGTCACTTCCACTTTTCTGCACTGTCACAGTCCCTTTTTCAACATTCTGACATCATTACATCTTATCCTATTATCCTCGCGCTAGCTAATCAGCCACTGTAAACCCTCACGTTCCTCTGACACGTTTCCATTGCGACTTTGGCCCTGTGGATTCATATTTTAATCATGTCTCAGTCCCCAAATGTCGGAGCTGAGATGTCAGCTTCACAGTACGAAGAGCTGGCAGACGTCAGCTTGCTGCCAAAGCAACCGCATGCTTAAGGCATCGGCTCAAGGCTGTAGACCGAACAATCCCCGGCGATGCTCCCCTCTCAGTGACTTGTCTCCAGCCACATCACCACGCATGTCTCTCCGCAGACATGCCAAGGACTGTCAGAATTCCACGGACACTTGCCCATGACCTTCAGCAAACACCTGACAGGTGGTCCCTGGAAACCTCATTTGTGTGTGCTACCGGTAAACAACTAATGAAGAGGCAGGAAGATACAGCGAGAGTGTATTTAAACCCGTGAAGGAAGATGTCAAGTGATTTCCCGTGATAGCTAGCATGTTAGCCAACAGTATGAATTGCTTTCCCGCAATTAAAAATGAGTTAATTCATGTGGGAAAAATCTTGAAGGTAGATGAGAGGCCATTTGGCAGGTTAGCTAGGTAGGTTAGATTACTTTCGAAGTTCAAGTTGATCTGCGGTTAGAATTTAAGTCTCACAAGGCATTTGCGATTTCTATGTACTGAAATGGGGCGGCCCGGTAGTCCAGTGGTTAGCACGTCGGCTTCACAGTGCAGAGGTACCGGGTTCGATTCCAGCTCCGGCCTCCCTGTGTGGAGTTTGCATGTTCTCCCCGGGCCTGCGTGGGTTTTCTCCGGGTGCTCCGGTTTCCTCCCACATTCCAAAAACATGCATGGCAGGCTGATTGAACACTCTGAAATTGTCCCTAGTGTGAGTGCGAATGGTTGTTCGTTTCTGTGTGCCCTGCGATTGGCTGGCAACCGATTCAGGGTGTCCCCCGCCTACTGCCCGGAGACGGCTGGGATGGGCTCCAGCACCCCCCGCCACCCTAGTGAGGATTAAGCGGTTCAGAAAAGGGATGGATGGATTATTATTATTATTGGCGGCCCGGTAGTCCAGTGGTTAGCACGTCGGCTTCACAGTGCAGAGGTACCGGGTTCGATTCCAGCTCCGGCCTCCCTGTGTGGAGTTTGCATGTTCTCCCCGGGCCTGCGTGGGTTTTCTCCGGGTGCTCCGGTTTCCTCCCACATTCCAAAAACATGCATGGCAGGCTGATTGGACGCTCTAAATTGTCCCTAGGTGTGAGTGTGAGTGCGGATGTTTTGTTCGTCTCTGTGTGCCCTGCGATTGGCTGGCAACCGATTCAGGGTGTCCCCCGCCTACTGCCCGGAGACGGCTGGGATGGGCTCCAGCACCCCCCCCCCCCCCGACCCTCGTGAGGATCAAGCGGCTCGGAAGATGAATGAATGTACTGAAATGCTGAACAGCTGGACAGTTGATTTTAGGTTGACGTTTTTGTGACTAATGTACATAGTAGCCAGCAAGATGGTAAAGTAAAACCACTACGAGTGACTTCATTCACCATTCGTCAAATCCGTGCAGAAATGTGACCAGACTGATCCTGGCGCTAATGACAGTCATGGCTGACAAATTCACATCGCGCTCCCCCCGGCATCTGTGGCTTCCTCTTTGGGCGGCAAATTTGTCACGGTTGATTGCTTCGGTAGCGCCATTTAGCAGCCATCTCCATCCTCCCTCCCCTTTACACGAAAATCCATTTCCAGACCCCTTACTGACACATCATCGAAAAATTGCAAGGGCTTCCCAGGAGAGGCTTTGGGGAAGAAGGGTCTGGTTTGACGTTTTTCTTCTTCTGGCGAGATTCATGACGTTTTTATGTACTGTATGTTTCTCCTTGTGCACACATCACAGTGGGAGGTGTTATGTGTGAGAGAGCGAGAGAGATACTTCGACAAATCTTGTAATCCTAAATCCTTCTGGAAGAGAAAAATAGTCCCTCAAAGGCGACAGCTGCTGTCTGCTTAATAAAAAATATTTTTATAGAAAGTGTGACGCCGCTAACAGGAAAAACAAAGGCGGGAATGGGCTTCGGGTGTCGAGAGACGGGAAGCGGTCGTGGTAGCGACAGTCGTTGATTGTTTTCGCCGCTGAAAATATTGACAAGAGCTGACACAGAAATGTCATCTCGAAGCGACAGTCTGACGATTTCAGTTCCACGAGGAAGCCTTGGGAGACAAATGAATAAAAGCAGTCTCACCCGAAACCTTTTGAAACAGAAAAAAAAACCCAGAGAAAAAGTAAAAACATATTTCATATTTAATTTACCAGAACAGGCTGCGCCGTATGATCAGATGATGTCTTTGTGATGCAGTATTTGGCTCATTCTCGTGCGCTACATTCCGAGTCGCTCAGCAGTTTGATATCTGCGACCGCATTTATAAATCTGTAAAATATTATCAGTTCTGGATCATATGAAGGCTTGATGCTAACTCTTGACGCTAAAAAGTACAAAGAAAACAATGGCAACAAAATAATATGAAGAGGTTTTGTAGAGAGTAGACATTCCGGTTAGCTTAGCCTAACAGGTAGTAGCTTAATGTTAGCCTTCGGTGAATTAGCTCACAAGAGCATCGAATTATTTTACGGCTAAGGTATCTTGAACCATGAGATGCTGTGCCCTCTTGATTTTTGATGAATCCACCTCATAATACAGACAGAAAAAAGAAAGTGAGCGATTATTTTCGCTAGCCTTGTTAACTTAGCTCACCGGGGGTGGTAACTCGATTTTTGTCGCAAAATGCGCAATGAGCTAACGGCTTAGCGTGATTCGACCTTGGCTAAATTACCGCGGAAGAGACAAAAAGCGATGCCTGGTTTTGGAGGTGGTGGATTAGCGTTGACGGTTCTGGCTTATACCAAACCCTCTCCCGCCCTTTTTAATTGCCTTTTTTTTTGGGGGGGGGGGGGGAACGTCACTGCGCAGTGCTCCCAACCTCGCCCTTATCAACCAGATGCAGCTTCAGTAAACAGCGTGTGTAATTCCGCGGCGATCCGCGTCGCGGCTGCGGCAGCGATAAGCGGATGTTTGTGGCTAACTTTGTGGATTCACCTCGCTTGGAAGACGGCAAACACGATACGTCTCGGCAAGTGGCTTTCCCAAAGCGTTTAGAAGCGCATAAATTAAACACTCACTTATCCTCACGTCTCTCATTTGCATACGCCGTCGTAAATGCTGCCTGACGACCGTTACCTGGCACGTTTTTGGGGGGGGGCAGGTGGAGACGCTAATGTGCCATTAAAATTTCAGCCGGGGCTCCCGAGCGGTGATTTTCATTTTGATTGAAAGGCTGGTGAGATTCACCAACCCCCCCTCACCACTACCAGCAGCCTTTTCTGTTCAAAATGATTGACGACGCAAGCATCTAAGCTACTATTCACGGGCTTGACGGATTGAGGCCGAGTGAACCGCTCGACAGCTTGTTTATGTTTGTATTTTGCTCGTTTTTCTTCATTAACGCCCGCCAGGCGGTCGCAGGGCACAAATACAGACGAGCAGACCTTCACACCCGTATCCACACTCAGTGGGAGACGTTTCCCACGCTGCCCGCACGCACAGCCCGGTGAGTGTACCGCTACGCCATCGGCGACCCTCAGGGGAAAATGTTCCATTTGATATCGGGTTGACTTAGTCGTCGGAGTGGTATTTCGCTCGTCATTCACGTTACACCGTATGCCAGACAAAAAGGGAAGCGTGGCTTGTCAATCACAATGAGGATGATGTTATTTTGTTGTCATTTTCAAGGTTGACACGGCGGCGTGTCGGTTAAAAGAAGCGGCAGACAAAGGTCACTCGTCATTCCGGGAAGATGTGAGTGATGCCCTTTCTCCCTTTTCCTCCGATGTCCTCCTCCATCGTGAATGACCGACTGCGTTTTTTTTTTTTCGTTTTTCGTCATTGAAGAAACACGACATCTAGCAACCTTTGCTCTCGCCGTATGTTGGAATTGTTTTGGTGGATCAGCCAAAGTCCACCTTTGAATTATTGGAATTTTAGTCTTCAATTTCCAATTTAATTGAAAAAAAAAATAATAATATTCATTCATTCATCTTCCGAGCCGCTTGATCCTCACTAGGGTCGCGGGGGGTGCTGGAGCCCATCCCAGCTGTCTCCAGGCAGTAGGCGGGGGACACCCTGAATTGGTTGCCAGCCAATCGCAGGGCACACAGAGACGAACAACCATTCGCACTCACACTCACACCTAGGGACAATTTACACCGTCCAATCAGCCTGCCACGCATGTTTTTGGAATGTGGGAGGAAACCGGAGCACCCGGAGAAAACCCACGCAGGCCCGGGGAGAACATGCAAACTCCACACAGGGAGGCCGGAGCTGGAATCGAACCCGGTACCCCTGCACTGTGAAGCCGACGTGCTAACCACTGGACTACCGGGCCGCCAATAATAATAATAATCCATCAATCCATTTTCTGAACCGCTTAATCCTCACTAGGGTCGCGGGGGGTGCTGGAGCCTATCCCAGCCGTCTCCGGGCAGTCGGCGGGGGCCACCCTGAATCGGTTGCCAGCCAATCGCAGGGCACACAGAGACAAACAACCATCCACGCTCACAATCACACCTAGGGACAATTTAGAGCGTCCAATCAGCCTGCCACGCATGTTTTTGGAATGTGGGAGGAAACCGGAGCACCCGGAGAAAACCCACGCAGGCCCGGGGAGAACATGCAAACTCCATACAGGGAGGCCGGAGCTGGAATCGAACCCGGTACCCCTGCACTGTGAAGCCGACATGCTAACCACTGGACTACCGGGCCGCCAATAATAATAATAATAATAATAATAATAATAATAATAAATTTTATTTATAAGCGCCTTTCAAGACACCCAAGGACACTTTACAATAACAAATAAGAATAAATTTAGGTGGAATTGTTCTTGAGATTCATGGCGTTTTCCATTCATTTTCAATCGAGTTACAGTTGTATCGCGAGGCACCGCTGGGAGAGGCTCACTCCATTTCCATTCACTCGCATTTGCATTATTGCCAGTATTATTCACGCCTGCCTCATTATTCTTCCGTATCCATTATGCATGATTTAATTTGAGCCGTTTTTGCGGTACGGTGGTCGCGGGGCATCGAGCTCTATTGTGTGAAAAAAAAAACAGGCGCCGTGTGTACGTGTGAGCAATGATTCCAAATGAAACATTGAGCTACTCCGTAGTGAGGGAGAAGGAACGCGGCCCGTCCGCACTCGCGCCCAAACCGCACGGTCATGTAAATGGAGTCTGCGCTGAGGTCGCCCGCTATTTCGGGAGCAGACAGGCTGACTCCGAAGGAAATGACAGACTAGCACTCGGGAGACGGACGCTCGCTTTTCAGGCGTCTCCGAGCGGACGGCATGGAGGAAAAAGTGGAGGGGAACGTGTGTTGCAGAGTTAACTGGGAGTTCAAAACCCTAAAACAAATGTCGCAGACTACTAACGTAGAACATGGGGGCTGGGATGGGGGGTGGGGGGTACCAAGCACCATGCATTTTCCTAACCAATGACAAAAAAAAAAAAAATGCAATTGGAATCGACGGGCACACGTGCAAAATGCATCAAATGCTTAATACAGTATATTTCAGTTTTCTTTGGACATTTTTCACTGCATGGAGAAAATATCCATTATCCTAACAAGATTTGAATCAAACAACAAAATAGCCAAACACTATAAAAAATAAAAATAAAATTAAAAATTCCAGTGCGAACTACGGAGGGGTCTTTACGGCACAAATCTACTGAACAAGACAAATCTGCCATTTTGTCGTGAATATTACAACTATATTAGATTTTTTTTTTTCTTCAGACAATCAGCACTTCTGGATGTCAAAAGTTCATCTTGTCCTCTCATGTGCTCAAACAGTTTCTTTTTTCCCACTGGAAGGTGGAAGTATCTTTTCTAAAACATAAAGAAAATTAGAATTAAAAAAAGTTAAAAAAAAACACTACAGTCCAACCCTGCATATTTGTGGTTTTGCATACTTATTAGACCATGCTTTTTAAAAAAAATATTATTTTTTGGCCCAATATTTGTTCATATTTTGGATTTTCCCATTTTTTACAGGATCCCATTTCCACCGCTTGTCGTGAAATCGTTTTGCAGCTTTTTTTATGTATTTAATAATTTATAATAATAATAATAATATAGTTTTAATCCAATAGGTCAGATAACCGATTGATCATCCAAGATCACAGAGAGCACACTTTTAACATCAATCTTAATCCATGTGGAGAGTTTCTGGTACAGTTTTTTTTTTATCGTTTTTGTTGGCGCAAAACATTCATTTTTTCATCCACTTTGGTTGAGCTAATGCAGTGTGGAAATTTCTTGGACACTTTCCATGATGACATGGAAAAATATAATAAAAATAAAAATATTTTAAAAAATAAAATAAAAAAATATCACGGTTAAGGGTAAAGTATGAGCCTTAATGGAGACTTCTTACTTTTTCTGATTGATATAAAAATGATTTAGTAGATATAAACACATAACGGGGTAGGACTAGATAAGTTTTTTTACTTCATCCTACTCCCTTGAACATAATAACTGTGTTGAATGAAGACTGATTTCTTTCTTTTTACTTTTTTTATCTACCTTATTATCTGTCAAATTATTACTGTATATGTCTTATGTTCAATAAACAAACAAACAACTCAAACAAACTCAAACATGTGCCTTAGTCTGTTAGCTTGAGGCTAACGATAGCATCGGAAAATGGTTAGCGCTTCCAGGCATGTGGCATGGGTTGCAGAATTTTACATGAATAACATCGAATATAACGACAATCTAAAAAGTGCTCACAGTCAGACCGTATTCTTCATCCTCCGCAAAGAATGACCACAGGAATCCAATTTGAGCTCGAGGCAGGACGCAACCGTGCCACTTTGCGCGATTATGAATGAATGAATGAATTATGAAAGTGTTTTTTCTTCGCACGACTCATCATTACACTCTCGGGGCGACACGCTCATTTATTTTTAAAGCTCTCGCTCATAAACAGTTCCCGACATGCTGAATTCGGCAATTTGGGGTCTGACTAAACCTGTTACTCTTGCCTTGCTTCTTTTCGATTCTCCTCGAGCTTATACCAATCGTGCGGTTTGTGTCGTGGAGCGCACGGGGACATTATTTTCCCAAACGTCTCTTTGCTATTTTAAGTCTCTGCTCCCTGTATTTTTGTCTTCTACTTGTAACAGTTCTCGGTACAGTAAAGTCTTGCTATTATTTTTTTTTTGGGGGGGGGGGGCATACGTGAGGGCATACCCAATGTCCCGCCAGTTGATATCGAGGCGATTGCAATGGCATGATGGAAATGGAATGGAAAAAAAAACAACAACAAAAATAAACACACACACACACACACACACTAAGTGAGCTAAATCTCTCGAGTTAGAATTCGAGTTAGAATTCCTCTGACGCTCGGCTCGCCATAAATGCTGACACCTCAACCCGCGGAGACGGGAGAAAAAATGGAAGCTGATAAAAAGTGCATGCAATTCTCGAGAAGGGTGTTACAGATGGAATTATTTGCATCCAAAAATGTTTTGCAATTGAAATAACTCGTGCGTTTGCATTCGCCGTCCTGTCTTTTAAGGGTGTTTTTCCGCGTGTCATCGCCGCCGCCGTCTTTTTGCAACGTTGACATCCAAACGATTAGTTTTTCTGTAGAGGGGATTGTGATGGGAAAAAAATCTCAACGCGATGAATTAGTGAAAATGAATACGTTTGTTTGATTTTGTTTTACAAGAATCTCATGTGAATCGAGTTCCCAATTAACTCAACAGCACCTCTGTTGGCTGGAGGCGAGTACTGTCGGACGTTCGCATTTTTAACTCCATTGCTCCCAGACCTGATTCATCATTCATCTATCGGACATGATATGAATTCTTCTTCTTTCATCCTCTATGAATCCTCTTCTTTTTTTTTCTTTTTTTTTTTTTTACAAGCAGTACGTAAAATGACATATTGGCCCAGTGATCCTTTCGCCGACGGCCACCCAACCATGAAAAACTTGCCTTTATTTATTTGTTTTTTTGTTTTTTTTTAACACCGCCTCCTCGGGGGATTACCGCAAACGATTATGCAGGAGCATGAAACGCGTGTGATGTTGTTTTGAGAGGGGTTCGCCGCCCGCAGTTATGGAAATGAATGCACGGACATGGAGCAGATTGAACACCGTGCGAGCCAACGAGAAATCAAGTCGGCCGCTCACGGTAATTTTGCTCCGTGAATGCAGATGTGAACTGAGGAGGGCAACAAAGACCCGCTAATGGCTAACAACGGTCGACTGCCCGCTAATATATTCCTCGATTCATCAACCACGATGAATTGATGAATTGTTTTGTGATAATGTTTTGTTGTTTGCATGAGCTGCAAAGTCAATTCGTACCAATGAACTGTTTTCCAACAGAAGGGATGGCGGCGCATTTGCCAGGTGGCTTTTCTCCGGGTACTCCGGTTTCCTCCCGCATTCCAAAAACACGCATGACACAGTGTGAGCGTGGATGGTTGTTCGTTTTCTGTGTGCCCTGCGATTGGCTGGCAACCGGTTCAGGGTGACCCCACCCCCGCCTACTGCCCGAAGACAGCTGGGATAGGCTCCAGCATACCCGCGAAACTCGCGAGGATAACGCGGATCAGTAAATGGATGGATGGATGCATAAATTGACAGGCGGCCCGGTGTCGCGCTTCAACCTCACGGTGCAGAGGATCGGGGTTCGATTCCCGGCTGCAGCCTTCTGATGTGGACTTTTCATGTTTTGCCCCTGCCTGTGTGGCTTTTCTCCGGGTACTCTGGTTTCTTCCAAAAACATGCGTGGCAGGCTGATTGAACACTCTCAATTGTCCCTGGCTGTGTGTGAGCGCAGATGGTTGTTGGTCTCGATGTGTCCTGTGATTGGCTGGCAACCGGTTCAGGGTGTCCCCCCATCAATTGCCCGAAGTCAGCTAACATAGGCTCCAGTAGCCCCCGCGACACTTGCGAGGATAAAGCGGTTCAGAAAATGGATGAATGGTTTTGAAAACCATTCATCCATTTTCTGAACCGACAGATTGACAGATGAATTGTTTGTTTAAAAAAAAAAATCAGTCGCAGGCCGAGTACAAAAACCCACACTGTCCTACGACCTAAAGCAATCCCCGTTTCGTCCAAGAACAAAGTCGAAATGGTTTTTCTACCTCTAAACCAAGAAAAAGCAAAAAGGATTTCTTTTAGCTCATCACAGGGCGCATCATTTAAAAAACACTAAAGATTCAATCTGGCTTGTACATTAACCTTAAAATGTGTTTTGGAATTCCTCCCATCAATGAAAGTGTCAACTTGTTTGTTTGTTTGTTTGTTTGTTTGTTTGTTTTTTGCCAGCCATCCTCCATCTTCTTTTTTTTCTTCTTTTTACGACATCTCTTCCTCTTTTCAACTCAACAGCCAACGCCGATGCTCGCCACGCATTCGGCAAAGCTGTAAAAAGTCATGCCGTCATCGCGGGCCGCACTTATCCTCGAAGCGACGCGTTAAATGACGCCCGCGGGGATTATAATCCTACCGCTTCGCCGGGGAGAGTGAACACGGAACGCGGTTAAACGGAACGCGGGCGATACTCGCCCGTGAAACGACTTGGAAGGACGCCTCGCAGGATGCGGCCGGCTGCCGGACCGGTCGACGTGCGCCAAAGAAAAGCATTACCCCCCCCACCCCCACCCTCAATTACGCTGCTAATTTGAGGCATGTAGTTGAAAGATGTATTTAAATACGTGCGTGCGTGCGCACACACACACACACACGCGCGCGCGTAGTCACAACATTAGCAAGCTAGCATCACAACATTAGCAAGCTAGCATCATCCACTGACATGGAGGCTCTTTTCACATTGAATTGTTCAATATTGCGTTACTTCTCGATTCTTTTATGATCTGGATTCTTTGTCTGGATGTATTGGATGATTGTAAATTTCTGATTGAACACTCAAAAAGACCCTTGTGAGGATAAAGCGGATCGGAAAATGGATGTATTTGTAATGGGCGTCAATCCAAAATGGCGGACTGAATAGTGGTGGCACTGTACTGTAAAAAAACACAATTACATTTTTTTTTAAACACAACTCCCATTTCAAAATCCGCACAATAGCAACGGCACAAAGGCTGGACCGCAATTTCGCGGGGCTTCCCTGGGTCAGCATTTCGGGAGCCTCACGTTTTTAATGTAAAAGCCACCCAACTAACGCAATTCAGAGCCTCTCCGTGCTCTCACATGCTACGCGGGGAAAGTCGTGTTTAAAGCGAAATTCTTCCTTTTATTCATTTATCGCAGATATGGCTTAGCCTGCAATTGTTTTTTTTTTCGCCTCGGGCGTGGACTCGGGCGCGCGGCCGCGCTAAAACCGACCGCCACCCTTCGATAAACAGCGCAAGACGGATGAGAGTGCTTTCATGCAGTCAGCAAATCATTTGGGCGGAGATTGATGTTCTCTCATCCCGCTGGTGTGTGTGTGTGTGTGTGTGTGCGTGTTTTTGCGTACGTGGTCCGCGAACACTCACAAACTGACACTTTTCCTTGGCACTTGCTTGTTGTGCGTTGATGTCGAGTTTGTTGGGGCAACAAAAAATTTCACTGGTCAACACAATTTTAGCAAAACATTTTAATCAGAGACGCAAGCACACTTGTACAGATCAATTATTGACGCTGATTCCTAACCTGCCCTCGTTTTTTTTTTTTTCATAATTATTCGACTAATAATAATCCAATATGTAATATATTTCGTAATATTTATGAATTGAGGTTTAGGTCCATCTTCAGGTGGAGTTTTTTTTTTTTTTGCTGAAACATCAAAGCCATCACGTATGTCTCCATGTGATTTAACACCATACTTATTACGCCAAAGTTGCTTGAATATGAAACGTAAAGAGAAGCGCTGTAAATAAGACACGCTGGGAAATACCCTGAACCCCCCCGCACCCCCCGTGCCCCCCCCCCACACACACACACACACACCTCGCAGGCTTGTGAGAGTCAGATAAAGCGAGTGAAAAGGCTTTGTGTCAAGCTCCATTAATCCACGCCGGTTTTTAAGAGATGCTCGTTAAATTGTGTGTGTGTGTGCGTGTGTGTGGAGAACTAGCTTAATGCTGATGTTGCACCTCAGCTGTTTTTTTTTATTTTATTTTTTTTTAAATCCCACAAGTTTAGCAACCAAATTCCCTCCACTGGGCTAACCGACAATATCTCAGCGCTTGTTGCTTGTTGGAACGGTCACTGAGAAGTGAACTCAAAAAGAGTCAAAACCAATCAAAAGTATGATCAAAATGACTTTTTTTTTTCTCCAAGTTTTTATTGAATTATTTATCTGAAATTATGACAACACTTTCCAATCACAAAATGCTTCAGAAGCAGATCTAGCCGATACCGTGGATGTTATTCATGCCTCAAGGCCCTTTTCACGTCAAGCTAGCAAAACGTTTCTGACAGAAGTGTGTCAAAATTATTTTGTAGGGGGGTGGAAAAAATAATAAAAATAGACCGCTGTCTAGGGGTGGGTGTCCATCTGCCACTTAGAAGTGCTTTTCGAGGGACTCCAGGACATGGAGGGTTCGAGTTTGGGTTTAAGTGTAACTCTTCAAATTGATAGACAGTTTGTCGTCGCTATCCAATGACAAGATTCCCCCCCGCCCCCCAAAAAAACAAAAAAAATGGTTTACAACAAATTATTTGAGACATCTTCAGCTCTGCAAACTATTGATATCTTTTCCACATCACTATTGGCGGTGATGAAAGTGAACAGATGCTAACAGCCTTGGGAACGTAGCTTTGGGTATATTTAATTCTTAAATGATATATATTGGTCACCCGTTACGCGCAGATTTAGGCATCAGCCTTTGTTGCCAAGAAAAATCACGTATAAGTGGAATTCTAAACAAAACGCCACAGGATTTGCCCTTGGGAAGCATTTCAACAAGGTAAATGACAAGGGGCTTAAACTAGACCCCAGAAGGATATACAAAGACATGTCATTTTATTTATAACTCAAATTTTAAAGTGCCTTTTAACATGATTGTCTGTGGCGTCTCTCAAAGTCAGAACTTGTTCGTTTTCATTCAACGGGGATTTTTTTTTTTTGCTAAAACCAGTCAGGTTTAGTCCCTAAACTCTGCACATAGCGTGGGATGACCAAAGTCTTCTTACCTGAAAGTGAAAACTCCCTCCAGGGGGCAGCAGAAGTTCCCGACACAAGCTCAACGCATGAAAAAAACCAATAATGTTTTCCTTACATTGCATCGTTTTACAAAAAAATAAATAAATCGTCTCCAAGTTTACCATTTCTACATATGGAATCTGCTCAACACTACTCAATCTCTCATTTAACAGCACTTCCGAGTCACTTGTGAATAGCACCTCTGCATCTTTGTCAGTGTAAAAGCATCTACATGTCTTACAACTCGGTGTGCTCCCATAAATAATTCACAGCGTCCCACAATAAAAAAATAAAAATCACCATATCACCAAACGCCATCTTGTATCGCAAAGTCTCATATAATTGGATTGGAAATGACAATAAATGCATTCACATTGTCCTCTTTATCATCGCTAAAGAAAACATCTGCCAGCCGGCTGATAAACCCTCACAGTGTGTGATAAATAGCGATAAGTTTAGCTTGGCGGCAGCTAGCACGCTAAAAGCTAGTCTGTCCTTTCAGACCGTCAACCGTCAACCACCCGCAGGCTCCATCGAGATACCGTTGCAAAGAAAGGCAAGAATTGAATCTGGGTCGCAATAAACAATCTCAGATTTATTTGCAGATAAATACACATGAGGCACGTTAGCGTTAGCGTTACACGTTAGCGTACGAGCCACCAGGCTTGTGACGCCTTGTTGTGCGCGTCACTCAAGGGCGTCGAGTGGCGCGCTCCAAATTGTCCGCGATCTAATTACGGATGTCTCGCTCGTTGTCAGTCACGCGGGCAATGCCGCCCACGGCCCGCGGCTGCACGTAATGGCCCGTGAAAGCAGCGCAAGGGCACGTAGTCCTTATCCCCTATGCATGCGCCCTTACACTTTCAATCAAGAGAAAAACAACGCGGCGCTCTCTCTTGCGAGTGGACACACTTGAACGTTTTATGCGTGATACTCATGTTGTTTATGAGATGAAATGCGCCCGAGTGGGGTCCCGCTCAACCGGGCCAGGAGATTCCGATTTGCAGCCGTTCCGAAAAGCCTCAGAGGGAACAGCGAGACAAGGGCATAGCAAGAACCAAAGATTGTGATGTAATGTGACAATCCGAACTCCGCGTGACTCAGGAAGACGCTGTCATATTTGCCATTTCTTTTATAGAGGATAAAATCTCCGAGTATTGTTAGATTGTCATCTAATCTGTGCTGCGCCACCATTTCTGTTCAGATAGCCATTGCTGCTAAAACCACAACTACCGATGCTAATCATTAGCATCAGAATGGGCATTGTTTGTTGGCATGAATCTAAACGGATACAACATAGATGCTACTTAGTGTAAATCTCTTAGTTTAATGTTTAGTTTGACAGTAAACGTGAGCTAAGCGGACTCTCCCGAGGCAAAGCTGCAGCTGTCGCGCTGCTGAAATGGTGAAATGAGCATTAGCTTAGTGGAATGCGGGGCTAATCTGTGTGATTGTTTTTATGCACTCTGCGTAATTCTCGTATTTTTATGTTTAGTTGGACAGTAAAATGAAACGGGGAGTGGCATTATAAATATTAATTGTTTATTTGCCCCGGTGCCACTTTGCAATATTGGGCTTTTCTTCTTTTAAAAAAAAAAAAAAAACTGGGAGAATTTTTTTTATCCAGCTTTTTGGAGGGAATTCTTTGGGAAAAAAATCTTCTTCTTCTTCCTAACCGCTTGATCCTCACTAGGGTCGCGGGGGGTGCTGGAGCCTATCCCAGCTGTCTCCGGGCAGTAGGCGGGGGACACCCTGAATCGGTTGCCAGCCAATCGCAGGGCACACAGAAACGAACAACCATTCGCACTCACACTCACACCTAGGGACAATTTAGAGCGTCCAATCAGCCTGCCATGCATATTTTTGGAATGTGGGAGGAAACCGGCGCACCCGGAGAAAACCCACGCAAGCCCGGGGAGAACATGCAAACTCCACACAGGGAGGCCGGAGCTGGAATCAAACCCGGTACCTCTGCACTGTGAAGCCGACGTGCTAACCACTGGGCTACCAGGCCGCCCTGGGGGGAAAAAAATGTTATTTTTATTTTGGGAACATTTTCTTTTTGCCTCGAAAATGTGAAAATGTGTTTCCACTTTTCTAATAATTTTTTTAAAAATAATTAAAAATACTTCTTTACTTGCCATGTGTTTATGCTAGGGGTATAACACAAAACAATTTGAATCAGAGTGTGTTGAATCAAACCATGTCAAATCATTCCGCTTATATATCCAGTTGTATTTTATTGGAGAAATGCACGCCTTTAGTTTAAAAAAAAAAACTACAAATACTGGACACTCACTGTAATTTTTTTCAGCTTCAGCCTCAGAGTATACATCTTTTAATTAATTAATTTTTTTTAAGCATGGCTCTAATATTCCTTAGCCGAAAAATCCTACATTTTGCATAGAACGTTTACACGCTGCGCCACGTCTCCGGTTTGACTTCCAGATGGAAAATAATGCAGACGTGTCCCTAAACAGTCCCTGAAGCTGGATGACGGAAGGGGGGAGGAAGCAGCGGCGGGAAGCGCCCAGACAAGCAATAATTTAACTTTAATCTGAGCTCTGCAGGTGGACGCTGAACAAGTGAGCAGATTTCTTCCCCTTAAATCTCATGTTATCGGAACGCACGCCCGCAAACACACACGCCCACACACATTCATGCACACACACACACACACACAAGAAGTCTCGCCGGGAAAAGTTTACAAGGCGGAATTACACTGATTGCCAAAGAGGTCACCCTTGATAAGGAAAGGAATTGCTTGGAAATTGTGTTTACGTGCTGGGAGCGCATGCGAGCAAGTCGGAGATGGGAATCACTTGCCAAATGAAAAAGAATAAAGGGGGGGGGGGGGAGCAAAATGTTGGGTTGAAGTCACAGTGTGGAAACTGAGGAGAAAGATAATGAACCTGCTGAGATGTGCTTATTGTTGGAAGACCTTTTTGAGTCACTGCCCTAAAAAAAATTATTTGACAAAACTTTAACATTTATCGTTGGTGGTGTTTTTATTTTTTTTAATTCTCTATTCATGAAAAATAAACTCAAGCTTTATTTAATTTTCATAAATGTGTGCAAAATGATGAAATAATAGTAGAAATAATTAGGGAAGGGCGGCCCGGTAGTCCAGTGGTTAGCACGTCGGCTTCACAGTGCAGAGGTACCGGGTTCGATTCCAGCTCCGGCCTCCCTATGTGGAGTTTGCATGTTCTCCCCCCAGCCTTGCGTGGGTTTTCTCCGGGTGCTCCGGTTTCCTCCCACATTCCAAAAAAAAAACATGCGTGGCAGGCTGATTGAACGCTCTAAATTGTCCCTGGGTGTGAATGTGAGCGTGGATGGTTGTTTGTCTCTGTGTGCCCTGTGATTGGCTGGCAACCGATTCAGGGTGTCCCCCGCCTACTGCCCGAAGTCGGCTGGGATAGGCTCCAGCACCCCCCGCGACCCTAGTGAGGATCAAGCGGCTCGGAAGATGAATGAATGAATAATTAGGGATGGGCAAGTATCCATACCATTTCGTGTGAAGTTTGCATGTTCTCCCGGGGCCCGCGTGGCTTTTCTCCGGGTACTCTGGTTTCCTCCCACATTCCAAAAACATGTATGGCAGGCTAACGGAGCGCTCTAAATTGTCCCGTGGTGTGAGTGTGAGTGCAAATGGTTGGTTGTTTGTCTCTGTGTGCCCTGCGATTGGCTGGCAACGAGTTCAGGGTGTCCCCCGCCCACTTCCCGAAGACAGCTGGGATAGGCTCCAGCAGCCCCCGCGACCCTTGTGAGGATAAACGGATGGGAAAATGAACGAATGACTTTATTCTACAAAGAAGATGCTGATTTGAAATGAAATGTTTCGGCATCGCATTTTGGAGTCTGATGAGCCTGTACATGAGATGTACTTTTCGAAAATCGAAAAGCCTGCAGAAACGTTCTCACGGAGAAGAGTTGGCTCGTGACGAACGAGCGGGGACGTCAAGTTAATATTTGCGTGGCTATTGCCAATATGAGTCTGTCCTCTTTTGATTAAAACTTTCCCCTAATGATTGTTTTCATTTTGCTGTTTCTTCGGGGGGAACCGACTGGCTCGCACTCGCGCGTCTGCCATTCCCCAAAGAGATTTTCAGCTCCTTTGAGCTCATTGTTTTTCATTTTCCGGGGCCGCGACTTCGCTTCACTCCGCGTGCGCTCTCATCAGCATAACGCTTTGGCGCTCGACTCGCTCGGATTTCCCAGCGGAGGAGCGAGGGCTCATTTATTTGCTTTTTGCTCTACTCCCAGTAAATGCTAGTCGCTAATAAGCTACCCCCCCCCCCCCCCCCGTTAGCCTCGCCTTTTTTTGGACAATGCTACCAGGGGTGTGACAGTACAATGGGCCTCCTCCCCCAAGAAAATGCAGACGCCGCCTCAGTCATCAGTCCATCGGCCAGTCATAAAAATGTTGCAAATGATCCCAAAAAAGACAAAACACCCCCCCCCCTACACACACACACATTTTAAACATTTATTCTGTTGAGATTCTCACTTTTTTTCATCAAAATTATGTAAGATTACTCCTTTGCTGTGTGTGTGGTGGGGGGGACAATTTTACTTGAGAAAAACGTGGTTTAAAATAATAATAATATTATTATATAATAATAATAATATGCATAATATGATATAATATATATTATATTATTGTTATATATAATAATAAATATTATTATATATTATAATAATATATATTAATAATAATAGAATATAAAATAATAATAATAAATACAATTCCGCCTTTTGTCCCGCAACTTTATGAGTGGAATATTGCAGCTTTTTTTTTTTTGGCCGTCTTTTTAAATGAATGAATTTATTAGTGGATTTGTTCTTCCGACATCGGAATTGCACATTTTTGTGCTGCTCCTAGTTATGCTAAGTGTTCTTGATTTCAATTTTTTTGAGCTGGGTGACTTTTGTTTTTGTTTTTTTTTTCTTGATGCTCAAAATAGGATTTTATTCTTGGGAGATTGAATTTTCTTTTTTAATTTGACTGACAACTTTTGTTATTCTGACTGTGTTAGTATAAGATGATTTTTTAAAAATTATTATTATCATTTTATTTATTTATTTTTTGATTTTTAATTCACTAGATTTGCTCCTGCACGTGCTCTTTTATGTCCTTTTTCCTTCTGTTTCGAGGCAAACTTTTTTTTTTTTGCCTCAGAAAAATACATCGTTCTTATCACCGCACATGAATTCTGTTTCGCAACAGACCGGGTTTGGGAGCATTTTTTTCAATTCTGTATGGCACCGACTTTGTTTTATAATGTATCGTCATTTTAGTTTCGATGAATCATCTTGACATTTTCTTTTCTGGTAACGACGACGTCTTAATGGACGCGATAGCGCGACATGCTCAGTGAGGCTCGTCCCTTTACCCTTCACTAACGCCCCTTCTCCAATCAACAGCTGGTTGACACACTCTCAATTACGCCGCAGTGTGCCACTGCGTTGTCGGACGAGATGAACGATCGGCGTAATTTGTGCCTTGGGCCCAACCATCCATCACACGTGGCTGGAGAGAGTGTCGATTTAGTGAAGATGAGGAGTGAAGGTGAACACCCTGGTGCACACCTTGATGTTAAATCCACTCAGCAGAGACTTCGTGGCATTGCCTTGCGATGTCCTGCGCGTCACCGCAAAGTCTCCGGGAAGCAGTATAGCAAAATGAAGGACACGTCTTTCGCCGAAGACGTGAGAAAGTTACACAGGGGGGGGGGGGGGGGGACCAGATCTTGTTGTAAGCTTTAAAAGTGTCCAACGGTCATTGCGCAAACTTGTCAAATGTTGACGTGCAGGATGTGGAAGTTGGCTTGGCAAGCCTTCATCCTCGTAAAGCTGTTTGCATGCATCAAAACCAATTGCAATCACAACAGCTTTTTTTTTTCACATCAATAGATATGGAGCTGTTTTTAGTTCTCTCTTTATCTGTTTCATTCACGGATTTATTTATTTGGAGTCGCCTACTTTGGTGCCCATTTACAAGTTCCCCCACGACTCGAGCGTCAATTTGTCTCGTCGAGTCAAAAGTAACAATTCAGCAATGCTCCATCCTGCATGTGAACGTGCTGCGACTTCTTTATCTCACTGTTGTATGAATAACCACACGGATGATAAGGAAACACACACACACACACTGCCCCTCTCCAGAGAGTAATTAAAATTCCTCCAGGGGAAAAAAAAAACACAAAAAAAACGTGTGACTTTTTTTGTCTGCCTTAATGTCAAGCTTTTTGCTTATTTTTATCTTTGAAGGTGCCAGCAGAATCACCGAGTTTTTTTTTAGTTTTTTTTTTTAAGTACAGTAGGTCGGTAGCTCGCAAGGTAGCTCGCTAGGTGGATAAGTAGCTAGCTAGATAGGAAGTTTTTTGTTTTTTTTTAAGTACTGTAGATCGGTAGCTCGCAAGGTAGCTCGCTAGGTGGATAAGTAGCTAGCTAGATAGGAAGTTTTTTGTTTTTTTTAAAGTACAGTAGGTCGGTAGCTCGCTAGGTGGATAAGTAGCTAGCTAGATAGGAAGTTTTTTTTTTAAGTACAGTAGGTCGGTAGCTCGTAAGGTAGTTCGCTAGGTGGATAAGTAGCTAGCTAGATAGGAAGTTTTTTTTTTTTTTAAGTACAGTAGGTCGGTAGCTCGCAAGGTAGCTCGCTAGGTGGATAAGTAGCTAGCTAGATAGGAAGTTCTTTTTTTTTAATTACAGTAGGTCGGTAGCTCGCAAGGTAGCTCGCTAGGTGGATAAGTAGCTAGCTAAATAGGAAGTCGGTTATGTTGGTCGTTTAGACAGTCAGCTCTTATTTAGCCAGTGAGTTAGTTGTTCTGCAAGTCAGTCAGGAAGTTTGTGTGTTAATTCGTTTTTCTAGGAAGGTTGATATTCAAATAACAGTGTTAGATTATTGTTAGTCAGTCAGTCAGCGAGTCAAATGTAAAGCTATACGATCATAAAGTCAGCAAATCAGCAGAAAATGAATCACGTAGCAAGTCCGTGAGTTAGGTTGTCAGCCCCGTCACTTTGTTAGAACAGAGGGGTCCCCCAAATACCACCCACATCGGAGATTCCAGCCGCAAATATATGCGCTAGCCCCTTCGACCGGCTAACGAACAACGATGGATGTTGTTCACGAAATATCTGTCCTACCTTCATCGATCCTGCCAGAAAAATGGTAGACAGCCCCTTATTCATTTATTCGGTCGAGTAGGTAGTTAGCCAGTTATATGGTCGGTTATACGGTCGCTGGTCGGTTCATTCAGTCAGTTCATCAATCTGCCAAATGTTGAGTGGGCTAAATTCTTAAAGTCGACTCATCATAATATTATATGACCAGAGGATGGCAAAATTCGGGAGGGTGGAGGAAGCCCGGATACAGTCGGTTGTGAGCCACGGCGCTGTTTCTCGCGCCCCTTTGAAGTGTCGACTTGTAGTTTCCCATGCGCCTCATTCGTGTTGATGCCATTAGAAAAAGGGATTCCTTCATTTGCCGCACTCGGCGACAGACGCCTCCTAGTTGTGGCTATACCATCCCAAAGTTGATTCTTTGTCGCGCCTTTTCACGTGTTTCTCATTCCTGAGCAAGCATCCAACGACTTGAATTTGTCAGCCATGTTTTGCTTTTATCTCGCTGAGTGGATTTTCACCTCAACCCCTCGCTTCCCCTCCTCGAGGGAAATCAACTTGACTGAGCGACAAACTTACCATGAGATGGGTCTTGTCATCCGAGGTATAAAAATGCTCAATGTCAGGTGAGAACAGGAATGACAAAACAAGGGGTCGTTAGGTTTTTGTGTGTGTGTGTGTGTTACGTAAGGATATGTGGGGAAGGCAGAGCATTAGTCGGAGTCGTCTTAAATCCCTCGGCAGGCGGCTTTATGAGTGCTCCATCGAGAGGCTTACTTCACAAAATGTCAGACTTACTTTCCTCCAAAGTGCTGATGATCACGTTGCAGCTCAAGCGCCGAAGAAAAGGGGGAAAAAAGAAAACGCGCAAGTGTGCTTTAAAAGCGGTCGAATTCTCAACATTCATACCCAAAGTCTCACGACCGCACTCGAGTTGATGAAGCCAAACTACTTTCTCTTGCTCTTACTCCCAATTTCTTAGACGAGCTAGCTAGCTAGCTAGTTCGCCTCAAGGTTGGCGGGTAGAGAATCGGGAATCCGTTAGGATGGTCATCAGTAAGTCTGTCATTCGCTGGTTTAGTTAGTCAACCAGATAGTTTGTCAGTCAAGTTATTTGTCAGACAGCCACAAAAAAAAAAAAAATAATAATAATAATAATAAAAGTGAGTCAATCAGTTAATCTCTCAATCAAGCTAATTGTTGGTCATCCACAAATAAGTCAGTGGGTCATTTAGCTAATTACTCGTTCGGTCAGCTCGCTCAAATCTTTGCCGCTTGGTTATTTATAGTACTGAAGAATAATAAATAGCAAATGTTACTGATGAGGGCGGCCCGGTAGTCCAGTGGTTAGCGCGTCGGCTTCACAGTGCAGAGGTACCGGGTTCGATTCCAGCTCTGGCCTCCCTGTGTGTAGTTTACATGTTCTACCCGGGGTTGCGTGGGTTTTCTCCGGGTGCTCCGGTTTCCTCCCACATTCCAAAAATATGCATGGCAGGCTGATTGAACACTCTAAATTGTCCCTAGGTGTGAGTGTGAGTGCGAATGGTTGTTTGTTTCTGTGTGCCCTGCGATTGGCTGGCAACCGGTTCAGGGTGTCCCCCGCCTACTGCCCGAAGACAGCTGGGATAGGCTCCAGCACCCCCCGCGACCCTAGTGAGGATCAAGCGGCTCGGAAGATGAATGAATGAATGAATGTTACTGATGAATATGGGGTGGGGGTTGGGGGGGGGTGCATCCTTTAGGTCAACAATATTAAGCATAGTTCAGATTTCTGGGGAGATTTGCAGTGCGGCAGGACGTGGAACCGTGAGCGAATCCCATCATCGTCATCACTCCACCGACACACATTTTACAGACGCTGTGTATATGCTAATGGAGGAAGAGTTATGGCATAGTCCAAAAAAAAAACTGCCGGGTAAACAAGCAACCCGGGTTTGAAAATAAATCAATAAATAAACACGGCGTGAGTCAATCTTAAGGAGAGGCGGCGGCGCAGTGCGGCCGACGCCGATGCCTGTGACATTAATTAACACCGCGCCGCCAATCATGTCGCCCATCTGTTTTAATCACTCCCGCCTCCGGGATGAGACTCGCTTGCCACTTTCATGCGCCAGCGTGCTGCGCTTTCCACGATTTGCGCCTTTCGCCATGCGTGTTTTTGGAACGTGGGAGGAAACCGGAGCACCCGGAGAAAACCCACATAGGCCCGGGAAGAACAATGCCAACTCCACACAGGGAGGCCGGCGCCGGAATCGAACCCGGCGCCTCTGCACTGTGAGGTCGACCCGCTAACCACTGGTCCACCGGGCCACGTGTCTTTTTATAATCCTATTTTTTAATTTTTTTAAACAAATATTTCCAGAATAAAAAGGATATAGAGATAAAGAGATGTTCGTTAAAAGCAGGCCAAGTGCTCCAACTCTCCCTCAACTCCAAAGCACGTATCAGATTGAAACCACATCGCCCTGAAGCGCTTGACTCGATCGCAACGATTCGCCGCGTAGGTCATATTTCAAAGGCAACAGGCCGGTGTGTACAAAAAGCAGGAAAGTGACGGGTGTCCAGTGGCGGTTCTGGATCAACTAATTACCGGCGACCCTGGCGCAGGGGTTGGGGGTGGGGGGGGACGGGGTTTGATTAGGCCCTCGGTGGCCCCCGCGTGCGCCGTCGAGGCGAGGTCCCGACAGGCCGCCGCAGACCCAGACGTGTTGGGAATATTCACCAGTGACACCCGCGGCCTTCCATTGATTTGTCCGGGATAACGCGGGACGAATGCGCGTCTCAAACGACCGTGAGCCTGCCTGCCTGCAAAGTTGTTCTTCTCAATCCGCCCTTCGTTTAACACGCAAACGCCGAGTCCAAGGGGAAACGCATCCGAGTTTTTCAAGCACGAGTCAAAAGGACCTTAAAAAGGTCCTTCTTTTGAGGACATAAAGGTCCTCAAAATTACCTTTATAAGGACATAAAGGTCCTCAAAATTACCTTTATGAGGACATAAAGGTCATAAAAAGCCATTTTAACCCCTCAGGCTGAGGGCAACTTTGCCCAAAATTCCCGGAAAAAAAGGCGCACCCAAAGTAAATTTGACAATTGGAAATTGCCGGGTACCATTCGAATGTCCAGAAACTCAGCTTTTAAAAGATGTATATAACATGTTCACAAATGTACTCAGCTGACCACGTGCATCGGCGATTTGTTTTGACAGATCTCGGTGGGGGACGTCCCAACATCAATTCATTGATTGGTTTGGCCAACTTTTGGGCTCAATCTCTCCCTTTCCGTCCCAGTTGGGTGTTCTCGTATCATTTCCCAACCACCTGGACTGGATTTCTGTTTGTCCCAACAAAATAATTGGCTCAGCTTTGGCATTTAATTAGCGTCTAATTCTTTCCCCATTGTCCTTGGTGCCGAGTCAATTAGCGGGCGCACTTGGAATCCTCAAAAGCTTGATTTTTATTTTTTTTTATTTTAACGAGACGCCGCCAACCGTGTTGAATGCTAAACCTGGGCGGGGGGAGGAGCGGGGGGCTGGACCGGTTGTTCATCTCGGTTCTGCCGAGCGCCACACCGCTGACTTTTTGGCATGATCGCGGGCATTGGTTTGCCAGCGGTGATTCGCGAGCGGGCCAAAAAGCCGATTTTAAGATTTCAACATAATTGCATAGAATCGGCAATGAGGAAACATTCAAACGTGCACAGAGCAGCAAAATATTCCCCGGGTTGTTTTTCCGAACCCGCTCATTTGCCGATTTGCAGCACATTGGGTCACTCTTTCCCAAGTTTGGGTTCATTATTTTGAGCCGGCAAATTGGGTTGAAGAGCCGTTTGCCATTTTCAAGAGTTGTGTCCGAAAGTTGGAAAGTTGGCCACCAAAGTTGTTTCTTCTTCTTCAAAATCGTTGATTATAAAAGTCGCGCCGGTTGTTCAGAGAACCAGGTAACATATTTCTCCTTCACTGTATTTTCGACGCCTCGTTGGATCTTCACCCAACGCGCTAGCTCAAATACTTGACCCGAGGTCCAAATAACTCAGCGATTTAATTATTTGTAACATTGTGACGCGCAAACTTAATTTGTGACACGCTGTGGGAGGCATGTCATTGGTTTTTCCACACAAAGTGGAAGAGTTTTGCTGGCTCGTTCACAAATTTAAATGAGCACATGCAAGGTTTTCGAAATGACGTGGACGACCGCGTCGCTTTTCTGGCCGATCATCTGGCTGATTTTCAGTTTTTGACTGATGGCTCTGAGCACCAGGCGGTCGGTCGTCTGCGTCAATGCAGTGATGTCGGTTTTTATAACCAGATGATGATGATGATGATGATGAACAGCAGTGTGTCAGTGTCACTGGGATTCAAGTGTCTGCATTATGAATGGAAAAAGCGGATTAAAAATACACCCACGCCTTTTTCAATTATTCACACCATTTCCCCTGGCAAACCACCGAGGCTTTTTCGACGCCAGCTCGTCAACAAAATGAGGTTCCGCCTACATTTTAAAAGCATTGTATTTTCACCGATAAAGGCAGCACTTCCTCACCAAACCCCTAATTACTCGGGGACTCCAGAGATTAAAACAATGTGTACCCAAGGAATTCAAAAGTAACTTTTTGTCACCTTTAGACCATGAGTGTGTCTTAATATGGGCACTCTGTGTATCGAATTTTAAATTAGTTATTGGACTCCACCGCCCCCCCCTCCCACTCCAAAAAAAAAGAAGGAAAAAGAAAGTAGTCTTCTTCATGCATTGCTCTGAAAAAAAGCCACCTTGGCAAATGCAATGGGTCAGCGTGTGTATGCGTGTGTACTGCCACCTACTGGCGTCATGCGCAACTACAAGCTGTTCAGGCATCATTTGGATGTTTCCCGCTTCTCTCACCAAAATTCACCATGGAATAGGATCCAGCTCTGAGGAAAGACATTCATTAGCCTTCCTTATTAGTTGCTAACATTATTACACATTATTCATATGGTTATTAACCGGTCTCACCTCTGCTTCTACGTGAGAGCTTATTCCTTTAATGAGCGATGTAGGAATTTAATTCGTAAACACCCCCTGCGGGGATTTCTGCCGTTTTCATTGCTCTCCGCCACATTAAAAACGTTCTTATTTTACTTTTTTTTCTCTCTTTTAAGTAAAGATGAGCTCTTTTATTCTAACGTGATGAGAGTGGAGTGAACGGTTTTCACGTCGGACCGGAGGGCCCCATTGCTCTGCTTCACGGAGCTTTGACTCTGCAGATGGATGTCACTGTGGAGGGCAAGTTGCCCTGCTGGATATTTGGAGAAAGAGGCTCAGAGGAGAGGATTTTACACCTGTGACGCGTGGCTGCTGAATTTTCAAATCCTAAAGTGATATTTGACGTATTTAAAAAATAATATATAGTTGAATATACAGCATCCTTCAGCTAATAATAGCTAAATTAGGAACACACATGTAGGATATTACAGCAATCTTCAGATTGGGGCGTTAAACGAAGACTTTGTTTCAAACCGCAAGATTTTTTTTTTTTTTTGCGAGAAAGTCGAAGTCGCAATGGAGTGTGCCTCTGCGGCCGCCGTAGTTGTTTTTTCCGACTTCCGCTTCCCTTTCGTCGCCGCGCAAACACAATGGCGGAATATTCCAGCGTTAAATCGACCAAATTGGTTCTGAAGGGACAGAATAAAGGGTAAGAATGGGACATGTCTTGTGGGGGTGTACATTGTGGGGTGTTTTAAAGTTCCGGTGTCATTTCAGTTGGAGCTTTAGCGATTCAAGATAAATGCTCACATGCGAAAGTTGACGTGATTGAGATAATGAACGACAAGGCAGCCCACCGTTAAACTGAAATTTTCTTTTTTTTTATAGCATGTGTCTTATTTTGCGTTGGTCTCAATTGACGTCTCCTAAATATTGGTCAGCGCAACAAGAAGCGTGTTGCTGGCGATATCGTGCCACCGCGCGACGCTGATGGGGGGGGTTGAATTCGGTCAAGTGATGAACGAAATAAGGCAGCAATTATTGATATCCGGGACAGCATAATGAACATAATTCAAATCGACTGAGTCTTAATTCTGTTCTTTTTTTTAAGACTCAACGTCTTTGAGTGGTAAATTTGGTTTCACGTATTTGTATCCGTGAATAAATAAAATAGTAAAAAGAAGGAAAAATATGTGAGAGTTGCCATTTCCAATGTTTCCACTCCATTCTCTTATTGACAGGAAAAAGAAGAAAGACAAAAACAAGAAGAGAAAGGAAGCAGATAGCCAATCCAAATTGGATGTTGTCGGTATGTGCCCCTCCTCCTTTTTAATAGTAATCATCTCCCTGTCTTCATGTTTTGCAAAAAGTAGTGATTTAGTAAATGAAATTTCTTCTTCTTTCGTCTCCAGGCGGTTGGTGGGCCGTCCGACATTTTGGCGAGATCATGGGCACGGTCGCTATTGAGATGCACAACAATTCCTACATCCACGCCCTGGACACGGGGCTTTTCACAGTTGGTGCGCCGCACCAAGGTGAGGCCGCGGGCAGGTTTTGATTTCCCAAGTGGATAACGCACCACACGACACACCATGAGAGGGGGGGGGGTGTCCTCCATTTGAGGAAATAGGTGCTTATAAGTCAACAACACCTGTAGAAATCTCACTTAAAATGGGCTGTTTTTCTGTGTTCTAACTTCTAAGACGTTGTGCACAAAATTCAGCTTTGCGATGTCAAAACACAAGCGTGAGATGGAGCGGCCGAAGAGGGGGTCGAGTCCAGGGCAAGGATGAGAGTGGGACGGGCGGAGTTTGCCGCAGGGCACACAGCGTGTTTTTTTTTCCCCTCTCTCGCAGCTCCGCAGATTAATTCAGCACGCGTTTAATCAAAGGCGCTGGAAAAGTGCAGAGAAACTGCAGACTCCCTCAATTCCCCCAAGTGTCTCCTTCCTCACATCCTCCCCATTGCCAGGAGATCAAAAAGGACACCAGCTGGAATTCACAAGGAGAAAAGAGGACGCTTTTTCCCAAAAAACGATTACATAACTCCTGCACATAATCGGCAGGCACCCCGCGAATCAGGAAGGTGTTGACGTGGCCGCCTGCTTTGTTCCACTGCTCCCCAACTGCCGGTGGAATTTTGGATTTCCAATGCGGTTCATTCCAAAAGTTTTTAAAATGGACCGCATGTCTTTTGAGTGCATCTTAACATTTTGGAATGTCTTGAGTCAGCTGTGGAAAAGACTTTCAAGTTCTGAATCGTTAAGGTCCTGAGCGACGTGAAAGAAATGAACATATCAACCGAAAAGGTCGCGGAGGTCAGCAGACCCCGGTCAGTTCGTGGAGCCCGATTTCAAAGCAAACACGGTGACGTAGCATTTAGCCGTTATGCTGCGCACGAATGAAATAAGCTGCTAACAGAAGTATTAAAAAAAAATCGAAGGCTACTTTTTGTATTGTTTTTTTTTTCACTCACCTGTATTTTTAGGGCACTTTAAATCAACCGTTGCTGTTTACGTAAACGTAGCTTCGAGTCTTTGAGGACACTTGGCGTCTGAGTGTGTGGGTATTTCGGCATTGATTTTAGATTTTTTTGTTGTTGTTGTTTCGAGCCGCTCTCAGTGCCAGTGTTTTAAGTTTTAAGGAGGCCGCGAGCCTTTGGCTGAATTTGAGTTTGTAAGTCAACCGTTGCCTTTGAGTGCCTTTGGCGTTGAGGCGTTCAGCCATCGTAAAACTCACAAAAAGCAGCGGCAATCTTTCGTTTTCCATAATGGTGACCCTCGTGGGCCTCGAGGAGCCTTTTGCATTATTAATGACACTACGAGGCAGGTGCGGAGAAATTATGCACATTTAAAAAAAAATTACCGCAACACAACATCATTTTTACCTTTTAACCGTAACATAACTTAATCACTCCCCTGCACATATGCACAAGTTTCTTCATTATTAACTGCACTGTATAATTTTTTTTATTGTTTTTTTTTTTTTTTGTGTTAGAGGACGAAGGACCAGACCCCCCTGAACAGTTCACCGCAGTCAAGCTCTCTGATAGCAGGTGATGACAAACTCACTGACAGTCTATGACTCTGGGGTATGAACCCCACCGCCCCCGTTTTCCAGAATAGCTTTGAAGTCAGGCTACGGGAAGTACCTGGGCCTCAACGCAGACAACTTGGTGGTGGGCCGCTCCGATGCCATTGGATCCAGAGAACAGTGGGAACCCGTTTTTCAAGAGGTAGCTCACTCCCCTCTTCGGGTTTAAGGCCGCTCGGCGCCTTTGAGTGCTGAAAGCTTCACGAGAAGCGTGTCAATAGGTGACTCCGGTGATAATTTGACAGTTTGATACCCTGCGAGTCCTGGCGACTCGCCGATCAGAAAAGTGAGTCCCATTAGGCATTTTAGAGTCCCAAATTTTGAATTGTGAAATGGTCTACTTATTCAATTGCATATGATAAGAACAGGCGGCCCGGTAGTCCAGTGGTTAGCACGTGGGCTTCACAGTGCAGAGGTACCGGGTTCGATTCCAGCTCCGGCCTCCCTGTGTGGAGTTTGCATGTTCTCCCCGGGCCTGCGTGGGTTTTCTCCGGGTGTTCCGGTTTCCTCCCACATTCCAAAAACATGCGTGGCAGGCTGGTTGAACACTCTAAAATTGTCCCTAGGTGTGAGTGTGAGCATGGATGGTTGTTCGTCTCTGTGTGCCCTGTGATTGGCTGGCAACCGATTCGGGGTGTCCCCCGCCTGCTGCCCGGAGACGGCTGGGATGGGCTCCAGCACCCCCCGCGACCCTAGTGAGGATCAAGCGGCTCGGAAGATGAATGAATGAATGATAAGAACACAAACAACAACAATATACATTGATAATAGCTTTAAGATAAGATAAGATAAGATATCCTTTATTTGTCCCACATTGGGAAAATTTACAGCCTCCAGCAGCAAGAATGTAGGTAGAAAGAAGACAGAAGAAAAAAAATTGGTTCTTATAAACAAATGCTGCAAAAATTAAAAGAATTCAGGCATACAAGATGATTATGGCAAAAAAAAAAACGATCCACCTTTAGCTTGCTTCCGCTGCGATATCTCCGCCATCAACTTTCACAACGCTCGTTTTAACGTTACGCCACTTGGCAATCGTCTGCTTTGCACGCGGTGAAGGCCGCCAAATCTCGTCACGCGAGATCAAAACAACAATGGCGGCGATTGTCAAACTGCGATCGTACTGGAAAAAAAGATTTACCGTAGTTTTTTAGGGGGGGGGGGGGGGGACTGAGAAATTTCCTTGCGTCCCAAAAACGCACATTATTTGGCACTGTGGGAAAATTCTGCCTCTAGGGGGCGGGACGCAGAGGTAACGAGATGGCTGTGACTCCATCTTTGATTTTTTTTTTTTGGGGGGGGGCTATTTTAGGTGAATAAGTATCTAAGTGTCTCGGGAATGTTTGTGGTTTTTATGACAGTCGGGTGTCTTTGGTTGTTGTAGTTTTAACGCGGCTAAGCATGTTTGAGCTGACCTCGAGATAAAACAATTGTCCTTTCCTCGCGGACCCAGGGCAAGATGGCGCTCCTGGCCGCCAACAACTGCTTCATCTCGTACAGCGAGAGCGGCGACATCGAGGCCACCAGCAAGACGGCGGGCGACGGCGAGATGGTGAAGGTGAGGTGTGCTCGCGGCGCATTCCGCCGCGACTTTTTCTCGCGTGACCTGCCGGCTTTTAACGGCGAGCGACCGCGCCGTTGCAGATCCGCTCGTGCGCCGAGCGAGACGCCAAGCCCAAAGACGACATCGCCGACGAGGACCGAGGCAACGTCAAGTCCTGCGAGGTCAATTACGTGTAAGTGCGGCGCACATCTTTACTTTTACGACATATTCTCATGCTTTTATAGTTGAGTTTTTTTCTTTAACAAAGTCGGCGCGGCCTCCGTTGCACACCGCACTTGATTTGCGTCCGGCGAATAGACTAGGATTCGTTTTCGTGCCGCTCAGCACTTTTCTCGTTGCAGCTCATTCATTTTGCTTCCCTGTTCAGTCCACGCAAACACTTGTCAGAGTACACCTCGCCGGGGAGGAGATTTCATTTCACGCAGATAGCTTTGCATTATAAAAGTTAGTCATCAAGAAAGTCAAATAATTCCTCAGTATTTTTATTTTTTTTGTGTGTGTGTGTCAATGAGAAACGTATGCATAAAGAAACTTTAGTTTTCTTCTCGTGTTTCATATAAAAACATAACGTATACATTTTACATGTCGTGAATTCTGCCAAGCACCAAGTCGCCATGCGTGCGAACGTTTGAGCCTAATTTTTTATTTTTTTTCTTTCATGAAATTGTGACTTGATAGGAAGAAGTTTCAGAGTTTCCAGGACCGTCGCCTGAGGGTGAACGAGGACGAGCCGTCGATGCTGAAGAAAGCCAGACTCGACGGAAAATTTCACGAGGCTTTGCTCGACAGGTACTGCCCCAAACAAATGTTTCCGCCATGGCGCACGCAAGTCAAGTCCAACTTTGTTTTCAAATGTGCACAGATGAAAGCCACTTCAGTGTCCATTGACTTTTTTTTGTGATGCATGTTATGATGATGTCATATTTTTTGTCATTACAGGAGGAGCAAAATGAAAGCTGATCGATACTGCAAGTGAACTGTTTGGGGAGGTGGGGGGGGGTTGTTGTTTTTTTAGAGGGGGGAATTAATAAACATGTTGTGCCCGTTCGTGTATTATGCATAATTTCTATTTAGAAATCAAAGATTAAAAAGTATATCCCACAAACATATGATGGGGAAATATTTTGTAACTTCGCGTGAGTGTATGGTTCGTGGTGGGTCAAACAAAGTAGGTGGATTCAATGTCAAGCACCTCAGCGACTATTCTGGGCCATTTCACATATTCGCATCAACATTGCACTTTTGGAACGCTGACATAATCTTGGTACGGGTTGTGCACATGTCCCGCAATGCATTGAGGAGATCATGAAAGGAAATGAAAAGTTGTGGAGCAAAACCCAGGTCATGTGCTATGATACGACAAAACAGCCCTCGTGAGCCACTTCCGCATAGGAAAGCACCAATGACCGTTAGAGGGGTGCCAGATTTTATATCGACACAATGTTAACCAGACGTATCCGCGCATGTGGCCGAAATATAATTTAGGCGTGTGTTTATCCATAAAAAAAACATTACAAGTATTTCCGTTTTACTAATTTAGTAGTATTTAATCACATTTATTGACATTGGTTACCCCTGTGGGTGTCGCAACCGCAAAATAAACCAAAGCAACCCCGACACTCTTCCGCGTGGAAGAAACCATTGATAGGGGGTTATGTAACATCCAAAATATTTCTTAACGAAAATGACAGTTTAATATTTAAATCGACAGAATTTAACTTGTTTGGATAATTATTAAGAGCAACTGCACTCGTCTTTTTCCCGTCATATTGCGCAAGAAAACGTTAATTCACATTTATTGACATGGGAGCGCTCCCCCCCCCCCCCCCCCCCCCGGTGGAACGTAAGTCGGCTTTCCGTGTCACGATCAACAGAAGCAGCCCCACTCTGGAGTCATTTTAAAACATTTGTCTTCAGTTGGCAGGTATCAACAAGATGGCCCGCTTTCTTTTTATTTTGACTGCTTTGTGCGCGGCTACGTCGTCACAGTTTGTACCGCCGGTAAGTAACATTCCCTGTCTCGTTGACGAAGTGTGAAGAAACGGTGTCACTTGAAACCTAACTCTTGGAATAATTCGATTTCCTCTGTAATGTATTTATTTACAGTATACAGAAGACTGTCGGACGGGGATGTATCCTCCGAGCGGGCCCACGTAAGTCACATTGCCGTGCCGTGCTTGTGTTTTGTTATGGTTGGGCTGTCGTGCTTTCACGTGCACCTCGTTCAGCACAACGCTTCAAGATTGCCCCCCGTTTGTGCAAATTAGACAAGAAAAACGTAGTTTAAATGTTTTTTTAAACCACAATATTCTAAGGTTGCGAAAATTCAACGTTCTGGTGTCGCGTCGACGCATACACAGAATGGGAGAGAACAATGAAGCTAATATTATTTCCAGACTGCACCTGAAGGCAGCACACCTTTTGGAAATAAAACTACCACAAAGAAAATAAGAAAATAAAATCTGACATTGACGTATGAGGGGTTTTTTTCCTTTTCAGATGTATTATAACAAGAAGCTACATCTAAGAAAAATGTGTCATTGAACTACAGTGGATTTAAGAATTTCAAGTGTGCCATTATTCACATGTGTTTTGTTACATGTTACATTTTTTTACATGTTACATGAATGCCCAATTGAAATTCAGGTTTAAAGGCGCCGTGAGCTGGTACACGGTGGACCTGGACTTGCCGCCCAAGGACCGGTGGACAGCCGTCATCACTGACAAAAGGGCAGAGGTGCAATCTTTTTCCTCGACGATCACCATCATTTTTTTATTATTGAAATATTTTGAGGATTATTGTGGACTTCCACCTGTGTGTCAATGTGATGTTTGCATCCAAGTTGGTGAACATGATCCAAGCCGTGCGAGACTTGGCCAACGCTTTTGTTCCCGGCGGGAAGCTTGTCATGCTGGTGGATGTCACTCTGGTGAGGAACTCCCCTTTGCCCCCCCCCCCCCCCCCCCCAATAAATGAAATTCTGTGCATGTCGTTTTTAATCTTAATCTGTTTTGATGTTTGCGCGGGCAGCCGCTGATGGTCAACTCGCTCCCGTATCCGTTTGGTGACGAAATGAAAGGAATCGCGGCCGCCTCGGGAGTTCCTCTCGGTAAGCGGTCACGTCTGTTTACAAAAAATGCAATAATTTTTTATTGACAATTTGGGGGGAAATTATTCCATTTTTTTTTTCCTCATAGCATTCTTTTTTTTTTTTCCCCTGTAGGATTGCAATAATTTTTGGGGGACCTTTTTCTTGTACAATGTAAGGATATGTATGACTTTTTTTTTTCTCCCTGCAGGATAATTAAAAACAAATTCTCGTCGCTTTATGACCTTTTTCCTCATAGGGTTTTTGTATTATGTCATTATTAGATGTAGCACCACCCCCCGCCCCCCCTCTTTAAGCATCTCATGTACCGCAGATTTCCTTTCCTGTTCATTTTTGTAGGTGAGGTGGTCCTCTTTAACATCTTCTACGAGGTGTTTACGGTGTGCACTTCGGTGGTTGCGGAGGACACGAAAGGTCAGTTTCGATATTTTTTTTAAAAAAATGCATATGTCAAACAATTGTGTCACCAAATTTGAGCCAAATACTTTTTTTTTGTGTGTTAACAGGAAACCTCCTGCATGGTCGCAACTTGGACTTTGGTTTGTTCATGGGGTAAGAGCGCTGCCTGTTTTCCAATGGGTGTGTGTGGGGGGGGTGGGGGGGGTACTCCCGGTGTTACTTTTTCCTCTGCTAGGGTTCAGACTCCCCCCCACCCCCCCTGTAGTTCTCTGCTGTTGGCTAAGTAGCAGTAAAGAGTTCATGAATGGCACTTTGCGTTAACAGAAATGTTAAAAAATATTCATATTGAGTGTCAATAATTGTGCCCAACAAAATATGCCTAGCAACCTGTGACTGTGGGGGGGGGGGGGGGGGGGGGGGGGATCATTTGCACGCGATGCTCGAGCCAAAATGTCTCCTGTGGCGTTTAGACGTGAGTCAAATCTGTGTGTGTGTGTGTGTGTGTTCTTGTACTCATGACATTGTGAGGACCGGCATGAGTTTTTAACCAACAGAGTGGGGACGAATTTTGACGAAGTGAGGACATTTTGCCCGGTCCTCACTTTGACGCCCTCTAAATCAACTCCAAAGTGTCCAAAACGGGTACCCTGTGCTTTTCCCCAAAAGTCCCCAGAATGTGTCCATGTTGACAATTTTTCGCCGGCAATTCACACTCCTTTTTGCTCCCTACTGCAGCTTCTGTCGAAATTCGGTACTGCACCAACTTCACACTTTTTGCTCTCTACTGCAGCTCGTGTCAAAATTCGTGTGTGTGTGTGCGTGTGTGTGTGTGTGTGTGTGTGTGTGTGTGTGTGTGTGTGTGTCAGATGGGATGTGAAGAACAAGTCTTGGGTCATGAGTGAGCAGCTGAGGTCTTTAGTGATCAATGTGAACTTCAAGAGGAACAACCGCACCGTCTTCAAGTCCAGCAGCTTTGCCGGTTACGTCGGCATGCTGACCGGACTCAAGCCGGTAAGCTTTACTCAACATGCCTGCACACACACACACACACACACACACACACACACATACACACAAAACTGACATCTGAGCAGGGGTGTGCAGACTTTTCATATAACCTGTAAATGATTTCATGTCGTCTCCTTTCTCAGAACAGGTTCAGCCTCACCATGAACGAACGCTTCAGTCTGGACGGAGGCTACATCGGTCAGTCGCTTTTTTGGGCGAAGGATTCCGACTCGTGTTGTTTGTTGAAACTCCGACTTTTTGACTCTGAAACGCGTGTAGGCATCCTGGAGTGGATCTTTGGAAAGCGGGATGGTGTCTGGATGAGCTTCCTCACTCGCTCCGTACTGGAAAATGCAACCAGGTTTTTTTGAATCAATTAATTAATTTAATCGTTTTGATTAATTGTAATTAATGTAATTAATCTGCTGGTTTGGTTTGAAGCGCACAATTTTGCCGACCGTTGTAGCCATTTCCTAAGACGACTGTTGCGTGTCGTTCTCTCCGACTTGCGACGTAGCTACGATGAGGCAAAGTTTCGTTTGGCTCAGACGAAGCTTCTGGCGCCCGCCTACTTCATCCTGGGAGGAAACAGCACGGGGCAAGGTTGCATCATCACCAGATCCAGACTCACCAGTCTGGATATCCTCGAGTAAGTCGCCCCCCCCTTCTCCTTTTCGAAATGACTCGCACTTTGGAGATTTTGAATTTATTTTGTTTTTGTCTCGGAAAAATTCCAATCAGCTTCTTCAATAAATGCTACTATATTCATTTAAAAACAAGAATTAAAAAAAAAGAAACTTAATATTTATAATATTGAGTTTCTTTAATATTATAATAATATTTATATTTTATTAATATAATTATAATATTTTTACATGATATTTATTTTATTTTATCGGGACTCAGTTATGCCACTATTTGTGAAAAAGACAACTTTTTTTGGTCTTAATATTTTGTTTAGTTTTGTATTTTTATTTCAATAGATATTCATTCTTGGGGGGGGGTTCCTTAATTTTTGAAGAAATGCTATTTTTATTTTCTAAAAGGAAAAAAAATTGAACCAAATGATTGAAGAAATTCTTTATTCACACAAAAGTATGAACTTTTAATTTGCTTTAGATTTTTTTTGTTTTTCTGGAAAAAAAATCCCCCGAACTCATTTCTTGAACAGAAGCCACTTTTATTCCTACAAACTGATGCCGTTCTCATCTTGATCTCATCTTGATTTTGTTTTTACTTTGATTTTATTTTTCAGCAATATTTTCTTTTGATTTCAACCAAAGGTCCGGTCAGCTCGTCGAATGTGCTTGGTGGAGGTCAACGCACAACTTGAGCTCGAAGCCGAAAGGAGAAGCAAATTGCTCTTTAGTCCTTTTGGCTCTTGTGAAATGTTTTATTGCTCAACGAATAACTGCACAAAGCACATGACTGGACAATTGCGTTTGTCACCTGATTAGCCCAAAAAAACAACTTAAGCCTTGTGTCAAGCCTTTTTTTCTTCTTCTTCTTCTTTTTCCCTCCCTCTCTCTCTCTCTTTGGAGGATCGATCTGAAGCTGGGCCGCTGGTTTGTGCTGGAGACAAACTACGACCACTGGAAGGAGCCGCTCTTCCTGGACGACCGCCGCACACCCGCCATCGAGTGCATGAACCGAACGACACGCGCCGTGAGGACAAAAGCGTCACACAAATTTGCCTTTTTTTAAAAAAAAAAAATCTTACACAATCATGAATTTGGACCTTTGACCTCGGGTTGACCCAATTTTTTACAATGTCGTATTTCTGTTGTCATGGTTACGTGACAGTCATGTGACTCTTGCCGTTTGACAGAACGTGTCGCTGAAAACGCTATACGACGTGCTCTCCACGAAGCCCGTCCTCAACAAGGTGAGGGGTGACAACTTTTCATTTTGGAGCGTGTCTCACCAATCCGCCGCCCTGCTCATTTTTCTCCCGTTTTTGACGCACAAACAGTTGACGACGTATACCGCGCTGATGGAAGTGTCGTCGGGCACGCTGGAGTCGTACGTCCGCGACTGCCCCAACCCCTGCATGCCCTGGTGAAGACGCCGCCACACTGGCGTCCGGCTACGCCCCGCCCCCCCGAACGTCCCAGCCAATGGAAACTGGTATTTCATTCATTCACTGCCAGCCGTTTGAGAGGGCGACTCCAATTTCACATCCCGCAGAATTTTATCTTCCGTGACTGTATAAGTACTGAACCTAGAATGAGCTCACTACTGCATTTCGAATAACCCAACGGCACATTTTGAACAACACTCTGGAGTTTCTGAACGGTTTGAATCACCGCGCGCTCAGAGCACAGTTCACCCCCCAATGTCTTTAGATTTGTTGGTGGCAGCGAACGGTTTGACAAATGTAACCGTACACGGAAGTGAATGCAAGTATTTGCCCAAGCGTGGTCGTTTTGACTATTATTAGCCTTGATCAATTCTAATGTGTGTACAGTGTGTCAATTAGTGCTCCTCAATGTTTTTAAATGTTTTAACAGGTCTGCTTAGTTACAAGTGCAGGGAAGTAATCCTGACAATTGTTTTGTTTCCACTTGAAGCACGAGATGGCCCATCAGAATTTAAAATTAATTGGGCCTTTTACAGATAATTTTCTACTGATCTACTACTCTCAGCTTGATACTGACTATTATTAAATCAAACACTGCCAGCAATGGTGACTGTACTTTGTTTTTCTTTCCACTTTTAAAAAATACCAGAATGTAACAGATTTTAATTCGTACTTGGACAAGTTAGGAAATGCTTGATTAAAATCAGTGATGTGTTCCGCGAGGCCGAAGGGCGGTCCTTTGCCTTGGCCTCGGAGTCAAGTCCTTGGCCTCGGGTTGCCGGTCGTTGGACAAATCACTGATTAAAATTGCACCCAAAGAATTTGATGGAAGGTTCATCTCGATCAAGGTATTTGACAACATATTGGCATGTAGGAAAAAAAAGATTTTGCTTGGAAGTTTTATTAGAATATTCGATTTTGCTACCGTTTGCAAATTTACTAGCGTTTAAATTTTAAATGTTTGGGTTGTTTTTGGTGTTATTGAAAGGAAATATTTTCTGCAATAGTTTTTGTTAAAGTGACTTGCTTACACTAAAGAAAAAATGTTTGTCCTCAAATATGACAACTCTTGTAAAATTCCAAGTTTTTTTCCTCCTGTGATTTTTTTTACTAATTTTTTTTTTTTGCATAATATAGTTCACAAGTGCACGGAAAATAAGTGAAAATTTGCAAGTCCGCTTCTTTGGTTAAAACACCCCCATTTATTGAAAACTAACAGTCCTGACATTGACGTGAACATGGAAAATCAGTTTACAGTTGAACACAAAAAGAAAGCCAATCAAGTGTTTCTGAGTTGCATAAAGAGAGAGCAGGAACCCTTCCAATTCACGCTCCAAACTAATGACTGAAAAATGTTCAGATGGGTTTCGAACTTGTTGACATTAAACTCCGACCCACAACCCAACACACTATGGAAGGAAAAACTACAAACTTATGCGTGTGCAATACAACTTAAAGGTACGACTAACATTATCGTTAAAATGACCTCAAACGGAAGACGGTGCAAAACCCGACACACAAGCTCATTGGGCGACTGTTCACGTCACGGCTCATTCGGAAGATTCTGAAACGAGAAAAAAAAAAAAATCACCGATTTCACAGCGATCCATTTATTTCAATGGGGAGCGATGATTTGGGTTCCATCTGAATTTCGATTGCGGGTTACGTGCAAAAGGGAACGAAAGAGCCGAAATCCAACCTGGTTCCTTCAGGTGGCCGCCGTTTCCCACAAGCCCCGGCGGTGTTTCTGCGTTGCCACTGAGGATTTCCACGCGCAGGTCGTTGGTCTGCTGCTCATCCACGATCCTTTTCTGCAGCGCCTCCTGTCGGTCAGGCCGTCGATTAAATCGGGTGGATTTCAAATCACATTTTGCTGCTTTTACCTGGCTGGCGACGGGCAGCTGCAACGGGAGATCGTCCACCCGGACAAAATCGTCCTCGTCCGACGTCCTCTGGCTACTGTTGCCCGAGGCGGCTTCCTGCAATCCAATGACACAACAGTTGATTGGCTCTCGTCGTGCCGTCATCTGTGCGTGCTGGAAAACGTCCACATTTCAGCCTACGAGAACTTGATAACAAGCAGTCAAATTGCACCCAAAAAGCACAATTTTTTTTTAAAACTCAAGTAATTTTACACCACATCACATTTCTTTGTACTTACTTCCACGCTGATCATGACGGGGGATTCCGTGTCGGGGGTGCTGGCGGCGTTTGAGTCTTTAAGAGGCGCGTGAACTTCGGCGCTTTTGATGTTCTCCTCTGGAGCGGCGGCCGTGACGTCGTCCGGGTCCTCGTCTTCATTGGAGTGGTAACTCGCCGTCTCGGCGGGTTCATCTTCAATCGAAGCCGGAACTGGCAACTTGCTGCTCTCGACTGTTTGGTGGGGAAAGAGATGGAAAATGGGGAGATGATGAAACAGGGGAGGGGGGGGGCAACTTCTTCCTCAATGTCTGACATGCAGACGTGCTCATGACCACATGCCGAATATAAACGTCCGTGACAGTCAATAATGTTGAGTAACGTGACAAGAGTCTGTCCAGCAGCTCCTATATTTTGTCGTCCTTCCTTTCCAAAATTCGCTGCTGTGAATTGGGAATTTCTCCATTGCGAGACTAATAAAGTTTTTTTTTCCTATCCTAAAGAGCAGCGTAGTGATTAAAAAAAAAACAACATATTGAGTGTCAAGTCTATAGCCACGCAATTTATTTTTAGAATATTAGTACAATGCAATAGGCAGTTATAAAAGAAACCGTTTCGTTTTTTTTTTTTTGTTTTGCGATTGAAAACAGAAATCGTTTGTCATATTAGGATAATGTCGGAGTGCCCCCCCCCCAAAAAAAATTAAAATTAAAAACATTCCGACCGATCCGAGTCAATAAAACAAAAGTGTGTCTACATCTTCGGCAGTCGGTTGGGATGAAAACAGAAGCAAATTATGATGATGAAAATGGTGTTTGCGAGCCAATATTCACGACACGGCTTTCGTTGTCGTTATCAGGGCTATGTGTATTTTTATTGCAAACAAAATTCTATTAGTAAAGTCGTGTTTGACTGATGGTGTTAAAAGGAGGAGCACCCACCGTCGTCGCCGTCGTCATCGTTGGCCGGCTCCAAGTCACTTTCTTTTGTTTCCTCGGCCGATTGAGCCTGCGGAAGGATGCAAGGAGAGGTTACACACCGCCTGCTAGGAAGCCGACTCAAGAGGGGTGGGGGGGGGGTGTCGCAAAGCCACCTGCGGCTCCGCCGTGACCTGCAGTGACGTCAGCACGTCCACGGGGGCCGCCTCAAACTCGTCCGGCTCCCGCCCGCCGTCGTCATCGTTCTCGTCCTCGCCGCTGCCGTAGTTGTTGAGCGCCCGGCTCTCTGCTTCGGAGAGCCCTTCACGGAAGACACGTCGGAGAGGTACAGCGGGTTGGAGGAATTACGCACGTCCCGTTTTTATTTGGGTCTCCTCCCTCGGGAAAACCCGAGAGTTGAACACTCGCGTTTCACTTACTGATGGATGGCGGCATCGCCTGCCCATCAGCCTCTTCGCCATCTTCATCTTCGCTTTTGGTGTCAGTCGGCAAGAGAGAAGGAACCTCCTGCTTGGTTTCGTCTCGATCCTGTAAAGGGGGAAAATGAGGCACAGTGGGGGCGAAAAAAAAAAAAAAAAGGGGGCGAGACAATCAAAAAGGACAAACCGTGTCTTCGTCGGGGGATGCTGAGGCATTCACTTCGAGTGCTGCGCCGCCCTAATTTGGAGTCAATGAAATTCCGTGAATGAAAATGGCCGCCAATTTTTTGGAGGACAAAAAAAAAAAAAAAAACCCATCACCTTCAAAGTTTGCTCGGCATCAGGAGGACGTTGGGCCTTCTCCGCGATGCGTCCCGCTTCCGGGGAGGCGGCGATGCCGTGGTCCAAATCCTGCATGAGTCGGAAAAAGGCCAGCTCGTTGAAGAGGATGTCCGAGACCTCCACCAGCAGGTCTTCGCCGCAGTCCTTCAGGGTTTGGCCAACGAAGCGGCCCAGGGAATCCTAGCAAAAAAGGTCGCGCGCTTTGTTGTCAAGGGCGCATATCGCAAAGGCGGGATTTGGAAATCAAGAGAGACCGTCTTTGATCGGGTTGAAATTAAACAACCGTTTTGTTTTTTTTTTCATTGCTTAAGTTTGGAGAATTTGCTTTCTCGGACAGCTGATGACTTGACGATTATGCAATGCTGAGTTCTAGGAAACTTTATTGTCAAATGTGCAACATACAGCGCAGATTAAATTTCTTTCCTCAGGAGAGAGAGGAGCAAAATAAAATCACTATTTGTTGCTCAGTCATTTTTTTTTTGAGGTGACGTGAAAGTTGCCGAATCGAGTCCTTGTTTTAATGGGGGAGGGGGGGGCGTCCCTCCCCGGAAATGACTCCGCCGTTACCTGCAGGATGGCGCCGAGCTGCCGGTGGAAGAAGCGCACAAACTCTTTGCTGTCGTCGTTCTGCCGAGTGAGCGCCAGGACTTGGCGGCGCAAACTGCTCAGCAGCTGCGGCGTGCACGCCTCGTGCATCTTCTCCTACGCAAAAAGAGAGCCACGAGAGATTCACTTTTTTGGGGGGGGGTTTCTCGATGGGATTTCAAAGTCGCGCTTGGTTTTGACGTCAAACCGCTTTGCGCGTATTTCTGTCAAGTTACCAACATTTATTGGAGTATCTTTTTTTTTTCCCCCCTCAGTTATCCAAAAAAGGGGGCGGAGCCGGTGATCCGGTGGTTAGCACGTTCTTCGTAGCATGTTCTTCCCGGGCCCGCGTGGCTTTTCTCCGGGTATTCCGGTTCCCTCCCACATTCCAAAAACGTGCATGGCAGGCTGATTGAACACTCTAAATTGGTCCTCGGTGCGAGTGTGAGGGCGGATTGGTTGTTCGTCTCTGTGTGCCCTGCGATTGGCTGGCAACCGGTTCAGGGTGTTGGCCCCGCCCCCTTATGCCCGAAGACAGCCGGGATAGGCTGCAGCATCCTCCGTTGTGAGGATAAAGTGGTTCAGAAAATAGATGAATGGATGGATGATTCTATAAGGATAATCGCGACTGTTTAAATGATCATGTGACCCAAGTGACAGAATTACGGCGCCTCCTTTGATAACGTAAAGAATGAAGCGCGATAACACTTGCGGGCACCCGCACGACGTTGATGTGGAAAGCGCAAATACATCATTGCGGTGCTACCTTGAGGAAAGGAATAACTTGGCTCATGATCTCCTTGATTTGCCGGTTGAGCTGCGAGGTGTCGATCTGAGGGGAGCGCACGTCACCAGAGGCGCCGCCACCGCCGCCGCCGCCGCCTGCTCACAAACAAGAGTGGAATCATTCGGAAAACGGAAATCCTGACAGGAGGGCGGCGACGACGACGTGGTTGCATACCGTCCGCGGCTTCTGGAGGGGCAGCGGCCGAGGCTGCGGCAGCGGCGGCTTCGGCATCGCGGAGGTCCGAGTCGGCGGCGGCGGCGGCGGCGCTCGCGTCCACTTTGTGCTTCACGCGCTCGTATTGCCGCATCCGGGTTAAAGCTTTGTCCAAGTGGATCACCGTGTTGCCTTGGCAGTCAAACATGACACGTTTTTAAAAAACATTTTTATAACCAGTAAACACCTACGGCGCCATTACTTTAACGCAGTTTTTTTTTCTTTCTGTGAAATGCGTTTTAGTTGTCAGAGGAATTTTCAGATCATATTCACTGGGGTTGTGATTATTATAATTATTATCTTTTTTTTTTTTAAACAGCTCCTGATGATGTAAATAATTGAAAACCGTGATTCTCAAAGTGGTGATGACAAAGTGGTGCCAAAATTCAGTTCAGCTGTATTTCACTTTTTTTGTTCCTTTTATTTACGATTACATCGCGTGTCATCTTTCAATTTTGAATGTATCTTTTTTTGGGGGGGGGGAATTTCTCCATTTCTCACACTTCCTCATGTCATTTTATGGACAGCCGTTTCAAAGCGTTTGCACCGACGGTTGATTTTTTTGTACAGCGGTGCCTTGAGAGGCGACCGTTGTTGCGTTTGAGAAACCCGAGCCATCGTTCGGCGACCAAAATAAGTTCATGGGACGAATCAAACTTGGATATCAAGATAGCAACGGTAAAGTTTGTATTTGCACACATTTCCGTGTTTAAATACATGCGCAATGTGTCACAAGATTATTTTTATCCCCCCATATATGAATGTTTTTCAAGTACGTGGTTGGGGGGGGGTCAATTTTTGTTCTTTGTGTGTATGATCTGGACCGTTTGCTCTCGACATACCCAGATCGTCCTTGGAAAACGGATCCAGGGTGGTCGACGACAAGGTGCTGTCATTCCCCACGGACTCAATGTCATCTCTCTTCTTCCCCACCAATTCCTAAAAAAAAATACCAAATACATTCAGCATTCCAAGCGCCGACTGTTCTTCAAATAGAAACCGAGGCGCTTCATCTATCATTTTCCGAAACCTAGGAATTATTTGTACACCATCGGCCTGGCTCCCAATTAGCAGAACACCAACAGAACAACAAACGAAAGTCGGCAACCCGCGGCTCCATAGCGCCACCCTAGTGGCTCTCCGAAGCATTTTCAAAAATATTTGAAAATGGGAAAAGATGGGAGAGGGAAATATATTTGTCGTTTTCATCTGGTTTACGTGGGAGGAAAAGCATGACACCAACATTCTTAATTTTTTTTCAAATGCTGTAAAAAATGTGTAGAAAAGTATTTCTTTGGTCAAAAAAATGTTGCTCGGCGGGACGCAGTGCAGGGAAAAATATCCTATTTGTAGCCAACTTGGTCATTAATATAAATTATTTAATAGAAATTATTGAAGCGGCCCGGTAGTCCAGTGGTTAGCACGTTGGCTTCACAGTGCAGAGGTACCGGGTTCGATTCCAGCTCCGGCCTCCCTGTGTGGAGTTTGCATGTTCTCCCCGGGCCTGCGTGGGTTTTCTCCGGGTGCTCCGGTTTCCTCCCACATTCCAAAAACATGCAGGCTGATTGGACGCTCTAAATTGTCCCTAGGTGTGAGTGTGAGTGCGAATGGTTGTTCGTTTCTGTGTGCCCTGCGATTGGCTGGCAACCGATTCAGGGTGTCCCCCCCGCCTACTGCCCGGAGACGGCTGGGATAGGCTCCAGCACCCCCCGCGACCCTAGTGAGGATCAAGCGGTACGGAAGATGAGATGAGATAAATTATTGATTATAAATCAGCATGTATTGTATTGTATTTTGATCGTAGGTGAATATAAATACATCTGGCGCGCGTTGCCTTCATGACAAGGCTTTTGTTTGTTTTTTTTCTGTCCAATATGGCTCCTTCAACATTTTGGGTTGCCGAGCCCCTGCCTTAGGCGGACGGAAAAGGGCGAAAGGGCGTGTCTTTTTACCACATCGCTGGCGGTGGAGCTCTCGCTGGGCGTCAGCTCAGATTGCGAGCCCCCGGCGGCCCAGGACGCGGCGGCGCCCAGCGGAGGCATCTCCTGGGAGGCGCTCTTCTCCGCCAGGTGTCTGCTCACCAAGTCCTGCGGGGGAGGCACGACGGACGACACGGGGGGCCAAAGTTGACCGAGCGGGTACTTTGCTTGAGAGAGACCCCCCCCGCCCCCCGTTGGGAGAGAAATCATTGTGCATCGGATACCAACCTGCAGGGAATAGAGCGCCCTCTGCCTCAGGTAGTCCGTGTTGAGCAGCTGCAGCTCGTGGAAGAGCTCGATGAGAAAGTGAGGCCGCGACTCATTCTGGGAGATCAGCGTGGCCACCTCCGAGTAGATGGTCTCCCTGAGCGCCTCGAACAACGAGAAGTCGCTGCTCGCGTCTGCGGGGGTTTATTTATTTATTTCCCCCCCCCCCCGGGGGAGACATTTGACACATTTGTCTGCGTATTTCGACCGAGAACATCAAACAGTGCAGACACCGCGTGCGGCATGTGCGCATCCGTGAAGGTGTTGGTGGGTGCGGTGAGGATGGAGAAAGTAAAATCAGGGTGGGGTGGGGGTGGGGGGGCTTGCGTGGTGAGTTTACCTGCTGCTTCTGTGCATGCAATTCTGTTAGAGAGGAAGGGTGTTCTCCAAGCATAGGCTGTCACAGTAGGATAGATTAACAGTCAACTCAAAAATCAAAAAGGCGGCGGTGACAAAAAAAAAAAAAGGAAAACGGAAGCCGTTAAAAGCCGTTATGATGAAAGCACTCGACTAGCAAGCAAAAAGCAGAGTTGGCGGGTGCAGAAGTGGGTGGTTTGAGGGCGTACCGGAGGAGATGTCGTCCCGTCTGTTGCCCGGTTTGCTTTTGCTGTCCAGTTTCTCCTGCGTGAGTTTGTCCAGCAGGTGCTGGTCGTGGTGGCGAGAAGACTCGGGCCTCTCTTGGTCAAAGTCCGCCGTGCTGCTCAGGCTGTCGCTCTCCAGACCTGAGGAGGGGCGGCAACTAAGTATGGCCAAGTATGACTGCGCCTGGGGAGATTTTTCTGCTTATCTGCTTTCCATTTTCTTACGGCTGTTCAGTTATTTTTGAATTTGTAGTTTTTTATTTTTTTTTAACAAAAGGACAAATAGCAGCGGTTTGCAACCACCGGTCCACGGACTGCACTTCATAACGCTTGTGGCGCGGAAAATTTTTGAATTGATCCAATCTGAAAAAAAAAGCAATTCCCGGAATTGGATCATTCACCGAATATTTTCTCTTACTCAGATTGCGCAAGCCTATGAGTACACATGTTAATATCAGAAAAGCCAATGACAGCCACCTCATGATTAATTAAAAAAAAAAAAAATTAAAGGACGCAACATATTTTTTTTCTTATCCACAGAAAAATAACGATGGAATTTTTTTTTTAAAAGGGCAACATTTTGAGTGTGACACTTTTAATGACTAGCATTTTTTTTTAATATTAATTCAGAACATTTCCGAGTCAATCATGATTTTTTACATTTCATGTTGACTTTGAAGGGACTTTTGCCACCTCTGGCGATATGCAAAGAAAAAAAAAAGGAACATCTTGTGTACCTTCGTTGTTCTTGTTGTGCCCTTTGCCCCGCCTGCGTCGGCTTTTGCTGCGGGAGGCCAGGTTGGCCTGGGCGGAGGCCTTGCGCCCCGTTTTGAAGGTCTTGGTGACGGTGGTGGGATCGGCGCGGTCGGGCAAGCTGCTAAAACTGGCCTCCGACGCCCGCTCGCACTCGTTCCGAGGGCTGCGGCGCCGCTGCGGCGGGGTGAACGAGGGAGGGGAGAAGGACGGGCGGCGCTCCCCCGTCGGAGGCGGATGGTGCGGGACGCTGTTGTTTGGGAAGGAATTGTTGGAGCGGCCCGCGGGTCTGAAAAGGAAGTCAACGCAAAACAATGAACAACGCCCTGCAACGTGGCCACGCCGAAAAAAAGGGGGAGACCCACCGTCTGTCAGCCATGACGTTAAGAGGTGAGCGCTGGAGCGGAGGAGGTGAAGTCATGGACTCCGTTTTGATGGAGGCGTTGGGGTCCGAGGGCCGCTTCTGCTGCTCCGGACTCGCGTGATGAGCACTCGCCGCGCCCTGAGGGAAGTGGCTCATGGCGGCAGGGAAGAGAGGAAACAGGCTAAATCCTGCCAAGTCGTCAGAGGGGAAAGACAAAAAAATCACTTTGGTGAGGAGTTTTCGGAAACCAAGTGCCGATTTTCCTCACATCTGTCGATGAAAAAAAAAGTTCCGTTCCTTCGGCGGCTATTGCGCACGTTTGTAAATAGGACGGCTATCAACTAGCCGACTGAGCGTGCCTTCTTATAATAATAATAATACATTTTATTTATAAGCGCCTTTCAAGACACCCAAGGACACTTTACAATAACACAAAACACAAAACAATACGGGTTCTCGTGTGTCGTGGCAAGCTACTTGACCGTGCGCCATCTCAAAGCTCCAAACAGCATTTGACGGTGCCATCACCAACTAAGAAATGCCGTCGTGGCATCTGCTCTAATCCCCAATCAACCACTGGAAGAAATTTCTTAACTAGAAAATTTTCCAAGTAGACGTGTTTTCCAATGTAAATGCCCTAATCCATTCCAAGCCCCCCCAAAATTCAGACACAAATGTTCTATGAAGCATAAAAATGCATAAAAAAATATGCGTTTAGAGTTAAGATTATCGCACAATAAATGAAAGTTGTGCATAATGTAAATAAAAGAGTCAAACAGAGTCCACGTTCTGTTTCAGAAGTGATTTATGACTTGCGTTTTGGACACACATTATCTACACACATAGATGGTCCCTCTTAGCCAATGGGATGCCAGGAAGATGCTCGGTAGTAGCCAATGGCAACGCAGCTAGAAGTATGTTGCGTTCAGGAAACTCGGGAGCTGCGAGTAGCAGCCCATGCTGTATTTTTTTTTTACCTTTTTTAATATTTCGAAATGTCTCAATGTCTCGAAATGGCAATATTTTCCTGTTGAGGCGTTTCGTAACTTGAAAATGTCATATGAAGACACGTTCGCAAGTCGAGGAACCACTGTAAATCCGGGACTAATTATTTATCAAAAGTCTCACTTCAACTCAACACCTCATTTTCAGTGAGAACATTGACAGATTTTTGTGTCTTTGGATGTGAAACACCGATTTAATGTCTCTTTTTTTAAAGATTGCAGAAACAAATACATTTATCATGATTGTGTTCATCTAGAAGCATTTTCCAACCGGCCAGTAAGCGAAGGAGAAGCGGCCTTGGCTACTACCGTATTGTCAAGATGGAGGAAAAGGCACTTGCTAAGCCGTGTGCTAACCTGCAGCTGAAGGCGACGGCTGGTGGGGGTGTTGCTGTTTTTGCTGTTGTGCCTCCTGATGCTGCTGCTGCAGGAGCTCATTCAGGACCTGCTTCAGTCTAGAACCAGCGCAACAGTGTAAAAAAAGACGCTCCATCCTGACCGGATCTAAAGCTGAATGCTTTTCACCTTTGCACGTTGGTTTGCTGCCAAGCCAGCTGCGTGTAACACTGGTTGAGCTGGTGCATGACCAGGTGGACCTGCGGGGACGTCAGGTTGCTGGGCAAGGCGCCGTACGAGCCCGCCATCACGCTTTGCAGCATGTATGAAAGCATCTTGGGGGTGGGGTGGGGAAAGGGCAGACCGAGTCGTCATTTATTTTCCCAGGCGCGGCGTTCGCCGACAAGCGTAATCCAAATCGGCCACCTGTTGATCCTGCAGCAGAGTCTGACACATGTTGGTGCTGAAGTCCAGCTGCCTCTGCAGCTGGCCGATCTGCTCCTGCCAGTGGGTGGAGCCCTCGGCCACCGAGACCTCGGAGGCCCAGCAGAGGTTCTCCTGACGTCTGCCGTTCGCGGGCTGACTCGCGGACGGGTTCCAACTTCTGGGGGGTGGCGGCTGCGGCTGTGGCTGCTTGGTCTTCGGTTTGACATAAGGGGACTCGTGCACGGAGGAAACGGCTGGTGGAGGCTTGGGGCTACTGACGACGTAGACGTGAGAAAGAGCAAATGTTGTCAAAGTCCAAGTCTTTTGAGATAAAACGTAACGGGAAATAAATGTCGTTTTAGCCTTCTCCCTACTCGCCCCCCCCCCCCAAAAAAATGTAATACACGATGGTCTTCAGACTGACCATTCTTGGTTCTTCTTCTTGTAGAGGGGCTGAGTCATGCCGGTGGGGAAGATGCTGCCGTCGTCCGCAGAGCTGCTCTCCGAGCGGTCCTCTTCCTCCACGCTGCGCTCAGAGCGATAGTCGCCATCTTCCTCCTCGTCCAGGTTGCAGGGGGTGGAGCCCCAGGTGGCCATTGTCCTGATTACATCAGCAAAAGGCAAATAATAGGTGGCTTAAGGCTGGGAAATGGCAATAAAAATCACAAACATTCCCGTTTTTTTTTTTCTGCCTCGAGAGGAGCCAGATGAGGTGGCTTGGGCATCTGATTCGGATGCCTCCTGAGCGCCTCCCTGGTGAGGTGTTCCGGTCATGTCCCACCGGGAGGAGACCCCGAGGAAGACCCAGGACACGCTGGAGAGACTACGTCACCCAGCTTGCCTGAGAACGACTCGGGATCCCCCGGGGAGAGCTGGAAGAAGTAGCTAGGGAGAGGGAAGTCCGGGCTTCCCTGCTAAAGCTGTTGCCCCCGCGACCCGGCCCCGGATAAGCGGTAGATGATGGATGGATGGATGGATGGATGGATGGATGGAGTGAAAACATGTATGCAAACAACAATGCAACAGCATGAAATGTCTCGAAAGATCATGACAGGATTCCTAAGAAGGCAACACTTGTACCTCTCTATTAATGTCGTTACATTTACGGACGAAATCCCCCCCGGCCCGAGAACGGCTTGATACCTTTCGTCCCGACTAGCGGCGAGCTGCGAGGGAGCCGCTTGCTCGTCAGCGCCACAGAGTGAGCCGACGAGGCCGCGGCGCCTCTGATGTTCGGCCATCAGGGACTCCAAGTGCTTCCGCCGCTGCCGCAGCTCCTCCCGCGCCACCTGGTGGCGACGCATCTCCGACCACAGCTGCTGGCGACGCGACGACAAAGAGCAAACTCCGGTTGGAAAACGCGCATCTTTTCACCCGGGGCGGGCTTCTGGGTTTGTGTGTTTATGTGTGGCCACCTCGTTGTCGGGGACCGAAGTCGCGGCGGCTTCGGGAGCGGTGGGATTGAGCACGGTCGGGCTGCCTTTTGCCGCCGACGAGGAGGAGGAAGGCTGCGCGACAGCTGGAGTCGACGCCGCTGCCGGAAGATTCCAGATTAAACCCTGCTCGCTCGCTTGGCTGGACAGTGAGGACTGGAGGAGTAAAAAAAAATTTAAAATGTAGCATTCGGAAAAGAGTTTCGGTGGGAAAAGATGATTTCTGTAAGGCAGCGGTGTCAAGTCCATTTCATCAGCGCTCTGCTCATAGTAATCACTCGCTTATCACGGAGGTGGATGCTCCAGATATGCCCAAAGTACAGTAGCAACCACGTATGTATGGAATCATTTCCATATATGACTTTCGTTCATATTTGATCATCAACAAGCAATACGCTATATGGGTGTGAAGTACGGGAATTATTCGGGGGTCCTTCCATGGATTATCTCAGACTTGTGAATGCCTTGATAAGAGGCAGGCCCTTGAGGCTGTTGAGCGACACTAAATTAGCTTATGAGAACTCACGATTGGCTGGTTATTTCCTGGCTCTAAAACCAGATAGAGAGGTGGACAGTGACTAAAAGTCCTTGGGTGTCTTGAAAGGCGCTTATAAATAAAATGTATTATTATTATTAAAAGGAAAAAAAAATTAATTCCATGATAGAGCTGGAGGTTCTGCAATAAATGCTTTATCTAGATCAGGCATGTCCAAAGTCCGGCCCGGGGGCCAAATTCGGCCCGCGGTCGAATTTCATCCGGCCCTTGGCCCCTGTCATAAAATCAGTGCCGTCTGGCCCGCAGGTTGGGCGCAATGGAACACGTGTTGCATTGACTGAGGTCTCGTAGACTGGTGAGTGATGTTTCATAGAGTACTGCTTCCCTCTAGTGGCTAAATGAGTAATAGCATTTAGACACTAGAGGGCATCACTCGCGTGTTTATATTGACTGATATGTCATATTTCAATTGATCCTTGCAGTTGTGGATATGTGTATTGCTTGTTCATTTCCCTGTTGTTCGAGTCAAAGGTTTTGTGACTATTGAAAAGTCATGGTGATACATTTTATGTTTCAAATCAATCAATTTGCACTCAGGAGACTTCCGTTTAAGAAAAAGTCAAGTGAATAAGCAGTTGCATGTGATATACCTGTTTCAAATGAACCAAAAGAAATTCTTAAGATTGTTGAAATTAAAATAAAAATGGAAATGTGAAACAGACTGGCTTACTAAAATTTGTTGAACAATATTGTTGTTCAATGTAAAGAATGTCAGCCAAGGTCGGCCCCCCCCGACATTTTACCACATAAAATCTGGCCCCCTAGGAAAAAGTTTGGACACCCCTGATCTAGATGTACCACAAAAAATGTGTCCCTTTTTGTCCAGTGTACCTGCAGGTCAGGACACGTCAACTGGAGGTCCTGGATCTTGCCCTGGATCTCACCGAGCATCTGACGCTCCTCGTGGAGCTGCTTGAGTGCCTGCTTCTGCTGACGAAGCTTCTCTTTGTAGATCTTTTCCCTGTCGTCAAGTCGCATCAAAGAGAAAGGAGTTCGATCAAAGCCCAGGTGGCGCTGGGATTTCAAATCCTTCAAAACGCATACCTGGCCTTGCTGTACAGAGCGGCGTCTGGTCCCCGGGGATCCTGTTGGGGTCTGGCGGCTGGCGGTGGGCCCCCCATAGTAACTCGAGTGTTATTCTGCTGTTGTTGGTGCAAAGTTTCGTCCTCGTTGGCTGTTGTGTCCGTGTCGTCGCTCTGGACACATTTTTGTAAAACACAATTCCCTTAAAACAAATTTAACTAATAAATTTGACTAATAAATAGCTGATGCTCGGATTGCGGGATATTTGGGTTTTGGCAATGTGTCTGCTGCATGCACCGCATGCACAAATCCTCATCACTGTTTTGGAACAGACTTATTTTTTTTTTGCTTTTTATGCTCCACGCGATGGATGTCAGCTGGGAAGGAGGAAGACAGTGGAAGTTTGTAATATTCCCCCACCTGGACCATGGCAACCAGCTCCTGCAGCCGGCGTAGCTTCTGCTCGGATTTCTGCTGGCGAAGCTCCTGGGAGAAGCCAGCTTCACTGGCCAGGCTGCTGCCCGACCCGGAGCCCGACGCCCCGTCGCCCGGGCAACCGGGTTGGGCACCGGCGCCTCCGCCGTCATTATTGAGCCCGTCCTCATCCTTCGCCCAATTGTAGGCCGTGTCCCTGTTGTACTGGCACTCTGCAGGGGGTGGAGGAGCCAGAAAGGGATCGAGTGCGGCGTCGAGGTTAGACGGAGGTTGCTACGTGCGTGCGAGTGAGCGAGCGAGCGAGCGTACCAATGGCTGAGGGCATATGAAAGCTGCGGAGGTTGACCGCTGACTGGTTGTTGATCTCACTGTTGAGTCGACTGTCGCGATTGTTGGCGTTGGTTGTGGCGCTACTTGAGACGCTGCAGCGGTTCGCGAGGCTGCTCGAGTCGCCCCAGTTTGCACTGCGCTGCGGGTTCCTGCGCACGCAAACCGAAGGACGGAGAGCCGTGTAATTTCACACCGTTCTCTCGTGTGACATTCAAGTCCGACGAGTACAAAATGTCTTGTGACACACAAAGAAAGTATGGAACCCGTGTACTTAATTAGATGATCTGCAATTAGGCACACACCTGATGTTCGTGGGTGACTGCCGCTCTTGCTCATAATCAAACATGGCCTCCAGCATGGAGCTGTCCTCCGTCGCCGCCTCCTCCTCCTCGTCATCCTCCTCCTCCTCGTCCTCCTTCACATTTTCATTAACCGCGTCCACCATCATGTCTGACGTCTGCTGAAAGTACTGCACTAATTCCCGAAGCTCGTTCAGGCGCTTGTGAACCTCCTTCAGCTTTCTGATAGTGGGCAAAATAAAAATAAAAAAATTAATTGGGGGGGGGGGGGCCACATCAAATGGAAATACATGTTTCGTGACAAGTACCGTTATAATTAAAATGTCTGCTATTGTCCAAATATTTTTTTTGTTTGGAATATTAACGCTTCATGACAGATTTTATGTAGAAAGGATGCTGTTTTTTTTTTTTTACATGACCTTTGTGTCTAAATTAAACAAATGGCCAGTGAAATAAAGTAAGATATTCAAAAATTATAAATCACTTAAAAATATCATCTACATTTAAAGTACATTTGATGACAAATATTTCATTTGATTTATTTAGAAATAAAATTTCACACTTTGCATTTCATTGTATGGTGCATAACGGACAAAAAAAAATAAATAAAAATCAACCAAATAAAATAAATCAAAAACAATGCCCCACCCTCACGTCAGTTAACTAGTGAAAACAATTTTTTGGTTCCGTCTGAATATATTGGGCAAAATTTATACGGGTTGCACAACGAATGACATAGCAGGTGACGCCAAGTTTTAAATTGGGCTTTTGGGTCCTTTTGGAAAAGAACTCTCCTCACCAAAAATACAAAATAGATTCAACAAAATTATTTCGATACAACTTTTTCAGAATAGTCTGTACGGCATGAACGCATTTAAAATAAAGTCATTCATATTATCCAATTATACAACATATACTTTTTTTTTTGTTTGTTTTTGCCCTGCGACCTAACAGAAAGCGTAAAGACAAAGGTCCAGATTATTTGGTGTATGTTGACCTGAGTTTGTCGTTGGAGTTGTCGGCGTCCGCGTGTTGCGGGAGCAATGGATGAAAGGACGCGGCAGCCGCGGCTCCGGTTGAGCAGCTGGCAGACGGACAATCCGAAGAGTCGCCCGTGCTCAAGCTGCGCTGCGTTGACAACGCGCCGCCTGAAAGAGAAGGCACGTCGGTGACGCAGCTTAATCCGAAATTTATTTTCTTGTTGTTGTTTTTTTTTGTTTTTTTCCTCAATGCTCACAGTAGTTGTTGTTGAGCGTCTGGTCTCGGAGCGAGTGCAGTTCGTCTAAGATTTTGTCCATGGTCTCTTTCTTGTCTTGGAGCTCCTGGAGCTTGGTGAGCTTGGCGCTTGCGGCCGTCGCCCCCCCGCCATCGAGGCCGCCGTGGGGCCCGGAGGCCGAGTGCAGTACGGGCCTGTGCTGAGGCGGGCCGAGCGCCCCGGGAGCACGGGACCAGCTCACTTCTCTGGAGAGGGAGAGGCTCTCTGCTTGACGACGGTTGTCCGGCACGGACTTGCTCTACGGTGGGACGATTTGGAGTTTGATGAATGTGGTCAATAGTTATAAGCCGACGAAATTCTCCCCCTGCTGTCAAAAGTCGGCATCGGCCCAACGCTGAGCAGAAAAATTCTGCTGTGATGCGCTCAGAGTGTTTTTTTCCCCCCCTTTCCTCACAACGTAGATGCCCGACTTAATCGCTAAAGTTAATCCACGTGTCAATTCGACACTGCAATGGGCCGAGATGTTGACTCCAAAATTTTGAAGTGAAATGACATAGCTCGCCTGTTTACTACGTTTGGTCTCGACATTCACAATGTGAGCCAGAGGGTAAAGTTTGACGTCAATGTCAAGCAATCAAAGGCGGCAAGAAATATTAATCAGAATTCCAAGTTTAGACGAGTGGGGACGCAAATCAGGGCTCGAAGATCTGTTCAGTTCTATGATTTTGCTGTTTGTGCACAGCATATTTGAAGGAGGAGGAGCATTTTTTTTTTTTTTTTGGCGTGCCCTTAAGATCTGACATACCCGAGAGTCCCGCAGTTGGTTGTGGAAGCGCTGGATCAAATCATTGAGCTCGTCGTTGAGCTCCGATGTGATGCTCAGCCCGGAGACGCTGCCCGTGGTTTCTGTGACAACTGGAATACACGACAAAAATCCAAATGTTGTGCAATTAGAAACCTTTTTGGGGGGCGCAGCGGCCAATTACTCAGTTTCAGGGACTGAGCCACCGAGGGTCTTGCGTTTCGTTGGTCTCTCACCCGCCGCGTCCTCTATGACTGCGAGCGCTTGCTCGGCGCTTTGCTGCATGGCCAGCAGGGCCTCTTGGCGGCCCTGCAGGGCCCGAAGCTGATCCTGCTGCTCCAGCATTTTCTTCAGCAGCAGGTGCTGCTTCCGGAAGTTCTCCAGTTCCTCATTCTGCTCTCGCATGGATGCGTTTGGCCAGTCGCCCTGCAAGCACATGGCGTTGCGTTTACCCAACAACTCAAACACTTTGATCGTCGGGAGTACTTGATGGTGACATTCAAGCGAGGCATACCGGCGCGTTCGATGCGTCCGGAGGTCTCGCGTCGACGTTCAGCGAGGTGCTCTCGACCAAGGAGCCGGAACCCACGGCGGAATCTTGCGTCCTGCCGTCGTCCTCCTCGTTCTTCCGAGCCTGTCCCATCAGCACGGGTGACAAATTAATAAACGCAGAGACTTGCCTTGAGGGTAGGATTTAAGACAAAGAAGCAGAGAGACAGCAGACACCAAAAAAAAAAGACCCACCAGCATTTTCTGCAGGAACCGCAGGTAGGACTTCTCCTGCTCTTTGAGGTGCTCGATGAGATGAGAGAGGCGCTCCACGTTGGCCGGCACATCGTTCTTCTCCACCAGGTCGTCGCGCATGGAGCTGGCCTTGCCGATGTACTCGCGGATCTGCACCAGCTTGCTGACCAACTGCAAAACCAATGGAGTCGGTGCTGTTAAAAAGTGCAACGGGATGAAAGAGCCAGAGGGGGGGGCAGGGAATGGCAGCAGTCACAAGGAGAGGCACAAAACTGCAGCGGGCACCCAGAGCGGCGTATTTATAAGTTGCCCTAAATACAGACTGCCTCACTTTCACCCTACTTCTCTTTCTCAGTAGTCAAGAACAAAGTGGTAATTGGCTATATTCTCAAATGATGAATAAAAAATATCATAATAATAATAATAATAATAATTAAATGATGTGAAGGAAAATTGTAAATAGTACTATATAGTAATATGTTTGTTGTTTTTTTTCTCTTTCTACATACATTCTTGCTGCTGGAGGCTGTAAATTTCCCCAGTGTGGGACGAATAAAGGATATCTTATCTTATCTTATCTTATCTTATCAAATAGACGCCATCACTAGGGGTGCATTTAAGGCCGTTGACTATTTTATTTATGAATCGCATTTTAAACATGCTTTCATTGCCATTCTTTCACACAAAAAACAGGATCTAACTTTAAGTTACAAGTAAGTGGGGGGGGTGCAAACAAAAATTAGGATTCAGTCACCGGTTTGGTCTGTAACATATTCAAAAACAGGCAAAAGACGTCCGCCTTTGTGGAATGTGAGAATCTTTTCAAGTGAGGTTGAAAACTGGGAAGACTTGGGAAATTTGAAATCAAACAAGGTCCCGAAACGTATGAATCGATGATCAAAACTATTACTGATTAATTTGATAACACTACATTTCATCTTCCAATATTGTTATTTTGCGTTTATTATGATGAAAACCTGACATCCTAGAGAACAAACGAGGGCCGATTTGGAATCAACGCAAAAGATTCATCTACAAAGTTGAATTGCAGCGCTGATTAAAAACATTGTGCTTACAAAAATAAAATAAAATAAACGTTTAACCAGACTAATCAATAACTTGTTGATTGACTCTATTAATCATTACGCCTATAGCTGTTCGCAGCCATCGACTGCATTAATGCAGTGAGACCATCAATGTCCAAAACAGTTGTGCAACTTACAATTGGACCAAAATATTCAAGACACACGGCCGATTAAATTGAACATTCAAACAATAAATGGTGCAAATTTTTAACACTCGTAACAATTGGGTTTTGCTTGCGAGCCACTCCGTCGCCTAACTGCCATGGCTCCCGACACCAATTGCCCGCAAGTTAGCAGTCACGCTGCTAAAGTGGTATCGGTGTGAAGTATCGATACATATTTTTGGGGTATGGCGTCACAGTACCAGTGCGTCGCTAATATTTGGGCAAATTTGCCTGGAATTCAAGAACAACGTCTTACCAGGCTGCTGACAACGCTGTCTTGTCCTTCCTCGTAGTCTGTGTTTGCCGCCGCACCCGCCCCTCTTTCGGCGCTGCCACGTATTGGCCTCGCGGCCGCTTCCTTGGTGGGAGCTCCGGGAGTGAAGGCGTCTCTCGCTGCCGCGCTCTGCTTCTTGGTTTCCTTGACGGCGACGGGCGTGGCAGGGGTAGAGGTGGCGGGCGGGAGCAGCAGCAGCTCCTTGTTCTTGTTGGTGTTGATGTGCAGCGGGACAAAGTTGAAAGGTTTCTTGTTCTCCACCGCGATCTGCCGCTGGTTGTTGGCGGCCGTCACGCGGCCCTGGGAATCACTACCGATGCTCTGTGAGAGAGGATAAAAAGAAGTTAAAGGTCCCTCTAAACTGGACTCAAATATTAGTTCATGTTTGATTATTGTTCTCAATCGGCAGGTTTTCGGAAACTATGTCGTTCGCAATTCTGGAGAAATTCCATTCACGTCACGTGCATCGTTACGAGACAAATGTGAAACAAAAGAGTTCATGTTCACCTCATCCAAATCGGAGAAGTGGATCCTTTGCTGGATCTTGTCCAGCTCCGCCTGGTCCGGAACCGAGAGCTGACTGGTGTATTTCATGTGCGCTGGCCTACGTCGGCCGCTCCAGGGGGTAGAACTGGGCGAAATGTCGTTGGTCAGGCGGCCTTCCGCCACCAAAGCAGCCGACAGCTTTTTTTTGTTTTTGTCCGACGAGCGGTTTGCCTTTTTCTGCTGGGCGCCACTCCAGTCCTGAACCATCACAGAAGTTATGAGTGATTACCAATATTTACTTTGTCTGATAAAAAATTGCGGGTTGGGGAGTTGTACTTGTGACACTCAGATTTCAGCCAAGTTACACTTTGTTCTTCAGTATTGTGTTCGAAAAAAATTGTGAATGGGGGGGGCATGGGCCAGTGACAGTTAAGTCAACAGTATTTATAGAGCACCTTCAAATATATATTTTATAGATTTGTACAAATAAAAAAATTGTTTAAGAGGGAATCAAGACTCTTTCGCTCATTACACATCTGTAAATATTAACGTTTATCTGGTGAAAATGCACTTTGGACACCACAATATCCCGCTTGGGTGAGTTCTTGGCTGAAAGGCACACATGTCTGTACTTCTGTGATGCTCATGTGCCAATTTAAGTTGTGGCTACATCTCACCTTCCTTGTGTTCTGCGTAAAAGGCAAAAGCGAGTAAATGCTGCATCTTCACTCCCATGCGCCAATTTTACAGACTCTATTCAAGGAGGCATAAGATATAGGCCTCACTTCAATCCAATTTCCCTCACAGGATAGATGAATACAAATCTACATTTTTTTGCAATTGCCTTAAACGCGCCAGCCACACACCAAGCTACATGACTCTACAGTTTGGTCTGTGACCATTTTAATGGCTTTTATGTTAAGCTAATTTGTATATCATTATTATACACCTACAACTTTCAACCTCTGTTGTCTTTCTATTCAGAGGTTGAGTAGAAAGTCTGTCATAAGCTTTTTTATTGTCTCAGGAAAATTAAGTACTTGGGTGTCTATTTAGCGTCGTTTACCATGTTGTTAAGTCTGTCCTCCAGGCTGGCGTTGGTGACGCTCCAGTTGTGCAGCTCGTCCGCGCTGTCGTCTAAAGGTGCACCTCCGGTTGCCATGTTACTGCCCGCTAAGCTGAAAGCCCAAAACAACAAAAATGTTCAGGATGGACATTGAAATGGGGGGAGGGGGCATCCGGGTACGTTTTGTTTCTTAACCCGCTCTGGACTACATATAACTATTTTCTGTGTCTCAACTACGAGCCCTCGGCGCCGATTCCACACGGGCCGAGCTACATGGCTAGCTTTCTCCTCAAAGTTGACCCCGTGCATTTAAAAAACGCTCTGATAACCGTCACTTGTGCGTCACAGACAGATACGCGAGGAGAGCGCACCTTAAACACAAAGGCTCGTCAAAGCGAGCGGCTACGAACGTTGAAAGCCCGCACAACTACTAGTGCAAATGCGGACATGAGTGGCTCCGAGCCCCGGGAATCACCATGGCAACCTCCGAACGTCCCCACCACCCTCCAGTGTGTGGTGTTATGTTGCTTCTCAGCAGTGAGCATTGTCCTCACCGCCTAAAAAGTTTTAAACAAACGCAATACACAATATTATGGTGCGTGCGTACATGTGTGTGTGTGGAAGGGGTGGGGCGGGGGTTAAACTGGCTAATGTTACCTGTTAACGTCTGGTATCGCATCTGATGCTAACTATCACCCCCCGCACACACACACACACAAACACATTAGCGAGCACGCAAATAGTCAAGCTAAAACCCACCACACAGTGTACTCTACAAACCCAGGTTAGCAAACGAGTTAGCCTTGCTTTCAAGTACTTAGCTTCGAGGTAAACCGGTAGCTAACCAACTTGATTCACAGCAAGTTAAAAACTTCAAAGTGAAATGGAATAATCACCGTAGCTTTAGGCTTTGTGGTGGACAATATTTAATTCGTCTGCCGCGTGGAATCCATGTGAGAAATTCTTGTACAGTCAATTACGCCGCTTCTTCCTCTTTAGCGTTTATTTTGTGAAAAGAAAGGCAATACAGTATTTAGGTAAAATCCACTAGTGTCGCTGAGCCAAACTTGACCAGCAGGTGTCCGGAAATCAATGTGTCGTCACTAAGCCGCGACAAGGACCGCACGACAAGCTTTAAAGTTACAGTCCAGCACCGGTTAAAAAAAAAGATGTAAGCATGGCAATCACAAATCTACATTTACACAATTTAACAATTATAACGTTTCCCAGATCAGACTGATAAATGACTCGCAACAAAAAGGCCGCGTCTTTTTGTTTTTGAGTACAGTATTTTGGAATCGGTGGCAACGCTTTCTTGATGCAACAATCAACCTGACCTGTAGATGGCAGTCACTCAATTTTAAACAACCGGAAATGACTTATCCAACGTAGTTGTGTTGTGTCGTCTGCATTTCATCGCCGGAGTGGTAGGAGCTTGGACGAAAACTCAAAATTGACGATTAATGATTCATTAGCTCATTTATCTTGACGCGGCTTTGCAAAGTGTCGACCAAAGAGACGGCGATTTGTTTTTGACCGCTTGCTGGATGAGTTAAAGTCTTTCATTGGAGCGAATCATCTATGCTAGCGCGTTAGCAATTCAAAGCTACCACATTTTGCTATCACTCGCTCATTGCTTGGCGGGCGAATATTTGCTCCTAACTTGCCAGCGCGGAGGAAACAACAATGGGTTCGTCCAAGAAACATAAGGAAAAGGCTCGCGATAGAGAAGCCGAGGACCGCCGTCGCGAGCACAAGAAACACCGTCGCAAGGAGCGCGACAGAGACGCATCGGACCGAGATGGTACTCGGGAGAAGGAGAGACGAAAGCGGTCCCCGTCCAGGGACAGGAGTGGGCGCGATAGTCGCAACAAAGGCGAGAGGAGTTCCGGAGGGGAGCCACGCATCAAGAAGGAGAAACTTGATAAGGCTTACGAGGAGGGAAACGGTGAGGCGCAAGCTCAGTCAGCGAGTGGAGATGCATCACTCAGCATCGAGGAGACCAACAAGCTCCGAGCCAAGCTGGGTCTAAAACCGCTGGACTTAAATGACAACAAGAAGGAACTTGGCACTAAGGAAGAGCCGCTGGTGGCAGAGACCATCAACCCTGCTCTCATGCAGAAGCAGAAAGACATCAAGGAGAAGCTGGCTGCCATGAAGGAGAAGCGCCTGCTGAACCAGAAGCTTGGCAAAGTCAAGACGCTGGCTGAGGAGGACTGGCTGGAGGACACCGCCGCTTGGGTGGAGAAGAGCCGGACGGCGGCAAAGGAGAAAGAGATGGCGGAAAAGAGAGCCAAACTCCTGGAGGAGATGGACCAGGAGTTTGGCGTGAGCACCCTGGTGGAGGAGGAATTCGGGCAAAGGCGGAAAAACAGCGCGTACACGGCGCGGGACCTGAAGGGTCTTAAAGTGCAGCACAAAGTGGACTCCTTCGGCGAGGGCCAGACGGTCATCCTCACGCTGCAGGACAAAGGCGTGCTGGAGGAGGAGGAGGATGTGCTGGAGAACGTGGGGCTGGTGGACAAGGAGAAGGCGGACAAGAATGTGGAGCTGAAGAAGAAGAAGCCCGACTACAAGCCGTACGAGGAGGAGGAAAGCGTGGACGACATGGTGACGTTCAAGTCGCGCTCGGTGCTGTCCAAGTATGATGAGGAGATCGACGGCGAAAAGAAGAAAAGCTTCCGCTTGAAGACGGGCGGCGTGGTCGACGGCGAGCGGGAGCGGGAGCTGCAGGTCATGCGGGAGACACTCCGCAGCCAGGCGCAATCCTTGGAGATGCCCTCGCTCGCGATTGCGTCCGAGTACTACTCACCTCAGGAGATGGTGGGCTTCAAAAAGACCAAACGGCGCGTGAAGAAAATCCGCAAGAAGGAGAAGACGACAGTGGCGGACTTGTTGCTCCTGGACGACTCGCGCAAGACAGACTTTGGCTCCAGGACGCGCGGGCGGGGACGAAAGGGGGAATACGTCGACGAGGCCGACGACGAGAACGACACCAAGTGGCCACACGAAGTGGCGCCGACAACAGCGGAGCCGCAAATGTCAGACGACATCCGGACGGCGGATATGGACATCAGCGACGACGAGGACTTCACGCCGCCCGAGCCCAGCGTCATCGAGGAGGACGAGGCCGAGCAGGAGCTGCAGAAGCAACTGGAGAAGCAGAGAAAGCTGCGGCAGAAGCGGCTCCTCAAAGACTCCGGTGAGAAGATCGCCGAGCGGGTGAAGCGACTCTCCAAAGACGACGCCGACAACGACGCGGAGAAGCGCAACAACATCGTCTTCAACGCCACCTCCGAGTTTTGCCGGACGCTGGGCGACATTCCCACCTACGGCCTGTCGGGCAACCGCGAGGACCAGGAGGACATGATGGACTTTGAGCAGGAGGAGGAGAGGGAAGGCGCCGACGACTCCAACTCGGACGGCGAGGACAAAGTGGGCTGGAGCAGCGTCAACCTGGACGAGGAGCAGAAGCACCCCGACTTCGCCACGGCCTCCGCCACCATTCTGGACGAGGAGCCCATCGTCAACTCGGGCCTGGCCGCCGCCTTGCACCTGTGCAAGAACAAAGGACTGCTGGAGACGGAGGTGCAGAAAGTGGCGCGAGTCAAAGCCACCAAAGGCGCCCTGCCCAATGACAACTACTGCATCGAGGACAAGATGGGCTTCGACGACAAGTACAGCCGCCGCGAGGAGTACCGCGGCTTCACGCAGGACTTCAAGGACAAGGACGGCTACAAACCCGACGTCAAGATCGAGTACGTGGACGAGTCGGGGCGCAAGCTGACCCCCAAGGAGGCCTTCCGGCAGCTGTCGCACAGATTCCACGGCAAGGGCTCGGGCAAGATGAAGACGGAGCGCCGGATGAAGAAGCTGGAGGAGGAGGCGCTGCTGAAGAAGATGAGCAGCAGCGACACGCCGCTGGGGACGGTGGCGCTTCTTCAGGAGAAGCAGAAGTCGCAGAAAACGCCCTACATCGTGCTCAGCGGAAGCGGCAAGAGCATGAACGCCAACACCATCACCAAATAAATACTTAGTGACAAGAGTCCCCCCCCCCCCCCTCCAAACACGCATATATACCGCATTTGTGTTTTAGAGTGATTGCTACAAATCCAAAATGCTTGTAGGTGTAGTCGTTACAAATGACACAATAAAATGCAGACAAAGATTTGTTTTTCCTTTGCTTATTTTGAGGATTTAAGCGCGGTGATGCCATGCTACGTAAATGTCATCTAGTCAACGGATTAAAATCTATTACTAAAATAATTATTTGCAGCTTTAGTGATCATTTTCATGTTGACTTGGATGATGGTGAAAGAAAATGGATGTTATGGTATTTGAAATAGTAGAGCACTCGTGGTTGTTAGAATTGTCACCCTAAGTAACGTAATTAAAAGAGTCAAAATTGACATTGTTTACTGAAATAACCCCCCCCCCCCCCCAGTTGAGATGCATTGGGGGTGTTTTTTCACCCTTAGGGACCCCCCCTTTTTTTTAATGCTGATAAACATTCTGCATCTGGTTTCCAATTTTAAAAATGGGGTTAGGGTGGGTCCCGAAAAAATATTTGGGTGACCAAAAAGCACGGTGAATATTTGAAACGAACGCAATGAAGCCTGAGTTTGCAGATGCATCTTAATAGGCCTTTAAAATAACTCGTGACACATGTAAAACCTGATATTTATACTTAATGTACCTTCTCTGCTGGACCAAAGATTCGTTTCACCAGGATGATGACGTCTAGATGCATGCTATTAGATTAGATTTTAATAATTATACAGCCGAATTAACTCACAAATTAACGCTTCATTATTTCAAAAATGAAATAATCTACGTCCGGATATTCTACGTGCTACGTGACGTGCAGGCTCATCTGTTGTTAACCCCGCCCCCCTTTTTTTTTCGCGTGGCGGACCAAAAATTGGACATCTGACATTTGCAGCAAATGATTTGCTTGATGACGCCAAAACACCATCATTAAAAATGTTGACACAAAATAGTTGGCATGATAACAGTACATTTAAATTACACTTAACTTATTTAAAATATAATGAAGTTGCTTGGGGGCCCGGGGGGGTGGTTAAAGGTGGCTTTCAAAGTGCTGTCCTCAAGTGGCAATCAAGGTTGACGGTCAACGAGAACTTTCAGTGAGAAAAATGTCAAAGCGTCGTAACATTCGGGGATTTTTGGGTGGCGACGTCACAAAACTAGAAGTTGTATATAAGGTGGATTGTTATTAATTTGTCGACAGCAAGTGTGACGCGTCCGACCAAAATGGATGACAACTTCCGGTCTGGCTAGCAAGCTTAGTGGCGGCCAGAGTTTAAGGAGATTTTCCATGTCTTGAATTGGTTTCCTGCTCTTTCCAGGTAAATCGTTTCAATTATTTGCTCGACAGCACTATGATAGCATATAACCGCTTGGGTGACATTCTATGATTGTGCTGCCACTCAAGGTATTTTTATTAATTTAAATGTAATAAAGAAAAGTTTCCGGGAAGAAGACGTTAGCCCACCACCGGCAAGTCGCTGTCATCACTAGGCACCCGATACACGCACATACACGAAGCTGCGTGTTATGATTTAAGTACTTGATTTTTTTTTCCATAAGCGTGAAAAAAATAATCTGATTAATTTGGCTTTAAATGACAGATTGTCCAGCCATTTTATCCGGGCATGTCATAATGATGACGCGCATCGGGCCAAGGCAAAGGTACTCCTTTTGTGTGTCGAATTCATAAGTCACGTATGTAAAATAGTCACCAAAAAATCATTTCTTATATAATGAAATCCCATCAATTTAGATTTGGGTTTCGAGCCAGGGGTTAAGGTTTCAAATGAGGAGTTCCAAGCAGGGTTTAAAGTTTGGACTTCTTCTTTTTTTTAACCAGTATGTTGATTTGATGGAGACCCTAAACGTGATGGTGAGCCCCTTCCTTGATTGTCTTCTATCTTCCTTCTACTCCCCCTCCTTTCCTTTGCTTTCATCCAATCTTTCCTTCCTTTCATCCCTCCACGCTCCCCTTTGTCCTTCCTTCATACATTTGCTACATCCTTCTACTCTTTCCTCATTCCTCACTTCCTTCTTTCCTTCATTACACCCCTCTACTCATATCAATTCTTCCTGTCATTCCTCGCTACTCACTGTCATCTCTCTTCCCTTCCTTTCCTACATCCTTGGTTCATTTCAACCTTTTACAAACGTTTTTTAATCTGTTGTTCCTCCCATTCTTCTTTCCTACCTTCCATTTTGCCTTCCATCTTTCCTTCATGTACGTCCATATATGTAGCCCACCATCTTTGCGACCCCTTTGTTTCCCTCTATACCTCATGTTTCTTTTCCTTTAATCTGGTGTTACCGTATTTCCTTCCCACCTTCCTTTCATATAATTCTTGTATCCTTACTTCCCTAAACCTATTAATATTTCCTTGAAATATCCGTTCTTTCTTTTCCCCTTTCTTTGTTTTTGTAATTTTAAATTCAATGAACTTTAAATGAGGGATTCCTGCCTTATTTATAAGGTATCGTTATACTCGTGGAGCCTGCTGATACCAGCCATTGCTATGTAAGGCAAAAAAAAAAAAACTCCTCTTCACCAGCGTTTGTTGCCATATAACATGCATACTCAAAGAATGAATTTCCCATACGGGTATCGGCCTGAAAAAAAAAAAGTGGCATCGAATTTACCTACCGGTACTTTTTGGCTGACCTACTTTTGGCCCACCGTGTATATTCCGTGTCAATAAAATGTGCCATGACGCCCCACCAGTCTGCTGTGATGTCATCAGAGTCCAAGCCTCCCACGCCCACCCCAGCAGACACATACAAGGGCTGGCTCTTCAAGTGGACCAACTACATCAAAGGTTACCAGAGACGCTGGTTTGTCCTCAGTAATGGGCTGCTTTCGTATTACCGGTAAGAATCAACGTGGCCTTTGCCCTTCCCTTGAGATTAAAGTCATGTGACTTTTTAACAGGAAACCGAATTGTTGCTTACTGTCAGCAAAACTGAAGCGCTCTTCTTACCTTCTGGTGTGCATTAGTTAAATCGTTTTTTGCAAGAGTAAGGTCCTGATCTTCTGAGAAAACATGTGTTACAAGAATACATTTGTGAAGTGAAAAGAGGAAAAACAGGAAGACAGGAGTTGCATCGTAATAAGAATAAAAAAAAAACGTGACAAGGATAATCATAATACAATACAATACGATAGTTTTTTTTTTCTTCTAAATTGTAGTGTTGCGCCAACGGTTATAAGAAACCGTTGCAGTTACGGGGAAATGCAAGAGTACAAGAAGAGACTTGAAATTTTGTGCCTTTTTTTTTTTTAAAGTCCATATATTTGTGATTGTCTTGGATCGTTGTTTAATCTTTTTGGGGTTTAAAATCAACATTGAAGAAAAAAAAATCAATGTGACCAAAAGATGATTTGATCATTAAAATAATTAATCGGCAAGCACTTAATGTTAACATAATGACTTTCATTCATTCATTCATCTTCCGAGCCGCTTGATCGTCACTAGGTTCGCGGGGGGTGCTGGAGCCCATCCCAGCTGTCTTCGGGCAGCAGGCGGGGGACACCCTGAATTGGTTGCCACCCAATCACAGGGCACACAGAGACAAACAACCATTCACGCTCACACTCACACCTAGGGACACTTCGGAGTGTTCAATCAGCCTGCCACACATGTTTTTGGAATGTGGGAGGAAACCGGAGCACCCGGAGAAAACCCACGCAGGCCCGGGGAGAACATGCAAACTCCACACAGGGAGGCCGGAGCTGGAATCGAACCCGGTACCTCTGCACTGCGAAGCCGACGTGCTAACCACTGGGCTACCGGGCCGCCCCACATAATGACTTTTGTGAACATAATGATCGGAAGCGGCGCTCTGGGAGTTGTGACAAAGTGTAAAGAAGAAGGAAAAAAAAAAAGCAAGCCACAAAGAATGTTGTAGCATTGTGAAGGAAAAAAAACAACGTTTTTTTACCGGACAATAATCTTGTCCACAGGACCCAGGCCGAGATGGGCCACACGTGCCGCGGCACAATCAACCTGGCCACGGCCAACATCGTCGTGGAGGACTCGTGCAACTTCGTCATCTCCAACGGCGGCGCGCAGACGTACCACCTGAAGGCCAGCTGCGAGGTGGAGCGCCAGCGCTGGATCACCGCCTTGGAACTGGCCAAGGCAAAGGCCTTCCACATGCAGGATCTGTCGGGTGAGTGGGGAAAAAGTTCCCCCTTTTTCATGTTTTGCACTTCCTCCGTCATCTTCAATCGCCGTCGTCCGCAGATGAGTCGTCGGACGAAGCGTCCGAAGCGCCCAACGCCTCGGGACAGGGGGGCGGAGGCCGCAATGTGGAAATCCAGTCTACGCTGCGCACGCTCGGCAGCAAAGTGGAAGACCTCGGCACGTGCAATGATCTGATCGTCAAGCACGGATCAGCCCTGCAAAGGTACGGGGACCCCAAGTCCCCAACGGGCCTTTATACATAGGTCATAGGTCATAGGTCATAGGTCATTTTTGACCAACTCTTTTGGTGTTTTACAGTAGTAGTTAACCCGTGCTGTGGAAGCGTCGGTGTAAGCATAATTACAATCAAGTTGGACCATTCTTCAACTTGTGACGATTGAGTTGACTTTACTCCCCAAACAGATCTTTGTCAGAACTCGAGGGCATTCACGAGGCGGCGGACATGAGCGAGAAGATCCGACAAGTCACCGAGAGGGCCACGCTCTTCCGAATCACCTCCAACGCAATGATCAACGTAAGTCTCCCGCCCCCCCCCCCCCCCCCCCAGCGCCGGGAGAGTCTGCGACGTCGTCGAAACCGGCTGATGGCTTTTGCCGCGCCCAGGCGTGCCGAGACTTCCTGTCCGTAGCTCAGCACCACAGCAAGCGCTGGCAGAAGGCCTTGCAGCTGGAGCGGGCGCAGAGGATCCGCTTGGAGGAGACGCTGGAGCAGCTGGCCAAGCAGCACAACCACCTGGAGAGAGCTTTCAGGGGGGCCACCGTCCTCCTGCCGTCGCGCAGCAACATGGACTTGGCTAGCAAAGGTGCGCTTCCCCATCCTTGCCGTGTGCATTTCACGATTTTACATGATGATATCCTTTGCAAGTAAGGCTTTGGCCATAAAATGTTCACCGTACTACTATTTGTACAAATAAAAGGCCGTTGCGACGTGTAATCCTCCAGATTTTGTTGCAGGCGCAATCTCGGGAAAGGGGGATGCCAGCGACGAGGATGATGACAACGAGTTCTTTGACGCCATGGAGGAGCCGGCGGAGTTCATCACGATTCCCGCCGACCCGAAATATCACAGGTCGCTCGTACACGGGCACAAATCGCTGCCAAGACTTCAGCGCTGGTTATTTTGTTAGTGAACAATATGGATGAACCCCCCCTTTTTTTTTTCTTTTTTTTGGCCTACAGGAGATCTAGCAGCAACGTAAGCAGGCAGAGCAATGAGACCGGCATGGACGATCTGTCGGTAAATGCGTGTTCATTTACTTTGTGTTAAAAGGAGACACTGTGTGCGTTTTTGTCACAATTTGAGACAGTTGTCAGGTTTAACCCTTGGGTCCTTCAAATGGAAAAAAAACCCCTAAGTTACGCATTTTACAATTTTTGTAATGATGTATATTTTTTTTTCAAACACTCAAAATGTTCAGAGGCATCTGTGCTATCCATACATATATAGTTTTTATTAGTTCTTTGGGATTTTTTATTCTTTATTTTTTGCAAAAGGAAAAAAAAATTTGTGTCTGGAGGTCCCAACCAAGCCCTACGAACAATCCCGACCGGACGTGTTCGTGTAAAATGCATTGGTTTGAAGCCTCCTGCAAAAAGGCAAACTCATTTGCGATCCTCTGACGCCACCTAAAAGTTGCACAATTGGAATGACCTCAACCCAAAAATGTGGCATGCTTACGTCTGTCCAAGCGAAAACAAAGCGATTGACGTAAAAATCGCGTGAAATGCATGTTTACACATTAGGTTTACGATGCATTCAAAAATATGAATTATAATGGGTCTCTATGATGCAAAATATGTCAATTGTGAAGATTACGCAATCAAAACCTTTTTTATTATTGCTGCAATGCCTGAGAATTATCAGTCGGTGATGTCATGAAATGTAGGCCATTTTAGAACCCCCCCATACGTTTCAGCTCTCTCGTGTTTTTCCGAATGCCTTTGATTCAAAGACATAATTGGACTACGAGGTTAACATTAAAAAAAAAAGGTTTGTGACATTCTTACATCGATATACACAATTTTTTTTTGACAGCGGATAATATCCATGTCACGCTCTTGTTATCACGATGCTGGGATCAGAGGTAGGGTGTTGCGACTAGGCAAGCGGCTCCTTGTGGGAAGAGGAAGGTTTTCACTCGCTCAAGCGAGAATTCATCTCCAAGCTAGCGCACGAGTCGCTTGAGAAGCAAATTCTGTAAACCTCCTCTCCCAAGTTTTCCTCCTCATCCTCCCACTCCTCCTGCTCCCGGTTCAGTTCGACGAGCTGTCGCTGGCGTCCGGCCCGGAGTCCCCGCAGCACCATGAGCCGCAGCCCGTCAGGCGACGACGGACGCGCATCCCAGAAAAGCCCAACTACTACCTCAACCTGTGGAGCATCATGAAGAACTGCATCGGCAAGGAGCTTTCCAAGATACCGATGCCCGTGAGACCGCTGCCGCGCAAAAAGGTTCCACGAGCCACCCCGAAGGCAGTAACGGCCACGCCCCCCTCGTCTCCCTCACATCCAGGTGAACTTTAACGAGCCTCTCTCCATGCTGCAACGGCTGTCGGAGGACCTGGAGTACTACGAGCTGCTGGACAAGGCGTCCAAGTGTCCGAGCTCCCTGGAGCAGATGTGCTACGTGGCCGCCTTCACCGTCTCGTCCTACTCCACGACCGTCCACCGCACCAGCAAGCCCTTCAACCCTCTGTTGGGGGAAACCTTCGAGCTGGATCGCCTGCGAGAGTGCGGCTACCGCTCTCTTTGCGAACAGGTAGCTACAACGAGCCCAGCACTTTTTAACGTACATGTATGGTGGCCCGGTAGTCTAGTGGTTAGCACGTCGGCTTCACAGTGCAGAGGTACCGGGTTCGATTCCAGCTCCGGCCTCCCTGTGTGGAGTTTGCATGTTCTCGCCGGGCCTGCGTGGGTTTTCTCCGGGTGCTCCGGTTTCCTCCCACATTCCAAAAACATGCATGGCAGGCTGATTGGACGCTCTAAATTGTCCCTCGGTGTGAGTGTGAGTGCGAATGGTTGTTTGTTTCTGTGTGCCCTGCGATTGGCTGGCAACCGATTCAGGGTGTCCCCCGCCTACTGCCCGAAGACAGTTGGAGCCTACTCCAGCACCCCCCGCGACTCTAGTGAGGATCGAGCGGCTCGGAAGATGAATGAATGAATAAGCAAACAACGAATATACAATAAAATGATCTACTGTATAGTATAAAGTAAATTGTGACATGAAACATAGATTACATTCACAGTTAATTATACACAAGTTAAAATCTTTAGGTTGAATGTCAGAATGGAAAATAGATTAACAATGTTCCACGTATTGAATATACAATAAAAATAGAATAGAATAAATATAAAAAGTACAGAGCGCGAATAAAATACGAAATTATCAAAAAAGGAATGCGATGTGACATATAAAACATGTGCAGATTCATATTTCCATCGATTTATTTTGTTGTTGTTCACCAAAAATGCAGGAAAACGTATTTGCTTATTTGTAGAACCAAAAGGATCTCGATCTGGACCTAATACTGATTGAACACATTTCGATAACACGCATATTTTATTCATATTTGATGAATAATAGTGATCGCCCCACCCCCAGACGTGTTTATCTTGAATGATCGAATTTGGTGGAAAGTGGGAATCCATTTGAATGGCCTTCAGTTGCGTGCAGACCCCCAAAAACCCAAACCAAAAAAAAAAACTATAATAGATGCCAACCTCCTGCTTATTCCCAGACGTCTGCCTTTATAATTCTTACTTCATTCCCTTTTTTTACAAGATTCCCATGAAATATCTCCAAATGTTTCTTCCCCGGCCGCCTGTTGTCTCAGGTGAGCCACCACCCACCTGCAGCAGCCCACCACGCCATCTCCGAAAAAGGCTGGACGCTCAGACAGGAAATCACCTTAGCCAGCAAGTTCCGAGGAAAATATTTGTCCATCCTCCCTTTCGGTGAGTGCGCCTTGAGGTGGACGCAAGTCTGCCATTGACATTCCTGATCCATATCATGCAGCCCGTTTGTCTTCCTCAGGTTCCATCCATTGCATATTTGATAAGAGCGCCAACCATTACACTTGGAAGAAAGTGACCACCACTGTGCACAACATTATCGTGGGCAAGTTATGGATCGATCAGGTAGGGTGACGACGTGACTCCGCGGTAATGTCATCATGCCCGTCGTGACTTTTTTTTTTGAACAGCAACGTTTTTTTTTTTTTTTTGTTCCAGTCTGGGGAGATCGATGTGGTCAACCACAAGACGGGCGATCGCTGCCACCTCAAGTTCACTCCTTACAGTTACTTCTCCAGAGACGTGCCGAGAAAGGTGACTTTTTCTCCTAGGCCCGTGGAAGCGCTTGTAAACAATGAAACTAAAAAAAAAAAAAGAATGTGATGAAATTTGATTGTAATTTCAATTTTGAAAAATCTGATTAACTGATCGGATGTAGTGGAAAATGCAATGAATCGGGAAGTTTTTCAAATGAAAATTTAGGGAATCTAAATTACAAAGTGAAGTTGAATTGATTTTCGTTTGAAATTTGAATTTCATGAAACATTATCTATAAAATTACATTTAAAATGTTATTCAAAGAAATTAAAATCTTAATTGAAAATCATCTTAAATTATATGATGTCACAGTGTAATTCAATTGGTTTAAATTCAATGTCAAGATTACATTCATTCATTCATTCATTCATTCATTCATTCATCTTCCGAGCCGCTCGATCATCACTAGGGTCGCGGGGGGTGCCGGAGCCTATCCCAGCTGTCTTCGGGCAGCAGGCGGGGGACACCCTGAATCGGTTGCCAGCCAATCGCAGGGCACACAGAGACGAACAACCATTCGCACTCACACTCACACCTAGGGACAATTTAGAGCATCCAATCAGCCTACCATGCATGTTTTTTTTTTTGGAATGTGGGAGGAAACCGGAGCACCCGGAGAAAACCCACGCAGGCCCGGGGAGAACATGCAAACTCCACACAGAGAGGCCGGAGCTGGAATCGAACCCGGTGCTTCTGCACTGTGAAGCCGACGTGCTAACCACTGGACTACCGGGCCGCAAGATTACATTTAATACAAATTAAATTTTAAAGAATTACATTAGATTGTTTAATAAATGTAAATTTTATTTACTTAATTTCAACTATAGATCTAGAAAATCTGATTAAATTGAAACATCCCCATGATTTGTAATAAGAGAAACCGATGATTTAAATAAATTATTCAGCTGCTAAAATGGAAAATTTGCGATTTATTTGCAGCGACAGAAGCTTTTCTAATTTGATTCAGATTCAATTTAAAATGTTTTCATGAATTCCCAGAGCAATGTTTCAGGCCCACTCTTGTTTTCAACCACGCTGCGTTTCCCTTCCGAAAGGTGACAGGCGTGGTGACGGACAAAGATGGAAAGGCGCATTACGTGCTGTCCGGCACGTGGGATGAGAAGATGGAGTTCTCCAGGATCATGCAAAGCAGCAAAAGCGAAAACGGCGCTGAGGGCAAACAGAGGACTGTCTACCAGACTCTCAAAGCTAAGGAAATATGGCGGAAGAACCCCTTGCCGTACGTTCTGCCGCAACCCCCCGCAAATAATTACCGATGACGTGAATCCGAATGAGGTCTTCTCTTTCCATAGAGAGGGAGCGGAAAACATGTACTACTTCTCCTCACTGGCATTGACGCTCAACGAACCCGAGGAAGGCGTGGCGCCCACGGACAGCCGGCGGCGGCCTGACCAGCGCCTCATGGAGAAGGGTTACTGGGACGAGGCCAATGCAGAGAAGCAGAGGTTGGAGGAAAAGCAGCGGATGGCTCGCCGGGAAAGGGAGTGGGAGATCGTCAAGGCGGCCGTCACGCCCGAGGATGGTAAGAAAGAGGCGCCATCGCGAAGCAAGCCATCTTCGATTCTACACCGAGGGTCTGATACGTCAGCGAGAAAGGAGGACGATGTAGCGACATGCATGCGTGTGTGTGATGTGTCTGTGTATACTATTGTCTACCTCTCTTCTGTGTCCCAACACTAAGCATGCGCCCAGGATCCAAACAGTGACTCGCCTTTGAAAAGCAAGTACTGTACTTCTTTTTGGCCAGAGATTCTCTTAGTGTGGTACGAGGGCTCCCTCCAGTGTGTCATTTGACTTTCCAGATATTGCTAATGCCTCTGTATGTAGCAATCTATCCTGTCTAATCTTAAATGCGGGCTAACTAGCTTAAATGTCTAATATTGATGCGAGGAAGTAGCTTTCCAGGTAGCTCAACTGTCAAGGGAGCTAGCAATAATGCCAATTTGCACTCTTTTTAAGTAACGATAGCGATAGCTTAAATATCCAGTAAGCTAATAATATCGCTAGCGAGTTGGCTGCCTTTCTAAATAGCCATATGCTTAGCTAACTAAATAGTTAATGTTGATACAAGATAGCTTTGTGATGACCCACTTTGTTGGCAAATGAGCTTGCTAGCTTATAATAATGCCAAGTAGTGCGCACTCTTTATTGTATTTCTCAAATACAATAAAAAGAGCACGCTAATTTGGTTTCAGGCGAAAGCAAGTATCACCACGCTGGCTAAATATGTAAATAGCTTAACAATAAGGCTAGATAACTTTTAGTTAATTAATATATCTTTCCGAGTCACTGTTTTACTGGCTAATTAAGATAGTCTGAGCGAATAATAAATTGAGATAGCTGCGTGTCTTTCGTATAATATAACGTTATAGCTTGCTAGTGATAGCTTGATATATTATGTAGCTTTCTAGCCATTGTGCTCTACGTGTTCTGTTGGCCATTATGGTGGAACTTTGAGAGTTACGTATTTTTGAATGAGGTACTTTGTTTAAAACAAATTGACAACCACTGGTTTAGCAAAAAATATGTTTGTGTGTGTGTTTTTTAGCCAACGCGGATGAGATTGGAACGGACGCGAGTGAGATTTCAGATGAAAGCAAGTATCACCACGTAGCCTCGTAGTGTACAGTCATTCATTCGTATTGTTAGGGCTGTGTTGTTTAACATTTTAGCACACCATCCTATGTAGATCTCCCACTTGTGATGTTTTGTGGTCTGACTTCTGAACAATCTTAAGCGGGATGTTTACCACACAAACAAGGGTTAGGAGTGAACATTTAAATTCCAGGTTTCAAGCCAGGATGGAGTTCCAAGTTAGGTTGCCAAATGTGGACTACAGTTTCAAGCCTCGGTTGGCGATTCAAACTTGGGTTTTTAAGACAGTTGATGGGCTATGAATCCAGGATAAGGGGTTTCGAGTTGGGATTCCAAGGGAGAGTGTGGGTTTCCAAGCTAGGGTTTGAAGTCTGCAAAACACAACACTAATTTCCCCCACCTGTGTCGCAAAATGCTGCACGGCACGTTTGAAGGGTATATTAGCATTGTGTAGCACGTAGTGTAGTAGAGTTGAGTGACTGCTAATGATGTGACAAAGGGTGTTTTTGTGCACTGACATTCAGCTGACACAGAGGACTCTCTTAACCTTCACGCTGCTGCTGCTCCTTCTTTTCCGCCTCCTGTCACATGCAAGTAGCCTCCCATCGTTCTTCTACTCCTTACACGTTAGCACTCCTCATGTTTTTACGCTCTTTTAAGCCCGAGACAATGAAAGTTTATGCGGAGCTATAGGCAAAAGCAAGTAATTAGACAGACAGATAAATAGATAGATAGAAAAATAGAATTACATATCGGGTATTTGAAACAACCACTTTGCCTGATAGAAAAGCCCACTAGCGTAATGCTAACACACAATTCAAAAGGGCAGACGGGTATTGCAAAACCAGTCCACTCGCCTCGATTCAAACTATGCAAAATGACCTGGTTGATTGACAATATATGCCAAAATTAAAAAAATTGCAATTATGTTTCTATTGCAATTGATTTTGCGATCGTAAGTTAAAAATGACTATTTTACATGGCGGTGTAGCGTTTGGGTGTTGAGTGTTGATTGCGTTTTTCTTTTTATGTCTTCCAGCTGTCCATCCAGACAGCTACCAGGCGCTGTGGTTTGAGAAGATTGACGAACCCACGTTGGGAGAGAGCATGCATGTCTACAAGGGAGGCTACTGGGAGACCAAGGACAGCGGTGGCGGTTGGGATGTTTGCCCTGACATATTCTGACCACAAGCTATCAAATGAAAGCCAACGGTGGAAAGGATATCACACACGGAAAAAAAAAGTTGCTTCACAACAATGAACAAAAATGTTATTGAAAAATGCTGTACTGTAGTCCTCTTTTTATGAAAATGTCATGTTTGATGAATTTCAAAAATATGTATGTTACAACGGGGGAGAAAATCAATTTGAGAAAAGGAGAAGAGTTTTCAGAAAACAAATCTTTTGAGGCATTTTTTAAAATAGAATAAAGTTACAATTTTGTAAATAAAATAGGTAACCTTCCAAAAAAAAGTTGTAATATGCGAAATAAGTTAGAATTTTATGAGGAGAAATATTACTGCAAGAAAGGGTTGTAATATGGGATAAGAGTTACAATTTGTAAGAAATATTTAATATTTTGAGAACGTGATGAGAATAAAGTAATGGTATGTTACAAGAAAAATGTGATTGTGCAAAAATCAAGTTAAAAGTCATGTTAAACCTAAAGGAAAATGTAATATGTAAATTGTAATTTTACAAGAAAAACAGGTATCATTTACTCAGTTAAAATCCACACCTCCACCTCATTTTTTATCCTAAATAAAAGTAACAAGAGACAAAATTTGTGGAATAATTTTGTGCAAATTTCGTAAGATTTTTTTTTTTACCAGAACCACAAAAAACCCAAATTTTAATTTACACAAAGTTGTAATGTTACAAGAAAAAAAAGTTGGACTATGCAATTGTTGCCATAAGTATTTTTCTTCACTTCCAGGGTCACCATCTTAAAAAACTATAGAGGCAAGATTTTCATCTAAAGAGTCAAATACTGTATTTAATAAAATTAAAATAAAGAAAAATACTTAGGAGTGCAAACTGTATTTTTTTGTCCAGCTTTGTACAATGTAAGGGTCCTTTCGGACTATGCAGTGAACGAGATTCCTTATTTTTTTTCCACTTATTTAAGTGTACTTACTTTCTGTTGTCAAATATTATTTGACATTTTTACATGCTGTAGTATATCTCTCCGTGTATCCTCCTCCCTTCCCCCGGGAAACGGTGGTGCCTATACGAGTTTAATATGTTTGATAATATACTGTTCCTGGTTTCAATAAATTAGTGATTGTCAAATGTCTACAATTCTATGAAAGTATATAAATAAGAATAGAGTCATTTTTTAGCCATTTAAATGAAATAACATTGAGTTTGAGAGAAATGTTGCATATTTTGAAATAGTAAAAATAATTTTGTTGTGCCCTGCGATTGGCTGGCAACCGATTCAGGGTGTCCCCCGCCTACTGCCCGGAGACAGCTGGGGTGGGCTCCAGCACCCCCCGCGACCCTAGTGAGGATCAAGCGGTACGGAAGATGAATGAATGAATGAATTTTGTTGTGCATTACAATGAAAAAAATCCAATGTCGTCATAATTGTATTAGAGAAGATTGAAACGGGCGAAAAACGTACATGTTTCAAGAATGAAGTTAAAATCAGAAAAAAATGTTCTAGATTTTTTGTTAATGTGAAGGGGAAAAAACAATTTAAAAAAGACAGTTTTAAAACAAAAAAAATATAAGAACCGTTGCAGTTTTGTGATAGAATTGTAATTCTAATTTCGCATAATGGGAAATTTAGAAGCATTTACAGGATAAAAATCACTTGAATCAACCTTATGAGAATTTTTAGTGTATTTTGACAGTGTATTCTTTACCAATTATAATGGTGACTTTTCAATCGTTATTTTGATCGAGTTTTCGTTTTCATTCATAACTTAAAATTTTAGATGTTTTTGCAGTTGTATTTGGTAACTATTCTAAACATCATTTTGTTATGGACAGGTATTACATATTTTTGCATATTTTACATATTTATGATCCCCCCCACCACCGCCACCACCACAACCACCACATACATTTCCTGTTTCAGACACCGCCCGTACGGCAAGCTCGTGGTTATAAAACGAACGTACCAAAAAAAGCGTGACGTCACTGGCTTTTGTTTATGATCTAGACGTTGCTTCCGAGTGAAGTACAGCAACAGCTCACTAGCTCCCTCCCGGTCTACCGCTCATTACCGGGTGTGAACCTACAAATAATTAATTACGTGCGATTGTGTAATCACTAGAAGCGGAGTAGGTGTTAATATTAAACGTTTGGTAAGGATGTCGGCTAACGGGCCCGCTGGAGTTGACTGCACGGACGCGAGAAAAGGCGACGGACAAGCGTGAGTTGAATTATTTTTTGTGTCAGCGAGCAGCCACTCGTGGTTGCCATTGACAAAGAATCGAAACACTTTGTGCCGTAGTCGTGTAGTTTGTTGTGAAAGTATTTGTATTGATTAATTTTAAAAGGTGTGTGTGTGTGTGTGCTCGGCGCCAGGTCCGAGAGCTCCATGGACGTGGATGCCCGCAAGGCTGCGGCACACAGTTACAGATACAGCCTGCAGTTTCCATCCATCGGACAATGTATCATCATCAACAACAAGAATTTCGACAGGGGGACAGGTTTGAATCCATCTATCTGTTCTGTAATACTACAACATCATCAACAGGAGTTCAGAACATTTCGTGAGCCTCTCCCATCCTGTTCACAATCGAGTGAGTCGATACATTGGTAGGAGAATGTTAGAGACGGAGCTACCAGATAGGAAAGGCCAAAGAGGAGATTCATGGATGCCGTGAGGGGAAGACATGCAGGTAGTTGGAGCAAGAGTAGAGGATGCAGAAAACAGGGAAAGATGGAAATTCATGAAAAGGGACAAACCAAAAGGAGAAGATCGAAATCGGCATCAGCTGTCAAGTAATCCATACCGTTCAAACCCTAGCTAAGGGCCTGTGTGTAGTATTTCTATGTTCACAGTGTCTGCTGTTCCCTTTTGGAAATTATCTTGTCAGATGTCCGGCAGGAAGCGAACGTAACCACAAGTGTTAGTTTGACGTGCGTCAGATCACAAGGAACCACGTTTCTCTTTCAGTTCCTCTTCCACTTTTGGACCTTGAATGAAATCAAATCATTCGTTTCTGTTAGTAGCCGACCCCCCCCCCCCCATTTAAATGTTGTTTATGTTGTCGCAGGCATGAATCCACGCAGCGGTACCGACGTGGATGCGGCCAACGCCATGAAAGTGTTCGGCAAGTTGGGTTACCGGTGCAAAATTTACAATGACCAGACAGTGACGCAAATGAAACATGTTTTAACTACAGGTGAGGGCATCAAGCTACTCCGACGATCATAATTTCACCAATTTGGTCATTCTGTAGCATTCCATAGTTCCAGCATCATGGGATCGGCGTCAGCCTTAAAAAAAAAAAAAAAAAAATCGGTGTCTTTCCTCTGTCTTTTCCCCAGTGTCCAAGGAGGATCACGGCGGCTGTGCGTCGCTGGTGTGCGTGTTGCTTAGTCACGGCGACGAAGGCGTTTTCTTCGGCACCGACGGTTCCATCGAGCTCAAACACCTCACCTCGCTTTTCCGCGGGGATCGCTGCAAGACGCTGGTGGGCAAGCCCAAACTATTCTTCATACAGGTACTGGCACTCATTTCAAAATAGTCCCCCCTTTTGTCGACGTCTGAGCCAAGCTAAATGGAACATGAAACGGGACGTGCGGATTTGCAGAGTGACACTGCCACCTTGTGGCGCATTTTAAGTATTGCGAGAACATTTCCTCACTTTTCCTTTAAATGTCTTTTTAATCATTTTTTGGGGGATTATGACAAAGAAGAAAAGTTGTGAGAACAAGTCATAATTTCCCAAGCAAACAAATTGAGAAAAATAGTTGTGATATGTTAACATCATAGGATTTTTTTTTAATGTTACAAAACATCATTAGTTATGAGAACATTGTTTTGTCTCTCCTTTTCCACGGCGAAGGCATGCAGAGGCACCGAGCTGGATGCCGGCATCGAAACGGACAGCGCCGACGACGGCGCAGCCAGGATCCCCGTCGAAGCAGACTTCCTCTACGCCTATTCCACTGCGCCAGGTCGCTTCATCTTATACTGTATACGCTACATGACCTTTGACCTAAATCAGGATGATTTTTTAAAAAATAGATGGTTGGAAAGACATTGCCTTTTTTTTTCAGCATTCATGATGTTCATAATTTAGACAATCTTTTAATGACCCAAGGGGGAAAAAAATGTAAATGTTCGTTTAAGTTTGAAGTCCTTGCCTATTTTTGTACGTTAATCATCCGTGCAGGCTATTACTCGTGGAGGAACACCATGACGGGCTCGTGGTTTGTCCAGTCGCTCTGCGAGATGCTGAGCGCACACGGCCACGCGCTGGAGCTGCAGCACATCCTCACCCGCGTCAACCACAAGGTGGCGCTGGAGTTTGAGTCGGTCTCCACCACGCCGGGCTTCGATGCCAAGAAGCAGATCCCGTGCATCGTGTCCATGCTGACCAAGGAGATGTACTTTGTACCCTGACCCACACCAGCTCTTTTTCGGATTTTTTCCGTTTATGTGCATTTCGATGGAGTTTGTAGGCATTATTTAGTTGTTTTTTTTGTGTGTGTTAAATAATTCATGATGAATGCCCACTTCATTGGGAATTTTGATGTATGTTTGCTGTTCATACAATTCAGGGAGGTATGAAGCCACTAGTGTATGCCTTGTATATGCTAGCTTGGACAAAAGTAGGAATACACACGCACACAAAAAAATGTACACTTACTCAAATTACATTTCTGAATGTTTAATCTCGTAAAATTAAATTTGCGTTTCCAAAGAGGAACAGAAACCCTTCGCCTTCTCCCACTGCTTTCCTTTCTCCATTTCGTAAGTTTACATTTATAGTAGTGTCAACCTACTTTTGCCCCATTGTGCATGTGTGGACCAGCAGAACATCTGAAAGCAAAACTTAAAAGTTCCAAATATAGTTAAAACACAGAATGCTGGGAATGTCTTTTTTTTTTTTTTAATGGTCCTTGATGGACGACCTAAAATGGTCACCGATTGGAAAAGACCGCCCACTCCTTTGTTGATGGCCACAGACTTAAGTGTGATTGGACTAATAATTGGCCCCTTGCGACTGAAGCCGAACGGCAACCATCTTATATTGCCACTGTTGCTGACAAGATGTTTTGTTTTTGGTTTATTGTAAGTTTATATTTTGCATTGATTTGTTTATTCATTTTTCCTGCTTTGCTTTCAATTCATTTTTGATGGTTGCGACAATATGATGCAGACTAATCGAATAGCACTCAGAGATGTATCTTGTGAGAGAACGTGTATCATTTTCGCAGTAGAAACAAAATATTTCGAAAACGCCGCATATTTTTTTTTTTTTAAAGGGTGTAGGCGTCCTCTTAGCTAGTGGCAACTTAAAATGACCGCTGGTGGCTTTACTTTTTGGCACGGCGAGTAAGTGACAGTGTTAGTCCATTGTAAGTCGGTGCTAATCACAAGCTGCAATTGCAGACTGCTGAACGCTAACAACTTCCGGTGACGTAATCACAAGCCACCGTAAATTCAATATTTACCTGCTTTATTGTATTTTTTTTTATATTTTTGGGTGAAAATAAGACTGATAAGTTGATTAGGGTGCAGCGTACATGAACACGAAAAAATATGTTACTAACATGTTTGGTAGTTTGTTTGTTTTTTCTCCTCGACACACTTCGGATCTACTTGGGACCTGTCTTAGATCTACCGGTAGATCACTATCGACGTAATGGGCACCCCTGATGTAAGGTGTCTTAAAAAAGAAATGACTGATGATGTGGCAATGAAATGTCATTAGTGTTGGTTCTCATGCACAGCTTTGTTGTGAGTTTGTCAAAGTAAATCCTAAATTTAAATATTTTCACAAAAGGTCATGGAATCTTTCGATTTAAATATTACAACTGCTTATTTTTTTCGAACGGCAAAGGTATTTCGTGACATTGGACTCGATTTGCAGCCTGATACAATTCGGGATGTCTTTTTTCTATCGTGACGTCATGTGACGTGTGTCTTTCAAAATAAAATTGACCTCAACAAAAACTTGTCTTACCCTCCATTCTAACCGGCAAGCACTGGACAATGTTGAGGCTGATTCTGTAAAATTGGCTTAAAAGTATTAATTGATAGATTCTCTTGAGAACATTGCTTGAGTCACCGTCGGATTTTTACTTTAAAAGTTGAAACTCGACCAATGAGCCATTAACTGAAAGGTGACCTTAACTTATCTCTCAGTATAGGCTATTAATTCAACACGGTTCTCAACCCTGTTTAGACATTTGGTGATAACCTAAAAACTGACGAATTTATATTGTTTAACCCTAAAATATTGCGATTTTATTGATGGTTTTGACGCCTTTTCGCACTATAGTTGACAGATTTTCGAGTATTATTGAACGCAACACAATCACCGCACTTGCCTGCTCTAAAGTTGTCCCAGAATGAACAAAACGACGGTATACACTTCTCCTCGGTTGGCCTTTTTTCTTTATATTCACCCTAAATATTCTCCCCAAACACTTTGAACTCGTTTTGAAGAAACTTACACACATGTTTTGACAGAATGGAGCTGTTTCTGAATCAGGATCGTGACTGTGAACTTCGCTGATGGAGGAGAAAGTGCTCGGGATCGCCCCGCACTCGCTGGCAGTGGTGCTGTCGAGGCTGAGCGGCCACCGTGAAGACGACACCCCGGTGCCAGCACCATCGGCGGTGCCGGCGGGGTACCAGGTGTTTGCGGACTTCAAGGCCACCAACATGGGGCATTTCTGGAACCAGGCGCTCACCCGAGCCCTGGCTGAGGTCTTCTTCCTGGGCTGGCTCGACGAGCATGTGCTGCTCATCCGGGGCCGCGAAGACCACCTGCAAGTGCTCAGGAACGGGTGGACAAGAAGGACCCTGAAGGCACCGCCGGGCTTCCACATCACCTCCATCGGTGGGTCCAGTCCTCCATTTTGTGATTGATTAATGATTATATACATTAATACGAGTTATCAATAAACATTAATCTTACATGATTTTCATTATGACTCACAAATCATAATCATTCCGATTTTCTGTATCGTCGTCAAGGTTTTTTCCCCCCCAATGGTCATTTCAACTAATATTGTGTTCATGAGTTGTTTTAGTTGAATAATTTTAATAACGTAATTGTGATAATGATTCAAAATAACAAAATTATTAAATATGTATTCATCAAAACATCATTGAATCATTGTGTTACAGGTTTTATTGTGCTGTAATTAAAAATTGTTTGCACTTTAAATTATTAATTTAATATTTATTTTGTATTGTAAAACAATGCAGTATCAAGGAAATAATATTGGTGATTTTATTTACAATTGTATGATACAAAATATGACATTTTAAAAGGAAAAATGTATACATGAGGGCGGCACGGTGGACTATTGATGACCATGTTGACCTCACGGTGCAGTGGTGCAGGGTTCGAATCGGCTCCAGCCTCCATGTGTGGAGTTTGCATGTTTTCCCATGTGCGTGGGTTTTCTCTGGGTATTCCAGTTTCCTCCAACATTCCAAAAACATGATTGGCAGGTTGATTGGGCACTCCAAATTGTTCTTAGGTGTGATTGTGAGCGCGATGGTTGATTGTTTATGCGTGCCCTCTGATTGGCTTGCGACCAGTTCAGGGTGCACCCCGTCTACTCCCCAAAGACAATGACAATTTAGCATTTTTATACCGACGTGTTCTTCATTGTAGGTTGGTTGAATGTGCGGCATGACTACTCGAGTAGTACTTTTGTAGTAGTTGTCGTAGTTGGAGTAAATTGTGTGGTCCAAAAAGTGGGAGTCTGCGCTTGAATAGTTGTCCGTGTAGGGACAGCACACTGAAGCAAAACACTGATAAGCACAGGAATGTTTGTCTTCGAGCTAATAGCTCACTAGCCGTGCAAACTACACGGTCAGTACACAGAAAATAAATAAATCACTCTGAAAGTGCACAAAAATTGATACGACAGTGTAGTATCAATTGTGCAATATGATTGAAAGTAAGTAAAGTACGGGAGATGTTTATGTTTTTCATTTGTTAAAAATGAGGGTGCTTAAATCAATTTTTTTTTCAGTACCCCTTTGTTTTTTCTTCCGTGGATTCTTACGAAAATATTGAGACAGTTAATTAAGTTTGGCGCCATTATCAGTTTCGATACGAGCGGCGTCTTTATTTTTCATCAAGTCACGATACGACACGTTTTCCGCGCATAAAGAATTCCGCTTGAAAAGCTAGCCGCTAGTTTGTTCGAATCAATCGATGCGCCCGAAGTATGATATTATTATCAGTTGTGATATCGCATTGATACGGTCTTGGAAGATGATATCGACGTGTATCGACGTTGCAACGCGATTCTTCTTAGGCGATCTCACAAGCAGTTTATCGTTTTTTGGACGATGAATCCTTTTGGAAAAAGCTAGCTGGAGTTTTAGTTTGTTCCGTTTTATCAATTTTCTCACAAGTCTTTTTTTTTTGTGTCTCACTCTTGCTAATTTTATTTTGAAAAGCGAGTCGGATTCATATAAAACAATCGGCTCACTATTGTGATACAATGTGATGCGTTTCCCACCCTTTCTTTAAACCGACGGACAAAGGTTGTGTGTTTTCTGTGAAAAAGGTTTTTAGCAGTGACCGTGAAATCCTGTTAGTTGAGGGTCTTGGTTTCCGTTGGATACACAATCGGGGCAGCAGGAAGGAAAAGTATTTTTTTTTTCCTGAAAAGTGCCGGTGAATTCCCAGCGTTAGCCGCCTGGAAGGAAAAGGAGCGTTTGGGCACAGAATGACGGGAAACATTTGTCAAGCCAGGAATTTGTTTCCCACAAATGAAGTTGACACGAGGCTTCGTAAAAGTTCCGCTAGAGGGCAGAAAAGTTCAAGTTGACATACGAGTGACCTGAGTTGAGATTTTCAAAATACGAGCTGTCATTCGACTGATTTTTTTGTTTGTTTTTTTGGGGTGGTGGCAGTAAACTCAACTCAATGCGCTTTGTGATAAGAGCAGATTGCCCAACAGTGAACAATGAATTCAAAACAAGGTTTCCACCTGTTTTATCCACTTCCCATTTCAAGTTAAAAGTCATAGTAAAAAAGAAACAGCCAAACAAGTGGCCAAAGAAAGTCCCTGCTAGCTGAACGCTAATGCTAAAATAGCATCCGTGTTGTGGTGATTTCGCCCTAAACAACGGATTGAAAGCAAAAGGTTTGTTAAAAACATGTACGTAGACAAAATTAACATTCTTTTAATGGGCCAATCGACCCGTTTTTGTTCAATATGACACCCGATAAAAACCTCAAGACTAAGGAACAAAACTTCAACTTGAGAAACGATTTTTGACCCATCAACAAAAAACGTACCTGGCATTCTTTTTGTGTACATATTTTTGGAAAAAAAACAACAAAAACTCGCCACGATGATCTCAATCCTATGAGCCCGGCAGCAACCTTGGCGATTTTTGACTCCTCAACAAAGCTAGCATGCACGTTGATGGTTGCAATCGAGCCACATTAGGAAACACTAATTAAAAAATAAAAACAATTTTGACTACTAAGTGTAGTCATCAAAGACAGTTTTGACTCTTCAAAGGAATGTTGAGCCTATTGTACGTATTTTTGAAAAAGCTTCAATGACAGCCGACGGGAGCGAAATGAGCGGATTTAAACGACATGCTTTTTGTAATCGAGTTACCTCACACAGATGTTGTTGTTGAGGTTTTTGTTTGTTTGTTTGTTTGTTTGTTTTTTGGGGGGGAAACATCACAACACCACCACCACTCCCGAACCACACGGATTTGAACCCAGAACCGCCGCTGCAAAACAGCCAACCACTTGGTCACTGTGCTTCATACCAATGAAGCCAAATCAATAAAACGGTCACATGACGTATGACGTCTTCCCCATCTCCAATTGTGAGCAACTGCCACTTTAAGGAGGGACGGCGTGCGTTTGTGTGTGTGTGTGTGTTTGGGGGGGTTGGGGGAGGGGGGGGGGTCTCAACCGAGGTAACAGCAATGAGCTCATCGGCTTGCGTCGTCATGGCAACAAAGGCTGTTGCAGCACTGAGGAATAAAATGGCTGGCATCCTAGTCCACCCCCCCCCCCCTTTCTCTTTTCCTCCTCATCTTTTCTCTTCTTTTAGTATCACTGAACTGGAGCTGATTGGTTGTGACACCACAAGATCTCCCCCCCCCCACCCCACCCCGCACGTGCCATTTTCTGTACCCCCCCCCCCCAACCCCCCACACCTTAACAAAAAGTCACCAAGGTGAGGATGCAGTCAGCTGACTCCATCTGAGGGGGGATTTTATTTATTTATTTATTTTTAGGTGCCCCCCCCGCACACACACACACCCTTCCTGGAGGTGCTGGGAGCAGCTGCAGCATTAGCGGTGGGATGAGGAGCCGTTGACTGGAGTTTGCCCCCCCCCCCCACCACCACCACCCGCCCTCCCCAACTCTCTCTCTCTCTCACACACACACACGCCCCCCCCCCCCCCTTACCGCCAACCCTCCACCCACCCCTGTGTTAATGAATGGATGCTACGGCTAACGGACCGCCGCCGCCGCCGCCGTCGAGGCTGGATTTCTATTCCTGACTTGATTGCTTTCTTCTTCCTATGCTCTCCCATTTTGGCCTGTTTTTGTTATTTCCCTCCCCGCCCTTTGTTGGCGTTTGTCAGGGGTGGAGAGGAGAAAAAAAAAAGAAGGGCGACGGGGGTGTCTGCGCGCGTGTGTGGCGGGCGCTCGACGGGGATAAAGATGGAGGTGAACGTGGCGTCCCCGCCGCTCGGCGTACTACCGTTGGGCTGAATGCAGGAGCTTTGATTCGGATGCGCTTTGGGGGGATTTTTTCGGAGGGGGGTGCGCTTTTCCGGATGATGCTGAGCTATTGTCGGGCCTGGATGGGAAAGGAACGGTCCTGAAAAAACGACACCCTCAGCCCACCTCCACCCTTTTCTCTTTTTATTATCTTTACCCTATTTTACCTCCCACCTTCCCTCTGCATCACCCCCCCCCCCCCCACCAACACCCCCTGCATCGGAGCGTAATGTGCCTCCCCACGCATGCAAATAGTGGCCGGGTGATGCCTCCCGGGAGGGAGCCCGCCGCGAGCCGCCGCCGCCGCCGCCACCACCGCCACCGCGCTGCCGTTCGTCAATGAGACGCACGCCGCTTCTTCCTGCCATGGCCGCTGTGGCATCGCTCTAGCGGGACGCTCGGTACCCCATGCGGGGGAGGCGCTGAGCCCCTGAGGTTGGTCCACCTCCCCCCTGGCCCCACTTCTACACCCAAACCCCCCTCCTCCCTCCCACTGCCCACCCAAACAACAACAAAAAACACAAAAAAAAGGGGGTCACGATGAAGAAGAACCGCAACGTGCGGCGGGCCTGGGCCGGCTCGGAGAAAGACGTCCGTGTGCAGAAGCAGCACCTTCCTCCTCCTCCTCCCCCCCATTTCTCGCCGTCCCCGCCGAGTTTTCGGGCGTCAGGTGAGTGGTGCGTCACCTCGAAAAACCCTGAAAAGGACCCATCGGTTTACATTCGCCTCACGCTCGCAGAAACAAGAACTTGTCATTGAATGAAAAATGTGGGGGGGGGGGGGGGGGTAGTAAAATCTAAAAATGTATCAAATGAATTAACAATTATTTTGATCACCAACTGGGTGTCAGTCGAAATTTTTTTGTAGTTTTCCATGAAAGCAGCCCCCACCCACAAAAAGACATTTGCAAACATCTCCTTTTACTTTGAAAAACAACGGTCAACATTTTTTGCCCAATTTTCCCATGTTACAGACCAAACCATTTTCTGTCCATTTTTGAGTTTTGATTTCCAACGCATCAACGACCCCCCCCCCCAAAAACCCGAATGGATTATTGAAATAATCATCGATAGTCAAAGCCATCCTCTCAGTAGACGTGGAAATGTTGTTTTGACAACCCTTGCTAGCCTCAAAAGCCCCCATCAAGCCACCCCAGAAAGCACCTTAGACGTTCTTCTTTTTTTTTTCTTTTTTTTCCAGGAATGAAATAGAAGACATGACATCATCCCTGCTTCAAAAACGTAAACCAAACAATTGGCGAGGAAGCACGCGACTGTATTTCAGCTAGCATACCATGACCGACGTTTTTTGGGTTGATTTTTATTTTTTTATTTTTTTGCCGAGTAAGAAGAAATACTTTGACAGGACAAAACAAACATTTTCTTATCTCTCTTAAACACACAAAAAAAGAGCCAAACAATAGAGCGTTGTGTCAACTCCCCCCCCCCCAACCCCCCCATCCCAACCGTTACAATGTTTACTCCAAAGTGTGCACGTGATTTATGTCGGGTGAAACGAGGAGATGACGTCATGGCGCCCGTTCCACTGACAGTCCGGTGCGGTGTGTCGTGGGAGGCGGGGATAACTGCAGCGGGTCTTAATTAAAGTGTGGGGGGGGGGGGGGGGGTAACGGTGACGGCGCGCGGGATGACGTCACGACTCGCGATGTCACGGCCGAGCCTGCTCTGTTGGACAAAGGCGACGGCACGTGGCGCGCGTGTGTGTCAAGTTCTCATTGTGGAAGGTTGCCGCAGCAGCAGCCGACGCACAAAAAACGGGAAGACGAGCGAGGACGAGGTGGAGCCAGAACCGTTTGACCATTACGTCATAGCTTCTCTTACTCACCCAGACATGCTTTTCTTTTCTCACTCGCTCGCTTTCTCGCAGGTGACGTGTCGCCCATCAGCATGTCGCCCATCAGCCAGTCCCAGTTCATCCCGCTGGGCGAGATCCTGTGTCTGGCCATCTCGGCCATGAACGCCGCGCACAAGCCCGTCAGCCAGGAGGCTCTGGCGGAGCACCTCGCCGCCAGCTTCCCAGGTGAGCCGCGACGACGGACCCTCGCCGGTCAGGCGCGATCCGTCGTTCTGGTTTTTGGGGTTGGAATGAATTCATCCAACCCCGGAAATTGTGAAATGACAGCGGAACGAAACAAAGGACGTGTCGGAGACCCGAGACCGGTTGCCGGTTTTTCCGCGGCGTTCGTCCCCTTTTGGGCCACGGCGCTCTGGAGTCGATCCCAGCCGGAACTGAGATATGAACTCAAGACCTCTTGACTGTGTCGCAAAAGGATGGATTTTATCCTATTGGAGTAGCTTTAAATGCGGTGGACTGGAAACCGGTCCAGGGTGTACCCCATTCCAGTCACGCCCATGACTCGAATGAATGGTGCTTTGAGAGATGCAATTTGTTTGTTAGGGTTTTTGTTTTTTGTTGGGGCTTGAAGGTCTAGTTTTTAAGTACAATGTGTTTTCATCGAAGGCGTGCCGACACCCAGCTTGGAGGTTCTGCGACACACCCTGAACATGCTGGTGCGAGAAAGGAAGATCTACCCGACTCCAGAGGGCTACTTCATCGTCACGCCCCAGACCTACTTCATCACGCCGTCCCTCATCCGAAGCAACAACAAGTGGTACCACCTGGACGACCGGCTGCAGGAGCGGCAAGCGCACCCGCCGCAACCGCCGCCTCAGCGGTGTACCTCGCCCAAATCGGGTAACGTCACGCCGTCCACGCCCGGTTGCCTGTCGGAGTGGCCCCCCCGCAAGAATCACAACGACGCGTATAGGCTTCAGAGTAAGACACCAAAGGAGCAGCGGAAGTCCGAAGCCCAAACGAGTAAGACCCCGAGGGACCGCTGCGGCGGCGGCGAACCCCCGGCGAGCAAGGAGCACCGCGGAGAACCGCCGTCCTACCCCCACCCGCCTCCTCTCACATCCCCCCCTGTCCAGCGAGCGTCCCAAGATCCGGCAGACAAGAGCAAAAGCCTCCCATCGTTCCCTTACAAAACGGACACCCTGACCAAAAAGAAAGAGGGCGGAGCCAGCGGCGAGAAACAATCCAAGCGCTTCGGTCTGCGCCTCTTCCGGCTGAGCTTCAAGAAGGACAAGATGAGGCAGCTGGCCACCTTCTCGGCGCAGTTCCCGCCGGAGGAGTGGCCGCTGCGCGATGAGGACGCGCCCGCCGCGCCCATGCCCCGCGAGATCGAGATGGAGATCATCCGGCGGATCAATCCCGACCTGACGGTGGAGAACGTGGCCCGCCACGCCGCCGCCATGAAGCGGCTGGAGGAGGAACGCGCGCAGAGACGCAAGACGGGCTCGTCGGCGCAGCACGGCGCCCGCGGCCGACGGGGCCGCGGCCACCGGCGGGCCCCGCACGGTAAGTCTCGCTCGCACAGCAAGCCGCGGACCTCCCGGGGGGAACCGTCAGAGGGTTCGAACTGGGATCTTCTTTTCACGGAAAGGGATTACCGTTTCTTCAGCCACTCGCTGGTGCGCTCCCCTCGGGAGGCCGCGTACACCCTGGAGCGCCGGCGGAGCGGCGGCGCCACGTACCTCGTCCACAGCAACCCCAACATCGCCGAGTCGTACTGCCCCGTCACGCCCGAGTGGGACGTGTCCGGCGAGCTGGCCAAGAGGCGGACGGAGATGCCCTTTCCCGAGCCCTCGCGGGGCACCTGCCAGTCCAGGGTGCAGAGGAGTCACAGTCACAATCAGGACCGCAAGTCGCGCCACGACCGCTCGGAGCGGGCGAAGGAACGATCGCGCTCCATGGACAACTCCCTCAAAGGCCCCTCGCTCTGCCCGCCGGAAGACTTTGAGGCCGGACCGGACGAGCGCGCCCACTACTATACCGACGACGGCACCCTGCGCGCCACCCACAAGTCGGGCCGCTACTCCAGGGTCGCTTTCTCTGCCGCCAAGTTCCACTCCGATTTCAACGTGCCCGATTTGGGGAAGGGTAGCGCGGACGAGTTGCGGCTCCGCGGGACGGCGGAAAGGAACCAGAGCGGGGACGGCCCGCCGACGTACAACGAGCTCATGGGACTTTCGCCCAAGCCCTCCACGGACGAGTACTTCCAGTGTAATACGTCAAACGAAACCATCCTAACTGCCCCCTCGCCTCAGGCAAAATCAGAATATGACACGTTAACCTCATCGGGAGGACGCCGAAAGGGCTCTCCGGCCGACCGCCAAACGCCTCGCCTCACCTCTCCGCACAAGATGGAGTACAAGGAGGACTCGGCGGCGGCAAAGGGACAAAACGCCGGCGGCGGCGGCGGCTCGGTGCGACTGACGCCCAGCCAGACCCCGGAGCCGGCGCAGAGTGCCCGCCTGACGCCGCACCAGCACAACGTGGATCCCGGAGGGGGCGGCGGTGGCGGCGGAAGCGTGTCCATCAAGAGGAAGGAGATCTTCAGCAAGGACACCTTGTTCAAACCCCCACACAACGCCTTGTCCGCAAGCTACGCCGACAGCTACGCCAAGTCCGGCACGCTGCGGAAAGCCTCGAACGGCAAATCCACAGAGGCCCTCGACAATCCCGAGTCCCAGCAGCCTTCCAATTCGGCCTCGGCTTCGCCCGCGCTGCTCCAGGGCTGCTTAGAGCCCGCCATCGTCCCATCCGCCTCCTTCGACTACTACAACGTCTCAGACGACGAGGATGACGAGGAGGCGGAGGGGGACTCGCGCAAGGACTTGGTCGCAGCGGAGGACGGCGAGGACCGTCGAGAGGCTGGTGGCAACGGCGGGGGCACCGACGGCGGAGGCGCCGTCGTGGGCGGCGGCGGCGGGGAGGGAACCATCAAGTGGTTACTGCGGCGGGAGAAGGAGCACGATCTGCAGCGCAAACTGGAGACCAATCTCACCTTGCTCAGCCCTAAGGAGACGGAGAACGCCGGCAGCCAGAAGTCAGCTCACTCGGCTCGCTTGGACAGCATGGACAGTAGCAGTGTCACGGTGGACAGTGGCTTCAACTCACCGAGGTACGGCGAGGCGGGGGTGGGGGTTGTGGAGGTGTCTTTCCTTATCTACGGCATGCTTTGGCACGCATACTAGTTAAGTCTCGTTCAGACCCCGGGCTGGGAAAAACGGTGTGTGGGAGCGGCTGAGAGGGTATCTTAACGGGGATCATTTTGGAGGGGGCAGCCATTCTCCTGCATGGGTCCGAATAGCATCCGCGGCCGCGTACTCGATCTTTTAGGCTTGCATGAAATAGTTTAGGCGGCACCGGCGGCGCAGTGGTTCGCGCGTCGACCTCACAGTGCAGAGGTACCGGGTTCGATCCCGGCTCCGGCCTCCCTGTGTGGAGTTTGCATGTTCTTCCCGGACCCGCGTGGGTTTTCTCCGGGTATTCCGGTTTCCTCCCATGTTCCAAAAACATGCACGGCAGGCTTAAGACATTTGTGGCACTGTAAGGCTGTCCCTGCAGCTGCACACCTGTTGGTCATTATTTAATTCGGGCTTTAAAAGGACTCCCGGCCCGAGGACTCATCGTCGCGTCATGGTTGCTCTTTGCTACTGTCACGTTTCCTGTCGTTCCGGTCAAGTTTCTGTTCTCGTTTTTTGAGCTTCAGTCATGGTTTTGTTTGATACTTTGGATTCATTTTGGTTGTTAGCACTTTGTTTTGGATTTAGTTTTCTCTGAGTTTTATTAAACGTCCGGTTGTCGTTTGGCCGTTCCCGTTTACTAACCGTCTCGTCTGCCCGGTCCAGGACGCGCGAGAGCCTGGCGTCCAACACGTCCAGCATCGTGGAGAGCAACAGGCGGCAGAATCCGGCGCTGAGCCCCGGGCACCACGTTGGGCCGGGGGGCGCGGGGCTGCCCTTCAGCTTCCGCGCCATCCCCGAGCCGCCCGCCGCGCCGCCACCCGACAAACTCCAGAAGCCCGCCAACTGCCTGGCCTCCATCACCAGCGTGTAGACGCCGCCTCAAGTCAGCCAGTGCCCCCCCCCCCCTTCTTTGACCACTTTAGTTTTGCTTTTCTTTCGTTCGCTTCTGCTGTCACACACATTCACACACCTTGGGACTCCCGGGAGTCTCACTGGGACTGTTACAAACAAAAACAAAACAGGCATGGCTTCGAGAGACTGTTCCTCCAGCTTCAACGGGAACCTGACTGCAAAAAGTCAAATCATAATAATATGGAAAGGCCAGAAAACTTCACCGAAGACTTTTTTGGGGGGGGTGACTTATAACGGAGATTTACCGGTATTGGAAAGTAGTAGAGTATAGGAATACAAGTACCGTTCGGAAGCTTTTTCTATCACCTCATGTCCAATTCAGTGTTCTTCTTCCCGAACGAAGGCTCGCCGGATCAGCACAATGAGGAGATCGCCACAAGAAGAATTACGAAAAGGAGGGAAAATGGAAAAATTATAACGAGATTAAGTCCGCTCGCAATTGTGTGGCGCAATGCAAACGATGTAATGTATACTCCATACTTTTGATATTCTAATTATTATAATGGTGGTATTAAAGATGCTATGTGACCAAAAAAAAAAAAAAAAAAAAAGCAGGTTTGGACAAAATGGCCTCCATCCTTACACTTGATATTTTGTTCGTTAGCAGAAGAACTGTTTTGAAGTAGCCCGGCTCCTTTTGCAAAAAAAAAAAAAAAATACTCGCAACTGGGACACAATCGAGTTCGCTGCGACCCGAATGAGTTTAACTTGTATAGAAAATGAATGCTCGAGGTCTCGGGTGATGTCAGGCGAACTCGCCGGCTTATATTAAAAAAAAAAATGGTTTCATCAAATATTTTTGTACTTAGGAATAATGTATGCATAAAGTATGTTACTGTCTTTTAGATAATCTCTTGTTTTGTGCTTGAATGGGAGGCGGGGGGGGGGGGGACTCTGCAGTACTGCAGATGGCCAACAAGTAGCGGTAAAGAGCCAAAGACATATCCCTTAGAAAAGGCTAACATTTTAATATTTCGACCTAGTAATCGACCGTATTGCATTTTTGATAGATACACTTGTGGAAATGACCACTGCGACATTGATCTGAATGATCTTTTTATAGCTATATGATTGACTAAAAAAAGATCGGGGTTTATTAGATACTACTATTATTATTATTACTATTATTACTATTACTATTATTATTAGAAACTACAACTACTGACAACAATCGAATTTCTATATATGAGTGCGTGTGTGCGTGTGTGTGACTGTGCATGTGTGTGATTAGTGAAGTCCTCAGGAATTTATATAATAGTAAAAGTAGTTGATATAGTAAAACGTATTTCCATGTGCACATTGTATACGCTTACGTATAATGGATATAAGATTCTACACACCCTAGTTCAAATGGCAGGTTTTTGTTATTTACTTAAATGAGACCAAGATAATTCATTTCAAACTGTTTCCACCGGTAATTTGCATTTAAAAAATATATTTTATTTTTCAGAAGTGAAAATCAACAACTGAGGTAATTGCATAAATGTGCACACCCACTTAGAGCTGGGGAACGGAGAGAAATAAAATTCAAACTTAGGTAAAAGGGGAGCCCGTCACCATTTTAACTGCCTGTGTAGATCTTGGTCTCATTTTTTTATATCACAACAAACTGGCATTTAAAAAGTGGAGCGAAGATTATTTTTTTATATCCACTTTTCGTATAGTATACTTGCAATAGTTGAGACAGCAATTTAATGCGCTTTTATCATATTTTATTGATATTTTCAGGGTTTTCAGGCCCTCTTCCGGGTTTTTCGGCTGTGAGAAACCGCAAGTCATTGGACGTCCATTTTGGCTCTACGTGGTTCGTTGGGCCCAAAAAGGTAAGTAGTACATTTGCATTTTTATTTTCAACGTACTGGAGGACAACGAGGACTTGTAGGACATGTCAGTGTCTCTTAATGAGCATAATAATATTTAGAACAACAAACCACGTTAGCAGGGTATCCTCTCGAGCTTGGCAGGTCGTGGCGATTTGTCGTCATTCCACTTCAAAACAAAATGCAAATAATTTGCGTTTGGGATGGTAAATGGAACCGCGACAAAGTGACACACCAAAGGAGTATTAGGGCCACACAATATAAAATACTACTAAAACAATGTAAAAATGCGAAATTAAGTTGTATTTGTTTGAAAGAAAATGTCAAAGTGAATTCAGTCACGTTTCAAGAAAAACGCCCACATCTGACAATTGTGAAATTGTATTTTTCGAGAAATTTAAGACCACCTCATGGAAATAAAAGGTAAGTCAATGACAACTACCAAATTGTAATTTTATCCAGATTTTGGACGCCGGTGGCACTGGAGTTTCTTTTTTTCTGTAATTATTTGAGCATATTCATAATCTTACAAGTATGAATTATTTTTTTTAAATAAAGGTAATTTCATTTTCAGAAAAAAACATTGTAATACGAGAACAGCGAATCAAAATGTTGGATCAGAGAACTTTATTATGAGAGAATTTTCAAATGTATATATTTTTTTGCAATAAAAGTTGAAATGTAATACAATTAAAGTTATGTATATTGAAAAAACGTCTTCCTTGTTAAAAAAAGTTGTTTTTTTCAAGAAAAAAAGTCGCAATATGACAATAAATAGGCTGAAATAGAATCAGAAGAGATTTCTTTTCGGGAAAAAAAAATTATCATATGAGAGTGGTTTTTTTTTTAACGGAAATAAAGTTGTATTTTCAGATATAATGTGAAGTCAAGTCTTTTCTATTCAAACACTTTTTTAGAGTCGTAGAAATAAATTAAAGTTACACAAATAAAGTCCAATGTATTAAATTGTTAGAATTTTGGAAGGAAAAAATGTCTTTATTCTTTAAAAAAACAACAACAACAAACACCAAGACTTCATTCTTGTCGTGTCATATTTTTGTACAATGTTGCCCCAATACTCCTTAGATACTACACTTCTCATATTTTTTTTGGGGGGGGGGAATACTCAAAAGCATTAAAACATGAAAACATGACACACCAAAGCGTCCCAGCATCTAAGGCAATAAAGTAGTTCCACAGGACTAGTGCTGTCCATTCTGTCAGTCCCTGTAGCACCAATGGGAACGTTTCCTTGCCCGTCATGCCCACAGATATTCCCTTCCTTATATCCACCACAAAAAAAAAATGACGAGGGGGGGCAGTGAATGAAACGGTTCCTTTTGTCCATTTGTCACCTCTAAAATCTGAATCATGCTACATTTTCATTGCACTTTGTCTGTTAGTTAACACGATTACGTACAAATACATACGCTAACCCAGAAACTGTTACATTTTATTGTGTGGTTGAATTGTTTTTTGAGACTACAGTACTTGTATGGTTGCCAAGTGGAACAGTGACCTGACAGATCCAGAAAATGGGGGTAATACACAGTGCTACCACCTGCAGGACTGGAGTGGAACTGCATGGGATTACACTGCCTGTATTGGGGCCAAGTGAAAACAGTAACCCACCAAAATGTATGTTTTTTTTTTTGGGGGGGGGGGTCGTGACAGTCTGCTTACATTGGGGCCAATTGGGACAGTCCAGTGGATATAAAAAGTCTACATACACACCCTTGTTGAAATTGAGCTATGACCTGTGCAACTCAATTTAAAATTTGAAGCAAAAAGTAACAGAGGGGAAGTAAAAATTCATAGCTAACATTATGTGGTTGCACAAGTGTGCACACCCCACTTCTAAATTGGGATGTAGCTGTTCTGAATGAACCAATCACATTTAAACTCATTTTAAGTGGGAGTCGGCACACAGCTGCCACTATTGAAAGTGCCTCTGATTTGCCTCCCCCAAAAGCCAGCTGTTTCTAGAAGGCTTTCCTGACATTTTCAAAGTCACACCTTGCCAGCGTACCACAAAAAAACTGGCATTTGAATAGGGGGAAGTAGATTTTGTATATCCACTCGATGTATTTTTCCACAATTTTGGCCATTGGACTCTTCTTCTTATATACATGCATCACTGTCGAGCCAAAGGGAAGCAGGGGGTTTGATTGGTGGTGGTGGTGGGTTCCGGCACCCCCCCCCCCTCTTTTTTTTTTTGCTAACATTGGAGGGCCAATGACAAACCAGATACCAGTCTGTTTTCAATGAAGCTAAATATCTGAGTGACCTACTAGATGCAGCTGTGGTGAAAAAAAACTCTTAGCACCCAGTTTGTTAAGCGCATTACCACCACCTACAGGACTGTTGTGGAACTGCAAAGCCAGTCAGGCAGTTGCACTGGATTTCAGGTCCGATTGCTTTTTTTCATGTATCTTTTTTCTGTATGGGTACACACACACACACACAGACACACACAGACACACACAGGAGTCTGGAGCAAGGCATCTGAAGCCATCTTGGAGGTGGTAAATGGGGAAAAATATAACAATAAAATCAATAGTCTTGCAATAATCTGTACAGTTCAAGAATGGAGGATGCTTAAATGCTCAATGCATTTTCGATTTTTTTTAGGTTCTTTAGTTCATCTGCAGTTTGTTATCCTGCATCCAACGAGCAGCTTTGATGTCCGCGACAAACGTTTGGAATTCTCCGGGTAATTCCACCGTGGCGTTCTTCCTGGTAGAGGTATCGCTGTCCACGTCCACGGGACGAGGAGGTTTTCGGGAGGTTATTTCCTGGCGTGAAGGCTCTCCTGGAACTTAGTGCTGGAGTAACGGAGGTGGAAGCCCTTCTTGCTGATGGTGTCATCGCTATGGAAACGGATCAGCAAGGCGTCGCTGGGCGAGTAGATTCCTTCCCTGGGCTGATGGGACATTGTCCACATTAATGCCAGTGTTTGAAATGCATGCTTGAAGAATACTGTTTCTAAATAGCGGCTATTATTTACATGATAAAAATACAATACAAATTATGAATGATCAGGATCATTCTTTTCTCTGTGTTTTCTTACCCCCGAGCCGCAGAACCGTCCGAGCCTGTGCGAGTCTGCGTCGTAGCCGTTGTATAGTTCGATGAAGTCGTACCCGCAGTCGGCCTCCTCCTCCACCTCGAAGGTGATGAAACTGAGCTCGATGCCGTAGCCCTGCTCGGCCGTCAGCAGCCACTCGCAGTCGCTGTGGCCCGGGTAGTTGTTGTCCCCGAACTGGGCGTGCGAGTACAAATTCTTCTGCCGGGCATCCGCCTTCAGACGACCGCCGCACTCTGCGCAGTGTCGGAGGTGAAACAGTTGAATCGGGACACCCCTAAAAAACTCTTTTTGCTCCCGATTAGGATTTGGGATGGACAATATTTTGCGCATATACGCTGCATGTATTTGTTATCGTTAAAAAAAAGATTTAATTACTATTATTATTTTAACTGGGGTCTTTTCTGTACAGTATTCTGTTACAGCGGAGGTTGTTTATGTGCTCCATGTAAATAGTTTGGACAGCATTACGTTTGGAGGGGGGGGGGTTGTTTTAGTGGTGTACTAAAGCAGTATTAAATGCTGTTGTAATGAAATTTAGTTAATGAGGAAATGCAGTGTTACATTACAGTATTAGTATTCTCATGATGATGTCAACGCAGAATGTTCAAGAGGTGTACTGGGCAGCACACTGCTCACGACTGGGGGCCCAATACGAGGGAAAGTCAAGTCAACTGTATTTATCGAGTTGACATAGGGAAAGAGGATGTTGACACTGAAGTTGCTTTGGGGTTAAGTTTACTGAATTTAGCAGCTTTAAAACACTGTTGTTCTTCGGTGGACTTTTTTTTTTTACCTTGAAATGGATTTTACGAGCGAAAAAGAATTAATCGCCACCACTGCTCTTCACGCCCGGTGTGCTTTTTCGTGTTTGCCACTAGATGGAGACATCGCTCCAGCCGAAGTTTTCCAACTCAGGTGGGTTGATGGGAGTGACTTAGCATGGAAAATGTCTTCTAGTTTGCGTTAGTACTTTTAAGAATAACCGAAAAAGAAAAAAAAACTGTGGTTTGGTATACCGGTGGCGTGACTGGCCTGGAAGCCCTTCCGCTGCACGGAGGCGTCGGAGATGAATCTGAGGTACATCCGGTTGGCGGTGGACACCAGCGGCTCGGGAACCTTACTGCCGCATAACCGCCCCAAGATGGCGGCAGCGTCGTCGTCGCCGTCGAAGGCCTCCAGGTGATCGTAGGCGCACTCTTGGTGCTGCTCGATCTCGAACTCGCTGAACGTCTTCGTGCCGAGGGCAGAAAAAAATATAGTTAAGTTTTAAAAATATACATATTTTACATATACATATATTTAACTACACGTTAAAATAATGTTACGTATCTCAAGGCACCACTTTTCATTGAGGATGGTCGATTGTTACTACTAGATTTTTTTGGGGGGCGGGGTGTTACTGACAAGTGTGTGTGAGTTTCTCTCTGGGGCATAATGTCCCGATTTTAGGAGATTATGGAATTAAATATGAATGGCTACGCGTCAATGGTGGAGGGCAAGCGAGGTTAAAACTGGCTCTAATGTGTATTTTTGTGACCTTTCATGAAAAGGCCTGTCACAAATCTGATCCATCCACCATTACATCCTCATTTCTTAAAAAAAGTTTCTTCTGTCACCTTTTTGAGTCATCTCAGTGCAGTGATCTTTAGTGTCCATGAACATGTGTGCCAAATTCACCGTTACCATTCCCACCGATATAGTACTGAAGTACGTTAGCGTATAGTATGAAAAATAGATATCCATATTTATTATTGTTATTATTATCACAGGCACACAACTTGTTAGCCATGAAGGAAATGGGCTAATTGTACTCAACTCAACTGTATTTCTCGAGCACTTTCAAACAGCCATCATGGAGCAATTTAACATACACAATAAACAGTAAGACGAATCGGTAATAAAGGCGGTAGAAAGCACCAAGCAGTAAAATCAAGAACAAATCTAAGTCATGCTGAGTCGAATGCCAAAGAATACAAGTGAGTTTTGAGGAGGCTTTTGAAGATGATTCATTACATGAATGAATGTATGCATGTGTGCACACATGCAGGTTTAATGCACACACACACACACTCACACACGCACACGATGCGGTATTTGTGTGTGTGTGTGTGTGAGGGAAACAGATGGGGGAAAGTAACCCGAGGCCCTTTTCATTCGCATGAAGACACTCCACGTGTTTTAGCCCCGTTACACAAATGTGCAGCTTTGATTGAATTCTAAAGTGGAGCATGGAAAACCCGAGACCGAAAGCAAGCAGACTGTTGCTAAACCAAACGATGTTTGTATCATCACATGTCTCACTTTTTTGTTTGTTTGTTTTTTTTTTTTTGCTTTGTCCACTTCACGGAAAAACATGACAATGCTCTTTGTAAACAAGTGAACCTCTTCTAGTTTTTAGAAAAACAACATGGGATGAACTTGGAATTGAATTTATGGAACAAAACAATGTCGCACTGCTATTTTATGGAAAAAGATGATGTCATACAGGCAGCCTTTGTTATTAACGAGTTTCGAGTTTTCGAGGAAAAAAAAATGAAGTCGCATTTGGATCCTCTTTGTAAACAAATGATCGTTTGCGTCTTCGGAAAAAGACAACATTGGAGTCGTGTGCTCTTTGTAAACAATTGCACCTGCTAATTTATGAGGGGAAGACGGATGTGAACTCGGACGCTGTTTGTAAAAAAGGTACCCTTGTAGTTTATGGAAAAAAAAGATGATGCAAACTAATTAACCCTCGAGTTAATTGCGCCTTGCAAACGAGTGAAGTGCCGAGTTAAATGACAAACCAGGTGATGCTGCTCTTGGCTGCTCTTTGTTAACAAAACCAAACTACCTAATTGGCGGGGTGGGGTGGGGGGGATCGACTTACGATCCTGACGCGGTGTCCCGGCGTGGCCGTGATGTCCCAGGTGCACTCCTTGCGGCTGGGGTACTTGTCGGGCCAGTTGGGGCTGCTCAGGCTGCCGCTGGGGCTGTGGATCTTGTGCTCGCACTCGGCTGCGCACACACGGAGAGGAAGTTGAAATCAAGGCTGCGCAGGAAGAGGTCAGAGGAAATGGAAAGGGAACGGGAAGCAGCAAGCGTTGGGGCTGGGGGGTCGGGGGGGGGGGGCACGCTGACAAGCTGAGTGTGAAACCATTAAGGCAGCGGCACCACTGGAGCGTAGCAAGGCGAACGCAAGCGTGCCGTGCTACTTTTTTTGAGCGTACACTCTTGGAAGATACTCGGCCCGTCGGACGACCTGCGCCAAAACTTAGACCGACCCACCTTCCTTGCAGTCGTGCTTGTTCTCGTGCAGCACGAAGCCGTGGCGACACTGGCACACGTACGAGCCCACCGTGTTGACGCACTCGTGCTGGCAGCCGCCGTTGTCCTTGCTGCACTCGTCCTTGTCTGACACAAACGAGCGCAAAGTCAAACATTCATTCATTCATTCATCTTCCGAACCGCTTGATCCTCACAAGGGTCGCGGGGGGTGCTGGAGCCTATCCCAGCCGTCTTCGGGCAGTAGGCGGGGGACACCCTGAATCGGTTGCCAGCCAATCGCAGGGCACACAGAGACGAACAACCAACCACGCTCACACTCACACCTAGGGACAATTTAGAGTGTTCAATCAGCCTGCCACGCATATTTTTCGAATGTGGGAGGAAACCGGAGCACCCGGAGAAAAGCCACGCAGGCCCGGGGAGAACATGCAAACTCCACACAGGGAGGCCGCAGTTGGAATCGAACCCGGTACCTCTGCACTGTGAAGCCGACGTGCTAACCACTGGACTACCGGGCCGCCCGCAAAGTCAAACAAAGGTTGCAAATTTATGGGCGACCAGTTTTTTTTTTTTTTTTTTCCGAATAGCAGGCAAAGTTGAGTCAATAGAGAAAGAAGGTCAACAAAACAAGCAACCGGTTTACTTAATGAACGTCGCAGAATGGCAGCCGGATGGACCAATCAGCATCCTTGGAGGAGATAGTCCCTAGTTTTGCCATGATGTCCCCTTTGTGAAGTCCAACTTTTTTCACGCAGTGTTTCACCTGTATGTCCCGTTATTCCCCACGTCCCCGCATGTTCTATTTTGTCCAAAGGTGTGAATTTTTATGTCCTATTTGTCCTGCCCTGACCTCGTTTGTGTTCACTCGTGTCTGATGCTATCCCGATTTTTATCCCATTTGTCCAACTTTGTCCCACAATGTCCTCTTGGATATGCTTGTGTCCCATTTTTTTTCACAGTGCCCCCCTACTTAGCCCCCCCGCCCCTTTTCATGTCCCATTGGGTCCTCTCATATGTCCCATTTTGTCTCCCCGTGTCTGTTATTGTCCCCCTCTTATGTCCCACTGTGTCCCTATATTCCCTTTTATGTCAATCATGTTCCGTTATGTTCTCATGTACTCCAGTGCGTCTCAAATGTGGCCCACTATATCAAATTTTTTTTTGCCCCATAGTTGACAATAACGTCCACTTTGGTGTCCAATTTTATCACAGAATGTCGACTTTTATGTCCCATTTTGTCCCGCGCTGTCCATTAATGTCATTCATTTTCCTCTTAATGTCTCCCCACCCCATTGTGTCCCTTCCTTTTTTCCCTGTGTGTTTGTGTGTGTGAGCGTGTGTGTGTGTATACTCGAGATAAGATAAGATAAGATAAGATATCCTTTATTCGTCCCACATGTTGCTATTGTGGGCCCAGTCTCACTGTATCACGGTGTAAGGAGCTTTGCCGCTGATGCCAGACTGCACATTCATCGTAGCAATCCTTAGGTCACCGCGTACACACACACACACACACACACACACACACACACACGTGTAAACGTGTGTGTGTTGGAGAGGCGCAAAGGGACCTCACTGAAGCTTTTCTCACACACGCCCACGCACGGTGACGTTTTGTTGCATCATTGCACATACGATAGGCATGCAACGCTATGTTATGCTCCTCCACATTAATGTATGCCAAGTGATGCTCCGTTGCGCTATGCTACATTGCGTTATGTCGTTGTTATGTTGTGCCACGTTACATTCTACATTATATGCTGTGTCACGCTATGTCACTTGCTTGCCATGCTATGATAATAACACACAAAATGTTACTTTACACTATTTATTGCACATTATGCTATGCTAGGTTGCGCTACGTTACATTATCCCACATTACGAGCTACATTTAGCTATGTAACCTTATGCTGCGTTAATATGTCGTGTTATTTTTGTAATGCACGGGGTTGATGCTTTCTGCATGATAAGTTACGATTTTGCGTGTTATTTTACGTCATGTTATGCTAAGCTACATTACATCATGCTACATTACATCATACCATGGTGTCATTACGCTACGTTACATTATGTTGCGCTACTTTTGTCATGCTATGTTATGCTTCACTATTTTATATTACGCAACACGCGGGAAGGCACAAACGATTTGGTGTCCTTACCTGAGAAGAAATGGGCCTTGAAACCTTTCTTGGACACGGTGTTATCCGACTTGAACTCGATCCTCATGTTGTTATACTGCGACGTGATGACTTCAGGGACCTCGGTGCCGCAGTATTTCCCGTGTAGCTTGGAGTCGGGCGAAAGGCCGCTGCGCACCTCGACGTAGTCGTACTTACACACCTGATCAACACACGGTTGACGTCACACCTCCACAAAGTGGCGCCGCGACACGAAAAGGCGGTGGCCGCACTCACCTCGTTACCCTCCAGCTCAAAAGCCTCAAACTGCATGGAGATGCGATACTGCGTAGGGGCCACCACGTGCCATATGCAGTTCTTGTTGGGTGGGTACTCTTTGGGCCAGCCCGGCGTGCTTATGGTGCCGTTCAGCTTGGACAGCAGACCCCCGCACGCCGCTGTGTGGATGTAAGGGTACATTTTACCCCTTTAGCCAGATTTCCTCCCGACACGCTACATCCATCCTCCAAGCCCGTAGGCACTACATTGTCATCAAAGGTTGGAATCAGTGAGCATGCTATGTATCCATCCATCCATTTTCTGGACCGCTTAATCCTCACTAGGGTCGCGGGGGGTGCTGGAGCCTATCCCAGCTGTCTCCGGGCAGTAGGCAGGGGACACCCTGGATCAGTTGCCAGCCAATCGCAGGGCACACAGAAACGAACAACCATTCGCACTCACACTCACACCTAGGGACAATTTTTAGAGTGTTCAATCAGCCTGCCACGCATGTTTTTGGAATGTGGGAGGAAACCGGAGCACCCGGAGAAAACCCACGCAGGCCCGGGGAGAACATGCAAACTCCACACGGGGAGGCCGGAGCTGGAATCGAACCCGGTACCTCTGCACTGTGAAGCCGACGTGCTAACCACTGGACTACCGGGCCGCCCCATGCTATGTATTTAAGTATAATTATACAGCACTTTGTCTACTTTTGCACTTCTCCAACCCGCTAACGATATTACAAAATGTCTTCGCCTTCCGGAATGCACCATCTCCACTCCCCTACACACTACACACACACACAGTTCATCATTACATTTTCATAATGTTATTAGTTGACTGATATTACTTAACTGATTTTTACACTCAAATTACATTTAGGAATCATCTTGTCTTCACCTTCAGGCATATACCTTCTCCACTCCCCTACACACTACAACATCATCATCATCATCAAAGTTGAGGGTGAGCATCTGCATTTTTGACCTTCAGCCAGCCTCTCTCTTGACACCCCACCGTGTCAAAGTCAATGCTCCACGATCAAGCGTGTTACCTTCGCAGCTCTTTTTGTCGGGCGCTAGTTCGTAGCCCGGATCGCAGACGCACTTGAAGCTGCCCAGGGTATTGACACATCTCTGCTCACAGCCGCCGTTGTCCGGTTTGGAACACTCGTCCTCCTCTGGAACACGCAAAGCATGAATACAAAGAAGTGCTATACGCGTGATGGAAAACGGAGGAAAACAAGCGCACCCTTGAAGAAGTTGGCGGCGAAGCCCGCCTTGTTGACCGTGCCGTCCGATACAAACTTCATCCAGAGCGTGTGCGCGGAGGAGCGCACGTCCTCGGGTTTTTCGTAGCCGCAGAATCGACCAATCAGAGGGCTTGTTTCCAGGGGGCCGTCACGCACCTCCAGGTAGTCGTACGCGCAGCTGTCGTGTCGCTCGATCTAGCCAAAATAGAAAAAAAAAATAATGTCACCACTTGTAAAAATATAAGAAACGATATACTGTATGATAATAATCTAAAATATTGGATTTGTCAAGAACAAAAGTCAATGATTTAATTAATGCGATTGTATAGAATGAATGAAAACAAACTGTACATAGATAGAGTCAATCAGCTGTCTTTTTTGGAGGGGCTGGGGGGTGGAAGTGATTTAATAGCTGCATCGGGGCTCCTGAGACATTCCCATGCACACTCGTGAGATTTTCCTGGATTTTAAATTTTTTTTTTTTAATCCGTATTGACTACTGGGGGCAATCGGCATCGTTTGAGGAGGACACCCTCAGACAAGACGCAGCCAAGTCACCTCGAAGGCTTGGAAGCTGAGGCCCACGTTGTATCCCTCCGACACGGTGATCCTCCACACGCACTCCTTGGATGGCCGGTAATCGTCGGGGTAGTTGGGGGACTGGATCTGTCCCGAGTCTTTGTTGATGTCGCCGCCGCAGATAGCTGCACAAGCGCACGGCACGTCGTGCATCGGAGTCACGTGATTATTATATTCCATGGAGCGCGTCTACAGTGTAATCCGGAATGTGAATTAATTCGATTCCAAACTAGAATTACAGTGGTGCCTTGAGATACAAGTAGTTCCGAGACCACACTCGCAACTCAAAACATTTGCATCTTTGGCCATTGAAATCAAGGGAAATGCCAATTTCTCACAATTTCGCCATTGCGAGACTAATAAAGGTTTTCTTATCTTATCTTATCTTATCTTAATAATTTGTTTTGGAAACAAAAAAAATGTTCGCGCTATAAGAATATAATTGATAAAATATTGAGTCATCATCGAATTAAATAGAATGGTCGGAATTAATTGTGCATCATGAGTCCATGTTGCAATCGAATTCATTGTGCTGCTCCTTCTGCCTTACCTACAGTGACCACTGGGTGGCAGCGCAATACTGTAGTGAAGATACTCGTGCGTTCACAGATGTTATGAATGTCAAATTAGCCATTCGGGGATACAAATATATGCCTGTGACGATTGTGATATTTTTAGGTTGCGTTCATAAAATCTAAACATATTTAACATTTTGAGTTTGAGGCAAAATAAACGGAACCAAAGTTTTATTTACTTTGGGTGTTTTTTTTGGTGTGTGAAAAACGATGCAACCTGTAACTCAAATCCATGACTTTTTTTTTGGAGGATCTGTTGCACCTCCGTTATGTTGAAAAAGTGGAAAATTACAAACCTAGTTTTTGTATTTTGTTACCTTCATAAATGGCAGCAAAGCCTTTCCCCACCCAGTTGCTGCTGCTCCGGAATTCTATCCATATTCTACTGTCGGAGGAGGTCAGGACGTCAGGAAGTTTGTCTCCGCAGAACCTGCCTGTAGCGCATGCACACGCACACACACATCCTATTTCTTTTTCATGCGCGTGTGTGTGAGTGTGTGTGTGTGTGTTGCAAGGCTCTAACCCAGCAGAGGAGCTTTCCTCCAGTAGCCGTCGCGCACCTCCATGTAGTCGTACCAACACAGGCTGCTCTTGTACAGGTCCATGGTGGTGAAGTTGAGCACGATCTGCGCTCAAGTGAAATGGAAGAGGAGAATTTTTTTTCTTTTCTCTTTGCGTTGCCAAAACCTTATTTCGGAAATGCGGGTCACAGAAGTGTGGCTACCTTTTCTCCAGGTGTAACCGATATTCTCCACACGCAGTGAGTGTATGATGGGTATCCGTTGGGGTAACCGGGAGATGAAAAGTTGCCTGTGGAGTCTTGCAGTGTCCCTCCGCACGCTTTCAGACAGAAAAGAATAGGAAGAGAACAGAAAATCTTATTCTTATTCTTATTTACGTTTGCGTCCTTGATTTGGTAACGAAGGAAGAGGCTGCAATGAGTGACTTTTTTAATCCAAAATTATTATAATTTTTTTTTCATGTCATGTACCTTGACAAAGTACGACAAATGCATCATCAAAATGGTTCATTTGAGGCTTGACTTGATGTGTTTTTTTTTTGTGGCAAATTTCTTTTTGATCTCATTGATGTTGGAATTTTAAGGATTTTTTTGCGGGTGGGGGGGGCGAGCAGGGATGGGGGATATCATCAGCTGTCAGCATCGTGATACAATAGTTACAAATAAAGAAAGTCTTCATCAAGACAAGACATCAGTGTGGGACAAATAAAGGATATTTTATCTTATCTTATCTTAAATATGATTCATTCATTCATTCATCTTCCGAGCCGCTTGATCCTCACTAGGGTCGCGGGGGGTGCTGGAGCCTATCCCAGCTGTCTCCGGGCAGTAGGCGGGGGACACCCTGAATCGGTTGCCAGCCAATCGCAGGGCACACAGAGACGAACAACCATCCACGCCCACACTCACACCTAGGGACAAATTTAGAGTGTTCAATCAGCCTGCCACGCATGTTTTTGGAATGTGGGAGGAAACCGGAGTACCCGGAGAAAACCCACGCAGGCCCGGGGAGAACATGCAAACTCCACACAGGGAGGCCGGAGCTGGGATCGAACCCGGTACCTCTGCACTGTGAAGCCGACGTGCTAACCACTGGACTACCGGGCCGCCGCTTAAATATGATGATTTTTTATTTATTTTTTTTGTGTTTTTGTGCTCTCGTGCTGGATGTCATTCAATTGTGAAGGTGTACTTAATGATTTGGCCGACATGTGCACAGTTCAGTCTCTCAGGTCATGAGACAAAATCTGCCGGGACTTGTGTGTGTGTGTGTGTGTGTGTGTGTATGTGCGTATGTTCAACAGATGAGATCGTAAAGCCGAGTGACAAAAACAACCGAAATTGACGTCAGCGTTCCTAGTCGGGGACCGAAGGGATGCCTGAACGTGCGCAGGAAGCCGCCGGAACACAAAGTGTGACGCGCGCAAACAGACACGCCATCGCCCAAAGGAGTCAGTTCCACTGATGAGCTCATCTTACACACACAAACACACCCACACACACACATCACACAATGAAGCAGTGTCATACGTAAATACGGTAAGTACCTGGACATCGATAGAGCTTCCTTGCCTGCGCAATGTCTCCTTTACTGAGTCGAGTCCGCTGGCCAATTGCAGGCCGGATGCCATTTTCATCCCTGGATGGAAGAATGGTGTCAAGGAACATCCCCCTTTAACACACACGCACACAAAACAAGCACAGTTGTAAAAGGATTCCAATCCAAAACGGCAACATTAAAGGCCCGAGTCATGCAAAGGCCGAAACATCGGGAAGACCCGGACAATGGAATGCAAGCGAAATGATCATAGATTTTCACGCGGACATGTTTTGGGTCGCTGTGTCCGCAGGTGGGGGCAAAATTGACAAAATTATGACAGATCTCAATTGTTGCCATCAAAAGCTTTAAAATGAGGTATGACTCGATGTGGTTTGTTGCCAAGTGATGAATGTCCTGGTTTGACACGGACGAAATCTTGACCAAAAAAAAAAACACATGGAGCTTGACAAAAAATTTAAAAAAAACAAAAAATATTTTTGACAGTAGCATTATATTGAGAAAATAATCACATGTCTGTAAAAGGTCCTGGTCAAAGGGCTTCTGACAAGGTATGACTCCATCGTATGCGATCCGAATAATCATATCGTGCGGTTTACCGTGAAAAGGTGTTCCTGGCGTAGTGCATGATGCTGTCAAAGTCGTACGGCTCGCCCAGAGAGTTCACCTCACCCGGCTCCATTTTCAGGAAGTTGTACTCCTGACCTGGGTGAACCGCCCACACACAAACACACACATACAAACACACACACGCACGCACAAAGTCGAAAAATGTTTCGTTAAATTAGCAGGTGACCATATGAGTCAGGCTTACTAGCCTAGCGAACTAGATTCCTTGAAACGGGGATCTAGTTCGGATCTCGCCAGGACCATTTTTGGGTGGCGCGGTCGGTCCTCACCTGGTTGGATGTTGTCACGTATGATGGTGACGTGGTTGTCACGGTCGGGGCGAGTGTGCTCGTGCCAGAATCCGATGACGTGGCCCAACTCGTGCACCACGATGCCAAACTTGTCGCAGTTCTTTCCGATGGAGATGGCCTGGGGCCCGTTGCCGCGGCGACCCACGTAAGAGCAACACCTAAGCACAATTTTTGGCAGGCGATTATCCCTTACATACTCTTCATTTAACACGCACGTTCACTATGTTCTACAGGTTGAGATTTTGCTTTAGATTTAGTTTTTTTAAAGAAAATTTTTTATTAATTTATTTATTTTTAAATTTTTAAAATTTTTTTAAGATTTATCTTTTTTTTTTTAAAGCATTCTTTTATTTTGTTCACAAAAACTTTTTTTCGCGCCATTTTTGTTTGAATTATTTTGCTAGATTTCCGTGACTCTATTTACCTTGGTTCTGGAGCCATTTTTTTTTAATCCGAGCTATTAATTATTGCACGTACACTTTCACCATTTCCACCTTGATTTTAATGCAATATTTGTGTCACGTTTAGAAAAGTCCTCAAATTTTACGGCGAATTAATGAGAGTCGGGCTATTTTTATTGCTGCGAAATGTCAAAACGGGTCAAGTGTGACGGGTTGGCGGGGACGTGTTACGCATTTCGACGGACACGCGCGCACACACTCTCGCAGGATTTCCTGCCGAGTACTCCATCCAGCTGAGGAAAAGCTGCAGGATTTATTTATTTCCATACAACGCTCGGCTCACGCCACCGTTCATAAGTGAAAGACGTTGCACAAAAGTTCTCCTTTTCTGGCTCGCCGAGATATCCGTGCCGAGCTCGGATCGGGATCTGGCACTTTGTTTCTTGAATTTATTCATCTGTGCGGTGGCGTGATCCGTGCCGTTCACTTTTTTTTCCCGCCACGCGTTTTTTTTTTTTTTTTGTCCGTCTGTCGGTGCACCCCCAATGGCACACGTGGATTTGTCCAGCCGATTAAAAGTGTCTAATCTCTGACGCGGGATCATCATCGTCGGTTCACATTCACGTCTTTAACTCGCCTGAATGTGTGCAGGGATTAGCTGTTTTTTTAATCCCTTAAAAAAAACAACAACAACAAAAAAACCAATATATTTTAAATGAATGAATTTCATCCCCATGCGAGGATTAATAATCGAGGAACTGCTGATGTTGATGTAAAAAAGACCAAAAAAAGCGTCCAGTCACATTGCTGCCATCTCGAAAGAACAACGTGGAATCTGAACAATCAATTTCAAAGAAATTTGTCGACAAAAGTGACAAAAATCCCGAAACAAAACGAAAATGTATTTTTGAAAAAAAAAACCCCAAAAATTCAAAGCAGGCATTTTTTTAGGAAACAATTTTAACGGGGAGCTATAGCATCGTTGTTTCTATTTTAAACCAAATCACATTTAAAATGTGTTGTTTGTTCACGACGTGTGCTTTGACTTGGATTACTGTGATCCTGAAATTTTTGGTTCTTGCTGTCAGTTGAGATCAGGCATGAGCACGCGTAGCCGCTAGGTGGTGCTCAAGCACCTGCCCTTTTGCCCTTTATTTCTCCAACACATTTATCCATAATTTTCACAATAAATAACGTCTCTAAAATATTTTTTTATATTTTTAGGTTAACTCACAGTGGAGGAAAAATAAATACAATTGAATTATTTAGCCTGTTCTCAATTTTGTCCATCACAAAAAAAAAAATTGCCATTTGAACAAGGGTGCGTCGACCTTTTTTTTCATACAAAATAGCTTCCCTTCACCTAATTGTCATTTTTTTTTGCAGAAATAAAGACTTGCTTTAAACACATGCAACTGTTGTAGGGGTAATTTTGGCAATGCTGCCCGATTTTTGGAGGCTTGATGACCTGCCCCCCAAAATGGCGGCGCACGTCCCTGGTTTCGGATTATGACCAGCAAAAATGACGTCTTCACGTTACTTTCTCAAGAAACGTCAGACCAGATTGCTCCGAGGTTGCAGAAATAACTTGGAATCCCACGAATGTTCTTGCAACAATGCATGTAATGTGTAACCCCCCCCACCCCCCCAAAAAAACTGTTAATGTGTTATATGTTGGAATACATCAACAAGCATTAGAGGCCTCCTTTTAGGTCTCTTGGCTTGGTGACAAATGAAGGTTGCAAGCACTTTAAGATGCCGACGTCCCGCTGTTCCACCAAACAATGCGCTCCGCAACACCGTGAACACACACGCACACACACACACACAAGGCGACCGTATAAACACTTAGAAGCCCGCAGTGTGATTGGCGGGATGTGGAAACAGGAGCGGGACAGGAAGGGAAGCGGAGCCATTGTTGAGTGAGCGTATCGTCTCACGCTGTGACAAGGTCACTATTGGGGACACACATGCAACGATGTACACACACAAAAAAAAACACACTAATGGTGGGAAGTAAAAAAAAAACAAACTATAAAGAGACTTTATCACTGTAAGCATTTTATCTTATGTATCCTTCCTTCAGTATTGATTTTTCTGATGACTTTTTATTTTGACTCCCGACTAAGGTTGTAAAAGTGTGAACATTTTACGGAAAGTTTTCTTTAATTTTCGATGGAAAGTCAATAAATAATAAGCATGAATTTAGACGGATGAATAATGATATTAGTAGGAGTAGAACTGTGTCAAGTTTGATATTAGTAAACTTCTCTCCACCACAAGTTGCAGATTCAGTCCTGCTGTTTTGATTGGGTGCAATTCCATTGTTGACCACTCGGCGGTGACGCACTTACTTACTTTGTGTAAATATTAAGGAAGAAGACCGGAATAGTCAGTGTTTTAGCCCAGTCTCGTTTTGGTTGAAAATTATTGAACGTCAACAGTTGTTTTACTGCTTTGTACGCCTATGGAAAGTGCCAGCTATGTTGATCTTTGGGCATGATTATTGATGTAAATCAATGATTGATGTAAAAGGAGCTGAATCAATACATTTACCAGTCTTCTTATTATGAGTTTTTTTCAATGTGTACTTCCACATACTCACCCACATGGTCTGTAGGTGAACACGATGTAGCTTTCCTCATCGGTCTTCTCAATGAAAGTCACACAGGTTTGTTTCTCCCAGTGACGCATGGCCTGCTTGAACATGGCCCTCTGATTCCCTGTGACACACACATACACACTTGCAGTGATTTTCAAACTGGGGTCCGTGACCTGTAACTTTGGGTTTTGAAAAATAGCTACCAAAGAATTATTAGGCTCTCTTGTGTTTTTTTTTAAAGAGCGTTTACCGCAAGATGGGACCAACATCCCGATAGAACAAACAAGCAAAGTCAATGTATTCACCTTTGGGCCAATCAAAAGCTTTGAAATGATTGTGATGTATGACATAAATCGGACATTGCTGTATATGTGCAGCATTGCAAATCAAAATCAGCATCAGCTCGGATAGCAAGATTGAATCCGTTCTAAGAAGTCTTCAGCCAAATTGTATGAAATCCAAAGCAACCTTTCCCAAGGGAAATAATGGGAAGCCAAATAATCGGTTCCAGACACCCCAAAATATGATCGGTATTTCGTGAATTGGGAGTGTTTCGATCCAAATCAAGGCAATTAAAAGCCTTCCGGTCTGTTTGGCAATATTTGGATAAATTGGGGGAATATTGACTCAATATCCTGTCAAAAATCACGCCTTCAAAATAAAAGCCTCGGAGTAAAATAACAGTTTCGCCAGCCTTTGTATTTGCCCCTTTGGCGCTGGCACATTTGAACAATTTTGTGCTGATTTATTGAGTACGACTATTAAACGAGCAGGCGTGTGAGGAGTTGCATTCGTTTTAGTTAACTATAAGACACACACACACAAAATCTTACCGGTGAAGTTCCCGCCAATGACGTAGGGAATGACCCCCCCGGGCCAGATCCTCTCGGCTCGCGAGGTGGCTGCTCGAGGAAAGCGGTTCTTGCTGGCGTATCCTCTTTTGAGGCTTTTGACGCTTTGCATCTTGTGACTGGAGTTTGTCGGGAGAAAGTCTACAAAACGACATTCACGTTTAGGTTTCAGGTGGAAAACAACTCATTAAGACATCATCAGCGGAGATCATTGTTGTCGTTGAAACGCTCCCTAATTGGAAACACCAACTGGAAACCCTAATTTGAAACCCTAACCTTTGCTTGATGTGCAAATCGTCTTGTTACATTCCACTTGGAGCTGTGGTGAAAACAGCTTATATTTGTGGGTAGTTTCAAATTGAGGATTACTGCCACCTACCGGACTGGAGTGAAATTACACCATTTCACAATTGTATTGCTCAGATTGTTTACCCTTGGCTTCGGCCTGAGCTCCACTGAGTGTCTTTCTTCATGGGGGAGAGCTTACCCAAGCCGAAATTTCGTATCCTCTCCAGGAGTAGGTACAACGAGGCTCTCTTTTTCGCTACTCGGTGCTCCTCCACGCCCCCTGACACACACACACACACACAAGCAGGAGAATTCTGAGTGAGCAAAATCTTAGCATGGACACGACTCCTCGAAGCCCCGCCTCACTCACCCGACGTGTGTCCCGGCAGGGTGGGCATCAGGTCTACGGTCCTGTCGATCTGGAACATGCCAAGGTCTTCCTCATCTAAGGCGATGTCACCCCAGAATGCAGCTGCGAGAACCACAAATCATTTGGATTGGATTGGATTCAACTTTATTGTCAAATGTATGTGAAACATACCGCACAGCACAGATGAAATTTCTTCCCTCTCAACCCCACACATTGAACTTGCGCCAACAGCGTCCTTCTCAGTCGCGTCAATGACTCGATCGGTCAGTTGGTTGGTAAGTTAGTTGATTAATTAGTTGATGAAGGACTGCTCGGTCAGTTGTTGGTTGTTCAGTAGTCGGTTAACTAGCCAGCGAGATCGATAGATGGATCAATCAGTCATTTAACAAGTTAGTTCGCTATTTCCTGTCGTTCGATAAAATTAAAAATGGCAAATTGTGAAAAACAAACAAAATGGAACTAAGCAGTTTTATTTCGGGCATTATTTATTACATGATGGGGGGCAGAAGCGCCGTCAGCGGTTCCGCTATAATGATTGCTACATGATACTGTACAACGATTGCGAAAGCAATGCCAGAAAACGCCGTCCGATCCCGGTGCGGACGAGAACCTTTTCCCGTTCCTCTGCGAGTCTGCACTTGGCTTCCGCCTGCATAAGCAATGACAGACTCGCCCGCCATGGCGGTCCCGCTCCCCCCTCAGCCAGTCTCCCGTGGTCTTCCCATCGTGTGCTATCATGCCATGTGTTAATCCTTTTGCCCCTGATGTCCCCTTGTCTCCGCCCGCCCGCCCCCTGCAGCTCCGCTCTTCTTGGATTGGGCCGGTCTGTACCATTGAGGGAAGCTAAGAAAACCAAGACGCGCTGAACCCACCGGTCACGCAGCAATGGATGAGCGTGACTTTTTGGCCGCACTGCAGCAAAAAAAATATGGAATCAGATACTTCAGGGTTTGGACCATGCTGACTGAATGGTTGCCCTGCGATTGGCTGGCAACCGGTTCAGGGTGCCCGAAGACGGCTGGGATAGGCTCGGAAAATGGATGGATGGATGGATGGATGGATGGATGGATGGAGCCATCGCTGCATACAAAGTGCTGTACATGGAGCAATTTAACATGCACAATAAACAGTAAGACAAATCGGTAATAAAAGGCGGTAGAAAGCACCAAACGGTAAAATCAAGAACAAAACTGAGAAAAACTAATCTCGGACCCTTTTATGGTGGAATCACAAGAAACCAAAGAAAAGGCAAAAGCCGCTTGTGAAAAATCCCCAATCGGATGCCTGACCTGAACTGACGTGATGTTCCACGCGTATCAACTCTTGTGACTCGCACACTGGCTCACGCTTACACTTTTACACACTGAAATATTCAACACACCGGGCGTCCTCCATCTTCTGTCGCAAGGCTTCTACTGTAAAATGCAAAGTCCGGTTGGAGCGCTTGGGATTTCATTTCTTTTTTTTCACCCTGTACACGTATGACGTTCAGTAAATCATGGTACTTCGATTGGTTGTTCCATTTGGAAGTTCCTGTTATCTTTTCAAGCATCTCAGTTTGGTGACCTGCTTTAAGTGATTTTATGACAAAGTATCAGTCTACTTGCTGGAGTATATAAACCAACTTTATTACAAACATGGTTCCCAACGAGTAGTCACTCCCCGTACTTGTTGCTAAGGAGGTGTCTTGTTGCTGGAGTGATCAAACACCTTCATCATCAAGGTCACATGGGATGGTTTCCAATTGTTAGTCAGTCTCCTGGCTTCTATGTATGGACATATCAACTAACAAATAGGATCAACTGGGGAATGTTCCATGTATTAGTCAGTGCCCAAAATCTTTCCGTTTATTTTTATTTATTTATTTATAATTAATATTATTCATCTTCCGAGCCGCTTGATCCTCACTAGGGTCGTGGGGGGTGCTGGAGCCTATCCCAGCTGTCTTTGGGCAGTAGGCGGGGGACACCCTGAACCGGTTGCCAGCCAATCGCAGGGCACACAGAAACGAACAAACATCCGCACTCGGACTTACATCTAGGGACAATTTAGAGCATCCAATCAGCCTACCATGCATGTTTTTTTTGGAATGTGGGAGGAAACCGGAGCACCCGGAGAAAACCCACGCAGGCCCGGGGAGAACATGCAAACTCCACACAGGGAGGCCGGAGCTGGAATCGAACCCGGTACCGCTGCACTGTGAAGCCGACGTGCTAACCACTGGACTACCGGGCCGCCAATATTCATATTATATTATAAAATAATATTTATAATTAATGTAATTATTTAATGTATTTTATTAATGTCATTCTTTCTAAAAATATATGAATCTGGTGATTTTTAATATTGAGCACACTGCAGTGGAGCATTTGAGTTCAAATATGAGGTCACGCCGCAGGTTGGCTGAAAATGTGTGCATGTGCGGCTCCATGTGCAGCATCATAATATTATTAGAGCGTATTTGGCCGTGAACGTAGCATAATATTAAAAAGAGATTATCTCTTTGCCCCGTTTGAGGATTTTTGCCCTGAACGGAATCATTGTACAAGCTGCTTGTTGATCCACAAAAAAAAAACAACAAACCCCCCCCCACCCCCCACATGACTGAAGGTGACTTTGCCTTCCAAATAAAGCACACAGAAGCACACATTGAAGATCGATCACGATCGAGCGGACGCATGGCAGGTGAGCGGCACGACGGAATCGCCGACTCATCACTAATCCCAATCGAGCAACCGCTCTCGCCCACCCCGCGCCGCGGAAAACAATGAGCAAAAGAAAACAGCAAACGTGTTTGTGCTGAGGCGGGAATCCTAAGGAGGACTTCGGAAGCTCGGTGGCAGCGCCGCTCTGCTAGGGAAAATCCTGTTTAAAACCGCATGAGCACCAGCGACGTTTCCTTCCTGACACACACACACAGAGAAAAATCGGTCGCCGCCGACTCGCTGCCCTACCAACGTTCTTGATTTTACTGCTTGGTGCTTTCTACCGCCTTTATTACCGATTTGTCTTACTGTTTTTTGTGTATGTTAAATCGCTCCATGTACAGCACTTTGTATGCAGCGATGGCTGTTTGAAATACTGTTGACTTGACCTTCTTTCAAGCACCGAAACCTGCTTCAGATCACCGAGTCCGGAATATACGTGCGTTCACAAACATCAAAGACAGTGTCGTCGTCACTGAACATAATGTACACATTTTCCTCAACGTCAATTTAGTCTTTCGCAAACTTGTTTTGGTAAGACGATATCGAGAGCAAACATACAGATTTTCATAAACATCAACGAACATTTCAAGCTTTTGCAAAATCTGTCGGACAGATTTTCAAAAACATCAAAGGCGATTTTGAGTCCGCTAATATATACATTTTCATAAATATCAAAGACAAACTGGTTGTCAACAAAACTAGCATTGGTGATTTCGTAAACATCAAAGACAATATATGTGTCTTTGATTGTTAAGGGTGCCAAACAGCATACATATTTGTAAACATCAAAGACACTAAGTGACCATTTATAATTGGATACTACTGTGATTTTTTTTCCAAACCACAAAAACAAACCGATCTTCGACCAAATTGGCGTATGTTTTCATAAACACTAAACATAATGCGGTGGCGGCCCGGTAGTCCAGTGGTTAGCACGTCGGCTTCACAGTGCAGAGGTACCGAGTTTGATTCCAGCTCCGACCTCCCTGTGTGGAGTTTGCATGTTCTCCCCGGGCCTGCGTGGCTTTTCTCCGGGTGCTCCGGTTTCCTCCCACATTCCAAAAACATGCGTGGCAGGCTGATTGGACGCTCTAAATTGTCCCTAGGTGTGAGTGTGAGTGCGAATGGTCGTTCGTCTCTGTGTGCCCTGCGATTGGCTGGCAACCGATTCAGGGTGTCCCCCGCCTACTGCCCGAAGACAGCTGGGATAGGCTCCAGCACCCCCCGCGACCCTAGTGAGGATCAAGCGGTTAGGAAGATGAATGAATGAATGAATGAATGAATGAATAAACATAATGCTGTATCTTTTATGATCTAATGCAGGGGCGTCAAACTCATTTTTTGTCGCAGGCCACATTTGAGTTACCGTTTCCCTTGGAGGGCCATTTTGACTGAAACCAAAAAAATAACGATTTATTCAACTCTTGTTTAATTTTTTGTAATTTGATCACAAGAAAATGCTTACAACATGTCTCTAATTTATTAAACGAGAATTTTAAATGTTGGTAGAGATTTTAGCAAGCATTATGGAAGTGGACATGTTTGATTTGCTATCGCGGGTCACATAAAATGATGTAGCGGGCCAGATCTGGCCCACGGGCCTTGACTTTGACACCTGTGATCTCATGTATACAACTACGCTATGTGCAGCAAACACAACTTTCCACCTTTGACAAAAACAAAATCACATATTGGAGCTACAGGTGCTCAAACGTGGTCTCTGATGCCTTTGTGTGACACGCACTGAATTATTTATAAATACTTTTTATTTCATTTTACTGTTCTAAATAATGCATTAACGATTCGCCATGCTTGCCTGTGTCACAAGGACAACAAGGAAGCTTTGTCTTTTGGGTTCCTGGCATAGAAAGTGAAGAAACCCCTGCAGCTCCAGTCAGACTTTGTGTGTGTGTGAGTGTGTGAGTGTGTGTATGTGAGAGTGAGCTCTTTCTGAGAGCTGTGATTATGGAAGGAAGCATGAATGACTTGGAAGCCCTCCGCGTATGTGTGTGTGTGTGTGTGATCTCCAGCTGAGCAGCAGGATGCAGACAACCAGGAAGAGATAAGCGCGGGTGAATGGAGGGAGCGCAGCTTGTGAGTGTGTGTGGCCACATTAAGGAAATCGCAAAGAGTTGGAAGAGCACATCTGTGTGCGTGTTGTCTCGCACTGCGGGCCTCGCAGGAGATAAGCAGACAGGCAAAGAGTGCTTAGTACCAAGTTCGTGTTTTCCCAGTGAAAACAGGAGGCGGAATAGCGACGCGCTAACGACAACGGCGCAGGGGTCAGCGGACGCAAACGCGTCTTGTGAGCGCGCTCAAGCGCTTTGAAAATGTTCACTTGCAGGCCCCGTTGGTTGCCCCCCCCGTCCACTTCATCGGCCAATCAAATGAGCGGCGATGTTGGGAACGCGCTGAGCACAAAGTACCTCATCTGTTTTCTTCATAGGACCTGACCCTGCAAGGATTTTTTTTTTTAGGTCCATGTCCATTCCAATATTTGGCATCGTACGATTCCGAAAAGCAATCAAACTGTCAATTCATTTTAAAATTTATAGAGTGAAGTGTTTTTGGTCACGTAAGGCAGTAGAAAAAATTCAGATAAAAATTACAGGCAGAACATTTGCCCTGTTTACATTACTTTATCTTTTCGGAGTTGTTTAACTAGAGCAGAGAAAAATCAGGAAATAACATTTTTTTATGGGCAAATAGGGGCGGGTGTTAATGACTAAAAATGACTAAAATCTGTCAGTTTAATTAAAAGAACTAATATTGGTCGATTAAATCGTCAGTATGACAGTGTTATACTGCCCCCTGTGGCCAACACAGGTACACCAGTCGCAGCAGCACAAGTAAGTCGAGGCCAAGCATGAAATCAGGATGTGGGAACCAGTTTTTTTTTTCTATCTTTGTATCTCAAGGCACAAGACATTGTCTGCATGCATGTCATGGCCTTTAATGTATGAATCGGTGGTATGATTTATGGATTATTACGTCTACTGCCCATACTGATACATATACTGCACCTTTTAGTACTTATACAGCACGCAATCACTACTACACGCATTTATGTATGAGTATACATTCGCTACTTGAACTGTGGATATACTGGATCATGTATTGCATCTGTCGGTACATCTGCTGCATCTATTAATACAAACAATGGGCGCATGAGTACACGTGTTAGGTCAGGGGTGTCAAACTTTTTTTTTTTGTCGTCTTATCCTCCTGACTACCAGTAGTTCAAATTTGTCCTCTGTAGAGGACATTTGTGAACCTAAATAGCTCCCACCCAGTGCATCCAATCTCATTAACTCCTTTTGTGACTCTAAAGAGGACATTCAGTGCTTTCCGATGATATCAAATTTGTAGGGGTTCGAAAAAGTAAGAAAATGGCTTCCCTCAGTGCAAGCACTTTTTATGGGAAGAGGAAATGTAATACTTTTTATCAAACACATTTTGTCTTGAAATGTTGTTGGCATTTTAATTTTAAGACTCTTATGAACACGTTAAGGTGTTGTTTAGGTTGTTTTAAGTGTATTTGAGCCTGTAGTGGGATTTCAGAAATTTCTTTTGGAGTAGTCCAATTACTTCACATAGATTGGGGAATTTCAAAATAATTGTGATTGGACAACATTTTTTTTCCCCCGGTAGTCAGGAGGGTATGACTGTGAACCCATCAATGTACGATCACCTTATATCATCATATATACACAACAAATTCATGGGTAACTACTTTTGGAATCAGAGGTCAGTAGTTAATCCATCCATTCATCCATTTTCCGAACCGCTTCATCCTCACTAGGGTTGCGGGGGGTGCTGGAGCCTATCCCAGCCGTCTTCGGGCAGTAGGCGGGGGACACCCTGGATCGGTTGCCAGCCAATCGCAGGGCACACAGAGACGAACAACCATCCACGCTCACATTCACACCTAGGGATAATTTAGAGCGTCCAATCAGCCTGCCATGCATGTTTTTGGAATGTGGGAGGAAACCGGAGCACCCGGAGAAAACCCACGCAGGCCCGGGGAGAACATGCAAACTCCACACAGAGAGGCCGGAGCTGGAATCGAACCCGGTACCTCTGCACTGTGAAGCCGACGTGCTAACCACTGGACTACCGGGCCGCCATTCAATAGTTAATTGTTTAACTAAATTTTATTTTGTTTTAAAAGGGGATTGAGAGCAAAAAAATACATATACGGTCAATATCTGTTATCATATTGACGGTGTACATGCGGTTACAAGCCACATGTATCCCGCATGTGTGCTTTGTGTGTCAGTACATCTGCTGCTGCGTGACATTGAAGAATGATGACTCAGCACAATCAAGGCATTGGAATGTGCAAGCATTCCAAGGTTATATTTCCTGCACGGTCAAATGATATCGTGGATCCTTTTTGATCATGAATGCGTGAACGACATTGTGGAGAAAAGCCCAAATGTTCTTTAAAACATCTTTTGAAAAAGCGCATACGCACACAAACGCATTTGCAGTCAACATCCTTCAGCCAATGAGGATTTTATGTACATTTATACAGTGTAAAAATACCAACGTGCCTTTGCTTTTTTTAACCTACAAGACGAGCTCAGTTCCTTCCGACATATGTAGACTTACTGTCTCCTTGTACAACACACACACACACACACACACACACACACGCACAAAATGTCCTCACTTGTCAAAAATGTCCTCACTACGTTGGTCTTATAATCACAGTGGTCCTCACAAGAATAGTCATACAAGCACACGCATGAAAGTAAGGTGCACACAGTCAAAGGGGTGTCAGCTTTATGTATTTGTCATGTGAGGAATGTGTGTGTGTGTGTGTGTGTCAGCTGGTGGACAGAGGTGTGTAGAAACAAAATGCATCGACTCCATTATTATTACTTGAGGAGATACATTGCATTTTGTCTGAGTACTTCAAATAAAACTTAGGTTGAACTTTTACATGAGTCTTTTTGTTAAGGAAAAACACGACCGGTACTTTACTCCATTACATTGAGCTCCATTCCACTCGTAACTTTTTTTGTGTAGCCCCAATCCCCCAAATTGGTGTTTACTCCATCATACTATACTTTATTTTAAAAAAAGAGCAATATATTAAGAAATGAGAACGTAAAAACTTCAAACACTTTGCGCCCATCTGGCACCTTCACACAAGCTATTGATAAACTGCAGTCAGTGGCGTGCGAAAAATAGTGAACGGCGGAAGCGAGCACGTGAAGATATGATGTCCCCTGAATTTTTTTGTTGACGGTGTGGTTGTGGAAGGAAGATTTTTTTTAATCTTATACTGAATACCCCCCTCCCCCCGGCCCTTTTGCGTGCTACTGCGCTAAGTTAGCGTCCAAGCTAACACTTTTGGTGGTTCTTGTTCCTGAGCTAGCGGTCACTTCGCCCCACTCCCGATTTTTGCTGTCCCACAGGATGCCCTTCGTCACATTTTGGCTGCGCTGTTAGCGTTGTAAAGTCACACTTTGCTCATGGCGCCTCTGAGGTTAGCCTTTATTAGCCATCTGTTATTTAGCCCGTCACCGCCCCTAATATCTGCGCCGTGTACACGTCACCTCCACCAGGGAGATTGTACAACATGATGATGGGAACAGTTTTGTTGACGAGCCAACTGCATTAATTAAAATCATCGTCATTGTTTTTGAATAATGGGGGAGGGGGTGGGGGTCCGTTTTTGTGGCATGAAAATCCCCAATACAGGACAATATTATTGTAAATATATATAATCTGTACAGGGCGGCCCGGTCGTCCAGTGGTTAGCATGTCGACGTCACAGTGTAGAGGTACCGGGTTCGATTCCAGCTCCGGCCTCCCTGTGTGGAGTTTGCATGTTCTCCCCGGGCCTAGGTGGGTTTTCTCCGGGTACTCCGGTTTCCTCCCACATTCTAAAGATATGCATGTTAGGCTGATTGAACACTCTAAATTGTCCCAAGGTGTGAGTGGGGACGTGGGTGTTTGTGTGCCCTGCGATAGGCTGGCAACCAATTCGGGGTGTCCCCCGCCTACTGCCCGAAGACAGCTGGGAAAGGCTCCAGCACCCCGCGCGACCCTAGTGAGGATTAAGCGGGTTCGGAAAATGAATGAATATATTCTGTATACAGTATATACATTTTGCATTTGAGTTTTTTAAAATGATAAAAACACAAATAAAATATCAAGACTCGCTCATACCGCAATTTTTTTTCATTCACATGCACAAGTGAAATCCTTTTACCCATGAAACACACTAAAATATATAGAAACACGTTCATTAGAGCTCACGTGAGCATTTCGGTTGTATCTGCGAGGTAATCCTGAATTTTGTCCCTCGTTATAGGTTGTGCACACATGCACACGTGACGTTTTCTCGGTTCAGCCTCTGTCTGTCATTAAATGTGTGCGAGCGCATCACCGCGTCCGCTCGCCAGATGTTCCTCATCTGCTGTGATGGCTCATTCACGATTTCACACACACACACAGTGCCTTGACATTTTAAGTACTTTCATGGACTTTTGCAGCATCCTGGACCTTTTTCATACCAATATAGTTGCATTCAAAAGTAGTACTTGAACATAAAAACGGTCAGAGGGAAGGTGTTCATAAAAATATCTGCATTTCTCAAGATCAAGATATATATTGTAAGACACCTCAACATTAGGAACAGTTTAAATAGCGGTGAAGTAAGTGACACTTTTTGTCCCTGATAGGCTGTTATGCGTCAGGTACGGTGGTTTCTTTAAAAAAAAATGCAAACCAATTTTTACATACCAGGAAGGGAAAAAATGTATAGATCATTAGTTAAAAATAATAACAAAAAAATACCTACATTTGGCGATACTCAAGGATGGCTGTAATCCATTTGGATATCATATAATGGTTACTAAATGATGTAAAACTATTGATTTGCACGCTGCTGTCAAACGCGCATACGCACACACACACACACACACACACACGCATAAATACACACGTGCACGATAAAGTAACTGAGTAGTAATACTGCAATGTATTGCGACTGACCAGCTTTGCAGGGGTCCTTGTAGTCGATGGCGTCCGGCCTGTCGTCGTCGTAGTACTCGTAATCGCGGTCGTCGTAGTCCACGCAAAAGCCCACCTTGGCCCACACGCTCAAGCCGGCCAGCAGCAGCGTCAAGCAGCGCATCTTGGCGACCACCGCAAGCGGGACTGGCTCCATCCGAACGAAGCCCTCCCGGCAAACAAGCGCAAGTGGAGTAGAGGCGGGACAGGACAGGACAGGACAGGACAGGACAGGACGGGACGGGACAGGAGCGGCTCCTCCAACGCCTTTGCCCCGACCTGGCTCCCCCGTTTCGCCTCGGGCGGTCGCCCCGCTTGCCCCGTTCACCGGTCCCCCGGTGAGCGGCGCTTAGGACGCCGCTAAAGTGCTGTTGTCCTCGCTCGTCCGTGAGCCCCCCATCGCGCTCCGCCGCCGTGCCGACGCCGAGAGGCTGTCACCCCGCACCACCGAGCTGGAAGTCCCGCAAGAAGAAGAAGAAGAAGAAGAAGGTCCGTGAAGAAAACGCAGCCGGGTTCCTGCTCCAAACATCCGCCCGGACGCATACGCGCGTAGACACCCACGCGCGCACACGTACCTACGCTGTACAACTACTAAAGTACACTAACACGCTACCGTACGAGATTGTCGATGTATCGTGTAGACCGCTTTCACGACGGTAGTACTGTCACCTCTCTACGAGTGAGTCTGACAGTGTATGTGTGCGTCTACCTTGCTTCATTTCTCCTCACCCTCTCTCTCAATGTCGACATGAACGTCTCTCTATCTCTCACGGTCATTTTCGTGTTCTCTCTCTCTCTCTCTCTTTGAATGTAAAAAAAACATCTATCTCGATTTCTGTCTCCTTTGAAGTTCAGTGGCTCACTCGCTCGAAAGTGCTTCTCTCTCTCACACTCACTCACACACGCACCCATCCCCATAAAGTTCTATGTCTCTCTCTCTCTCTCTCTCTCTCTCTCTCTCTCTCTCTCTCTCTCTCTCGCTCTCTCACACACACAAACACACACACACACACACACGCGAACACATTTCCCCATAAAGTTCAATGTGTGTGTCTCTCTCTCTCTCTCTCTCTCTCTCTCTCTCTCTCTCTCTCTCTCGCTCTCTCACACACACAAACACACACACACACACGCGAACACATTTCCCCATAAAGTTCAATGTGTGTGTCTCTCTCTCTCTCTCTCTCTCTCTCTCTCTCTCTCTCTCTCTCTCTCTCTCTCTCTCTCTCTCTCTTTCTCTCTCTCTCTCTCGCCACGAAGGTCTCTGTACTGTATACTCACACCATTCTGTCGCGCTCCCTCTCTAAATGTAAACCTCTCTTTCGATTTTTCTCTCTCCAGGAAGTTCATTGTCGCTTTCTCTATCTCTCTGCCGTGTTGTCTTTTAAATATTTCTCATCTTGAAAATCTTTCTGATTCTGACTTTCTCTCTTCTCCCGTCGTCTCTCCTTCACATATCCCCACATACGCGTTATTTACCGCTCTACCTATATCTCTTTATCAGCTAGCTTGTGCTATCTAGCTAGCTAGCTATGTAGTTAGATAGATAGATAGATAGATAGATAGATAGATAGATAGATAGATAGATAGATAGATAGATAGATAGATAGATAGATAGATAGATAGATAGATAGATAGATAGATAGATAGATAGATAGATAGATAGATAGATAGATAGATAGATAGATAGATAGATAGATAGATAGATAGATAGATAGACGCTTAAGAGTGATAACTTTCGCGTTTTACACAAAATCAAGCCAAAGGAAATATTTTACTGCGGGCCATCGAAAGAAGATCATACGTCAGGCTGGCCGCCATCTTGTGGCACTTGTTCGTCAATACATCAGTGTGGGGTCGCACATATTGTTGAAAATGTTTTGCCTTGCTCAAGATAGCCACCATACACCAGCAGTGTGTAAAAAAACAGGTTAGCTAATTTTGCTGCAAGTGCATATTGAAAGATTATAAAAGAAAGCGGTAGTATACAGTACTGAGGCGCTTCATGAAGGTTATTTCCGAACCTTTCTAACTGGGGTTTCTCTAACTGAGCAAGGATGACTGCTGATTCCGTCTGAGGCGACAATGAGGCTTGTCACAAAAGCATAACGTTTCATCGGCCGAGACCAAACAAATCGTGGAAAACAGCACTCTACAATATTATACTTTGAAAAATACAGTAATGACATACAGTATTTCAGTACAATTAAAAGTAATTTAATGTTTTTGTTAGACTTTCTCCTTCAGATGTGCTGCTCATTATCCACCTTGGCCACCTGGGGGCAGTATAACACAGATGCAGTCAAACCGCGGTTTTCGTCCATAATCGATTCCAGAAGGCTGTTCGAAAACCGAAATTGTTCGAAAACCGAAACCACGCTCTTTAAAAAAAAAAGTTTATTGAACACGTCTGCTCACAATGGAAAGCGACACGAGGAAGCATCTCTTCCTCGTCTACCCGAGTAAGCGTCACTTCCTCCTGTAAGGAAGGCGAGAGGAGTCAAGTGGTGCATTCAAGTGCGCGCAGTTTGTTCGAGAACCAAAATGTGTTCGTCATCCGAGGCATAAAAAAACTCGAAATTTTTGGTCGAAAACCGAATTGGTCGAGAACCGAGACGTTCGAGGTCCTCGAGGTCCTAGATGCAAATTGTTAGTTTTCAATTGCATGTTAGCATATGGAGAACATGCACAGCAAGATTTGAATGGTGAACCACAACAGTGTGAGGCAGCAGTGCTAACCAACTGTCCCCCGTGCTGCCCTGCGTTTAAAAACTGGGACGAAAACTATTTCCACAACAATGTGCTTCGTTGTTTTTGCATTGACGGCAACATGGTCAACAAGCGCCACTAATCTCCCGCCACATGCTCGCTCGCTTTCACACACACACACGCACACGAAACGCTTACCTCCATGCTCCCATCATGCCATTCTTCTTCAGAGTCCTGGAGTGAGGAGTTAAAGGGAGGGGTGAATATTGTGGGTGGGGTGGGGGGATGCATTGGTATGGTTCTGCTGGTCTCCCCCCCCCCACCCCACCAATACTACACTCCACAACCTCCACGACTAAGCGAGATTATCGGACGCTGTCCCTCTGCCGCTAATCCCGGCCTGCAGCAGAAGTACTCTGCAGGTAGCGCCATTCTGACGTCACATCACCAATCCAACCGGCAAGCTGTCCAACTGCAAACATGGCCGCTGCAAATCCCCTCTCACACACACTGTTGGTTAAAAACTCGTGCCGGTCCTCACAATATCGTGAGTACAAGAACACACACACACACACAAATGATTAATTGATTTAGTTCATCAGTTTCAATTAAGTGTGCATTTAACCTTATTTATTGTCTTATTGTTATGATTGTCTTACAAGTGCAGGAAGTTAATTTTGTGTGCTGTGTGTTTGGTTTTGTATGTGTATCGTGTACTTTGTACGTGTTGCAGGTGTTTGTTTCTGTATGCGTGTATTAGTCTGTTACACGCGTGTGTTCGTAAGCGTCATGTACGTGTATGTGTGTGTGTGATATTGCGTGAGTGTGTATTTCACTGTGCATGTTTTGTGTGCCTGTTTTTAGTTTGAGAACAAAAACCTTGATTCATTTTCCCAAACAAACAAAAACTTTGGCTTTTGAAAAACTCAAAAACAAAACAAAACAAACAAACTCAAAACAAAAAAAAACACTCATACACACAAACACACACACACACTTGTCCAGATCAGCAAAATGTCCTCCTCTTAGACAGCATGCAACCTACTGAGATTAATGCTCTCTGCGGGTATTTGAGTCCCTATTTAAGCCAACATCGATCCGTGCGTCCCTGAAACTTCGTGAAAGTACCTCACCAGCATTTAGCCAGCACACACACACGCACACACACACACACAGATACACATTGGAGAGTGGAGAATAAGTGCTGTGGTTTGCAGATATGGTAGCATTCTTATTAAGGGTTGCGAAGGCCCTCTAAAAATTGCTTCGTTAGCCAAGAATAGTCAATGGACATTTTGAGGGCTTTTGCAGACTTAAAAACTCACCAAAGTATACTGAAGTCTGCATCCTCGGGAAAAAAAAATGATGTTTCACTGAGCTACATGAAATTTGGTACGCATGTCTATCATGTGGAAACCCGCAAAAAAGTCTGGGAGAGCTACAAGCTAAAAGATACAGAAAGGTTGCATTTTGGTTTTAAGGAGACGTTTGGAGTCATTTTGGTTGAAATGCGGCTTTCACAAGAGAAGGAAATCCAAGGTCCAAAAAGGAAATCCTCCGTTTACATGACAACTTGTGCATTCTTTCTCTCCCCTCGCTTCTCATTTCCTGTTTTTCATCACACCTCTTGTTGTGTTTCTGTGATGCAACAATTTGACCTCATCGGAGGAGAAGAATAATGCCCTGAAGGATGTTTGCTGGAATGACAAGATGGCACAGGTGCACGTAAAGTTACGGTAAAGTATGCGGGAAGTGGGAGGGTAAGAAACCGATGACACACGGGTTTTTTTTCTCCCCAACGTGTCTGTCAATGTAGCGCAAATGTGACTTTGAGTTTCCTCTCAGTGACATTAAAGTGGCTTTTTTTTCCCCGGGGGTCTTTTCAAAGGGACTAAAGCACAGGCGTTTCTTGCATTCACACATGCTGCTCTCAAAATGCCCCAAAATCATTTCCTAGCAAAGTTGACCTAGCCTGACAGGTCAACTTTGAATATGAACATTTAATCATCATCCACACCTCTGAATCAATCTTTGGTTAGCATATTTTGCTCCACCCATCACATGGGTAGACAAAGCGGTCTATTTAGCTCAACCAATCAGAGGACAGAAAAAATGCAGATGTCACTGTGAGCCACACGTGTCCAACTTGGGCCCTCGAAGGCCATCATCTTACATGTTTTAGATGCTGGGCTCCTGGATGAACTCAGTCCTTTAAGGCAAGCAACTTTGATTTAAAAAAACAACCAAAAGGACAAAAAAAGAAGACTTTACGACTACTGTAAGTTGGGCAAAAAAATAAACCAACCTAAAACAAATGTCGTAAATTACTTCTACAGGACGTAGGCGGGAACTACAGATGACAAATATTGCCACGCTATCACTTTTCCACTTTGATAAGATCACCTCATTCCTTCGCCATCAACGTCAATATGCTAATAGTGGCTGCTAATTGCTCCGCTCAGGCTATTAGCTATCGATGTGCAGTGTTAGCAATCTGCCGCCCAAACTGCTTATTTGGCTTCTTCAATGTAAATTTTAAACATAGTCCGTCAAAATACAATTGAAGTGTTGCTGTGCTTTTTGCTTGTGCACAAGTGAAAGTTTTAAAATGTACAATTATAAAGGTGATGCTCATGTATATTATTTGTCTTGAAATTATTCATTTGTGTAAATAGCATACACAACAAGAAGTAAAAGAATAAGAAGCTAAAGAAATAAAAAACTTGAAAGATTGATGTTTACGTGTATTAGTGACAACATTTCATGTTATGTGTTTTGTTGTATTATTGGTATTTTTTGTTCTGTCAAGTGCTTTATTACTGCAACAGCTGTTGTGTCAAATAAAGATGTTTTGAATTATCCTTCCCAAGGTGTGGTACTCCCCCTAGTGGTACTAAATCTGCTGAATTAAATGTTCAAATTGTTTGTAATGTGACAGCATCTTAAACTTTTATTTAATGCAGTCCATTGCATTTGTTAAATACCGTTCGGCTATTAACTTTACATTAGCATTAAATAAATTCAAACTCTTTGTTTTAAAACATTCATTGAGGTTCAATGTTAAACATTTGAAGAGAATCATTAGTGAAGTAGTTTTTTTCGTATACAGCTGGGGAAAACATGCGATTGCGTCATCAAAAAGAATCAGGGTTCAATGAGCGGCAGCAGACGCTTGTAATACCAAATATGTCCACACGGCGGAGCCATGCATTCAACTAACAGAGTTTGAAGAGCGCCAAATGAGGGACTCAAACCTGATTGCTTGCGGTCACAGGCCGCATTCTTGACCACTTGCCTACTGCCGAACAAGTAAGATGAGGTGACAGAGTTAGAGGGGTGTAAAATGTAAAAAAAAAAAAAAAAAGTTGCCGTTTACTTGTGGCGCATGTCCATAAACCGGGGGTCGGCAACACGTGGCTCCAGAGCCGCATGCGGCTCTTTAGCGACATCTAGTGGCTCCCACTGTTTATAAAAAAAATGAAAATGGAAAACGATTTTGATAGTAGGCTAATAATACAGCATGTGTTTCCTTCAATGTACATTTTATAGAATGCTTTTATGTTTTTGCGGCCCCAGACATATTTGTTTTGGGGGTTTTTCCCCCATATGACTCTTTCAACATTTTGATTTGCCGACCCCTGCCATAAACCTACAAGTATTTTTCAAAACAGGTGATTCTAAAAGGCGTTTGGTATTGTATCCTCACGACCTCAAATTTATTCCTTGATGGTTTTTTTTTCCTGCGGCGTGGCATTTTAAATTACACTTTAAAATGATCAAATCGACTCCTGGAAGCTCGATAAAAAAATTAAAAACAACTGTTTCAGGCAGACACAAAGTTTGGCTGAAGAATTTAAAACTTTCGGATTTCCTTCTGATGTTGAATGCACCGTCGACTTTACACGCTCGAGTAGTTGCCCAGCGATTATCTCCCATATATGGCCATGATGCATTCAATGACAACACAAAAACATGTTGTATCGTGTATTTGTCGAAACTCCAGGGGAATTCGTAACAGTGCCGCGTTTATGGGTGCGTGTGGAAACCCTGTAAACTACGCGGGGACACAGCGCTTTCCAACGTTCCGCTCAAAAATTGTTGCCAAACACGCATAGGTTAACGTCAGCGTCGATAATTGAGTAATTTACCAAACATTTACTCATATTTGTCTTATTTTAAATTCGCCCAAGGCTCATTTAGATTTTGAATCTTTCGTTTCCCGCAGTTATTGAACGCGCCGCCGGTGCTTCAGCTCGCCATTAATTCTGATTTTGAGGGGAATGTTCATTCAAAAACGATAAAACAAAACAACACGATAATTAAATCTTATAATGTCGTTCGGAGACGGTGAGTCTGCGAGGGCACACAGTGCTCACTTTGACGAATCTCCAAAATTCCAAGGGAAGTTCCCCAGGAAATCCCCCGCTCGGTTATATTATCGTCGACGGCGTGAAGCCACACCGCCCTAACAACAGTGCCACTTCCTCGGATACATTCGAGAGGAAAACGCGGGTCGGGAACCGTCGCGTGGTGGATTACTAAAATTTAATTCAAACCACGATCGAGCCTCGCGCAAGAATGGACCCAGCCGACGCGGACAACAAGCGGAGCTACAGCACGCTCAACACGCTGTACCACGAAAGCCGGCAGGAGATGGAGCTCCTGGCCAAGCAGCTGGCGGCCAAGGACAACATTATAGCCGAGCTCAAGCTGAGGCTAGCCGGCCACGAGAGGCTTTGCTTGTCGGTGGGCGACAACCAGTCGGTGGTGGTCGGGCCGTCCAAGTCTCTGCTGGATAGTTTGTGCAAAGAAATCTACAAGCTGAAGCAGAAGAGCAACGAGACGGATTTGAAAGTGGTCAGACAAGAAGAGGTACATATTTCGAGTTCGTTCATTGAATGAATTTGTAGTTATTGATGACGATTAGCATGACTAATACTGGCTGAAGCGGGGTTTCTCAAACTGTGGGTTGGGGTGTTGAAATGGGTCGCGTGGAAGAGATGTGGGGTGTCGGGAATGTCAAAGCACCATTTTTATTGTTCGCTAAGGCAGTATTTTCCTCGATCAACGTTAAAAGACTTGAATTCTTCTAGGAAAGAAATGTGACCGTTTTACAGGAAAATATATATTTTTAGAATTGAATCATAAATGAAGTTGTATTTTCAGAGGGGAAAAAATATCAGAATTGGATAAGAAAAAGTCGGCTTAAAAATGTTTGTGGGACGTAGTCGCCATACGAGAAAAAGTAGTGAATTAAAAAAAACATGTCACATGTTTATTAACTCAATTATAACAATTTAACTAACAAAAGTTAAAAGATAATTCCATGTGTGGATTTTAATGCAATTACAGTATTCACCCCGGGAAAAATCCTGAATACGGCTTCTTTTCACAATGGTAACAAATAAAAAAAATAAATCCTTGGATGTGGATTCATTGCAGTGTTTCCAATATATTAACAAATGTAAGGAAGATATCAGATTTGTTTTTACAATGCTTATAAAATATAATAGAAATAACAATGAGTGGACTGGTCTTTTATAATCCTAACAGAAATGGGGCAAAAAAAAAAATAATCGAATTTGAATAGTTGAATAATTCACACTGTTAAAAATACTTTGAATTCACTGCAACCTTGACACAAATTTTCCCGCAATGCTAACAAATGCAAAAAAATTTTTTTTTTCAAATAAATGTTACCAACGCTGTCAAAAAACAAAGAATCTGAATTTAATTTGAATGGTTCACAATGTTAACCAAAGTGAAGCACACGCCTGTATGTGGATTTTAACACAAATTTTGACAATAGCCCCCAAAATCTTGAATTTGGAATACAATCCGTCTTGCCTTTTTTTTTTTAACACTGGTAACAAACTCGGTTAGTGATTGCAAGTGTTCTTACCAGGAGATCAAGAGACTGAGCGAGCAGCTGCGTCAGAAGGACGAGCAGCTGGAAAGCGTCAAGTGCGACGCAAAGAGCCCCGGGGAATTGAACGGTGATTCCGAAAAGGAGCTGGAGCTCCGGAGGCTGCGCTCGGCCGAAGCCACCAAGACCGTTCTGTGCACGTCGCTGGCCGAGGAGGCCGAGCAGCTACGGGGCCAGCTGGGGGCCACCGTCCAGGTGTGCCGTCAGCTGATGGCCAAGCTGGAGAAAAGCAAAGCGGGCAAGGCGCAGGCGGGCGAGCAAGCCGCGACGCAGGTGAGAGCGCCCGACGTCGTCTGTCAACAACAATGACAAGAAACAATTAGTGCGGACACTTTGTGTTAATGTTTTGATTTAAGATTGTGTTTTAACGTGAACAAAAAAAAATTCAATAAGTTGATATAGAGGCTCGATGATTAATCACCAATTAGTCAACGATCAAAGGAATCGAACCATTTTTGATCTGTTCACAAGAACGCAAATATGAAAAGTGGTCAGACTCGCTTAGGAACATGAAGGCAAAAAGTGGTTTTTTTGATGACTGCTAATTACCTCGTCGAACGAGTCAATGACTAAACTGAAATGAAAATTATTTGCAATTCGAAAGCAACGTTAACAGAAAAAACAATTTTGGATTTGAATGCAAACCTGCTCGCAGTTTGTCCTCGGCGCGAACACAAAAAAAAAATCCTCCTCGTTTTTACACATTTCTAACAAATCAAATCTTTCAATTCAGATTTGAATCGCTAATTCCATCCCTCATTTCCATATAGCCACCCGAGTCACCTGACAGATCTCCGAATTCCCCAATCCGCCAACTTGAGGATGAGAATCGGCAGCTGAAGCAGCGTGTTGCTTATGTAAGAAAAAAAATGTTAAAAAAAAAAACAAAACATCATAGCGAAATGGCTTCCAACCGCTGTGTGGTTTCAGGTCCAGGGCCTGAACTCGCAGTGGCAGAAGTACGACTCCAGCCGGGAGGACTACATCCGAGGACTGTGCCAGCGGCTCAAGAGCGTGGCGGCGACGCCGCTGGCTCCTTCGCTCGCCTCGGCCGGTGCCGCTTTGCTCCATCAAGAGATTTCCCGACTTAACGGCCTGCTGGAGGACAAACTGAGCGAGTGCGCCAGGCTGCGAGGAGAAGCCCAGCAAGCCAGCAGCAAAGACAGAGAACGCATTCAGACGCTGGAGCAGCAGGTCGGTGCGACATTCGCCACGGACAATCGTTAAACAATAGAAAGAACCAGTTTTGTAAGATAAGATATCCTTTATTCGTCCCACACTGGGGAAATTTACAATTAACAATAAACAAATAAATATAATAATAATAATAAATATAAACAATTTATAATAAACAATTATATAATAAATAATAAACATAATAAACAATATTATATTGTTAATATTTTATTTATAAATATTATTAATATTTAATATTATTAATATTAACAATATTATTATTAATATTATATTATTAATTAATATTAATATTATATTATGTTAATAATTAATTAATTAGTTAATATTATTGTTAAATAATAAACAATTTAAAACATCGATTCTTTTGTAGCCCTTCTGTCAACTGCAAAAGTCGTTTGGATCACGGAAAACCTGATGCTGGCTTATCAGCATATTTTTTTTAAATTTAATTGTTTGGTTTTTTTTACATTTTAAACGATTTGAACTCTTTCAAATTTTCAAAAGTCAATTAAAAAAAAATTCCAAATGTTTTAAATTATTTTTTTTTAAACTTTTTTTTTGACGGTGTGAAGATCAAAGTTTCAAAAATGTGAAAATAAATGTGGGTTTGTTTGTTTGCTTGGTTTTAGGTACTCATCTACACGGAAGATTTTAAGTCGGAGCGGGCCGACCGGGAGCGAGCTCAGGGACGCATTCAAGACCTCAAGGAGCAAATTTGTCACTTGAAGCAGCAACTACACAAACAGGTGAACAAGCAACAGCTAACGATTGCCAATGCACCCGCACTTTTTTTTTTTTTTGCGATTGCCAATGCACCCGCACTTTTTTTTTTTTTTGCTAGAATGATTTTCTGTCACTGAAACTGTACTCTTACGATTTTTTTTCCCCCCATACTTCCTTTTAGTGTCTTATTTTGGTGACAGAAATTGAGGTTTTAGGCTGTATATCGGATTAAAAAAAAAAAACAATCCAACAATTTTGTTATTAGTCACAGGCTTTTTAAAATATAACAGTATTTTGTATATATATATTTTCTAAACAATGTTAAGGTTTGTTTTCTACATGTTAAAAGCAAGGGGACATCTTTTTGGTCATGAAATTTAAACTTTTCTGGAAACATTTTTTTTTCATTTTTCAGGAACTATTTTGGAAATAAACGACTCAAATTTTGGGTTTGTTTGGTAGCAGTTTTTGTCTTTTTTTTCAGTGGCGGATGCTAGACTTGTCGGACGCATTTGTTAAATTTTTAGGGATTTTCTTTTTATGCGTAGCGGGCATGTAATGAATTTATTTAAATTTTTGCGGTCACGGTAACCAGATGTTTTGGGTGGTTATTCCTGAATATTTTTTTTCAAGAAAAAAAAATCTGAATTTCTTAAATGCAGTTAAAGTTATGAAAAAAAATGGTCACAGGAACCAGACTCGTTACGCATGCGCTTTATATTTTCACAACTCCATGACGCTATTCAGTCATTTATCATTAATGTCCAATCATAGGAGGGGGAGGGGGGGTTGTCACGTGTTCACAACACGCTAACGGCTACAAATCGTCTTTGGCAGGGATCGACTCGAGAAACCAGGGAGGTCCCCGTGTGTCACGTGCACATCGGTCACCGAGTCTCGTCGTCCTCTTCCTCGCGACGCCACCACCGGGACGTTGGGGATTGTTCGGGGGCCCGGAACAACACGCCACGTCTGTTGGCTCCCCCCGCGGCGGTTGCCTCGCCACCAGCGCTACCGCAGGATGCCGCCCTAATGGAGGTGCCATCAGATCTGCAGTGCCCACGCTGTTTTGCCACCTTTAGCGAGGATGACGCCGCCCGCTATCTCAACCACTGCGAGGAGTGCGCCACCTTGTGAGCACGACTGGGACATTTTGCGCACTACATGGAATACCTCAACCTGAACAAAAATGATTTTTTTTTTTTGTTATCGGCAAGAGTCATTTAAGCCTTTGAGCTAAGGTCACGCATTAAAGTCTTAGGCCACCGTGTGGTTTGGAATAAGCAAATTTGTGTATTTTGGGGCGGGAACCTATCGTCGTTATTTGCTTGACTACTTTCTGCTTTTTTGCTGTCAATATAAACAGATAGTTTCGACGCCAATACCGGTGACAAAGAATACGGCATTTTTAAAATCAAAATATTTCCATCAAACTGAAAAGCTGAAGAGTTTGTTCTGATAAATGGTCAACTTTGAGAAAAAAAAAATACTTTTAGGATCACAATAGCGGAAACAATCATTGTAATGGTCGCCAGAGACTTTATTCGCGTACTTTGAATGCAAACTTTATAAGCTTTCTCTTGTTGAATCACAAAATCTCACTTGGTGCTAGAAATCTATTCATAATTTATTATCATACACAAAAGCCATAAGATATAGTTCTACTGTTAGATTATTTTAATATAAAATATAGAAGTGTATTTATTTAATTTGTAATGTATGCAAAGGACCCGATTTTGGAAGGTGTGGTGCTTCCCTCCCCCTCCCCCCTCCCTCTGATCGTCTATTTTTATAATAAAATATTTCATAAATGATCATCTGTCTGAAATTTTCATTGTTAATTGATGGGACACTTAATACGCTTTTGCTTAGCTTCAAATAGTCTTTCAGGGCATTTTCACATTTGTGTGTTGCCTGTGCGATCATATTTTCAGTTACTGAAAAACATTCAGAATGACTGCTTTTCTCCCGTTTTCATTGTTGGCTGCAGGATTTCGTGGGATACTTTTCTATCATGTTCAAATATTGTTGATCATTTTGGTGAGGAATAACGATCAATATCACTTATTATAGCATAGTTAAAGCATCTGGATCATTTTAAAAGTGTCTTTTGCATTCGCCACAACCCAAGATGTAGCTTGATTTTTAAAAAGGTCGATGACCCCAGAGCGTGTCATGTAGCATTTATATGTGGGTGGTGGGGAAAACCCCTCACCGTTGCCTCCTGACAGGGTCATGTGACACACACACCACACACACACACACATACCCACCAGCTGTCAGATGACTGGTATAGTATTACAAACACACAATGAGCAAACGGCGGGAACAAAGCAGTGTGTAGTATCAGTTTGACACACACATAGTGCATGAATCAGTTGTCACGGGTTCGGTGGAGTCGAAGCAGGAAGTCGGACATCCCCTGCTCACACACAGGAAGTAGGATGCACACACATGCACAAACCCTAACAGACTCACTGAAACATGGAGACGCATGCCAACACACACGCTCGCTCACAACACAGAGTTACACATCGAAAAAACATTCAAATAAAATACAAGCGACAACGATTTTTAAACGAAAACCAACTGAAATGGCATCTTCCATTTGTACAACTAACTAATTATGGGGTAAACGTTCTTCACTTTTGACTTTGTCAAGTAAAGTCCATACATCAGCTTCGCAAGTTCTTAAGGGCATTTATTTTGGAATTACTGTACGTCTGTACAGAAAAAGGAAGGTCATACAGTTGTTTGAGAATTGTATGATTATTTTTTTTAACAATACTTGGTGCACTCGACAAACACGCCATGTATTTAAAAAAAAACTAAAACCAATACTAAAACTAATTGACACCAAACACACAAAAAGAAGCCTTTTTCATAAAAAAAATAAAACAGATAAAAACGAGAAAACTTGCTTCAAAAACTAATCGATAATAATTTTTCAAAAAGTCAAAATGAATTATATAAACTAAGGTCATATCCAAAACGATTAATCCCAGGACCAGACACATTAGCAAATGACACACAAAGCACGACTTTGCTCACTGTGGTTGATGCGAAAAGCCCCAAACTGTCTTACAAAAAGCACGAAATGTACTTACAGATTAGAAAACAAGGAAGACATCCGTCCATCCAGCGAGGTGTAGCTTCAGCCTAACTGAACACAAATGTATCTCCTATAAGTACGTATCTTGGAGAACAACACTACAATTTTCATCATACAGTTGTGAAGTTAAGCTAAAATTAATTTCCCCTTCGTACGCCAATCAGCGTTAAATTTGACTGAACGCACAAATGTTACAACAACTTAGCGCTTTCATAAAACGACGGGTGTTGCGAAGCTAAGGTAACAACGTCAAAAATAATACCTCATTTCATGAAAATATAATTGGGCAGTACTATACCAATGTATATATCATGTATATAAAACACCTGGGGGGAAAAAAATGTGAAGATGCTAACTTAGATGCTAACACCGTCCCACGTCGTCGCTACGCGGTGACGATGACTGTCATTATCCGAACTGTGCCATTTTGGTTAGAAGAAAAGACCCCCAAAAAGCCCCCACTCCCCCAACACACTTACACCCTCTCATGTATCCTACGCACATCAATGCCTTCAGCCCACTTACATACAGTACGCGAGCGGAAAAATCAGCTTCTAAATCGCCCACCTCACTGCTATGGGAACTTTTGAGTGATGCCACGTTTGCAACCATTTCGAAGGCTGCCAGACATTTTGTGTGACTACCTTTAATCTTGGGAATGGGAATTTCCGCAAAACACACACACACAGGCAAACAAAGACAAGAGCACGCAGAGACATACACACACACAGACGCAAACACTTACACAAAACCGAACACACACACCCAACACTAAGGCAGTTAAATTTCAACATGCATGGAACGGACCGAGCGACGTTTCCACAATGCGTGGATGGACTGTACATTTGTGCATCTGGGAATAGGAGGGTGTATGAAAAGGCAAACACGTTGTTTATTCGATCGTGTATTTGAATGGACAAATGTGAAAATGAGGCATATTTGACATTTTGCAGGTGTACTTAATGAAGTATCGGTTTAAACAGTTTCTGGGAAAGTTTTCCATCCATCCATCATACGAACCGCCGTTGCCTAAAAATAAATCAAAGAAAATGATGGCCGGGAACTCTTTTTGACATTCCCTTGCTGCGTTATGCTCATTTGCATATTCTCAAACAAGCGCCCGTCTGCAATTTGCATATTTGAAGGTGACACATGAGCGTTCCATTCATTTCTTTGATTCATTGAGGGCAAAATGAACACGAGGAGGCATGAGTCACTTGAGTTTCCAGCTGCATGGTGTAATCAAAAGACACCCATCATGTGTCACACTGGCGGCCGTCCCTTTTTTTTGGTGCTGCGCGTAACCTTTCAAAGGAGGCAACAGCCAGACGGCGACCTTTCACTTCCTCAAGCTCTATCACTACGAGACATACTCAACTTGACAGTACAGCCCTAAGGGTTTGGAGGGGACTTGAAGTCGGTGATGGCTTGAATCCGCCTCCACGGGTTCCTGGTTTCTCTGCTGTCAATGAAGCCCTCAGTGTTTCTCCTGTAACACTGTCTCTTGGCCAACGAAAGTACAATTTTCAAACCACTGTTAGGACTAAAAAAATGCAATCCAATCACAGTAACAACTGCAAATGCTGTACTTGACAGTAAAACGCCACCAAAGCGGTGAGGGCAAATTTACTAATAAACCCTACTAAATAAAATATGGACTGTAATGCGTTGGTACGCTTTTATTTTGAAGTTGTTCCCGGCAGCGCGTGGCAGCGTGACAACTGACGCCGTCTTGACTCGTATTTCCGACTTCAGTTGGGGGGCACTAATCGATCAACCCTACAGAAAACACAAATAAAATTCCAGTTGCACCTTCTTTGGAAACACAAAGTAAAAAGACACGATGTATTCCAGTTTGCTTCATTTCCTAACTCAGATATCCAAGTTATTCTGGGGAATGATATTTAACCCACAAATGAGAGTATTTGTGTACACGTATTATCAATATTGTGGCCACAAGAGAAGTTTTCTTCCCACTCCTTGTAGGGGACTATAGACACCAGCAAAAATCTTTCTCATCTCTATGATCTCATTTCCCGCTGTCTGAGCATGAAGCGAATGTTAATGTTAGCGAAATTTTAACTTATAAGTACTGATTAATTTTGCAATATATTTGTCATGTATACTTCTAAAATGATATGAATCATAGATTGAAAATTGAGAGTGGTCCTCCAACGACTGCAAAGCGAACCTGATAAGTATTAGTTAGGGTGGGCTAAGTGCACACTAAGCATTTAATGCTAGTTACACACAAATGTGTCGACTAAAAGGCTCAAGTCAGAAAACAAGGGCTATCGCCAACCGAAAAAATGAGAGTAAGGGATGTTGCAGAGCTAAGATAATGGGCTGCTAAACCTTGTTTTAAGCCAATCACGTACACAGCTATTTGAAAACAACATTGCTCCTTTCATAAAATTAGGGCTGTTAGCATTTTTAGGGAGACTGCTAAAATGCTAACATTTAGTGTTTCAGGCAACTTCACACACAACTGTGGCTTGGGTTACTCAACACATTCAAATGGTTAAAAACAACTTTGCTCCGTACATAAAAACTCGGGCTATTGTAAAGCTAAGCGAACAAATAGGCATAGTCTCATGCTCACCAAACTACCGTATACAAATTTGCTTCCAAATGCTAAGTTTGTATGGTAATATCATTCAGTAAATTCAGACTGTTGTGACTCTCTTAGCTTTAACATTTTGGGCAGCTGCTATGCTCAACCAATTAGCTCAGTCTATATTTTAATGCTAACTGTACACAACTACGTTTTCTAAAGCACAGATGACGTACTACTCCTGTAAAACGTGGGACTGTGAAGCTAAGCTCACTAGATGCTAACTGTAGTTTTGTGCGAAGAGGCGAGCACCCTCCCCCCCAAATATTATGCACATGCCAGGAAATAAGACAAGAAACGACACCCTGCCATACTATAGTGTATTCCATCTTTCAAAAAGAAAGACATGATTTCATATTACTTAACAATATGTTAAAAAAAAGTAGCCGGTTGGGCTTTTGCAGTGTTAATACAATAGACACTCTATAACCGATTTGATAGTGAGCTTTTTTTCTCTCTCACGCGCACGCACATACAAGATGGCTACGCAATGTAAAAAAAAAAAAAAAAAAAACAGAAAAAAAGCATTTTTTTACTCTTTTTTTAACAGGATCTAAAAAAGGGGGAAAAAAACACTGTCAAGTATTCTGAGCGGGAGCGAAGGGAGTGGACGCCATCTGACCAAAGCGCCTTTTGAGACGCCGTGTTTGGGGGAAGAGGTAGAGGGGGGGTCGACGAGGCGGGGGTAGGACAATGGGATAATAAGCCACAATATTGTCAAATACAGCTCTTTAATTAACAATAATAATTTTCTTTCTTCGATTTTTTTCGTAATCATTTCAGACCATGGCTTGTTCAGTCAGAGAGAAAATGGCCGACGAAAAGCACACAAACACGTGAAGGTGGGGGGGAGGGGGGGGGAAATCCCGGATTTTGCTTTTCTTCCGAGTTCAGCAGGTCCGTTGGAGGGATATGCTTGAGGAGCAGGGGGGGGGGGCGAAGGAAGAAAAAAAAGCAAGGCGGCATCGGGAACAAAACAGTCAGGGTAAACGGTAGATTGGTGGTGAGTGGAGGTACAAAGGGGGACGTGTGGTGGGGGCCTGTGTTTTTGGGGATGGACTGGACTCAGTGTGCTGCGAAGGTGGCTTTTTTCAAACTAAAGTTGGACCAGTTGATCGAGAGCCGCTGACGCGTCTGCCGGGCCGAGTCCAAACAGAACCTAAACAAACACATTATTATGACCGATTAGTCACAAACTCGGCAGCCATTTTAAGAGGAGCGTCACCACAAGACACCATTATGAGAAAAGTTTTTCTCCTAATATGCACACAAAGTTCAGTCAGCGTATAATGTGGAAAACAAGCTTTTTTACTTGAGTATTTGACATTTGATTTGGATTTTTTTGAGCAACACATACAAGCGAGCAGACTCCATTGTCATCATGCTTGCCGCATCTCTAGTTCTCAGCAGTGTTTTTGTTTTAAAACGTTTGATTGCAAAAAAATGTGAAATTTGGGCTTCCCCATTAAGATCTATGATACAACAGCAGCTGTAATGACTTTGAAAATAGAAAAAAAAAAATGTTTTTCTTTGTCGATCCCCCAAAACAGAATGCCATCACAGGGATGGATCTGATTCAATCTACCTTTTTAAATCCAGACTCCTGTTTTGTGAGTAAATGGCCCGACAACGTAAGCATACGTGCCTTTTAAAATATTCCACCTCTCGCTCTGTCTCGTCCATCTCGGTGCTGTCCAGATCGATGTCTTTGGGCAGGAACACATCATCTAAAAAAAAAAATTAAAAAAAACAATATTATGTAGAATCGGGCGGCCCGGTAGTCCAGTGGTTAACACGTCGGCTTCACAGTGCAGAGGTACCGGGTTCGATTCCAGCTCCGGCCTCCCTGTGTGGAGTTTGCATGTTCTCCCCGGGCCTGCGTGGGTTTTCTCCGGGTGCTCCGGTTTCCTCCCACATTCCAAAAAACATGCGTGGCAGGCTGATTGAACACTCTAAATTGTCCCTAGGTGTGAGTGTGAGTGCGAATGGTTGTTTGTTTCTGTGTGCCCTGCGATTGGCTGGCAACCGATTCAGGGTGTCCCCCGCCTACTGCCCGAAGACGGCTGGGATAGGCTACAGCACCCCCCGCGACCCTAGTGAGGATCAAGCGGCTCAGAAGATGAATGAATGAATAATTAGGGATGGGCAAGTATCCATACCATTTCGTGTGAAGTTTGCATGTTCTGCCGGGGCCCGCGTGGCTTTTCTCCGGGTGCTCCGGTTTCCTCCCACATTCCAAAAATATGCATAGCAGGCTGATTGAACACTCTAAATTGTCCCTTGGTGTGAGTGTGAGTGCGAATGGTTGTTCGTCTCTGTGTGCCCTGTGATTGGCTGGCAACCGATTCAGGGTGTCCCCCGCCTGTCTTTCGTTCAGGCAGCAAAGGGACGGACGGGCATTTGACAAAATTCCTTGATTTATTGTATTAACTAGAATACTGTTTTGGTTAACATAATATATCTTTTTTTAAATTTCAGCTTTAGTTATTTTGTTTGTCACAGTAAATGGAATTCTCCAATCAAGTGATGGATGAACACGTGTCGCCCAGTAGGTAGATAGATGGACACCAACCTATGGAGGTGTTGATCTTGTCCCCCTTTTTCTTCTTATTCTTCTTGGCTTTGCCTTTGGGTTGGGGGGACTCTGCGCTGGGCGGTTTACCGTTCTGCTCCGTGTGTTCCGACTGGCAGGGAGGAGGAAGGTGAGGTTGAAGATGAAGAGGGGGCGAGGGCGAGGGGTTGGACGCGGGCGGGCTCCGCCGGTGGTCTTCCTTCAGCTGCCTTTTCCCACCGGCGCTCCTGTCGTTGCCCCTCGGCTCCGAGGGAGGGGCGGGCGGCGCCTCGGCGGGCCTGGCGCGCGTCGCTTTGGTCTCCGCGGGGGTGACGCCGCCGTTGGCTTCCGGGTCCTTCTTGACGGGCGCGTGCTCGCACGGCGCCAGCTTGGCTGCGGGCTTGGCTTTGACTTTGACGTCGTGGTTGTGGAGGTGCGGGAAGCCCCGCTCGCCGTGCTGGCCGTTGGCTCGGGGTTCCGTCCGCAGGTCCTTGGGGCAGATGAGGCTCTGGAGGAGCTGCGACTTTCCGTTGCTCAGGTGGTCCAGCACGTTCTGCGCCGTCTGCTTGAGGGGCTGCGGGTTGTTGTTGTTGTTTGGCGCGGGCGCCGTGTTCTCCTTTGCTTTGTCCTTCCTCTTCTTTTTGGCGCTGCAGTGCTCCTGCAGCCGGAGGAGCTCGCGTTGGAGCGCGGCCTCTTCCTCCTCCTGCCGCCTGCGTTGCTCCTCCTGCTGCGCCTCGGCCTCCTGCCGGGCCTTCTCCTCCATCTTCTTCTGTTTGTGGCGAGCCCGCTTGGCCGCTTTGGAGCTGGAGGCCGGCTTGCTGTCGGCGCTGTTGATGAACTGCAGCAGGTCCTCCACCCGACGGTGGTCCTCCACGCCGCCGGCCGGGCCGTCGCGCTCGGGCGCCGGCTGCTGCTCCTCGCGCTTGGGCTGCTCCTCCTTGCGTTTAGTCAGCCGCAGACGCAGCTTCTCCCGCATTTCGGCGTAGTTGCGGCTGGTTGGCGCCGCTGGAGGCTGCGAGGAACAAAGTGATGGAGAGGGGCGGGCGGGGGGGGGGGGGGCGTAAATGGAACATTTTCGATTTGGATGGACACATGTTTACATTACGTATGCATGCCATCTTTGCCGTGAGGTTCCATCTTGAACTTCACCCGGGACATTCTAATAGGAACAAGTCACGTGGCACTGGAGGGGGCAACATGGCCGACTAGGCCTAATTTGGACGGACGGCGTCGTCACTTTTATTGCCAGCAGTTGAGACTTTAATGGCTGATTTATTTTGAGGCGGCACTGTTCAGTGACAATTTTAAATGATTACAAAGTGTCATGTTTACAGTGATATAAAATAAAATGCGTACGAAACCGTCACGGATTCACTCACGTTTGCGAAATCGTGTAAATCTGTGTACGTATGCAAATATATATGTTATTCAATAAAAACAATCAACACGATTGAATAATTAATCTGCGATTTATCCATTTGTGTTCATATTGTATTTAATTGAAAGATGTTTGTTGTTTTTTTTTTTCTCTTTCTCCTTTCTACATACATTCTTGCTGCTGGAGGCTGTAAATTTCCCCAGTGTGGGACGAATAAAGGATATCTTATCTTATCTTATCTTAATCAGACTGGTCGACAGAAAATTTCAAATCAGTCGGCTGTGTCCTTAAACGGATTTCAAAAATGTCTTTACCTTTTCTAACATCAGGTTGTTTTTCCCCCCACCCCCCAACTAAGTTTGACCTAGAAAATCTTGCGCAATACATATTTCACCATGCGTTGACATTTATAGTGATGACGTTTAATGGGGAGGGGCGGGGGGGGGGGATCCACCTGTTGCTTAACTGAACCTTTAATTTGTGAATATGCATACGCATATTATGATGATTATAACCTGCCATGCAAGGGGGAAAAAATTGTGGCTAAAAAAAGTAATCCACGTAACCTTACTTAAAAAAAAAAAAAAAACAGTAAAAATTTGTTGTCCGGCGTTATTAACATAGTCTGATATCCGTTGACGTATTTGTAAATGACCGGACAGCCATCGAGACAAAGTGTAAACATGAACAAACAGGCAGTCTTCTCTAAAAGGTATCGAAAGTGAACGGACAAAATGGATGCCGTGCTTGTTTTCTCACCCCGCCGTGTCCGAAGAACTCGCAGTAGCAGCAGTCACAGTATTTTCCTTCCTTCTGGTTGGTGGAGGTGGAGGTGGAGGAGCTGTGTTCCGAGCAGCTGTCCTCATCCTGGGTCTCCTCACCGTCGTAGGGCGGGTGCTCGTACGCCCGGTTCCCCTCGCATCGGTGCCCCTCGCATTCGGGATCGCTGACGGGGGCGGGGGGGGGGCAAAGCGACAAAACATTCAGCATTCAGTCACCTCCCATTCAACGCGCGATATGCCGACGCACCTGCAGACACTGGGCGGGGCGCTGAGCTGACCGTCCGACGAGGAGACGGCCGGCTCGGCCGGCGGGAGGCACAGACCGGGGTGGTGGACCTCCCCCAGGTCCGGCGCCGGGGCGGCCATTTTGGGGAAGGGCGGCGGCACCATGGCGGGCAAGTGTGCGGAGGGGGTGGCGGGAAGGGAAGGAGCGGAGAGCGGTGGGAGGGGGCTGAGTGCGGCGGGGTTGCTTCGGGGGGCGGCTTGGGTGACTTGCCTGTGGTCCTCTTTACCCAAACTGTGAAATACGTCATCTGGGCAGACACAAGAACAGGACGGTTTTAATCAAAGTCCATTTGCCGTCTTAAGTATAACATATCTGAGCATGTGTCAAGAGCGACATTGTAACTTTGGACTCAAGGGGTTTAACACTTGACCCTTGGGCTCGACCTTTTGACCCACGGATAACAACTCTCAGCTCACAGGCCGCAACTCGCATTATTCTTGACCGTTGGGTCAAGGATTCTAATTCTTGGCGCATGGGCTGTAATTGTTGATCAAAAAGCGGGCCAGGTGCTGCGTCAAGAATTGCAGCTCGCGGCTCATGATTTACAACCTGCGGGTCAATCGGAACCGCAATTCCAGCCTGGGTGTCAAAAGTTACACGCCACCTTTTGTGTGACATTTGCTACAATTGAAAATAACGTCCTGTTTTTGAAAAGGATGGAAAACAAGACTTTTTTTTAAAAAATCTGATTCACTGATTAAATAATTTATCCAAACAACAATTCGTTGCAGCCCTACAAAAAAAAAATCCTATTGCTGCTCTGCTTTATAGCTTTGACATGTTAGTGGCCCTGCACAGCAAACGCTGTCACTTTTCCACAATGTCCTTTTACGGTGGAAATGTTTCTAGTAAGTTATGAGTCATCATTCTTTGACGGCTTCTTTCCAAGGTGGTAAGCATGACGCATAATTTTAGTACTGTACGGCGACAGCAGGAGGGTGGGCGATGGGGTAAATATAACGGTGTGAAAGGTACGGGGTTCAACAGGGTTTTTGTTGCCGGATGCAAAAACCTCAAATGGTCGCTGGAAAAGTAACAGAGCCACAGAGAAGACCCAATTAAGTTCACGTTGGAAAGTTCTCCTAAAATTGAACGTGAAAACCGAATCTCCCAAAACACTTTTGGACGAAGGTCTACTTGTAGAAGTGCTAACCTAGTCTGAGATTACCTAATGAGGTTTTAGACGCTAGGTGGATAGGTAGGTTATTACTTGACTGGACAGTGGTGGCGGTGCACGACACGGACGCCGTGGACGCCGACGTCGCCAGGGCCACCCGGTTGGTCTCCATGAAGGCATCTTGGAAGTTGTACAGACATTTCTTCTTGGCGCCGCTCTTTTTCTGCTCGCGGGCCTCGGACGACGAACACGAGGACAGGGACGAGGATGACGATGAGGAAGGGTGGGGAGCAGGGGTGGCGGGAAGCAAGGGGTGGGGGTGGTGGTGATGGTGATGGTGGAGGTGGTGGTGGTCCGCTTGGGGGCCGGCGGGCGTTGGCGGGAGAGGGACGTCGGTGAGGGGAGGGTCCAGGATTTCCCCTGGGAAAGTGGGAAAACAGTCGAGGAGGTCAGTCAAAGCTAGCATCGCAAGATATTTTGTGTCAACTCACTCAAATCTTAATACAATCGAGGCACTATATTAGTCCCGTATATCATTCCAAATGCCGTTTTTAAAAGGATATTCACATTGGCGTAGAGCGCAGTGTAAGTGCAACTAAGGCATGCCTGCCATCTAGTGTTGAACTGTGCGATTACTGTGTGTAACCCCCTCCACCCCCCACCCCTGCAGGATTTTCTTTACTCATTCCCCTCTTATTTGTACAAAAAAAAAAATCCCCCCAAAATATTTGGGAGTTGGGCGGCCCGGTAGTCCAGTGGTTAGAACGTGGGCTTCACAGTGCAGAGGTACCGGGTTCGATTCCAGCTCCGGCCTCCCTGTGTGGAGTTTGCATGTTCTCCCCGGGCCTGCGTGGGTTTTCTCCGGGTGCTCCGGTTTCCTCCCACATTCCAAAAACATGCGTGGCAGGCTGATTGAACACTCTAAATTGTCCCTAGGTGTGAGTGTGAGTGCGAATGATTGTTCGTTTCTGTGTGCCCTGCGATTGGCTGGCAACCGATTCAGGGTGTCCCCCGCCTACTGCCCGAAGACAGCTGGGATAGGCTCCAGCACCCCCCCACGACCCTAGTGAGGATCAAGCGGCTCGGAAGATGAATGAATGAATGAATTTGGGAGTTGTTTGGAAAAAATAATCAGATTTTTTTTTGTTTGTTATCAAGGGTGCCCCCTTAGAGCGCAAGCACCAGTTGCCCATTCCAGATTCCAGACAGAGAAGAGCAGGAAGCGTTGCTCATGATGTTCGGGTGTGACATTAGGTAGATCCTGATCTACCGGTAGATCTAAGACAGGTCCCAAGTAGATCCGAGGAGTGTCGAGAAGAAAAAAAACAACCATTTGTGTGTCTTTGTACATGTTAGTAATATATTTTTTTGTGTTAATATACACTGCACACTAATCAGTCTCATTTTCACTAAAAAAATATATATTTCAAAAATAAAATAAAGCAGGTAAATCTTAAATTTGTGTGTGCGTGCGCGCGCCGGTAAGGGTAGATCCCGTGATGTTGGAGGATCGAAAAGTAGATCTTCGATCCAAAAAGTTTGGACACCCCTGGTGTAAAGTAACAGACGGACGATATAGAGACAAATAGCACCACCTACAGGCCGCAGACGTTATGTCGCCTTGTGGCTAGTCAAGAAAAGCCTCACCCACCTTGCAGCAAGTCGGGCAGCAGCACTTGACTGATGGATTGATCCAAGCTCTTCATCACAGCCGCATCCCACAGACTTTCAAAGTTGAGCGAGAGGCACTGCAGCGAGTTGTTCCAGTCGCCCGTGCCCCCTCCTCCGCCGCCGGTGCTGCCGCCGCCGCCATCGCCACCAAAGCTGTTCTGGTAGACGTGCTCCGGGAGCGTCGGGCTGAAGACCGGCTGCTTGGCTGCCGAGTGGTTGCTCGTGAGGTTGGGAGGCAGAGGCTTGAGGAGGAGAAACATTTGTCAGGATTTTGGGAATATAGAGTGGAAAAGACAAATACTATTCAGACTTTGGTCGGCGGGCATTTTCCCCCAAACTGCTTTCACCTTGTTGTGCGTGAGGGGAGGACTCGGCGGGTAAAGCGTGGGGTGCAGCAGCGGTCGGGAGAAGTTGTGCAGCGGTAAGTGTCCGTGGATGTGCGGGTAGAGGTGGAGGGCGGGCCGGGCGGGGTTGGTTGTCGTCGACTTGCCGGTGTCCGTGAAAAACTGGTGGCCCATGGAAGGCGGGGGAGGCGCCGACTGGAGTCGCCCGGGGGGGAGGCACCCGGCCGGGCCCAGGATGTTGGAAGATATGGGGTCTTGGTTGCATACGTGACATTCGCACGCGTGCTGGACCTGCTCTACCTTTTGGTGGAGACACATGATGTCAGTGAGGGTGGGAAATATAAAGCACTGTAAAACTGTAAGATATAAAAACATGGGGGGGGGGGGGGGGGGTGCAGTCAAGAAAGCATTAAGATAAAAAAAAACAAAAAAATTAAAAGGAACTAAGGGCGGCCCGGTAGTCCAGTGGTTAGCACGTCGGCTTCACAGTGCAGAGGTACCGGGTTCGATTCCAGCTCCAGCCTCCCTGTGTGGCGTTTTCATGTTCTCCCCGGGCCTGCGTGGGTTTTCTCCAGGTGCTCCGGTTTCCTCCCACATTCCAAAAATATGCATGGCAGGCTGATTGGGCGCTCCAAATTGTCCCGAGGTGTGAGTGAGAGCGTGGATGGTTGTTCGTTTCTACGTGCCCTGTGATTGGCTGGCAACCGATTCAGGGTGTCCCCCGCCTACTCCGGAGACAGCTGGGATAGGCTCCAGCACCCCCTGCGACCCTAGTGAGGATCAAGCGGCTCGGAAGATGAATGAATGAATAAAAGGAACTACTACAGTATAGTAGGGGTAAAATCTAATTAGGACAGCCACAAATAAACAAAATAAAATGTCGGTAAAAATCTAATGAGAGCGAAAAGAAGAAAACACAAAATTATTAGAAAAAAAATAATTTCACAAAACGACATCCTTGACAATCTAGCGCGGCACTTTAATGGACTTTTCCCCACTGAAATTCCCACCACTGTGCGTCTGGTTACGTTCACCACGCTGCGATTGCGTCGATGATGCAACAGATTTCTCGGCGGTAAACAAAGCAACATGGAAGCCAGTCTTCTTTCTTTTTATCATGCTTTTTACCGTCCTCAAAATGGCCGAAAAGCAGCGTATGAAAAAGAAGCTGGCGAATCTTCTCGTCTCTCCGGTGCTGCGACATGTTGACCGATTTTGTGCGGATATGGCGGATTGCTACCAACAGCTTATACGGGGCCATCTCCGAGCTTTGATGTGGAGGCGTGCGAGATACGAGGCAGATGGCGCGCGATGTTATGACGCATCACGTATGTCGTCACGCAATTACAAACCGCAAGCGATATGGCGCGAAGGCGATCGCAACCCGCCTCCCAAGGCGTGCTAGTAGACGAGGAGCCTTTCCCACTGCCCAAAAATGCGTGTTTACCCGTGGTTTTGCGGCAGCGGGAAAGGGAGACTCGACTTTAAGAGAGAGAATCAGAAAGACAAAGAAAAAAACTATGGCGGCAAGAGTTTAGTACAGTATGTGTTGTGATGAGGCGACTTCTGTTTTTTTTTTTTGGGCACCACGGTCTCTTGTCGGCAAAACTATTCATGGCCTCGAAACGCCGCGGCGCGCTGTGATGTTTGGTTAGCAACATTCATTCATTCATCTTCCGAGCCGCTTGATCCTCACTAGGGTCGCGGGGGGTGCTGGAGCCTATCCCAGCCGTCTTCGGGCAGTAGGCGGGCAATCGGTTGCCAGCCAATCGCAGGGCACACAGAAACAAACAACCATTCGCACTCACACCACCTAGGGACAATTTAGAGTGTCCAATCAGCCTGCCATGCACATTTTTGGAATGTGGGAGGAAACCGGAGCACCCGGAGAAAAGCCACGCAGGCCCGGGGAGAACATGCAAACTCCACACAGGGAGGCCGGAGCTGGAATCGAACCCGGTACCTCTGCACTGTGAAGCCGACGTGCTAACCACTGGCCTACCGGGCCGCCGTTGGTTAGCAACATCACAGTGATGTTTATTTTTAAAAAGTCAGCGAGAGAGAAGCCCGACCCGACCCGAAGCAATGATTGACATTTTACGGCCGAAATTCGGGTCGGGTCGGGCTCGGGCTACAGTCCACCTTACTGTACAAATGAAGTTGCGTTGGTACCTGCTGCTGGTGGTTGTTGTACGACGGAGGAGGACTGTTGGTCTCCTGCCGCCGCCCCAAGTCCTCGTCGTCACCGTCCGATGAGCTACCGCTGCTGCTGATGCGAGGGGACTACGGCAGGAAAAAAAGATTGACATAAATGATGAGTTGAAATGGGAAATATTTCCCATATTCGCCACCCTGGAGAAGGGCCAAAATTGCGTCCAAAGCCACGGCCAACTTACGGCTGCGTTTTGTGCCGCGCCGACGCCGCCGCTGCCGTTCATGTCGCCGCAATGTCCGTTGACTGCTGTCACGCCGTTGTCACGGTAGCCGCTCACAGGGTACATGGCGGACATTGGAGGCACTTCGTCGTCATCGCTGACGCTTGGCGGCCAAAGCGGAAGGAAGATTCAGGAATAAAATGACCTTCCATATCATGCGAATGCATGCCAACATCAGTGGCGCCCCCTCCCTCTTGTGACATATGTGCATTATTCCATTTAAAGTACAGTAAGCGCTGAAATATGTATTACAAATCAACAATTATTCTGTATCTTTTAAGGGACTAATTTCATTTGTTTATTAGCTATTAAAAGTCATTTAGAAGACAAATTTATTCCCAATGTTACCATAATTTAAGAGAATTCATTTTTTTTATTTCAAATGTCATTACCAATTATTCATATTTGCAATTTTCGCGAATATTCATTTACAAAAAATATTTTATGAAGTATAATTTTAAGGGAGCATTTGTTTCTTACATTGACATTGTTAAAATGTTTAATTGCATTACCATTAATATTTACACTTATTTTATTTTCAACATTGGAGTGTATTTATTGATTAATAATTACAATTAACGTTTATTTTTCCAAATGGATTTTTTTTAATCATCAACTATCAATAAATATATCTTAATGTACAATTTATTTTATTTCCTGCAATGAAACAACTGTTTTTGATTTTTTTTTTATCTTAATTATAATTTAGGCGACACAATTGTTTTGCATCTCTAATTATTCAAATGTAATTTAATTACAATTTGACGGACAAATGAATTGTTATTTTAAATTGGCAATTGTTTATTTGGGACAACTTGAGATTGCTTTCATTTTCACTAATTTATTTCATGGCGAACCATAATCGAAATTTGTCGAACAATGTGGCGGACTCACAAAGTGTTGCCATCCCCGGCAGGTAGGACGAGTCGGGGATGCCGCTGGACGGTGATGGGGGAGCTCGAGTTGGAGCCCGACACCGAGCTGCCCGAGGAGAGGCTGGGCGGGTGCACCTGGGCCAGGTAGTCCCGCGGGGGGGCGTCGCCCTGCAGGGGCAGCTTGATGGGCAGGTCCTCTGAAATGGGCGAGTCCATGATGCCGCACGTCAGGATGTGCGAGAGGCTGCAGTCGTCACACGTGCACCTGTGCGCGTGGAGGGGGGGGGGGGGGGGGGGGGGCAAAATAAGTCACCATTATAGTCAATCTAATAACTGTATGAATCAGAAATCGATTTGACATGAACACAATTTGGCAGTTAAAAATCGCTGCTCACCTTCTCCGATAATTGCAATTGGGACAATCGGGAATACTGAGACGCGACGACAGCATTCTCATCGTGTCAGTGAAGTTGTCTCCACAGGACAGCTTCTTATTGTTGGGCAACTGGCAAGAATGTTAAACAAAATGCACCAAAACCTTACGGCGAGCGATCGTGTTCATTTTTTTTTTTTGGCGTCCTACCTGTTCCTCGATGTACCGCCGCTGCTTGAAGAACTCCCAGTCTTCTTTGAGTAATCGCTGCTTTGTCTTTAAAGTCTGCCGGCGCCACGTACAATTCAAAACGCGCTCAGTTTTCGATCGGCGAGTGGCGAGAATGGGATCTTACATTTTTGCCCACCGGCGACTTGTGCGGCTCTGTTCTTTGGTTGGTGAAACTCTGGCCCTCCACTTTGAACAGTAACTGCAAGAGCAGAATGAGTATATCGCAACTATTTAATTTTTTTTTTTTTAATAAGCCATGTTGGATACCTTTCGCGAGTATTTTTTCGCATACCTGCTCGTCGACATAGTCGTCGATCCTCTTTTCGCACTCCTGCCACTGGCCGGCCACACTCGCCATCTCCTGCTCCAGCCGCTGGTAGCGCTCCAGCAAGGTGTGGTACATGTCCTCATTGTACGAGTCGTGCGAGGTGGTGCCGTGTCTGGAAAAAAAAAAACATGCCAAAAAGGTGACTTCTTATTATGACTATTATTATGCGCGACGACATGTTCGTGGACTTCTCCGATACGTGACGTCGTCTTTACTGAGGAGTCTCTAAATCAGGGGTGTCCAAACTTTTTGCCAAGGGGGCCAGATTTTATGTGGTAAAATGTCGGGGGGCCGACCGTGGCTGACATTCTTTACATTGAACAACAATATTGTTCAACAAATTTTATTAAGCCAGTCTGTTTCACATTTCCATGTTTATTTTAATTTCAACAATCTTAAGAATTCCTTTTGGTTCATTTGAAACAGGAATTTGAAATATGACATATCAGTCAATATAAACACGGAGTGATGTCTTGTTAACTCGTGAGTGATGCCCTCTAGTGTCTAAATGCTATTACTCATTTAGTGAATGCTATTACTCATTTAGCCACTAGAGGGAAGCAGTACTCTATGAAACATCACTCACCAGTCTACGAGACCTCAGTCAATGCAACACGTGTTCCATTGCGCCCAACCTGCGGGCCAGACGGCACCGATTTTATGACAGGGGCCGAGGGCCGGATGAAATTCGACCGCGGGCCGGATTTGGCCCGCGGGCCGGACTTTGGACATGCCTGCTCTATGAAATAAGGCGAAAGAAAAGCGTCGCGGCATTTTCTGAAACGCTTGTCCTATTTTAAGAACATTTTCGAGGTGCCTTCCTCTTGTCACATTTGTACAATTGTTTTTTTAGGCGCAAAAAAAAATTTTTAAGAAGCGTACCTGAGCTGTGCAACGAGTGCAGGCAAGCTGCTGTGCAAGATGGGCTCTGAGAAGACCAGGTTCTCAAAAAGGTGCTTGTTGTGCAGCTCCCACGTCACATGGAACTTCTGGAGGTGCTCATTCTCCTGAGCGGGAAGGGGAACAAACCAAACGGGGACATCATGAAATCTCATGAAACGAGAAAGGCGGCGGCGGAGCAACTGACCAGGGTGAGCAGGAAGCCGCTGATGGTGCGTGCCGCCTGGCAGAGGGCGTTGTACTCCTCCAGCAGCAGGGACACAAACTGGTGGGCCTGCGGAGGACCTTGGGCGGCGGGCACGGCCGCCGTCCCCGTCCCCGCCCCCGCAGGTCCCGGCGATGTCTTGGGGCTAGTCGAGAGGTGCTTTAGGAGACGCGCTTTCATTTCCAGCACGTACTCGCGGGCCTGCTGCTCCAGACGCTGGTAGAGCTGGTAGGGGTCCTTCTCGCAGAGTCTGAGGATGGTTGTTGAAGATGTCACAAAAGCCATTAGGGGCTGGACAAATATTAAAATGAAAATTGACATCACAATGTAGTAGAATGCAATTTTCAAATCACAACGGCTGCAATTTTGGGGTAAAAAATAAAATGCTTCCTTTCCTTCGATGTATACGTTATTAATTTAGATTTATAGTGTCGAGATAAGTTCAGTGCTGAAGAAGTGCAGCATATGCGTGGTTTTTATTTTTCATGAAACATGAAAAGTTGAAGTGATTTGTTTGAATTTTCGTAATTTGATTTTTGACTCACTCGCTCACTTTGGAAAATTTTTGTGAAGTTGAACGGTTAATAAAAATTGGAAGGCAAAGGTAAGCAACTCAACAACTGTAATTCAAGTCAAATTAAATTAAATTAAAGTGTCTTTCATTTGAACTCATGGTTCATTTCGCTTTTAAACCTCACACGTAATATACATTTATGGATAATAAATTTGATGAATTTATTGATTGTGTTTATTTCAAAAAAATACATGGGAGGAAGACCTTGGAGAAATAATTGAATATGAAACCGCAATTGCAATTTATTTTTATTTTAAAATCACACACTATAGTGTCGTGAGGAAAGCGAAACAAGGAATTTCCACATTCAAAGAATTTTTGCAGCCCTACTTCGGACGTTTATCACAACAAATTCTCAATGTAAAAAAAAATAAAATAAAATAAAAATAAATAAAATAATCTCTCTGATTGAGTACCTGTCTACCAGCTCCTTCATCCCGTCCTTGTCTCGCTCCAGCGGCTGGTCCCGGTCGTCCGCCAGCGGAGTACCGGCCTGCCGGTAAATGCAGCGCACCAGGTAGCGCACCTCCGACCAATGCTTCTGCAGCTGCTGCGACTCCCGTTCGGACTCTGCCGAGATCTCTCTGCCAAAAAAAATAGAAAAAGTTAAGAATTAGGATCGTCGGAGCAGGAGGTGCCGCCCCCCCCCAGCCCCGTCCTCCTCGGTAGGGTACCGCCTCTCGTTGCAGGCCTCGCAGTCGCACGCGGTGTCGCCGGGAATGGGTGTGGCAAGGTCGGGGGCGGGTAGCATGGGCGGCGTGTGAGCGCTCAGCCTGTCCGTCGCTGCCACCGCGTCCGTGCCCAGGGTGCCGTTAGCCACGGGCATGTGCAAAAGAAAGTCCTGACTCTGAAAGAGACACAAACCGCACGCTCAAGCTTTCTCTTCGGAGTGATGAAAGCCATAGAACGGGAAACGGAACGCTGCGACGGGGAGAGCCCGTGGGGATAGATCGCTTCAGTGGTGCCACTGACACAACTCCCAGAGTCAGTCAATTCATAGAATTCATTCATTCATTCATCTTCCTAACCGCTTGATCCTCACTAGGGTCGCGGGGGGCGCAGGAGCCTATCTATCCCTGCCGTCTCCGGGCAGTAGGCGGGGGACACCCTGAATCGGTTGCCAGCCAATCGCAGGGCACACAGAGACGAACAACCATTCGCACTCACACTCACACCTAGGGACAATTTAGAGTGTTCAGTCAGCCTGCCACGCATGTTTTTGGAATGTGGGAGGAAACCGGAGCACCCGGAGAAAACCCACGCAGGCCCGGGGAGAACATGCAAACTCCACACAGAGAGGCCGGAGCTGGAATCGAACCCGGTACCTCTGCACTGTGAAGCCCACGTGCTAACCACTGGACTACCGGGCCGCCCAATTCATAGAATAAATCAGCAAAAAAAAAAAAAAAAAACTAAGCGTGACGGCCCTGAAACTTGACCGAATATTTGTCAATTAAGAGTCACTATTTGACAGGATCGCTTGTCCGTTTCCTCTCCTTTTGAATTTGAAAATGTGCTTCAAAACATTGTCGATGCCCTCGATGATGTATTTTCTTGAGTCGGACTTGGCTACTAATTAAACCTAATTAGTAGCCGCTACGCTATACCAGCGCCGCGCTTATTTGTGTATTCATTCAAATAAAATGTGAAATTTCGGGCCTGCAAATCAAGTTCATTGGTCGGGCTCGGGCCGGTTCGGGCTTTGATACCCTCGGGCCCGATTTTTTTTAGGACAGAGCAGTAGAAGGAACAAAAAAGTAACTTATCGGTTTATTGGCAAACGAGCTAGCTTCTCACAGTCGCTGGACAATGGCGAGCAGGATTCTATTCCCTACTTGCTCCTGGTGTTCAACAGCGGCCCAAGCAGCTGTGACTGTCAATATTTTGATTCTTCATGGAAAAATGTGTGGAAAATGAGGAGTATCTAAACTGGAGTGGGGGGTGGGGGGGGGAGAAAGAAGGGATAGACAGCTGCTAGCAAAACGTGCCAAACAGCATGCTTTCTCCCCACAAATAAGTTGCTGTGACACGCAAAAGACCAACCGAGAGTGACGAATCCTCATCTGTTTATATTCGTTTAAGTATTCTGGTCTGGACGAAAGCTATGTTCCCACTACAGGGCGTTGCCGATTCACGCCAAATCGTAAGCCGACATCAATTCTGCGCGTTGAGCTGCATTCTCGACATGAAATTGACGGCAATCACTAATTGTGATCAATGATGGTTCTCGGGCTTTAGCATTTTTTTTTTTTTTGAAGGCGAGTAGTGACTCACGCCGAGCTGCTCCTGCGCAGTGTGCCGGTCCTCCTTCTCCACGGTGCGCCGGCAGTCGGAGCACACCCACATCGGCAGCGGGAGGGCCGCGGGGGGCTGGCCGGCCTCGGACGCGCCATTCTGATGGTCGGGGACGCCCGCCTCCGAAGGCCACAGGCCATCTTTGCTACGCTCGCAGCGGCACAGGAGGCAGCGGTCGCCGGCTGCGTACGGGGCTCGCTGGTTGAGGCCGAACGTGAAGGGGGTCTAAAGGGGAGAATAGCCGCGGGAACTTAGTTCAGAAGCGTGATTTCATCTCAGGAACATCGAAATCATTTGGAGAGCCGTCGTGTATCTGCACTCAAGAGAACTCTTGTCCGGATTTTCGTCCGGGGGCCAAAAAAGATGAATTTCAAAAAGTCGAGTAACCTCTGGGGTGAGGTCCACGGTCTATCTGACTCCAAGCACAAAGTAGCAGTGGCGAGTTGGGTTTTCGTTACCGTGATAACCAGGTGTGGAAAATAAAGTGACTATTTACAGACCTGAGACTCTTTCCGGCAGATTACGGCGTTTGTTTGTGCAAAGTCATCCTGACCAGAGCCAAAATAGGCAGATAACAGGCACGTGGCGCATGCAGCAGACCGAGATATCGCCAAGCACACGCCGAATACGGTTAGCTAATCTGTGGTTGAAACCGCAACCGAGTTTCAGCGTAATTGGGCCGTTAATTGAAAATGGCGGGTCTTCAGCCAGCCTTGCTGCCAAGTCTGGGCCAGAGAAACTCGTTTTGTGGGCGGGAGTGAGTAAATCAGCAAAAATGTACTTTAGAATGCTTAACTACAGCAACATTAAAAAAAAACGCCAGACTGATTTCCAAAGGAGGGAAACTGTAAATTGGACTGCGCAAAAATAAAACACACCTGAAGGACTCCGGTGAAATCAGCGTTGACCGGTCCTTCGGTGAACTGCGGCGTGACGCTGGTGTTGATTTTGAGCTGTAGAATAACAACATTGAAATTAGTCAGGGATGGTTTAGTGATAACTGGAAGGAAACTGCTTCACCCTGAACCGTTCCGCTAACTATGCGATACATCATATTCCATTTAAAAAAAAAAAAAAACGTCCATTGCTCCGTTGAACCCCGTTTTGATGCGCGACTTCGGTCTTGTGCAATGGTGTGCAACTCCTGCCCCGACATGCGTGTGTATCGTGTGGCTCAACACGCTACTGCACGAAGAAATCGATATTTCATGCGTGCTGTATGTCATCCCCCACCCCCCCCATGATGATTGTCAGTGGCTGGCTAATTTGGAAGGAGGTATGCGGCTGGTTGGCTTGATAGCCGTGCATGTAGCACAAGCGCAGAAGGCCGCAATGTCTTGATAAGTCTTCATTTTTTTTATATTAATAACTTAAACATTCATATCTCAATGATGATAATGATGATAGCATAACGAGGGCGGCCCGGTAGTCCAGTGGTTAGCACGTCAGCTTCACAGTGCAGAGGTTCGATTCCAGCTCCGGCCTCCCTGTGTGGAGTTTGCATGTTCTCCCCGGGCCTGCGTGGGTTTTCTCCGGGTGCTCCGGTTTCCTCCCACATTCCAAAAACATGCATGGCAGGCTGATTGAACACTCTAAATTGTCCCTGGGTGTGATTGTGCGCGTGGATGGTTGTTCGTCTCTGTGTGCCGTGCGATCGGCTGGCAACCGATTCAGGGTGTCCCCCGCCTACTGCCCGGAGACAGCTGGGATAGGCTCCAGCACCCCCCGCGACCCTAGTGAGGATTGAGCGCTTCGGAAGATGAATGAATGAATGATAGCATAACGCTATATGGCCCAGCCCTAGTTGGCACAATTGTTGCATTTAGCGTCCAAGACGGGTAACGCAACAACAGTCACTTTCCAATTATGTCATCATAATTAGAAAGCCTCAAATTCCAGGCATCACCAATCAAGCCAGGTGTAATGCAACTGCTTCATTCGCGTGACAGTTGAGGGAGCTTTTTTTTGTTCTTTTTTGATACATTGCAAAGGGTTTGGAGTAGAACTCTGTCTCGGTAAATACGTAAAAAAAAATAATCAAGATTTGGGCGCAAGGTGAAAGTGACGATATTAAGAGGATGAGATTGCATGAGAGAAGCTTGGCTGTCTCACCTACTTCAAGACGATGCCAATAATTGCGCGTCACCTGGCAAAATGTAGGTGGTGTTTGTGTGTGTCAGAGATGAAAGTGAACTTTCCTCAAAATTCGACATTCATCTGTGCTTGGTGGTTGCGCCTTCTCGGCAGCATGGATATACCAGCACTGTTTTTGATTGGGAGGAATGTCGGTGCCATTTGACTGTCATTGCTGGACATCTCTGGGATGGATGCAAGGCTTGAGGAGCCGACGATGAGAAGAAAGGAGCATCAGCGCATAGTGCCGATGCGGATGTGGAACTGGGAGTCGCAGCTTGGAGTTGAAGCGGATTGCGCGGGACAAGGAGATGTGAGCCAATCTCTTTTCGTCAATGGATGCTACAGCTTCGTGTTTGCTTTCAAAACTTAGCTTGTAGCAGACGTGTGCACATTTTCAGCATGATGTCGCTGATCCACTGGTGAAAGGACACTTTGATCCTCTCCTCTTTCATCTATAATTGCTTCGAACAACAAAGTATATGTAGGAAAAGTGATTAAGATTGCAGGACTGTCTGTGTCTTGTGTGTTGTGTTGTGTTACTTTGACTTCAAGATGGCGCTACGAGAGTGACTGCCTTTCCAGCAGCTCCTATATTTTGTTCTTCTACTTCTTCCTTTCATAACTTTGCTGCTATGAATTGGGAATTTCTCCATTGCAAGACTTATAAAGGTTTTCTGATCTTATCTTATCTTATCTTATCTTGGCTCGCTATATGTATTGTAATCGAATGATTATTCTATGATGGTGGTTTTATTAGGGGTGCGCCTTTCCCAATTTTCTGGCTGACCTTTAAAAAGCTTAACCTGCTGGTCCCGATTTTTAACAATCCCGACAGCATACACCTTCAATCTTCCACTCTTATGGTCTTGTAAACCATTGAACAATCCCGATGAAACAATACAAACGAGTTGTTCGAAGTGCACACGAAATAGTTCTCTCAAGTAAAAATGAAAAGTCTATCAGTCATCACACAGCGGAAGGGGGACAGTGGCTGAATTTTTCTGCAGACGGGGATGAGATCGGTAGACAAGATCGGTTTTACTTTCAGGGATCAGATGATCCCACAAAATTGAGAAAATATGTTTTTGGTCTGTTTGTGAGCCCAAATAATACCGACATTTTGATAATACGGTAGCAATTAAGAAAGTTAGCCACCCGGATTCAACAACAAAAAAGGTGCTACCTGAAAAATCTGACATTGGCCAGAAATGTGTCCTTTTGCACCTGCTTTAAACAGTCATAACTCCCGTAATTGTCGCAGGAAAATTATACCGGGCTCAAGTTGACAGGATTTGTCCGACAACGCATGAAAACCAAGACATACCTACAAATGAGTCATTTTTGAGCTACTTTATTGACTTTCAATTAAGACTTTAGAGTGAGAAATTGTTCTTACTCAACTACACACATCCCTGATGCAGAGACAGTGTGTGTGCAATAAATGGCTCTGAACCAAAACCTTCGTCCTCAGATGTTTCCAAGTATGACACTTTGGGAGAAATGACTTGTGTGCAGTCGTGATGCATCCCCAAAACACACTTCGCAACAAGTTAAACATTGCAGCAAGACAATCGGACCGCCTCTAGGCCTGAAGAAGTGCAGCCGTTAGCATGGCTTGCATTCGTGTTATTTTTGAAACCGCGGTGCTTTGAAAAGCCCTTTTGGTCTTGACTAATGTGCCCTTTAATCTGAGGAGTCTGTCTCCGGCTCGAAATAAAATTCACGGCGATTTAAATGGACGGAAATGCAATGTTGAGCTCGATTAGAAAGTTAAGCTAATATCCATGGTCAAGTCGGTTTCACAGGGTTGGACCTGGACTGTCGTGTTTACGGTGGCCATTAAGGATAAAATGTCTAGTTCACAAGACATAAAACTCCAAAACAAGACACTTCTAGCGGTACGCCTGGTCATAGCGAGGCGTCTTCCTGTCATCGGTTTCGGGCCCGTATCATATTAGCGTCGTTGGTAATGTCGCCCTGTGCCGACATGCTTGACCGCCTGATGAGGAAGCAGGGGTGCAGCTTACCTCTCCGTTGATGCCCGTCACGGAGCCCCTGTTGCCGCCCGTGGCAGGTGCGAGGAAGCCGGCAGGTGTCGGAGCTCCCGCGCAGCCGAGGGCCGAGACCACCCCGGCCTTGCTGCCGACGACGCCGCTGCTGGTGCCGCTATTGCAGACAGCACTGCAGCTACTGCCACCGCCCCGCTTATTCTTCCTGCGTTTAGCCCCTCGCTTAGCATCGGTTGGACTCATTTTTCTGCGACACAGAAGGCCGTCCGGGCTCTGTGGGCTCTCCAGTTGGACGCCGGGCTCGGGTTATTGTTCTCAACGATTTGTTGTTGTTTTTTAACAAGGGGAAATGCCGACGATGAAAAGTGCAAAAAAGCCGACTTGACTGTGACCAATATGGCTGCTTTGGTTGGAGCTGCGCTGTCTCAGCTTGGCTTGGGTTGACGTTATGACGTGACGCTGCGTCCGGAACCGCGGTGGATAGTGGGAAATGTATTTTTTTTGTACGGGGGGGGGGGTGCGAGACAACAAACTGAACCGGGTAATTTATGGTTGACAGCAAACTAACTACACCCCGCTTACGCGTCTGATCGGACCTCCACCTCCACTCAATTCCACCAAAGGAGTGCTTAAAATTCGAAGAAATTGAACCAGCCCTTAAACTTGCAAGCTGTAGATTTTAACAGTAGGGGGAGAGCGCATTCAACAAATGGTCCACCCGTTGCCCTTTGTAGTTCAATATTTTTTCCGGGGTCCGAACTCCAAGTCCGGTATACTAGCAGGGACCCGACCACCGCGTTAAACACGCATTTATTTGTATTTATTGGGTCAGAAGAACCAGACTGCTGTTTGGGACACTCTGTGTGATTAGCCACGACGGCCGTTGACAGGTATGGTTAACCGCCTGTTTTTTTTTGTTTTTTTAACCCAACACACCCAAACCGACTCATTTGTTTCTTTATGACGTGTGGCCATTTATGTGGCGAACCTGGGGAAGGACACGAATCTTTTTTTAAAGGGGGGGGGGGGGTCTCTTGTCGTTTGAACTGGCGAAAAAAAAGACTAGTTTTTAGTTAGCTAGACTTAGCTCGCTAGCTACCCATGTTGCTAAGCTAACCGAAGTCAACATTGTGGAACGTCTGTAAAAAACTCAGGGCCTATAGTGTGGTAATTATTACTGAAGTAATTAACATGTAATGTCATTACATCGTATTTACATGAAGATATTGCGTTTTTATGGTGATAACTGGACGCGTTAATTAACGAAAACAGACATTTTATGCTGGAAACTTTCCCTTTAAGTTGCACACGTGAATGCTAAATGACTCCATATTGTGTATGTGGCAACATTAAGACCCCCCAAAAGCATTGAAAAATTCTCTTATAGTCTGTGTTACATTTATTGAACGTTGCGATTTAAACCAGGGAGTGGGTGTGTGAACTTCCTGTCAGGAGGTAAACTTTACAATCCAGCCACAAAATGTATAATTTACTGCCTTGTTAAAATGTGTGACTGCAACAAGAAAATAAAAATGCGCCTTGACGTCTTTATTCCACTCGAATGTGCAATTATTTCCAGTGTGTGCCTGACGTGTACTGTATCAATTCCCCAAATCCCCTGTCCAGGTCAACAATTCGAAAGTTGATCCACTCTTTTGGTAAAGTATAGCATTTCAAATTGCACAACATTCCAGACAAATGTCATGCAAACCTCAGTAAAGTCTGTATGAAACGGCATGGAAGCTGAGCGTCAAAAGAACACTAAGAATATGCATCGTTTTAAATAAACTGTTGTTTTTACTAATTTGTTTTCTTTCACTGATAGTTTTTTGCTCCAACTGGAAAATTACATTTTAGTGTAGTAGTAGTAGAAGTATGCACCCCCTCCAAAAAAATCACAAAAGTATTCGGAACAAATTAGACAGTGTGCCAATGCAGCATATATCATGAGAGTTCAGCAAATCACGTGAGGCTTTGGTATCATAGGAAGGCATCGATTTTGTTTTTCTTTGGTGATGACCACAGAACCAGCTGTAAGTACTGGACATCGGTGGGCGCGCGCTCTGTTGGTACTTAGTTTCCTCCTGGGGAAAAATGTGGTTGTCTGTGCTGCGCCACGTCAAAACTGTTGGTGCGTGACGAGGAGCCACTTTGGTTGGATATGGTTGAAGTAGGCAGTGTCAACATCCACACCGGCGCAAAACTCCCTATTATACTTCTGCTTGCGCTCGTTTCTGGAACTACCAACACCTGGTCAGAGCTGCCTCTACGCTCTGATCACAAAACTAGAGTTCCATAGCGGTACACGAGAATACTACATAGTTATCACCCTATGTGTACATGTTTTCAGCTGTAATCTTCAAATGTGTATTGATCTCCAGGCCGAGGTAGGTATCATTTAGCACCTCAAGGACCAGTTCATAACCTTCCTGTCTGTCTATTTCCAGGGATGTCTGAGGGTAGTCTTGACACAGAATCGGGCAAGACCTCAGCTGAGGACCCTCGCATGGAAGCCGAGGAGAGTCCACGTGTTGGTGACCCGTCACCACCACCACCACCGCCCCCCCCAAATGCAGACAGTAGCGATAGCTCATCAGGGAACAATGTGCTCTATGATATTAGTATAGACAGCGCTGAGGATAAGTCAGTCAGCAGCAACGAGGATGTTGTCCAGGGCGGGGATGAGGCCCTCAGTGTAGAAAATGGCGGACACCCTACTGTGGACACAGCAGAGGAATGTGAAGACAGTGGCACTCAGAGAAAGGTGACGTTGACATTCACTTGTGAGCAGTCGGGATCCTTTTTAGCGCTTCCTGTTTCTGGTTTATGGTGGTGGTTTCTCTTGTTCCCTCCGATTGCATAATCACTCTCCTTTTAGATTGGCTTTTGTGAAGTGATTTTGGTCTCGAAGAAGCTCTCTCTAGCTTTTCTCCGCTGCGTATTGCTTGGGGTGTTTGCATTAGAGCTGGTTTATGTGTTGCTGTTCTGTGGTTTGGCTGTGTGTCGTGACCGCAAACATTTATTTTATTGCTTTCCCTACTGTTTCGATGCTCCTGGTCCTTCGCTTTAAACTGGAATTTAAACTGATCTCATCTTGGGTTTTGATGTAAATGACAAAATGGAAGCCAGCTTCTTGCATCTTATTATTATTATTTTTTTTTAATAAACATTTGGCATGTCCTCCGCGACAGGTTTCTCCTATGGAAGACCAAATAAAAAGTCAAATCAAATCAAGTATGAGTAGAGCCTGAAACCTCAAATCTTCAATCCATATCTTATACTGTATATTAGCGTTGCTTGAGTGAATAATAAACCGCGGCTTGGCTGGCCGTGCACGCGACAGCCAGCTACAACTGCGCACCTGAGAGGATTACGGTGCGCAAGGTCGCCTTATCTCCTGCTGGCGGTTGGACGAGTTAAACTGTCGGTTCCTCTTCCTTTTCTGCCTCCCGCCAGCATGCTGCCGTCAAATGGCCCTTTCAGTATTTATGTGCCGGTCACGTGACGCTGTACTTAAAGTGTGGGCTGCAACAGTACAACTCTTTTCTCGCCATGCAGTCATGAACTTTGGTTTTGTTTTAGTGTGTGTGTGTGTGTGTGTGTGTGTGTGTGTGTGTGTATATATATATATATATACACACACACACACACACACACTTCAGGCTCTGACCCACATCTTGCTTCTTGGCTCTCAGGTAGCCCCTTTGCTGGTCATGGTCCATAGTACCGGTAATCAGTCATTGACAAGGTGAATCATCTGCATTTGCGGTTAAGAACAAAATAATGGTCTTAGGTGAAGCATATAGATGCCGAGGTCTTCGTCTAGATTTCACCTTCATTTTTTTCATTCATTCATTCATTCATTCATCTTCCTAACCGCTTGATCCTCACCGCAATCAACCGATGATGTTTTTTCTAGAGAATGGGACACTGACTACATCGACATTTTCACCGCAGGAACTCATTCATTCATTCATCTTCCGTACCGCTTGATCCTTACGAGGGTCGCGGGGGGTGCTGGAGCCTATCCCAGCTGTCTCCGGGCAGTAGGCGGGGGGCACCCTGAATCGGTTGCCAGCCAATCGCAGGGCACACAGAAATGAACAACCATTCACACTCACACTCACACTCACACCTAGGGACAATTTAGAGTGTTCAATCAGCCTGCCATGCATATTTTTGGAATGTGGGAGGAAACCGGAGCACCCGGAGAAAACCCACGCAGGCCCGGGGAGAACATGCAAACTCCACACAGGGAGGCCGGAGCTGGAATCGAACCCGGTACCTCTGCACTGTGAAGCCGACGTGCTAACCACTGGACTACCGGGCCGCCCCCTTCATTTTTTGTTCTTCACAATTCATAGACCTGACACTCGTCATGTCTGCTTGTCAAAACTCAAAGAAAAAAAAACATAATGTCACGTCTGGCGGAGAGCATCGGTTTGCCCATACTCAAGTGATTTAACCCCCCGGCTCGTGGTCAACATCCACAAGATGGCAACCCGCACCCGCCACACCAGCCTGGGGATGTTGTCACTAACTCGAAGGGGATTCTGTCCTCCCCATCGCAGGAGGACGCCATGGCTGAGGAGTCGCAGAGGAGCTCGGCCGCCGAGATCGCAGTCAGCAGCAACGGAGACCTGGACCAGAGCCCGCAGGATGTGTTTTGCAGGGTGAGGGCTCAAACCACAACCGCAGGTCATGTCGGCGAAACGGCAACCATGAAGACTACTGCTACTTCGACTGCTATTTACCAAACCTTGGAAATCACGTTGATGATGTCATTTGTTCATATTCCAATTTGATCAAGTGTTGCTATATATGTAATTTCTCAGAGGACAATGTGCGCAGACTTTATGGTCCCCTTGAGCCCATTTCTACTTCTTCAGCTAGCACTACCTCTTCACCACTTCTCTGACTGCTTCTCCTATTTTTGGGGGGAAACCTCTACTGCTTCTCCTCATACCATCGTCTTCTCCTGCAATTAACGGGTGACCCAAAAAGATGCGTATTCGATAAAAAAAAATCCATTTTTTAACAAATGTCTTTTCTGTTGCAGGACGTGAAAGGTGAACCTATGGATGATCGTTTTTTAGCTATAGTTGCCCCAAAAATGTCTTGGACAAATCAGCAGAAGATATTCTCCCTGGAGATCTATTTTGCAACAAAATCATACCAGAGTGTCCAGATTCGGTTTGGAAAACGTTTCCATTGTCGCAACTTTCCACCAAAATCAACGATTGTTAGTTGGGTTACGAAGTTCAGAGAGCATGGGACTGTAGTGAACTTATGTTCTAAAGCCAGAGGGGGGGACTTATTCAGGCAGGAAAAAGAGCCATCCCGAAAGAGGAAAAGTGATTGACAACTTTGTCAGACGAGTACAGGTTTGCTTGCAACGGAATGGTGGACATTTGGAACACATCTTGGGAAAGCCAAAAATTGACTAAAAATTGACAGAAATAGCTGAAACTCTGGTGAATGGTCTTCCATAAACTGAATAATGTGTGGTTGTAATTTGAAATAAATAGCTTTTTAATCAAACTCACAATTGAAATTTTCACGGGTACGCATCTTTTTGGGTCACCCTGTACTTGCGCTTCTGCTTCCAACACCCACATTGACTACGTTGTCTGGAGGTTGCGTCTTGTTAGACTCCGACCGCCAATTTTTTTTTTTTTCCGAACTTTTAGATTTTCCTAAATGACGAGCGGTGCACTGCATTCACACACACTTCTTACTTCAAAGTCAAATTTGAATCTTGTTCCACAGGACTCTTTCCCAGGCAAGGCGGCATTTGCAGACCTCCCAGAGTCTTGCGTCCCCTCCGGCAACTTTGCATCGACAACAGAAGGGATCATTGAATCGGGTCCGTACACAGGTAAATCATCTGGATGAGCGTTACTTATCGAGGAAATTGGCAAGGACCTGCGCAACAAACAGATTTTGTTTCGTGTCCTTCTACCAGCATGTATTTCGAAAGGCAGACATCATTTGAATTAAATGAGTCTCCTTTTGCTTTTCATCCTCCTGTTAGAAGTGCAAATGTGACTCTCTTTCTCTGTGGAGAGATCATCCATGTTGCCATGGCTATTTTCCGTGTGTTTGACACCAGTCCCACGCAGGCTTTTGTTTAGTGGCCATCATCGAAATTACCGTAGAAGGAACCAACGGGGGAAATCAGTAAATGACTTGGGCCAACAACTTACAAGCCGGTGGCAGCAGGTTTGAACTTTTGCCCCTGCAAAACATGAGCTTTGAAACTCACGATGTGTTAGGACAGGGGTGTCCAAACTTTTTGCCAAGGGGGCCAGATTTTATGTGGTAAAATGTCGGGGGGCCGACCTTGGCTGACATTCTTTACATTGAACAACAATATTGTTCAACAAATTTTAGTAAGCCAGTCTGTTTCACATTTCCATTTTTATTTTAATTTCAACAATCTTAAGAATTTATTTTGGTTCATTTGAAACAGGAATTTGAAATATGACATATCAGTCAATATAAACACGGAGTGATGTCTTGTTAACTCGTGAGTGATGCCCTCTAGCGTCTAAATGCTATTACTCATTTAGTGAATGCTATTACTCATTTAGCCACTAGAGGGAAGCAGTACTCTATGAAACATCACTCACCAGTCTACGAGACCTCAGTCAATGCAACACGTGTTCCATTGCGCCCAACCTGCGGGCCAGACGGCACTGATTTTATGACAGGGGCCGAGGGCCGGATGAAATTCGACCGCGGGCCGGATTTGGCCCGTGGGCCGGACTTTGGACATGCCTGTGTTAGGAGGTTAGCCAACAAAATCTGAACTAAACGTTTGTTGGACATTTAAACGCGAGTGTTGGAACGATACTCACATCTGGCGGTTTCACAACAGTTTGCTGAAATCCCTGTTAGGTAGCTTTTAAAAAAACGTTTTAGTCATAAAATGTTAGCTGAGAACAATATCATTTGCCTTCATCGTCTCCAAAACGAATGACTGAAAAGTTGGCAAAATTAGCAAGCAAACGTCAACAATTTGGGAAGCAAATGTCATCAAAATGGATGAAAAGTTTCCCACCAACGGCAGGCAAACGGCACCGAAAATCGGCGGCGCGACCAAGCAAAATGTTACTAAAGTTGGAAAGAGAACATCAACCCAGGCTAACACGGTTTGCGATTCAAAAGTTAGCAAGTTAGCGCCACACGGGGAACATTCTGAGGCTACGTTACAATTTTGTGAAAACTAACATGACCGACCTCATTCTGTTTTTTGTTGTTGCCTGCATATCAGTTTCAGGGCTCAGTAATGCTATCGCTCTTGATTGTGCTACGATTAACGATTTGACTAATGGTGCTACTCCTCAATCATCTTTGTTCACCAGCACCCTGTGCCTCCCTCACCACAGCATTTAGCCGAAACTAATTTTCAAGCGCTATATTCATATTTCTTATTAATCGCACAGATGGTACCAACACGCAGCCATCGAGTGGACCACTGGTCCTGTCGGACGACATGAAGAGTCCAACCATGGAGAAACTAGACCTTGTCAGAAAGTGGAGCATCAACACTTACAAAGTAAGTCGGTCAGTCTAGCTGGCTGGCTGGCTTGATCCCCCCCACCCCACCCACCCCCGCCCCATTTTTTTTTCTTGTCCCCTTAATCGAGCTATAATGGCACCTCCATCTTTAATGAGATGATTTATTTATATATATTTTAGGGTCAATGAGTTGATTTATCAAATTTACTATCATAATTCAAATCAATTGAGTAAAATCGAATAAATTGAGAGATGAGCTGTCCGCATTGTTTTTCAGTGGGTGTTTGAACAGGCCGCCGTCTTTTCCAGTGCACCCGTCAGATTCTGTCGGAGAAGCTCGGCCGTGGCTCCAAGACGGTAGACCTGGATCTGGAGGGCCAGATTGATGTGCTGCGCGACAACAAGCGCAAGTACCAGAACGTCATCAAGCTGGCGCAGACGCTGGCCGCACAGCTGGCGCAGATCATGCAGACGCAAAGGCAGCTCGGCGACGCCTTCGCCGACCTCAGCCTCAAAACACCCGAACTTCATGTGAGTGCCTTTTTCCGGACATCCGCTTGTGCTCAAAGACCACATTCATTTATGTATCTGTTTATTTAAAATGAGTGAATCGGTTTGGTGAGCCCTGAAGGAACAAGCTGAAAGGCGCAAAAAGCACCAAGATTTTAAAAATGGGTCTGCTTAGCTTTGCTTCTGTGAATTGGGAATTTCTCCGTTGCGAGACTCAGGTTTTCTTATCTTATCTTATCTTATCTAATTTGAGGTTTTTGAAACATGTATCTAAAAGTAGAAGTTTAATAATCAGTTCTCAGTCTTCAATGTTATTTTTTGATGGAATTATTATTAATGCGGATTTAAAATATAAATTGTTAAAATGTTAAATCATGTGGAGAAAAATTATATTCAATAACATCAAAGAATAACGTTATTTCAAATACAAAGATTGATTTCTTTTTTTTTTATTTTTCTTTTTTTTTTTAATGGGAACGTATGTGTCTTAATCCGTATAGGACATTTGCCACCACCTGCTTTTGCTTGGGTATCTTTCACCCTATTTCCTGACATGCTACAGTCCAACCGAGCAACGAAATCATAATTTGTTTGTGTATGTGCAATGTCTATTTGAAGCAATGTCTTGTTTTTGAAGACAAAGGGATAGAAACTTAACATGTCTTGTTTTTTTTTAAATCTGTTTTATCAATTATCATTCAGTTGGAAAAAAAATCCAAAGATTAATCGATTATTCAAGATCAATGGGTAATTGCTTGAAATTTTTACACCAAATCCATGTGATTGGTATCAGCAGCTCAAACCCCTGATTGGAATATTCTCAGTAATTATATATCATTGCTCATCACTGATTTTTATTTTATTTTATTTTATTTCCATTTCAGGAGGAGTTTGGTTACAACGCTGACACCCAAAAGCTATTGTCCAAAAATGGGGAAACGTTGCTGGGTGCCATCAACTTCTTCATCAGCAGCGTCAACACCCTTGTGGACAAAACCATCGAGGACACCATGATCAACATCAAGCAGTACGAGATTGCCAGGTAATCTGCTCAGCGCTACCAAAACCCAATCGGCAAAACAAAATATAAATCACAGCAATCATAAATAACCAAACAATATCGTATGCACTATTCAAACTACACCAGAGCTCCCTGGCGCTTTTCACACATGAGGTGCAGTTTTTTTTTATTTCCTGTTGCTGGCTATGAGAGAGACCGAAATCTCCATTGATCAGTATGAGTGCACTCACGTTATAAGTTACTCACGGTTGCTACATTTGAAATTAAACGAGCAACTGTGGTTTTCTAACAGCGCAAAGTTTGGCCGCTGGCGAGTAACACGCTTTCAAAGAGAACGGTTCAATTCTCCAGTCCCACGTCGTCATTTGTCTCCCAACATTTTCCACACAACAAAACGGGCGGTGCCACAAAAATGCCGTCCGTTAAGGTGCAAAACGAGATGCGCCTATTGGTCAAACCATGGCGGTCAAGCAGTGACCTTCTCCACAAAAAGCTTGGGCTTTAATCTAAAAATTAATTTTTTGATTAATTTTTAAAATTAATCTAAAAATCTAATTTTAGATTTTAAAGGTTTAAGTGATGGAAACTTTTCTTTGTGTGCAGTTCATGTTTGTGTTGGAACACATTTAGCGCACGACTGATAAGCTATGTTTAAGACAGTGGAACGTTGATATAATGAAACCCAGACTCAAGACGAAACATTCGAACGTGAAGCCTGCTGCGTTATTGCTACACTATGCTAACTCGGTTATACTCGATTCCATTTTGCGCCGTTTAACTTTGATTTCCAACGTACACTTGACAGGGTGGAGTACGACGCATACCGCACAGATCTGGAGGAGCTGAACTTGGGCCCGCGCGACGCCAACACCCTACCCAAGATAGAGCAGTCTCAGCAACTGTTCCAGGTGCACCGCGACAAGTACGAGAAGATGCGCAATGACGTCTCTGTCAAGCTCAAATTCCTGGAGGAGAACAAGGTTGGGGAAAAAGAGGCCTCTTTCTCTCTCAAAGTTTTTCCGGGCTCAAACAGAGGCGGAATTATCAATGTCGCATATCATATTGTACTAAACTACAGGAACACGGTTTGATAATATGTAAAGATTCCAACTGCACTTATTGTTTGTTATTGTTGTCATTTTAGGTGAAGGTGTTGCACAACCAGCTGATCCTCTTCCACAACGCCATTGCTGCCTACTACTCGGGCAACCAGCAGCAGCTAGAGCAAACGCTGAAGCAGTTCCACATCAAGTTGAAAGTGCCCGGCGGCGAGCGTCCGTCCTGGCTGGAGGAGCACTAAGGAAATGTCTAAACTAAAAGTGAAAACTACAGGGACCCCCCCCCCTCCCCCACCCTCTCCCCAAGCCATGCTCCTCTCTCCTGTCAGGAATGATGGCCTTTCAAAACAATCTTTTTAAGCAACAAAAAAGCTCGAGTCCATGAAGATGTTATTTTTCAATGCTACAATCTTTGGGGGAAAAATGCACTTTTGACATTTGACAAATCCATTGAACTGCAGTTAAACGCATTAAGGGAGCTGTAAAAAAATGCCTTTTTGTATAACGGCGATATGAATGTGATCCAACAGAATTGAGATAGCGTTTTTGTTTGTTTTTTTGGTCATTTTTGACTATGAGAGAAATATTAACATTCCATGCAATTCTCTCACAGCCGCGGAGGCCTCTTCCTATAGTGATTAAAACACATTTATGATTCTGAGCTTATGTAAAAAAACAAAAGATAAAGGTAGGCTAATTAGAGGACTCTTACTTCTAACCAGCACATTTTTTTCCCGATCCTTACATTTTGTCATGAAAGAAAACTACACAGTAACATTATTTTTCCAGTTAACATATGACACTTTTCAAACAAGGCTATAAGTTAGCATAGCATAGTAGTTTTTTTTTCACATTTCAACAAACAAGCCCACCTAAAACCAACTCACAAATCCTCAAGTTTTCGACGCTAGATGCTTTATTTGCAATTGTTATGCTTTGCCCTGCTATGCTGACGCGATTAACCTAACCCCAACTAACTAAACGCAACGTTAGTTTTCTGTAAACCAGTTAAATCCTTCAGAGATGACACGTTTGACACCGCTCAAACAATGCTATCTTTTAGCACAGTTTAGCATGACAATCATATCAGAAAATGTAAATTGCAGATTAAAAGAAACAAGCACTGCCAAAACTAGATCTCACAAATCAATTTATTTTTCTTTACGCAAAGCTAGCTCACCTTTACATTAAATATCAGTTTTATGCTAATGCAGCTATGTTCTCATCGTAACAGACCAAAACATAACTCTAATCCTCAAATTTTAGGGACCATAAAATTGAAACCGGACTGTTTATTTTTATTTTTTTAATGAAACTCTAGAAAACAATCGCTTACCCTTGCGCAGCTAAGCATTGAAACACAAGGGATGAAATATTAAGGCTTCTAAAGCTCACCAACCAACATAATTTCCTACTCATTTGTTTGATATGTTTAATCTTAGAAATCCTCTGTGTTCTATTGACAAACTATGCTATGCTATGCTAATGTGGCAGTACTCTTGCATCATAATATACTGTATATGTTGGATTACTGTATTCAAGACACATGTCAATTACATTCACAACTATGAGCATTTCCAACAAACTCCAAATTTCCAAATTCCTCATAGCTTGTCTATAATATTTATAATAATCTAAACTTTTGGCATCTTCTTTTTCAAGAGAAAATGAAGGACTTGCTAAATGTTTTGATAAAATGTGCCTTAACTTTGCTTTCCTTATGCGCTGCATGCTAATTGTTAAAAAACCAAAAAACAACTGCACCCCAAAATACAAACTCCTTCCGAAACGTCACCACATAGATTTTTTTTAAACACCACATGAAACATATGTTTAGGAATCACAGAAAGGTTACGTCTGATAGATTATACAAAAAACAAAATAAAATACATTATCTTAAAAATTGTTTATTGTAAATTTTGAAAGACCAGCATATCTTCGCTTTAAGCTGCTAATACTTTTCTTGATTTACCAGTTTAAAAAAAATATATGTACCTGTATATTTTTAAAAAGCAAATGCGTCAAACACTCATATTTATAACTACCAGTCTCTCGTTTGCTCAATTTTCTACCGCTGACTTTTTATAGTTTGCTAGTGTGACTCTGGTTTGACACTCCAACTATGATATCTGAAAAAGGGTTTATATCTTTGCAATTTTGCCTAGTTTATGCCCTCTAGTCCTGGATGAGTACATTTTCCCTGAAGACTTCCATTGATTGATATGCTAAGTGCTAGCATGTGAACGCGTATCTTTGTATGGGGGGGAAAAAAACTTGGAAAAAAGTGTTGGGTTTAAAATGATTTTGAATGTCATGTGCACAGTATAAAAAAAGTTGAGAAAATAATCATCTTTCTTTTCATGATTTTTATTGTTTTCAAGCAGTCATTGAAATGTTTATTATGTTTTGTGTCAGAAAACAGTTGGCTGCCAACACTTTTCACTCTGTTTGGGGTTTATTTTCCATGGGACAGCAGTAGCTTATCTGTAAGATTTTGAAGCAACGCTACTGTGCTGCTTTTGGGACTAAATACCAATATTGGTACAGTGGTAATATAAAGGTAGTTTGAGCTAGCTAGACTTTGCTTTCTATTTATGATACATCATAGGACCGATCATGATTGGGAAAGATATTTACTGCCAGCTAACTTTTGCCGTCCATTTTTCCATCTTGATGCCACCTACTATCCACCCAAAGGCTGTGAGGAATGTGTCTATATAGTGATATACTTTTATATATTACCTCTCGTGGTGGCTACGAAACCTTTTATGTTCACCAACCCTTTTGGAACTGATGAATGTGAAGGGCTACCAGTTTGTGCTGTATGTATGTAACAATTAGCCATTAATGGTATTTATTTTTGGTCTTTATATTTACAAATCAGATTTCTATATTCAACATTTCTGTAAAAATAGGTCAGCATTCACATTTTCAAATGACCCCGCCTTATTCCTGGAAAATAGCAATTCTCCCATTTGTTGGAAGTTTTATTATAAGTGGTATCGTTTTATCGAGCTAACATTTTCTTTGCGATAACTGTCATTTTTGTTTTCCCGCCCATTCTCGACACGCCACCACGCGAGCCGTGTCCTCGTGAACGCGCCCCCTCCACCTGACGTAGTGTTCGCGCACGAGCACGCACTCAGTAGGTCCACAAGCTGCGGCGGGCTGGCTGAGCTTCGTGGAACGGTCCCTCTCCCCCGCACACTCAGTCTCTGCGGGGGCAGACAGTTTGTCTCCACCTCCCTTCGCAAGTCTCCTCGGCCACCAGCCGCGAGTCCAACGACGTCGGCGCGTTTTTTTCTTAAACGTCTCCCGACCGAACCGAACCGTCCTTACCCGGTAAGTGAGGCCTCGTTTCATCGGTGGTTGTCTTTGATGGTGCGGTTGTGGGAACCGAATGTAGACGGGTTACTACCAGGGTCTTGTGGTGTTCGCAAGCCGGTTCAAAGTGTGCCTTTTGGGGCCAAACGTGTGCGTCAGTCACCGCTGCCTGTGTGGACCAGCGGAGTCAACTCACTAAGGTCACCGTGAGGTGGTTCTGCAATGCAGTGGAGGTCCAGAATGACATCATTAATATAGTTTAATGTACTTTGCGGTTCCGAATCTGTTGCACCCATTTACATTTAATAAGACACAAAGTCATCTGGATTACTCCAATAATATAATAAAGTACCGGTAAGTTACTGTTAACTATTGGAGATTTGGCCCATTTGTTGTGGTTGTGTCCCTGGAGTTTTTTCAACAAAATGCAGATTCACAAGTTTGTTGAAACTTTTTTTGAGGGGTACAAATTTGTAGCTTTTTGTACTTTTATGTGTGGAGCATCACAAATTGTAAATGATGCGGTTGTTTTTTTTTTTTTTTGCTAATAATGAATGCATGGCACTTCAATAGCAGCTGTATTACTCTAACATGATACAAAAATATTGCATAGCAATGTCTGCAATTTTGTATCATGTAAATGATATGCCATAATTGTCAACATAAACACAAAGGCCAACTCACTGATATCAACCCCCTCCCAATTATAATTTTCAACAGTTTTTTATTTATTTATGTGGAACAACTTATTATTGTTAGTTATATTGACTAGTTGTAATTAACATGGCTGTACTTATTTTTTTGTTTTTACGAAAATTATCCCGACAAAATTATTTACTCGCAATAGTATGGACTGGAAAAAAAATATTCGCCCTATTTGGGCTCAGATATTAACTTCCTGGTTCATGTAATTAATTTGTTTAACAAAAAAAAAACATTATTTAATTTTGTATTTTTTCGCAATTAGCTAACTTGTGGTCTGAGAGCTCGACACGACCTTTTAAAAGCTTTTACAACTGCGTCAGTTTGCGAGGCAGCCTTTACTTGGCTTTTGTACACTATGTTGCCCGCTGAGATGAGTTAGAGGCCAATCCATTCAAGTGTGCCGAACAATACTCCAGTGGAAGAAGGGGGGGGGGAAAAAAACCTCCCCAGGTCGGGTCACTTGGGTGGGGGTGGGAAGGGTGGAGGTTGGGTGGTTGCTGTGGAGGCTGAGACTTGCATGGAAAACTTCTGACGTCATCTTACCGAGGAAGGTTTGAGGATGGTGGGGGCGGGACCTTGATTTATTTGTGTGAGACCGGGGCAGCCGCCTGAATGGTCGCTGCCAACGCAGGGTACGCTCGAGTGTTCTTTATCGCCTGGAAATTAGTTTTACCAATGTGATTCTGTTGGGATTAACGGTTTAAAATCAAACAGCCCACCTGTCCCCACGCTTTGCCGGCCAAAAGCTGGCGATGAGAATTTTTTTTGCCAAGTTGCTCAGGGGAAAGCTAAAAAAAAGTGGGTCGAACTTGAAGACTTCCGCCAAGGCTTAAGCGTGAATCAGTATCTTCGATCGATTTTAAAATGATTCTTTATAGTTTTCAGGCAGATATTTTTTAATTGACAAAATTTTGAGGCAATCTAAAAAAAAAAAAATCCTACCCAAATAACAGTTTGATTGTTTTTTTTTTTTAATTTAGCCTTGAAATCAGTCCCACCAATTTTTACAGGGAGGCTCTGGCCAAAAACTTGGGTCCCACCTAAAACCCAGCGACAATAAAATATTTAAAAGTCGCTGAGTGAAAGCTAAAAACAAACATTCCAAAATGGGTTAAACAAGAAGACCTCCCTCAAAGCCAAAAACAAATAACTCAACTTTGTGACCTTACATAAGACAGGCGTGCTTCTTTCCAAATCATGTCCAATCAACAGATTTAGCACAGAATCTCACTGTGACGCTACGTTTTTGTCGAGGTGATTTATCTTTCCTATGATCAAGTGAGTGTCTCGGTGCCCTGAGGGGGTTGGAGCGGCTGGCACACAAACATGTTTGCATTCCCTCCGCCCCCTTTGCTTGATCACGTCTCCATAACGACGCCAGCGCCTGCTCCACCTTTAAATAATGGCACCTGCGGAAGTGTCCGTTTAAAGCTGGGCTCAAACAAACTAGCCTGAGATCTCAGTGACACATTTGCCTTTTTAGTGTGGTTAGCTAGCGGATCAAATCGCTCAGGTAACACACGGGGAGTCGGCCGCGTCGCTGCAGGCCAGAAACATCAGCTGTAACTTGTCTGCAACAAAAGAACAAAACGGCACAAGAGTCGCTCTTTGGTTTTGATCCGCCGTCGTGATGATTTTTGTCCAGTTTCTTAACGGGAGATTTTGAGAGTGTGAATCATTTGCGGTCAGCGTTGGACAAGTTGCCTCAGAAATGTAATTTGTTATGTATTGCTAGTCACGAGTTTTGTTCGAGTCAGCCTTTGGACTTAAAAATAAATAAATAGATAAAAACAAGTCAAACCTATGAGAGAAGCTTGGAAGCAGGGGCGGAGCCAACGATGGCTGTAAAGACAAGAAATAACCATTTTCAGAACACAAATTTGTATTTTTTTTATTGGGTCGGCTTCCTTTCAATTACTTGTTGAATAAAAAAATTCATTCATTCATCTTCCGAACCGCTTGATCCTCACTAGGGTCGCGGGGGGTGCTGGAGCCTATCCCAGCTGTCTCCGGGCAGTAGGCGGGGGACACCCTGAATCGGTTGCCAGCCAATCGCAGGGCACACAGAGACCAACAACCATCCACGCTCACACTCACACCTAGGGACAATTTAGAGTGTTCAATCAGCCTGCCATGCATATCTTTAGAATGTGGGAGGAAACCGGAGCACCCGGAGAAAACCCACGCAGGCCCGGGGAGAACATGCAAACTCCACACAGGGAGGCCGAAGCTGGGATCGAACCCGGTACCTCTGCACTGTGAAGCCGACGTGCTAACCACTGGTCTACCGGGCCGCCTTAAAAAATTCAAAATATTGATTTTATTTTGTTTTTGTTTTTTTGTTGCTTTAATGGGGTGATAGAAGGAACCGCCTTCTTCTATTTTTAGTCACATTGATGAATTGTGGGCCAGCGGAGCATCCGATTAGACACCAAACTAAGGTGAATTCAATGGTGGGGATAAGGCGTTCAGAAAACGGACGGATGGGTGAAAACACGACTAACCGTCGTCTTCAAGATTGATTCAGTGCGCAATGAATGCAACACCAAGACCAGTTGAAATTGTCTGAAAGCTTAACCTCGGCTTGAACCCCTCACCCACGACCCTAACTCTTCTTTTAAACGTGAATCCTAGTTTGAAACCCTAACTTGAATAAATTACGCCCGTCTGCTTCTTAACTCTCACATACTGTAATCTCTTAATCCAGGATTCCTGCATTAATACTGCTCTTTGTTTTCCGTGGTTCTTATAAGTCTTACATAAGCGTCCGTGTGGCCAATCAAGTGTCCAGTCAGTATCTCGGCATCCATCGTCACATCCACCTTGGTGGTCAGCGGGATGAAAAACAAAACGTTCCGACAGCTCTCCGCTAACAAGTGTTCCCACGGCGACCGAGACGGGAGAGGATTGTGCCGTTACGTCCCATTGCAAGGCGCCCCTTTGCCCCCGCAGTGTCGCTGAAAGACCTCCAGCCGGCGGGGGGGTGGGGGGGGGCCCCCACTCAGGAAATTGGAAGTTAGTGACTGAGGGGAATTATGAAAGGCACATTGACCCTCCTATGTAACACAAAACAGGACTAAGTCGCCTTTGGTTTTGGGACTTTGTAGTTGTAGGGAAAAGAGCCAGTCGCCGTTGATTGTTCAAAATTGTATTTTGTTTATTTGTTTGTTTATTGAACATAAAAAATATACAGTAATAATTTGACAGAAAATAAGGTAGATAAAAAAGTAAAAAGAAAGAAATCAGTCTTCATTCAACACAGTAATTATGTTCAAGGGAGTAGGATGAAGTAAAAAAAACTTATCTAGTCCTACCCCGTTATGTGTATCTACTAAATCATTTTTATATCAATCAGAAAAGAAAAAGTAAGAAGAAGTCTCCATTAAGGCTCATACTTTACCCTTAACCGTGATATTTTCACAACTTTTGGTTTGTATCGGGATTATATACATCCTCACCCTGGCACTCTTGTGTCAATTTTCTCTTGTATTCATAATGGATATTTCAATACCTTTCTCTATTTATCAACTTAGTTCTGATTTATCATTATATTTAATGTTTAGAATTTATCATTTTAACTCTGATTGATGTAGGTTGTTTGTACTATTTTTTTGAATTTGTTTTTGAAATCAGCAAGCGATTTACTCATTTTTAGGTCCGTTTTGAGATTATTCCACATATTAACACCTTTGCTAGATACACTTCTTTGCTTGAAAATGAGCCGCAAAACTATGAATTCAGTGTGAATTTATATTTGACGATGACAAAGTTGTGTTAATTGTTGAAACTAGTGTTTGGTTGTTTTTTCCAACTAAGAAATGGCTGCCTCAAACCAAAATGGCCGACTTCCTGTTCATTTTGTGGAATGGGCCCCATGAGATTTTTTCATGCCTCCCTTTATAAAAGACGTCCGCCCAATTTTGTGTACGGTGGTGAAACTAGAATCAGTTACGGGGAGGTTCGGACTGGGGCCAAAGAGCCGTGCCGTCATCTGTCAATGTCACGTGACATAACATCGGGCGTGGCATTGAGCAGGTGGAGCCTCGCCACCAAACCTCACACGACCCGTGCATTGTTTTCATGCAAGAACTCTGGAAACTTCCCTGGGCTTCCTTGCCTTGTCGGCGGGGCGAGTGTCATGTTCCTGACAGCTAACTTTTCGCCGCTGTCAATCATGGATGCTACACGCCATTGATACAAATGCTAATGCTGGTATTGCTCCCTGTGAGGAGCTAGCTTTGTGCCCATGCTGAGAGACGAGCGTTGACAATCATTTCGCATTCAGCTACAGCGTTCCATTTGAAGGAAAACACAAGAGCATTACTTTTTGGACTTCATTAGCCACAAGCTAACGTTAGCCTCTGACTCAGCGAGGTCGGATTTTGTTCTGGTGAATTAGAAATGAGCTTGATCAATTAATCATAGCTAACGAGACATGATGTTGACGCTCGTGGTGACAATCATGTTTGACACGAACAACTTCATGTTTACCTTGCGGAGGGAAAAAAAATATATTGAAACGCTCCATTTGAGTCTGTCCGTCCACGGCGCATTGTTAGCATTGTTCGTTTACCTTGAAAATGGCAACAGATGTATCATATGACCAGACTGATGGGAGTGTCAGGTGTGTTGTGACACTCGAGTGCTTCCCAGCTCTTTTTTTCTTCACGCTGCCATGAACGCATCATCGTTTTTAACCAAGGATTGTCTTTCACATTCAGATTCAGAAAACTTTATTTTTCCCCGTGGGGCAATTTGACGTTGTTTTGATAGTTTGTATTCAAGCCTGAGGCCCTAATTTGAAACCCTAGGCCAGGCTGAATCCTTAAGCGTGACTTAAAGTCCAACTTTGAAACATTAGTCTAGGGTTCAAACTCTAATTTGAAACACTAACCCAGGCTAGCATTGATAGCCTTGACTGTAAAGGTCTATCCAACATGCTAACCCAATCTACAACAATCTAAAACCCCACTTTAAATTCCTAACCCTCACATAAAAGCCTACTTTTGAAACCTTAACCATGTCTTGAAACCCAATCTTGAATCCTCACTTCAAACCTCGGCTTAAAACCGTAACCCTGGTTTGAAACTCTAAATCAAAAAGCTGAACCCGAGCTTGGAGCTCTACTTTGGAAACCTTAACCCTGATTCGAAACCCCAATTTCAAACCTAACCCAGGTTTTCAACCTACTTAGAAACAGTAACCCTGGACTAAAATCCAACATAAAAACCCTACCCCTGTCTTGAAACACTAATTCAAAAGCCCATCTCCTGTTTGAAACTCTAACCCTGCCTCGACATGACTGACCATGAACCGTAATGTCAAATTAGTGTTACAGCGCCTCATACTGTACCGCATGCAAGCATGTGTAAGAACGCCAGACTTCAAAGCTCTTCAGAAACCGTAAAAAAAAGATCTGAATATGTCCCTGGTTTTGAACTCCTTTGAACGTCTTTGATCCGCGCGCCTCCTTCCTCAGATTCTTGCTGATTGTCGGAGACAACATGAACTTCCACCTCCTAATCCATTTTACTCCTTCCTTGTTTTTGTCACCCCAGCATACTGAAAATGGACTTTTATTCAGCTGATAAATTGCTTATTGGAACGTTATTCTGTCAAATTTTTTACGATACATAATTTCACTTCAATTAAAAATATATTCCTCAATTTTTACATTTTTTTTTAAACCCACGTTGTGCAGCGCATCCCGATGGCCACCGCCCTCCCCTTCCTGCTGGTGGTCCCCCTTTGACTGATGGAGCCAAACAGAACGAAAAGACGCGGTCCCGTCCCGCCGAGGGACTGAAAAGTCTTCATTGTGAAACTAGTTAGCATTAGCGCTCATATGCTAACAAGCGCTCCCAGCCATGCTGGCCAGTGAGCCCCAAAGCAGCGGACCGGCCGCCTCGGGCGCGTCCTCCCCGTCCGTCGCGCCGCCTCCGCCCCCTTTGCCGCCCCCTCCCCCGCCTCCTCCGTCCCTCACGGTGGCCCACCCCGGCAGAAAGAAGCGTCGGGTGCGCAGCTTCTTCTGGAAGCCCATCCCCGAGGAGAAAGTCCGTGAGAGACCCAACATCTGGACGCTGTCGGGGCGGCGGCAGCAGTACCAGATCGATGTGCGCTCCGTGGAGGAACTGTTCGGCCAGCAGGAGGAGGCGGGGACGGGCGGCCGGGGACCGCCGTCCGCTTCTGGGACGGCTGCCGGGGTCTCCCGATCCCGATCGTTCAAGGAGAGCAGCAAGGAAGAGGTGAGTTTTGACATCTTGATCGAACAATCACAGCTCTGTGCTTCATAATTGACTTGATGACTGAGAAATGGGGGCTAAAATCAAATAAAGCATTAATAATCCTCAAATTCAAGAATTTGTGAATCCACTAAGCCCCCTCCATCGTGGGTTCTTAGTTGCACTCTTTCTCTCTTATTATTATTCATTCATTCATTCATCTTCCGAGCCGCTTGATCCTCACTAGGGTCGCGGGGGGGGTGCTGGAGCCTATCCCAGCTGTCTCCGGGCAGTAGGCGGGGGACACCCTGAATCGGTTGCCAGCCAATCGCAGGGCACACAGAGACGAACAACCATCCGCGCTCACACTCACACCTAGGGACAATTCAGAGTGTTCAATCAGCCTGCCATGCATATTTTTGGAATGTGGGAGGAAACCGGAGTACCCGGAGAAAACCCACGCAGGCCCGGGGAGAACATGCAAACTCCACACAGGGAGGCCGGAGCTGGATTCGAACCCGGTACCTCTGCACTGTGAAGCCGACGTGCTAACCACTGGGCTACCGGGCCGCCCACTTATTATTATTTTGTCCAATAATAACTCGGTTTTTGATTTAGGATGTAATTCCACTTTTGGCCTCTAGATGAGGGCACACTTCTTGTGTTCTTGTGAAGCTCAAGGTGAGCTCTGCTGAAGAGATGAGAAAAGACATTATGGAATTTCTCATTCCTCTCCCATCCTCCGTTTTACGCCTCCATCCTTGGATATGATGTATATCGTCAGATGATAAGTTTGTATATTTGGAGGAAAAAAAAAAACAGGATTTCCCTACTGTAGATACATAGAGGGATCGGTTGGTGCTTGCTGCTTACTTACTTACTTGCTTCGGTTGGTAGCACTAACACGACAATATTTTGGTCTAATCCGTTGTCCTTGCTCACGCTCAATCTATTAAATGTTTTTAAAACGTGTATTATTTCAAAGTGTGTTTAGAGAACTTCAACAATGTGCTGCGGTTCTTATTACGATTCACGCATGGACCACCCAATGATAGGATGGCATTTCTGCGTGTGTGTGCAAGAGAAGCGGGGACGCTTCCAAAAGTGTCAACAAGCACCACGCTGCCGCTATTTGCACTACGACTTAATTTGCCTCGAGGGGCTGGTTAGGTAACGGTGCCAAGTTACTTGGAGTTTTTTTTTTCCTTTCGTAATGCAGACGCGTTGCATCATGACTCGCACTGTGAAAATACGTCCTGTAACCCGACCTGTCATTTGATCCTGCAGGTAAAAGGTTGGTGGTCAAAGATTGTAGGTTAGTTGTTAGTCATCGTTTAGAAAATGTACAACCTGCGCCGTTTGCAGGTGTATGTTAAAAAATCACCGACTGCCTAAACCAGGGACGCCCAACCGTTTTTGGACCCAATTTAAAAATTTTAAGCAGTCAATTTATCGGGATCACACGGGATCATACATTCAAATGCGCATACATGCACGCACGAACACACACACACGCGCTTCCTGCTTGGTCTTTGACATGTCGCCCTCTTATGTCTGCTTGCAGGTCAGCATCCTGGACTCCAAGAGGGGAATGAACATTGGCATTTTCCTCAAGCAGTTCAAAAAGTAAGTCCCTGCTCCTGTTGTTTTTCGAGTTTAAACAAGCGTAAAACTGTTTTAAAGCCCTCATACTTTTTTTTTCTTTTCCTTAGGCGGATTAGGGTCTGAATATGTGTTTGTTAATGAGCTTTGTCACATTTCTGTTGTTTGTCCTTGATTAGATTAGAAAATCAGATTACGTAAGAGTAAAATGTCTCACGCATAACATGGAGAAGCGACAGCAGCTCGGTGGAATGGAATGTTAATCCAGCGTGGATGCACGCATCATTGGCAGAGAAATTTGGAGCGCGTCATTTCGAGTGACACGTTTATCACTGTTTGCGTCACTCAAGATAAAAAAAAAAAAACGGTTCTTATCACTGTATTTTTTTCTCTTTTTTTGTAAAACAGATACAACGTAAATTTTGTAAGATTAGAACATTTTCTATGGTGCAGCAATGAGTGCCCGATACCCGGCCTCGGTACTCACCCATCGCGAGTTATTTGTATTCTGATGGATATTTATTGAAAATTGTAGTTGGACGGAACAAGGTTTGATAGCAGCGACACCAAGACGAAAAAAACACTAGAGAAGTTGAAATCCAAGTTGGACTCCTAGCAAGAAGCAAAAAAACGCCCAAAACAAAACGTATGACTACGACAGCAGTGAATTGCAATCAAGTTTTATATTATTTATATATAATATACACAGGGCGGCCCGGTAGTCCAGTGGTTAGCACGTCGGCTTCACAGTGCAGAGGTACCGGGTTCGATTCCAGCTCCGGCCTCCCTGTGTGGAGTTTGCATGTTCTCCCCGGGCCTGCGTGGGTTTTCTCCGGGTGCTCCGGTTTCCTCCCACATTCCAAAAACATGCGTGGCAGGCTGTTTGAACACTCTAAATTGTCCGTAGTTGTGAGTGTGAGTGCGAATGGTTGTTTGTTTCTGTGTGCCCTGCGATTGGCTGGCAACCGATTCAGGGTGTCCCCCGCCTACTGCCCGAAGACGGTTGGGATAGGCTCCAGCACCCCCCGCGACCCACGTGAGGATCAAGCGGCTCGGAAGATGAATGAATGAATAATATACACATATTGTCCATTTTTTCATAAGCTTACAGCATTTTTTTTTTTGGGTCAAAAGAAATAGGACTTTGTTGTCAAGATAATATGCACCTTAATGAACCAAAGTGAATCCCTCAATGATGTCTGCAGAGCTTCCTGTGTGTTGTTAAACGTTCTTTACAACCCGGCCTACTGTAAACAAAACGCCTTTTGTGAACTTATTCCATACGGCACACCTGTGCACCACCTTCCTCCCTTTTAGGTCCAACCGCTGCATTGTGGAGGACATAAGGCGAGGACACGGCGGGACGTACGGAGCCCAGCCCCTCAAAGACCTGCTCAAGCTGCTGCCCGACGCGGACGAGGTCCTTGTCGGAGCATGTCGTCGCGTCAGGCTGACGGCAACAAAACAAACAAAAAAACTTCCCCTTTCCACTTCCGTAGATGAAGAAGCTGCAGGCGTTCCGAGGCAATCCGGACAAGCTGACGCTGGTGGACTCTTTTATGTTCATGCTCATTCAGGTGCCGAGGTGAGTCGGTTTTTTTTTTAATTTTTAATCAGGGTGGACTACTGCAATTTGTTCAAGCTTTTCTCTCAGGAGTCATAAAAGTTCTTATTGTCTCCCACCAATAAACTGGAGTTGAATCACATTCAGATTTCATCAGTGTATCACAGTGTATCACTATCACGATGAATCGATATTCATTGATCGCAGTGTATCAACCAGTGTTGTGTCCAAGGACCGGCAACCCGAGGCCAAGGCCAAGGCCAAGGACTTGGAAAATTTTCCGGGGCAAGGCCAAGGCCAAGGCCAAGGACTGCCGACATGATTGACTCCAGCTGTAATGCAAATTACTTGGTTCAAACATTCTAGTGCGACCGCACAAACGTGACGAAAATAACTAAATAAAAGACACCACTGTTACAGAAAGACTACACGCTATTTAAATTGCCGATCGCGAACGCAACAAACCGTGATTGAAACTAACTGTGATGCCGCTCTTTATACGTTGCGCTAATAGTTCCCTGTCAGTGGCAGACCCGCCCCTCTTAAAGCGCCAGAGTTAATCCATCAGTATGGGTTTCCTTCTTGATTTTTTTGTGGTCCTTATACAAGGGATCCGAGGCTGTAATCCTTCATTGAGTCTGAGGACCGGCAATCCGAGGCCAAGGCCAAGGACCAAGGACCGCCCTTCGGTCCTGGAGCCGGTCCTCGAGGCCAAGGACCGGCTCGAGGAACACATCTCTGGGATCAACAAAGCAAGATATCGTTATCACAACATATCAGCTGTCGAACTCTATCAATATCAATCGTTACCGCAGTGTATCATGAAAGCTGTGATTTTATTGTCGGGAGGTATCACGATACAGTTTCCCGAGTTATTCTCCAAACGTCAACCCGTGATTGTGATATCGGCATGACGACGGCATTTGAACCAAATGAAGTGTACAAAAGACCATTTTTTGTTTCGTGTCAGGTTGGAGGTGCGCATCGAGGCCATGGTGCTCGGTGAAGAGTTTGCTCCTTCCTGCGTGCTCATGAGTCACGACATTGATGTGGTACGAGTTGCCATTAGAGGTAACCATGATGCACACGGCAGTGTCTGCGTGTGTTTGTGTGTGTGTGTGCGTGGGCATGCGTGTGTGTGTGTGTATGTATGTTGTGTCTGCTTTCAAGGATGCTTCAACCTGATATTTGATGACCCTGCTGTATTTTGATCAGTGCACCATTTCTGCATTTTTCATGAACGAATGAATGATGAGATGTAGCAGCAGAATACTTGGTAAAAACAATACTTGGAGATGAAACATTGCGAAAACGAAACATAATTCAACTTTGTGAGAGCTCAACGGGAATCAAACCCTGTTCTCTTGCGTGGGAAGCGAGAATTCGATCACTGAACAACCAATGTTCAATCGACATTTCATCGATCTTTTTTCCAGTAGTCCCAAGACATCAACCAAGGCAAAGATGAGCAGGAAGAACACACTGGGCGAAGTGAGTTGATGATATATAATAATCAGACACCATGAGACTCTGGTGTGTCCATCTTGTTAACAAAGAGTTGCATTGGCCGGGAATCGAACCCAGGCCTCTCGCATGGCAAGCAAGAATTCTACCACTGAACAACCAATGCTTGATTGACACCCTCTAAATAACTCTTACAGTTGTCCAAAGACATCAACAAACGAACTTGTGTAATGAATGACTTGGGGTGAACTCATCACTGAGACAAAACTTGATGAACAAGAGTTGCATTGGCCGGGAATCAAACCCGGGCCTCTCGCATGGCAAGCGAGAATTCTACCACTGAACAACCAATGCTTGATAGAAACTTTATCTATAGATCATTTTTTCAGTACCTGTAGTCCCAAGACATCAACTGATTACAGAAACACGAGCAGGAAGAATACAATCAGACACCATGAGACTCTGGTGTGTCCATCTTGGAAAACAAGAGCTGCATTGGCCGGGAATCGAACCCGGACCTCTCGCATGGAAAGCGAGAATTCTACCACTGAACAACCAATGCTTGGCAGACACTTTATCGATCATTTTTCCAGTACCGGTAGCCCCAAGACATCAACCCAGTTAAGAAACACGAGCAGGAAGAATACAATCAGACACCATGAGACTCTGGTGTGTCCATCTTGGAAAACAAGAGTTGCATTGGCCGGGAATCGAACCCGGGCCTCTCGCATGGCAAGCGAGAATTCTACCACTGAACAACCAATGCTTGATAGAAATTTTAACGATCATTTTTTCAGTACCTGTAGTTCCAAGACATCAACTGATTACAGAAACACGAGCAGGAAGAATACAATCAGACACCATGAGACTCTGGTGTGTCCATCTTGGAAAACAAGAGTTGCATTGGCCGGGAATTGAACCCGGGCCTCTCGCATGGCAAGCGAGAATTCTACCACTGAACAACCAATGCTTGATAGAAACTTTATCTATAGATCATTTTTTCAGTACCTGTAGTCCCAAGACATCAACTGATTACAGAAACACGAGCAGGAAGAATACAATCAGACACCATGAGACTCTGGTGTGTCCATCTTGGAAAACAAGAGCTGCATTGGCCGGGAATCGAACCCGGACCTCTCGCATGGAAAGCGAGAATTCTACCACTGAACAACCAATGCTTGGCAGACACTTTATCGATCATTTTTCCAGTACCGGTAGCCCCAAGACATCAACCCAGTTAAGAAACACGAGCAGGAAGAATACAATCAGACACCATGAGACTCTGGTGTGTCCATCTTGGAAAACAAGAGTTGCATTGGCCGGGAATTGAACCCGGGCCTCTCACATGGCAAGCGAGAATTCTACCACTGAACAACCAATGCTTGGTAGAAACCTTATCTATCGATCATTTTTCCAATACCGGTAGCCCCAAGACATCAAATCAGTCAAGAAACACGAGCAGGAAGAATACAATCAGACACCATGAGACTCTGGTGTGTCCATCTTGGAAAACAAGAGTTGCATTGGCCGGGAATTGAACCCGGGCCTCTCGCATGGCAAGCGAGAATTCTACCACTGAACAACCAATGCTTGACAAACATGTTATTGATCATTTTTCCAGTACCGGTAGCCCCAAGACATCAACTCAGTCAAGAAACACGAGCAGGAAGAATACAATCAGACACCATGAGACTCTGGTGTGTCCATCTTGGAAAACAAGAGTTGCATTGACCAGGAATCGAACCCGGGCCTCTCGCATGGCAAGCGAGAATTCTACCACTGAACAACCAATGCTTGACAGACACTATATCGATCATTTTTCCAGTACCGGTAGCCCAAAGACATCAACCCATTTAAGAAAAACGAGCAGGAAGAATACAATCAGACACCATGAGACTCTGGTGTGTCCATCTTGGAAAACAAGAGTTGCATTGGCCGGGAATCGAACCCGGGCATCTCGCTTGGGAAGCGAGAATTCTACCACTGAACAACCAATGCTTGATTTCAACTTTATCTAGCGATCATTTTTTCAGTAGCTGTAGTCCCAAGACATCAACTGATTACAGAAACACGAGCAGGAAGAATACAATCAGACACCATGAGACTCTGGTGTGTCCATCTTGGAAAACAAGAGCTGCATTGGCCGGGAATCGAACCCGGACCTCTCGCATGGAAAGCGAGAATTCTACCACTGAACAACCAATGCTTGATTTCAACTTTATCTAGCGATCATTTTTTCAGTAGCTGTAGTCCCAAGACGTCAACTGATTACAGAAACACAAGCAGGAAGAATACAATCAGACACCATGAGACTCTGGTGTGTCCATCTTGGAAAACAAGAGTTGCATTGGCCGGGAATCGAACCCGGGCCTCTCGCTTGGGAAGCGAGAATTCTACCACTGAACAACCAATGCTTGATTTCAACTTTATCTAGCGATCATTTTTTCAGTAGCTGTAGTCCCAAGACGTCAACTGATTACAGAAACACGAGCAGGAAGAATACAATCAGACACCATGAGACTCTGGTGTGTCCATCTTGGAAAACAAGAGTTGCATTGGCCGGGAATCGAACCCGGGCCTCTCGCATGGGAAGCGAGAATTCTACCACTGAACAACCAATGCTTGATAGACACTTTATTGATCATTTTCCAGTACCTGTAGTCCCAAGACATCAACTACAGAAACACAAGCAGGAAGAATACAATCAGACACCATGAGACTCTGGTGTGTCCATCTTGGAAAACAAGAGTTGCATTGGCCGGGAATTGAACCCGGGCCTCTCGCATGGCAAGCAAGAATTCTGCCACTGAACAACCAATGCTTGACAAGCATGTTATCGATCATATTTCCAGTACCGGTAGCCCCAAGACATCGACTCAGTTAAGAAACACGAGCAGGAAGAATACAATCAGACACCATGAGACTCTGGTGTGTCCATCTTGGAAAACAAGAGTTGCATTGGCCGGGAATTGAACCCGGGCCTCTCACATGGCAAGCGAGAATTCTACCACTGAACAACCAATGCTTGATTGACAATCTCTAAATAACTCTTTCAGTTGTCATAGGACATCATCCAACGTATTAGGGGAATGATAGACATGGGGTGAACTCATCAACGAGACAAAACTGAATGAAACTCTGATTAAGGATGAGCCCATCTTGTTAACGAAGAGCTGCATTGGCCGGGAATCGAACCCGGGCCTCTCGCATGGCAAGCGAGAATTCTACCACTGAACAACCAATGCTTGATAGAAACTTTATCTATCGATCATTTTTTCAGTACCTGTAGTCCCAAGACATCAACTGATTACAGAAACACGAGCAGGAAGAATACAATCAGACACCATGAGACTCTGGTGTGTCCATCTTGGAAAACAAGAGGTGCATTGGCCGGGAATCGAACCCGGGCCTCTCGCATGGCAAGCAAGAATTCTACCACTGAACAACCAATGCTTGATAGAAATTTTAACGATCATTTTTTCAGTACCTGTAGTTCCAAGACATCAACTGATTACAGAAACACGAGCAGGAAGAATACAATCAGACACCATGAGACTCTGGTGTGTCCATCTTGGAAAACAAGAGTTGCATTGGCCGGGAATCGAACCCAGGCCTCTCGCTTGGGAAGCGAGAATTCTACCACTGAACAACCAATGCTTGATAGAAACTTTATCTAGCGATCATTTTTTCAGTACCTGTAGTCCCAAGACGTCAACTGATTACAGAAACACAAGCAGGAAGAATACAATCAGACACCATGAGACTCTGGTGTGTCCATCTTGGAAAACAAGAGCTGCATTGGCCGGGAATCGAACCCGGACCTCTCGCATGGAAAGCGAGAATTGTACCACTGAACAACCAATGCTTGGCAGACACTTTATCGATCATTTTTCCAGTACCGGTAGCCCCAAGACATCAACTCAGTCAAGAAACACGAGCAGGAAGAATACAATCAGACACCATGAGACTCTGGTGTGTCCATCTTGGAAAACAAGAGTTGCATTGACCAGGAATCGAACCCGGGCCTCTCGCATGGCAAGCAAGAATTCTACCACTGAACAACCAATGCTTGACAGACACTATATCGATCATTTTTCCAGTACCGGTAGCCCAAAGACATCAACCCATTTAAGAAAAACGAGCAGGAAGAATACAATCAGACACCATGAGACTCTGGTGTGTCCATCTTGGAAAACAAGAGTTGCATTGGCCGGGAATCGAACCCGGGCCTCTCGCTTGGGAAGCGAGAATTCTACCACTGAACAACCAATGCTTGATTTCAACTTTATCTAGCGATCATTTTTTCAGTAGCTGTAGTCCCAAGACGTCAACTGATTACAGAAACACGAGCAGGAAGAATACAATCAGACACCATGAGACTCTGGTGTGTCCATCTTGGAAAACAAGAGTTGCATTGGCCGGGAATTGAACCCGGACCTCTCACATGGCAAGCGAGAATTCTACCACTGAACAACCAATGCTTGATTGACAATCTCTAAATAACTCTTTCAGTTGTCATAGGACATCATCCAACGTAACAGGGCGATGATAGACATGGGGTGAACTCATCACCGAGACAAAACTGAATGAAACGCTGATTCCGGATGAGCCCATCTTGTTAACGAAGAGCTGCATTGGCCGGGAATCGAACCCGGGCCTCTCGCATGGCAAGCGAGAATTCTACCACTGAACAACCAATGCTTGATAGAAACTTTATCTATCGATCATTTTTTCAGTACCTGTAGTCCCAAGACATCAACTGATTACAGAAACACGAGCAGGAAGAATACAATCAGACACCATGAGACTCTGGTGTGTCCATCTTGGAAAACAAGAGTTGCATTGGCCGGGAATCGAAACCGGGCCTCTCGCTTGGGAAGCAAGAATTCTACCACTGAACAACCAATGCTTGATAGAAACTTTATCTATCGATCATTTTTTCAGTACCTGTAGTCCCAAGACATCAACTGATTACAGAAACACGAGCAGGAAGAATACAATCAGACACCATGAGACTCTGGTGTGTCCATCTTGGAAAACAAGAGTTGCATTGGCCGGGAATCGAACCCGGGCCTCTCGCTTGGGAAGCGAGAATTCTACCACTGAACAACCAATGCTTGATTTCAACTTTATCTAGCGATCATTTTTTCAGTAGCTGTAGTCCCAAGACGTCAACTGATTACAGAAACACGAGCAGGAAGAATACAATCAGACACCATGAGACTCTGGTGTGTCCATCTTGGAAAACAAGAGTTGCATTGGCCGGGAATCGAACCCGGGCCTCTCGCTTGGGAAGCGAGAATTCTACCACTGAACAACCAATGCTTGATTTCAACTTTATCTAGCGATCATTTTTTCAGTAGCTGTAGTCCCAAGACGTCAACTGATTACAGAAACACGAGCAGGAAGAATACAATCAGACACCATGAGACTCTGGTGTGTCCATCTTGGAAAACAAGAGTTGCATTGGCCAGGAATTGAACCCAGGCCTCTCACATGGCAAGCGAGAATTCTACCACTGAACAACCAATGCTTGATTGACAATCTCTAAATAACTCTTTCAGTTGTCATAGGACATCATCCAACGTATTAGGGGAATGATAGACATGGGGTGAACTCATCAACGAGACAAAACTGAATGAAACTCTGATTAAGGATGAGCCCATCTTGTTAACGAAGAGCTGCATTGGCCGGGAATCGAACCCGGGCCTCTCGCATGGCAAGCGAGAATTCTACCACTGAACAACCAATGCTTGATAGAAACTTTATCTATCGATCATTTTTTCAGTACCTGTAGTCCCAAGACATCAACTGATTACAGAAACACGAGCAGGAAGAATACAATCAGACACCATGAGACTCTGGTGTGTCCATCTTGGAAAACAAGAGGTGCATTGGCCGGGAATCGAACCCGGGCCTCTCGCATGGCAAGCAAGAATTCTACCACTGAACAACCAATGCTTGATAGAAATTTTAACGATCATTTTTTCAGTACCTGTAGTTCCAAGACATCAACTGATTACAGAAACACGAGCAGGAAGAATACAATCAGACACCATGAGACTCTGGTGTGTCCATCTTGGAAAACAAGAGTTGCATTGGCCGGGAATTGAACCCGGGCCTCTCACATGGCAAGCGAGAATTCTACCACTGAACAACCAATGCTTGATTGACAATCTCTAAATAACTCTTTCAGTTGTCATAGGACATCATCCAACGTATTAGGGGAATGATAGACATGGGGTGAACTCATCAACGAGACAAAACTGAATGAAACTCTGATTAAGGATGAGCCCATCTTGTTAACGAAGAGCTGCATTGGCCGGGAATCGAACCCGGGCCTCTCGCATGGCAAGCGAGAATTCTACCACTGAACAACCAATGCTTGATAGAAACTTTATCTATCGATCATTTTTTCAGTACCTGTAGTCCCAAGACATCAACTGATTACAGAAACACGAGCAGGAAGAATACAATCAGACACCATGAGACTCTGGTGTGTCCATCTTGGAAAACAAGAGGTGCATTGGCCGGGAATCGAACCCGGGCCTCTCGCATGGCAAGCAAGAATTCTACCACTGAACAACCAATGCTTGATAGAAATTTTAACGATCATTTTTTCAGTACCTGTAGTTCCAAGACATCAACTGATTACAGAAACACGAGCAGGAAGAATACAATCAGACACCATGAGACTCTGGTGTGTCCATCTTGGAAAACAAGAGTTGCATTGGCCGGGAATCGAACCCAGGCCTCTCGCTTGGGAAGCGAGAATTCTACCACTGAACAACCAATGCTTGATAGAAACTTTATCTAGCGATCATTTTTTCAGTACCTGTAGTCCCAAGACGTCAACTGATTACAGAAACACAAGCAGGAAGAATACAATCAGACACCATGAGACTCTGGTGTGTCCATCTTGGAAAACAAGAGCTGCATTGGCCGGGAATCGAACCCGGACCTCTCGCATGGAAAGCGAGAATTGTACCACTGAACAACCAACGCTTGGCAGACACTTTATCGATCATTTTTCCAGTACCGGTAGCCCCAAGACATCAACTCAGTTAAGAAACACGAGCAGGAAGAATACAATCAGACACCATGAGACTCTGGTGTGTCCATCTTGGAAAACAAGAGTTGCATTGACCAGGAATCGAACCCGGGCCTCTCGCATGGCAAGCGAGAATTATACCACTGAACAACCAATGCTTGACAGACACTATATCGATCATTTTTCCAGTACCGGTAGCCCAAAGACATCAACCCATTTAAGAAAAACGAGCAGGAAGAATACAATCAGACACCATGAGACTCTGGTGTGTCCATCTTGGAAAACAAGTGTTGCATTGGCCGGGAATCGAACCCGGGCCTCTCGCTTGGGAAGCGAGAATTCTACCACTGAACAACCAATGCTTGACAGACACTAAATCGATCATTTTTCCAGTACCGGTAGTTCCAAGACATCAACTCAGTTAAGAAACACGAGCAGGAAGAATACAATCAGACACTGTGAGACTCTGGTGTGTCCATCTTGGAAAACAAGAGTTGCATTGGCCGGGAATCGAACCCGGGCCACTCGCTTGGGAAGCGAGTATTCTACCACTGAACAACCAATGCTTGATAGAAACTTTATCTATCGATCATTTTTTCAGTACCTGTAGTCCCAAGACGTCAACGGATTACAGAAACACGAGCAGGAAGAATACAATCAGACACCATGAGACTCTGGTGTGTCCATCTTGGAAAACAAGAGCTGCATTGGCCGGGAATCGAACCCGGGCCTCTCGCATGGCAAGCGAGAATTCTACCACTGAACAACCAATGCTTGACAGACACTAAATCGATCATTTTTCCAGTACCTGTAGTCCCAAGACATCAACTAAAGAAAAACGAACAGGAAGAATACAATCAGACACCATGAGACGCTGGTGTGTCCATCTTGGAAAACAAGAGTTGCATTGGCCGGGAATCGAACCCGGGCCTCTCGCATGGAAAGCGAGAATTCTACCACTGAACAACCAATGCTTGACAGTCACTATATCGATCATTTTTCCAGTACCGGTAGCCCCAAGACATCAACTCAATTAAGAAACACGAGCAGGAAGAATACAATAAGACTCCTTGAGACTCTGGTGTGTCCATCTTGGAAAACAAGAGTTGCATTGGCCGGGAATCGAACCCGGGCCTCTCGCATGGCAAGCGAGAATTCTACCACTGAACAACCAATGCTTGATTGACAATCTCTAAATAACTCTTTCAGTTGTCATAGGACATCATCCAACGTAATAGGGGGATGATAGACATGGGGTGAACTCATCACCGAGACAAAACTGAATGAAACGCTTATTCCGGATGAGCCCATCTTGTTAACGAAGAGGTGCATTACCGGGAATCGAACCCGGGCCTCTCGCATGGGAAGCGAGAATTCTACCACTGAACAACCAATGCTTCATAGACACTGCATCGATTATTTTTCCAGTACCGGTAGCTCCAAGACATCAAGTGAGTTAAGAAACACGAGCAGGAAGAATACAATCAGACACCATGACTCTGGTGTGTCCATCTTGCAAAACAACAGTTGCATTGGCCGGGAATCGAACCCAGCCCTCTCCCGCGGCCAGCAAAAAGTCATCCGTTGAACACGCAATGCTTGTGCAAATTTGCTTTTCAGTCATCCAAAGACATTAATCAAGGCAAGGAGAATTTTGCAGTAAATGGTCTCTCAGAGATGATGGATTTGATCTTGGCCGCAAGAATTTTACAAATGAACAACCAATGCGCAACGAGTTGCGGCTTTCAACCTCTATGTACACTTCTTGTACATTGAGCGAGTGTCCTGACATCCTGATTTGATTCCGCAGAGTTAATGGGCTGCGAGGAACTCCACGCCATTTTGCATCTGGTGCTGCAGGCAGGAAATATTTTGAACGCGGTACGTGAAAGCCACGCAACGCAGTGTGATGCGCTAAAAACGATTCAATGTTGTCCTGTTGGTTTATGTTTGCTCAGGGCGGCTACGCGGGCAACGCCGTGGGCTTCAAATTATCGTCGCTGCTCTCATTGGCCGACACCAAAGCCAACAAGCCGGGGATGAACCTGCTGCACTTTGTCGCAATGGTAGCCAAAAATTTTTGTGCAAACAAAAATAGATTCGATTGAATATGTTGATTTGCTTGTAGGATTTTTAATTGTGGTCATTTCCCTTTAAACTTCATGTTTGGTGTTTTGTGCTTCATAATCTTTTCATTTTTATTCATCACTTTTACTGTTTTACAAAGAAATATTTATGTTAGAAATATTTATGTTTTTAATGAATTCTTACCTTCTGTAATAATTTAAGCCTTTTTACTTTCAGATTTTTTAAATGAATATTTTAGAGATCAACGACTTATTCAGTTTTTTTACATTTAAATCCATTTCAAAATTAGATTTGACAAATGCCGTCTGCAGTATCAGGCTGGAGCACCAGCCAACATGCCCCATGCTCAAAACTTCGCGTTAACAAACATGCTTCTTCTCTTAGGAGGCCCAGAAAAAAGACGAGGTGCTCTTAAAATTTCCGGAAAAACTGATCCACATCCAGAGTGCAGCAAGGTAACGTTAAAAAAAGAAGACGCAAAAGTTATGACTCCTTTAAGTGTAAAACTCATTATGTTTAAATGGTGAACGTGTAAAACATATCACCGGTATATTAAAAATGTAAAACATTTTGTGTTGAAATTGCACCAGAATTACCGGTAAGTAAATACGTAAAAATCATTCAATTAACACATAATGCATAAGTAAAAACGTCAGTCATTTTTGACATATATATTACGTGTCGTACAATATCCGATATGTGTATGTAATGTCGAGTGAACGGTAAAACCGTGTGTTTAATGATTTTTTTTTGCCCGACCTCCTTGCATAGGATCTCCGTTGAGAACATGGAGCTGGAGTTCTCATCTTTGTACGTCCGCATCCGAACCCTCGACGAAAAGGTGCAGGGAGACCCTGAGTTACTGCAGCAGCTGGAGCCTTTCCTGCAGGTCTCTCAGTCGATCAATCAATCACCAAGAAATGTGGTACCATGCAGAAATGAAGAGGAAGAATCTGTCATTGGATTCGTGCCACCTGATTGATGTTCCAAATGTTTTCAGAGTTCCGGGAAGACGCTTGCAGATCTGAAGCGTCGTCGCCTGGAGCTTCGCCAAGAAGGCAACGCGCTGGTGGACTTCTTCTGTGAGGACAAGGACGCTTTCAAGCTGGATGAAGGATTCCGCATCTTCAATGACTTCTGCGTCAAGTTCAAGAAAGCTGTCAAGGTCTGGCTTTGAACATCCACGATTCATTTCAGAAATTCAGTTTCCATTTTTGAGGTGGTGGTTTTTCCCCGCAGGACAACGCTGAGCGTGAGCTGAAGGAGGTGGCGAGGCAGCGTCGCCTGAGGGAGCTGGAAGAAAAACGATTGGCGTGGTCGGTCGAAGATGGCGGCGGTGGTGGCGCGTTCGCTCGCAGCAGCAGCGAGAACGACGTGGAGACCCTTACCAATGAAAGCCTCCTGGACTTCTTTCAGGGGAGGTCCAAGAGCCCTCACAGCCCGTCAGGACGCTCAATCAGTGCCCGCCGCCACCGCTACACCCTGACATCCAGCGCAGACCGGGAACTCCGCAGCTACCTGGAGCTGTTCGGGGATAAGTTCAACAGCCTGCCACGGTCAGGCCGTGCCCTCCAGCGCAAAACCGCCCCTTGGATGGACAACCGAGACCTGACATCTCCTCACGCTGACACTGAGCCCATCAGCCCTCTTGCTCGGTTTTCCTCAGCTGGGCTGAAAGCCGATGAGGACCGATACAACAACAACAGTAGCTGCACAACTGCGCCTCAATCATTTGACGGCCATATGAATGTAAACGTAGAGAAACATACTTTGGTTCCTGGTCTTCAAGTGTTTCACCTCCAGAGTCCAAAATTTGTCAACCAGGGCGACGTCCAGGTGATGGATCTGGAACAAGACAGGCGACCCCCTTCCGGGACTTTGGATACGGTTCCAGGAGTAGCAATCAATTCTTTGATACAAGAGGACGAGACTAGTTCAATTTCCTCGACAACCTGTGACACCCCACTGCCCTCAGACACCCCGTTGTCCAATAGGAAGCCTGCATTTTACATACCAGACTCTACCGAAGCGGACTGCTCAGTCACCCTGGACATTTCCGAAGCAGACAGCTCATCCTTTTCGAAAGAGGGACCTCACACTGGAACGCTTGACAAGGACAGGGAGAGCCCTCTCCCGCCAGGAGAGTCGCCAGTACGCAGAATGATGGATGCCGCCTCTTCGACACCGCCAGAGTGGGGAACGGAAAGCTTCAGCACCGCCATAGTGAAAGAGAATTTGAGAAGCAGCAGGAAACCAGTACGCACCACAAGCAAGGCGGGATGCGAAACCGGCAGCGTGGACAGTGATGATCCCAACGGGGGCACCAACAGTGGCAGCGGTGAAGTCGCTCCCAGCGGCGGCATTGGTGAAGTGCGGAAACTAAACTCCAGGGAGAGCCAGAGCATGCGGAAAGTAGTACCTATTAGCCGGCTAAATAGGACAGATAACAAAAAGAAAGCTGGGACAATCCTAGATCGGCCCCTCCGCGAACAAAGCACCCCACCAAAAGGACAACGCGAGACAAACCCCAGACCTCAGCGACACTCCAGTCTACCTCCCGACGACTCCAAAGCCCAGAGAGGAGGCAGTGGCCCCCCAGCTAGCGCATCAAGATGCCCATTTGATTCCAGTAACGTGAAGAAGACTTCTTCTGTCAATAAACCAAGCGCCAAACCCTTGAGGAACCTCCCCAAACTGGCACCCGAGGAGAAAATGTGCCGCTCGACCATGAGGGCCCTGGCACAGACGCAAGTCTCGAGCAGCTCGCTGTCGGAAAGCGGCAGCTCGCAGGCGCCGGGCACCAAGAGCTCCCCCGATGTCCCGAGCTTCGCCCGGAACACGGTGGCGTCGTCTTCCCGGACCAAGAAGGAACCGCTTGCGCTGTCCGGCCTGTCCACGCTGTCTCACGTTCCCACCAGCCTCAGTCGACATGCGTCCGTCAAGCAGACTAGATTAGCGTCTTCGGTTCCTGGTGGAGAGGAGCGGATGACCGTGCGGCGGGTGCAGAGCGTCAAGGCGAGCAGTCGCAGCACCTACCGCAGCCGGACGCCGCCTGCCCAGCCTCGGGACGTGGGGACACCCAGCGCGAGTGGTAATCCCAGCTGGAAGTGAACCGCAATCAACCGATGATGTTTTCTCTAGAGAATGGGACACTGACTACATCGACATTTTCACCGCAGGAACTCATTCATTCATCCATCTTCCTTACCACTTGATCCTCACAAGGGTTGCGGGGGGTGCTGGAACCTATCCCAGCCGTCTCCGGGCAATAGGCGGGGGACACCCTGAATTGGTTGCCAGCCAATCGCAGGGCACACAGAGCTCACACTCACACCTAGGGACAATTTAGAGTGTTCAATCAGCCTGCCACGCATGTTTTTGGAATGTGGGAGGAAACCGGAGCACCCGGGGAAAACCCACGCAGGCCCAGGGAAAACATGCAAACTCCACACAGGGAGGCCGGAGCTGGAATTGAACCCGGTACCTCTGCACTGTGAAGCCGACGCGCTAACCACTGGACTACCGGGCCACCCCCGCAGGAACTCACCGAGGTTAAATAAAGGATCGGCCATTTTCAGACTCAGATCCCCAAAATGACCAATAAGTCATTTGAATATCTTTGGTGTTAAAAAATATATATTATTATTATTTGGGGGGGGGGGTGTCAGTCGGCCAGTGTTCTCGATTAATTTGATCATTTCAGATTAATCATTGCACCTCTCATTGTAACATACTCTAAAATCCCGTTGGTACAATGCGAGTATGAAATCTGAGACCACGCTCCTCTCCATAGTGGAGTTAGCCCATTCTAGTTCTCAATTTTTTTCATTTATTGGGCTACAATAGTGATGACTTCTATCAGAAAAAAATAATTCTGATGAGTTCCTGTGGCAGAGACACACCTGTATTGTTGTACGTGTAAGTCTCCAATTTTGTTTTTAAATGTTTAGCAGAACACAGCTAACACGCCGCATGACGTGGTCATTACGTGAACAACTGCTTTCACGTTACAGTGTAGCTCAGCTAGAATACGTCGACAAAACCGTAACCCGTTACGAAACGTCCGCTACGAGTTGTGCCCGTTGGTCGTGTTTTGAGAACGCCTCCGTACCGTCATGGGGAAGCATGGCATGCTATGACGCTAATGCTAACCAAGCATTTAAGACTCAATGATGTGATGGGGGAGTTTGTTATTAATGTTATTATTTTGTATTATTTGCGCGAGATGGGCGATTTGACTGTGAATGTATCACCTGCTCATTTAATAGTAACAACTGTTACTGTGTGTAGCTTTAACTCAGCTGGTCAAAACATTAGGTACACCAATTTCTGAAAGGCGCAGCAAAGTGGCCAATGTCGATGATGTTCATATTATTCCGAACAAATGTGCATGCGTCCATAATGAACGCTATGTTATAAAGTTTAGATTTTGGATAAATGAATATTGGGGCCTCATCGGGTTTGGGTTTTTTTCCCCAGAGGAAAAAAAATGTACTGTTACGAGAATGAAGTTGTAAATTTAGAGAGTGAATGTCAATCACTAGTCTGACCCAATTTATTCTTGTCTTTTACCAAAGATATCATTTTAATTCTGTAATGCAAATAATCACACTTTTATTCAAAGTAGAAAATTCTTTTTTTTTTTTTTTTACAAAATTAAGACTAAATACCCTATGTTCAGAAATGACTACTAATCTTATAAAACTACCAGTTTTTGGAACAAATTGTTTCTTTTGTTATTCATGGTAAATCTGTTGTAAAAAATAAATCTAAATTTGCCGACCTTATTCTTCAAACCTTTTCAATTCAAATTACATTTATGCTTTTTTTTCTCTTGTGAAATTTAGATTTTTTGTTGTTAATTGTTGTACCTTTATCAGCCTAATTTATTCTTGATATTGACATTATTCTCATTGAAAAGAAAGAAAAATAACGTCATTGCGCGACTACATTCTTGTAAAATTCAACATTTAATTGACCACTTTTGGAAAAAAAATGGACCATCATCTTTTACTGGTAAATTTAAGACTTTTTGTAGTCAATTTATTCCGCTAATTTATTCTTGAACGTGACAATGTTATTATCATAAAATGATATTTTTTTCCTGGGATTATTGTGGCCCAACATCACATTTCTTTTACACCTTCATTCTTATAATATCGCAACTTTTGTTCTTGTGAAATTTTGACTTGATTCAACTTTTTTAAACCAAGCGTTGTACAGTTTTTATTGTTAAATTATTAACTATTGTAAATTATGACTTTCTCATTTAATTTGACTTTACTGTTACAAAATCCCACATTTTTCTTCAAAGAAATTCTGAAAATTCACACAAATTTACAAATTCAATTTGTTTTTGTATTTTGACCTAATTCCTGTAAAATTACAGCTTTTTTTTTTTAACTCGGAATGTTACAACGTTAGCTTGATAATATTTTGACTACTCATGTAAAACCACAACCTTTTTCTGCCAACATGACAACTTTATTCTCGTTTAGTGCTGCCTTATATTTTTGACTGTAATGTTTGAACTTTTCTCATCAAATGTTGCCTCTTTTCATGTTTTTAATGCTTCTCGATTTGGGCCTAGCACGGTTTGGTCTTGTTGCCATTTCCGCTGTTATCATTTTGTCAAGCTTGTCTTATTATTGACGTAGGCCTCGTGAAGTGCATTGTGCCATTGTCTCCATGGCAACCACACACACACACACACACACACGCACAAACAAATAGAACAACCTGTTGCCTTAAAGCCTTGTGTAGCTCCATACTTGCATATCAAAATTGATCCATCCATCTAGCTGCTCTCTGGAAATACTATAAAGACATCATATTTTTCTGACTATTAAAGCTTTATACACACTCTTGTGTGCGTGCGTGTGTATCTGCGTGAGTATGCTAATGTTTTGACTGTCATGCAAATCAAGCCGGTGGCACACAATAGAGGCACTGGCACGTTGTCATGACAGCTGGTTTGGTGGTGGTCACTTAGGGACAACCGCCGGCACTATCTTCATGATATCCAAGATAAACGTTTTAACCCCGTGGTAATACTTGGACTATTTTTACACACCTAAGATTAAGACTTTTTCCTCGGAAAAATAAAATCGCCCTCACAATAAATTTTTATTCTTGGGAATATGTGCATTTTATTCCCCCTCATAAAATTCTGATTTTCTTTTGTTGGAATATTATGACTGTCCTCAGTAAATAACAGTAGGACTTAAAATAGTTGTTCTTGTATAAATTAACACATTGTATCAGTGCAGAATGTTTAAAACATCAAAACATTTGGGCTTTATTCTTGTCAGATTATGATTTCCTTCCTCTGTAATATTGATTGAAACTTTGAATTTTATCCCCTCCAAATTAGCAAAATTTTACCTAAATATTTCAGTTTAATTTAAAGAAAATACAACCATTCTACACAACAGTTTTATTGACGTATTATCAATTTTTAAAAACTACTCCCATTTTACACAACAGTTTTATTGACGTATTATCAACACAAATTCCCCTTACTGCTGCAAAAAATGTTTTGAACACATTTGAATGGCATTTTGTGTGACTTGGTTTAATTTGCTCTACTTGCTATGCGCTCTTTGGCCTGCTAGAGGCGGTGTGGTGCACGCATGCCGACAACACCCCAACCAAGTACTGTATAGTTAGTACATTTAATTTCAACGACCAGAAGAAGAAAATTGAACTTGAACTACATAAATTTGACGAAGCACCAAGGATGAGTACAGTATTGTTATATTTTCTGTTTGTATGTTTTCTAAAACTAATTGTGTGAATATATGACAACTAAATGTATTTCTATGTTACTTCCGAGTGCGCACCTGGAGGGGAAAAAAAAGAGAACCAGCCCCGGGTTTCGCTCGGATAGCCCGCCCGGGGCGCTCTTCTGCCGCCCACGTTAACGAAAACACGCGACACACTGAAGCTGACGTCATGAAGCTCTGGGTAAGACCGACAGCACTGAATAAAATACACTGAAGTTGAGACATCTCAAAAAATCATGAATCCAAATCAACTTAAGTGGAATTCAAAATCACGCCTCAATGAACACTGTATCAGTCTGTCTGTCGTATACTGCCCCCAGGTGGGCAAGGTGAGAACACCAGAAGTCACAGTATTAACTTTGACTGTTTATCCAAAACAAAATCACTTAAAAAATAAATGTAAAGTACAATATTATGTAGTTTTGTTTTGTTTGTTGTTTTCCACATTAAAATACAGTTGCAAATGTGTATTTATTTATTTGTGTGTGGCGGGGGTGAGGGGGGCGTATGAGGGGACAGTTTCAGGCATTCTGGGAATATTTCAAGGCACCAATGTTGGAGACAAATGAGTCAGACTTTATTTCTGATTGCATCCCAGCTTACACCCCTGCCGACACCTTTCACGGGGCACAACAACAACTAGGAAACACTTCATTTCTCTACTCGTCAGGTGACACGTCTCATTTTTGTTCAAACGTCACTGCATGCTGTCAAATGTACTTCTTTGCCACAAGAGGGCTACAGAGAGTTTTGCATCCTCACCTTCTCATAAACTATTCCACGGTAGGCGTGTATTCAGTATTAGATGGACTGTGTGTAGAATGTAGTTGTTTGTAGAGTGATGTGTGCAATGTTTCAAGGAGCTGGTGGCTCCTGTTGTTGCTCAGGGGGGGTGCCACCTTTGGGTCTCTCTCATCCTGCCCCAAACTACAATGTGAGTAGGCCTCATATTTTATTTTATTTTTATTTGGCTCTTTTAGTTATGAACTGAAAAAAATGTGATCAACAAATGAAATACATTAAGAGCACACATTTTACTCCTATTTGGGTATTTTGTCCATATTTAAAATAACATTGTTAGCATGTGCGTGGTCCTATCTGGTGATACTTGAGTAGAATTTACTCGTACGCTGAATACCAGCAGTATGTTGATGAGCATGTTTCAACGAGATGTCAAAGAGGAGGCGATTTGTTGGCGTGTCCACCTTTGTGCCTGTCTGCGTTTGTTTTAGCGGTCATTTGCGAGGGATTATGCTCGTCTCAATCCTTCTTTATCCCGCAGCTCAGTGTCACAACTCAAGACTACTCGCTCACTCACTTACATGCCATGCTGACTTTCCCTGACATACCACCTCCAATGCATTACTACTTTGGCTACTACCGCATACCGTACGTTATCTGCGTTAACCATGTTTTTTTTCTGCAATGTTTTGGAAATGACATCGGAGTGACGCAATGGGTGAGCTGTGCTGACATCACAACGCAAGCAGTGAAACGGGGTCATTGTATTGAATGTTTTTAGTCTGTCTTAATGCCTATTTGTTAATTTTGGTGCAGAGTTTGGTTGAGTTCTCTGGTTGCTTCTGTTTTGAATGCAGATGACATGAACGTGAGGACCCAAGTGGGAATGAGTGTGGATTTTTAAGAGGCACAAAACAGAAAAAGGCATGAGGTAAGACAAGTTCTTATAGTATGGCTATGCCAAGTTGCCTTTTTGAGAGTTTTCACACACTTAAAAAAAATGGAGCAGCACCTGAATACAATTACATTTAGCAACATGAGGTTTGTTGGGTGTGTTTATCATGAGTAGAGCCACCAAAAAGTTTGAAGAAGCCATACCTGAATTTACACTGTAAGTCTGCCGTTCTGCTTTTAAGTTTACATTTGGGCTCGCGACACCACTCCAGAATTTTCCGAATAATTCAACCATCAAAGACAGTGTCACTCAGCAACAGTAGCCCCACAAAAAGTCTCAAGAATCCTTGCCTGAAAACAGGCAAGAAGTCTACCACTTTGGTTTGAAGAAGCCATTTTGGGGCAGAAACACCCTCCAATTTTTAAAAACCCTTATCAAGCCCCCAAAGACAGTTTTACCGAGCAAAATGAAATTGAGTAGAAAGGTCGATCATTGGGAGACCCACACAAAGCCATGCTTGATATCAGAAACGCAAAAATTTGCTATCGCTGTTTGAAATGTCCATGTTGGCTCAGCAGTGCCCTCCAGAATTGTTTTAAAATTCCTCCCTCAAGACATTTTCCTTTAGGCGCATGAAAAGTGCTAGCCACGTGTATGTTTTGTGGCCCTAGTACTCCCCCTCCTCACCACCCAAAAAAAAAAACCAAACTCAAAACACCATGCCTGAAAAGACATGTGAAGTTTTGGTGTGAAGTTTTTTTTAGGGTTTTTCTTCTCCGGGAATTCTTCATTGATAAACTACCCCTGTAAATTTTGTCCGATTGCTACCAAAGTTGAAACATGTACACAAAATGAAAACAATTCATGCGGCGGTCCCGTGGTTGTGTGTCTTGCATGCTAAACAGTTCCTCTTTAAAACTACAGGCCCCCCCTCACAGCCCCTTCCAACCACCTCGATGCCCACCGACAATAAAAGCTCTCATTCCATTGTACCAAATCATTAATAGAACAGACATGCAAATAACTTTTCCGGCTCTTCTCACTTTTTTTTTTTTTTTTAATGAAAAGAGTCTTTTATGGGATGCTGCATTGATGGAGTGTTGCCATGGTGAAACCTTTGTTACCCCCAAGAGCACACTACCCAGCTAGCATGTTCTGTGGAAAAAAAATGATTTGTTCCTTAAATCTATTTGGAAACATCATAAATGATGTTAATAATAATAAAAGGATGCCGAAAGAATTCATTTGTGTCGGTGCATCGAAAATATTTCAGTACATGAATATGGAAATATTTCTTTACGTGCTATTGGACTGCAATGGTGTACCTAATGAAGTGTCCCAAGGAGTATTTGTTTCACTGTAAACGTTTTGGGGGAGGGGTCAATAAATATATTAAAACATCTATATATCTATATCTATACAAATGTGATGACAATGTGTGTGTCTGTGTGTGTGTGGTGGTGGGGGTGGGGGGCGTAAATTCTGGCTCCGGCCTTCTTGTGTGGAGTTTGCATGTTCCCCCGTGCCTCTGTGGGTTTTCTCCGGGTATTATGGTTTCCAAAAACACGCATGGCAATCAACATTAGCAATAAATTAGCGCGAGCTGCGCCGCTTAGAAGAAAACAACATGTCTGCTCAATCGGCTGTTGGCTGTTTGCCGCAACAAAACAACACAGACACGAAGACGCGGCCGCAGACGGTTTGTCGCCTTATCTGGCGTGGCCAGAAACGCGAGCTTGACATGCATGTTGACCTCCTCGCGTGACACATTCGACACCCAGGAAGTGGCCCCGGCCCGTCGCCGTAATCTCACGTCATCCTGCACACGGTGCGGGTCCAAGATTAGATTGCAATTGAGATGCATTGCCCATTTGGGCACATTGAAGAAAGCGCGTCGCTAACCCGAACAGGAGCACCTCCCGAGGCAAGGGAGCAGCCCTCCGGAATGAATTGAAGAGTCGATTTTAACCTGTAAGCAATTCATATTGCGTCGGTGCATTGAAACTTGAAAATGTTCCACCGATTCATTTTCATTCGTTTTAGGGGGCTGCCATTATGGCCAATACTGCCCTCTGCTGTTGACTGAAATTGACATCAAAATGCCTTCGGGCTCGCATTGCCCAACCCAGGTGCACTGTGATTGCTCGTTACGTCAGCCTTTAAACACCATGATGTCATTTTTAGTCGACAGCAGAGGGCGGTATTGACCAACATGGCCCCCGTCCCTGAGATGGATAAAACCAGATGGATTATGCTACATATTGCCTATAAAAAGAGAGTGAAATGTGACGCCATGGAAAATGTGGGTGCACCACAGAAAAAAAAGTTGGGAGTCTAGAGCCCTGACATGAATTCAAAACAAATACAACATAATTTATATACATGTTTTCATACATAGACAAAGCATCCCTTTTAAAATGAAAATGAAAGTAAATGTTCAATTAAAATCATTTTTCCAAAGATGGTCAGAATCAAAAGCAACTCAAAGCAAAAACATGACTACATAAATGCACTGACATTTTAAAAAAAAAAACAATTCCAAACAAATTCCTCAATAAATAAACAGCTCTCATTGTCAAATGAATAAAACCTGGCTCCGCCCCCTTTTTTGGGGTGAGTCAGCATCCGAGGCTCCCCCCCGTCGGGAGCGCCCATAATGCCATCTGCCTGGTCCTCATTCGTCATCCCTCCAGCCCCCCCCCCCTCCCTCCTGCCTCCCTCCCTCCATCCATCCCTCCATCCATCCGTGCTGCACAGGCTCAAAGGCAGCGAGACGACGTTTACTTGAGAACAAGAGGGATGTGACGGGGGGGCGGGAAGAGGAAGAGGCTATTCCCAAGTATTTACAAGTGAGTCACATGATGATGATGATGATGATGACAATGTTGACACCTTCTGTTTTGATTCCTTGCTACATCCCGGTTGCCATCCACTTTGTTGCAGACGTTCCCATTTTGTTATTTGCCAGCCTGGAAGAGGGACTGGCCGCCCGACAGGATTACATAAGAGCAGAGTGTGTGCATGTGTGTGTGTGTGTGTGTGTGTCCGCTGAGGCGGCTGTGCAGTTGTGTTTGTATTTCGCAAGCCCGGCTAACGGAACATGGCTTTTTCATCCTTGTTTTCAAGTAGGTAGCTCATCTGCCAAAATGTACGGTTGTTTCCGGAAGAGTCGGCTTTCGGGTACCAGATGTGTAAAAGTGGTCATGCTTTAAAAGTAGTAAATACATATTCAGGAGAGAGATTCCGGGAGATTCTGTTGCAGAATCTCGACCATAAATTTGGATATGTCTTTGCATATCCACAAAAGCTCTCCAGGACATAAACCAATTTATTAGTAGCTGTTCTGCCTACTTGCACTCTTGTTTTTGTTTAACCAGCCCAGCTGTGTCAAATGTCTTTTTTTTTTTGTGTATGCTATGGGCCGCTGAAACATTTATGGTGGGCCACAATGGCCCTAGAGCCATAGTTTGGACACCTCATCATATATCAAATACCAAGCCAAAATATGCATGTGAGGGGCAGGTGTTAGTTTTGTCCACATTGGAGTTGCCATCCCTATGTTCTTCACTGTAGTATCTGTGACGTTGTATTTCGGTGGCTTTAAAAGTCCGTGCCCGGTCTGGTGAGTGACGTGGGAGCCAGTGAAAGACGGTGCAGAGTTTGCGGCGTTTGCTCAAGATAGCTTGTGCTTGTCGCTAACCTTTAGCGTGATTATTAAATTTGGATATGTCTTTGCATATCCACAAAAGCTCTCCCGGACATAAACCAATTTATTAGTAGCTGTGGTTTCTATTTTCTCATTTTGCCTACTTCCACTCTTGTTTTTGTTTCACCAGCCCAGCTGTGTCAAATGTCATTTTTTTTTGTGTATGCTACGGGCCGCTGAAACATTTATGGTGGGCCACAATGGCCCTAGAGCCATAGTTTGGACACCTCATCATATATCAAATACCAAGCCAAAATATGCATGTGAGGGGCAGGTGCTAGTTTTGTCCACATTGGGGTTGCCATCCCTATGTTCTTTCTTCACTGTAGTATCTGTGACGTTGTATTTCGGTGGCTTTAAAAGTCCGTGCCCGGTCTGGTGAGTGACGTGGGAGCCAGTGAAAGACAGTGCAGAGTTTGCGGCGTTTGCTCAAGATAGCTTGTGCTTGTCGCTAACCTTTAGCGTGATTATTATGCGTTTATTTTCCTACCGTTAATTCAATAAAGCAATTGAAAGCGTGCCCATCCTTGACTACCTGAAGAGGGATTACAATTAGTTCTCGCCAGGGTTATAATCATTTGATATTTTCCCCCGAAGAGTTTTTAATTGCATTTTGTTGTTGAGATGTAGTTACTTTATGTTTTTTTGCAGTATTTTTCATTGGAGTAGTGGTGCCGTGGCAGAGATTGTCCTCATGGCGTTCGAATCTGACAATTGGCAGTGAACACATCGCATGACCTCATTGTAGCGCTAATTCAAACCAGACCGCAATAACACTTAGTGGTCAAAGTACACTGAGGAAAACAAATGCAAGATAATAAAGGACGATGAAAACATACAGTGCAGTTAAGCCCCCGCGGCTTTTTTTTTTTTTTTTTTTTCCAGCCTGTTGTGGCCCTGACGCACTTTCCATGGTCTGTCTGCTAACAAAAGTCACTTTGTGAATAAAAGGACGCTCTGAGAGTCAAGCTGGCTGCTACTGGTGCATTCTGGGTAAGGCGTTTATTTTTGGAGCCGGCACAGATTGTCCCGCTTTCTGCTTTTCTCATTTATTATGTATCAGCCCCGTCGAGAGTGCTTCTTAAGAGCAACTCGCAGCAGGATGGCAGCTGCTCCCAAGGAAGTGGGCGTGTCCACTTGGACTGGGCGTTGAAGGTGATGTGCGGCTTGGAACATTTGGGAATGTGTTGTATGAGATAAAAGCAACGGAGCTCGACGCTAAATGAGGTTTGTGTCTGTTTTTATTGGCAAGTTGCTTGGTAGGGGTTAGTGGTGCGCTACCTCGTCGGGGGTCGGAGGGGGTTGCCATCCAGTTGTACGCATGCACCAAATCTATTGGGGGTATCGAAGGGTGTGTGCTGCTTAAGGAAAAGATTGTTCACCAACATGAAATGAACAAAAAGCTGCATGCTTTCAAGTTTGTATTTTTTTTGTCCCATCCCTGTGACGGGGTGCACCTAATTTTGTCTTAGTTTTGAAGGGGGTGCGTAGCTTAACACGTTTTCTAAAACGCTTTCCTGCAACCTAAGCTCAATGTAGATGCTTTGCCTGTGTGTTGAAGGGCATGTGGAGCTGAAAAAAGTTTTACAAGGTAAAATTATCAGAGCTACGTGCTAAATTTGGTTTGTTTTGATTTTTAGGTGTTGGGTTAGGGGGGTGGGCTGGTGCGAGGAATAGGCTGAGCCAATTCTGTCAGGGTGTTGATGGGGTGCATCAAATTTTGTGAAACACTTCAAGTGAAAATAAAATCTTTGGGAGGGGGGTTGGGGGCACAGTTCGGAATGCTCCAACTCTGTTGGGGTGTTGAAGGAGGTGCGCACGTGCCAGGGATTGAAAAGTTTGAAAACGACTGTTTTCAACCCAAAATCAACATATTGGAACTCCAAGTTTTTTGTTGTTTCTTTTTGGGGGGGTGGGTTGGAATGATGGTTTGTAGGGTGTTGCGCTAGGGATAGGAGTGAACAAAGTTTGTCAGGATGCTCAAAGGGTTGCATGGCTAAAAAAGTTTCAAAATGGCGATTCTACAATATCACCAGGAGTCTTCCTGCGCCAACATCACTGTATGGGAGTGTTGAATCTAATTAATCTCATCACTGAGTAAAAACGAGTGAAACCGCATGTGTTGCTTGACACTTTTGTCCCGAGTCCTTTCCTGTCTGTGACGGGATAATGACAGAAGGCGCACCCCCCCCCCCTCCCCAAAAAATAATCTACTCACGGCTTGAAGCAAGTCATCATGAATGCTGTTTGTCTGTCTAGCAGGGCTCAGACAAATAAGAGGCAGATCCGCGGCGGACTCTACCGAGTCCCGCGTTTAGGATGGCCGCTGACGCCGTCAGCATTCCCAGCCCGGTGGTGCGCCAGATCGACAAGCAGTTCTTGATCTGCAGCATCTGTCTGGAGCGATATCACAACCCCAAAGTGCTGCCTTGCCTGCACACTTTCTGTGAAAGGTGAGTTGTTTTGATTTGATAACCAAACAGCTTTGCCCTGAACAATACTTTTCCTAGCTTAATGGAAAAGGACAGTAGGATGCTAACGGTTAGCATTGATACTTGCGATTTTAGATCTTATAACCTAATATATACACATATATATAACCTAACCAATATAACCTAAGCCCTGTACAACTCCATTTAAAAAAAATTAATCTAAAATGAAGTGAGATAATATGGTTGCGTAAGTGTGCACACCCTGTCATGACTGTTATGAAGCCGCGCTCAGAATTATCCGCACACTTTCAAACTCATCGGCGCACACCTGCCACCAGTTCACACGTCTCCGATGAACCCCAACTAAAGTGTTTTTTGACGTATTTTTGCTTTCGAGCAGAAGTCACGCATGTTGCGTTCATGGTGTGTGGTTGAGGGGGTGGAGGATGTGTGAAATGCTATCTCTCGTTCTTATATCTCTGTAACACACAAAAGCCTGGCATTTGCACGGGTGTGTAGACTTTTTCCATTCAACTTTAAGTGGAGAAATATCGTAAGAAATATACTGTAAATTTGACAGAGAATATTGTGTTCAATATTAAAATGAAATGTCATGTAAATTGCCAAATCTGCCGTTAAATAAATTGATACAATTAAATCGAATCAAGGAGGAATCATTCTGGTGAAATGTAAAAAATAGAAATATAATAGAATATAGATATAATATATAATAGAAATATTATATAATATTTCTATTATTATATATTTTATTTATATATATATATAAAAAAAGCACCATTGAAGACTTATCCCGTTGATAAAAAATGCATTTTCGGTTTATTGAAGACTCCAAATTGTCTTTGATTCTGATGAAAATACAATACAATACAATACAATACAATACATGCTGATTTACTGTATATGGGTTCATTTACTTTGTGTCTCCCCCCCCCTCCCCCCCTGCCCCCTCGCAGGTGCCTGCAAAACTACATCCCGGCCCACAGCCTGACGCTGTCGTGCCCCGTGTGCCGCCAGACGTCCATCCTGCCCGAGAAGGGGGTGGTGGCGCTGCAGAACAATTTCTTCATCACCAACCTAATGGACGTCCTGCAGCGCTCGCCGGGCCATCATCGCCGGGCGGGCGCCGGCGGGCGCGAGGCGGCGGCCGTCCTCAACGACATGGCCACCGTGGCGTCGGGGCGCCTGCTCTCCTGCCCTAACCACGGAGGCAACGTAAAAAGCAAGCCTTGCTCAACGACGACGCATTCTAACAACATGATGAGATGTGATTTCCTTGCGTTCTCAGGTGATGGAGTTCTACTGTCCGCCGTGCGAGACGGCCATGTGTCGAGAGTGCACGAGCGGCGAACACAGAGAACACGCCACCGTGCCGCTGAAAGACGTCGTGGAGCAACACAAGGCTTCGTTACAGGAGCAGATGGACGTCGTCAAGAGGAGGTACGCCTGAGATTTTTGTCAAAAGAATTCCGGGGCCTTGTTGGACATTTTCTAAAAACAACTCGTGATCAACCGACTTGTGTCCTCCAATCAGCATCACAGGTACCCTCAAACTTGTAATGAGTCAGTCCGGTGGGTGATGCGTTGTGTACTTCGCTAAACGGGGACCAGAGGAAATAAAAGATAGGGATACCTCGGGAGTTCAGAAAAAAAAATGTCAAAAAGGATCAATCCCGTTGTGTCACGTCCCGTGGTTGCCAGCAGAGGGCGGGCTTTCTGCCCGCCGTTTACACACCTGTCACCCATTAGGGGGAGTAATTGCGCAGCCTTTATTTGGACGCTCTGGCAGTCTACTCACTGCCGGAGAATTCCACGCCGTGCCAAAATTTCTCTCGCCCAATTCCTACTTGCATTTATTCATTGCCTCTTAGCCTTGTGCTGTATTTACGCGTCGTTGTTTCCTCTTGCGAGTGAAACTTATATTCATTATTCTAATCTGACCCTCCTTGCCATCTTTTTCCGCAAGCGTTTTCTGTTGTCCTTTTATTTAATCCCTGGTCCCTATTTTGACCAGCGCTTTTTGTTATTCTCCCTGTCGGGTTATTTTGTGTTCGTTATTAAAGACTCGGGCACAACGTGATACGTTGAAGTCTACTGGAAATACAGCGTGGAAGCAGTTGATCCCATCTTTGTGAATCACTGCACTCCCAGTTTCTGTCCTCGGGAAAAAAAAAAGTTTTTTATTTTTTATTTTATTTTTGTCAGGTTGCCGGAGATCGACGGCGCCCTACTGATGCTTTCGGAGGTCCTGCAACGCCTGACCGGTCGAAAGAGCGCCATCGAGAAGGACATCCACGCCGCCTTCGACGAACTGCAGAAGACGCTCAACGTACGCAAGAGTGTCCTGCTCATGGAGTTAGAAGTCAACTTTGGCCTCAAGCAGAAGGTGAGCTCACCTCAAAATAGTCTTTGTGTAAAGGTCAAAGACTAGTTTGCCTTCGACTAACCAAATACACTTTTTTTTTTGGAGGGGGGGGGGGCGTAGCAGTTAGAGTCCTCCATGAAGCAGGTTTTTAGCAATCATCAAGGAGTTTTCGTAAACATCATTGACAATTGAGTCGTCAATGAATCCGACTTAATGTTTGTTTTTGGAAACATCAAAGACAATTTTGAGTCCTCGTTAAAAACCCAAGATAAGTCTTTTTGTAAACGACAAGACACTTACTTGTGAGTTATCCCTGAAAATTCACTGGAGTGCTAATGCTAATCATACATTGAGAGAAGAGGCCTGCAGATTGTCACCCCCCCCACCCCACCCTCTCGGCGAGCTCGCCCACTCCCCATCCCCAAAACCAATCATTTGCTTGGCTTGCCGTCCTCTGGAGTTGAATCACATGCTGATGACTCACCATTGACTCTCCTCCCAGATTGAGGAGGTTGGGAGTGGGGCCAGGCTTGGTGGGTGGAGCGAGCTCGCGTTCCGTCAGCTTGTAGATAGATGGAGCCAGTGTACAGGGTGCACTCGCAGGGTGTGTCACACGGCATCCAAGTCCTTCAAGGGGTACCGCGGTGTCTTTGGGGAGGGTTCAAAGACCGTGCCGTGCGAATGGACTTTTGGAGCGTGAGGGAAAATGCGCAATGGCCTCAGGCGGTGAACCAGAAGAAGAGTGTGACAGGCTGATTCACGTGAGTTCGCTTTGGTATTTGGTAAAACAACAGGACGGTGTCTACGGGATTCAGATTTTTCTTTTTGCTGTCTTAGATAGCCACTTGCAGACTGCGTATTTGTGTTTTCAAAAGAACTTAATAGCAGGTCCGGCCTCTAATAAAAGAGTTTTTTTGTTTGTGTCCCGGCCCGGCTTGCTGACGTAATTAATACACAACTATAGAACAATAGTGCCCCCTGCTGGTTGTCTCAAAACACACTTTGCGTTACTTGGAGCCTAAATTGTCTTTGTGTTCACTGAAATGTGCACTCTTAATCGTTTTCAGCGTCAATGAAAACACCCCAAATTTGTATGGCGGCCTTATTGACGACAGCATTTGCTTTGATGGTTCCTAAAACATACGGTGCACTCGGTTTATAGAGGACAATAACGTGTCTGATAAAAGCGCATGTTAGGTTTGCTGAAGACTATGAATTGTCATTTCTTTTTACATTAGGGTCACTGCAGACTCTTATTGTTGTTTGATATTTTCAAAAACTGGGACAGCATGTTCAGCTTGTTGGTGACGCGAAATTGCCTTTGATGTTTACTAAAATCAAGTCGGTCTGGTTCGCTTGATTGTCGTTGACTATAAATGCGTGTTTGTTTTGCTGTAGGCTAAATTATCTCTGAGGTTTCCGAAAACACATACGTTAGGTTCGCAGAATCAGGAGTCATTAATTGAAGACTCATTATTGTATTTTAGGTCTACAAAAAACTGTGATGTTTACAAACACCCCATCTGTTAGCACCGCGTAACCCTGCCGACCTACTGCCGGTTGTTTGTGTGCAGGTGCTGCAGGCTCAGCTGGACAACCTGCTGCAGGGACAGGACGGCATCCGCAGCAGCTGTGACTTCACCGAGCAGGCCCTGAGCCACGGCGGCGAGGCCGAGGTGCTGCTGGTCAAAAAGCAGATGAGCGAGCGCCTGGCGGAGCTGGCGGCGCAAGAGCTCCCCTTGCGGCCCGGCGAGAACGACCAGTTGGACTGCCGCTTGGAGACGGAGGGCGTGAAGAAGTCCATCCACAACCTGGGCAGCGTGGTGACCACCAACGCTGTGGCGTCTGAGACGGTGGCCACTGGCGAGGGCTTGCGGCACTGCGTGGCGGGGGTGCCCACCTCCATCACCGTAACCACCAAGGTTAACGCCGCGCAGCGATTCACGATGTACTGTGTTGCCACACAAGTTTGTCTCATCTTTCCCCATTGAAATTATTTAAAGACACATATACAGTATGTTGTGAGGCATTTTATAGTAAGAAAACCCAAACCGATTTTGTGCATCATGATTTAACGCTTCGATTCAAATAATTGTGCTATTCTCTCCTTGGCCACTGGAGGGCAGTATAACACAGTCCGGCAGAAACAAAAAAAGTGCCACCATGACTAAAGTAAACTTTTTTCAATGCTTCTTTTTTTTTGTAATTTAAAAAATATGTATATGTTATTATTTTTGAGTCGATTCCAAATCTTGCCCTTGTTTTTTTTTCTCCACCCCATCAGTATTTCATAATAATAAAAGGTAATAAGAAGAAACGTGAGGAATTCCTAGATGGTGTTTCTTTGCTTCTGTAAAGCACGATGAATTTTCCTTGTGTCTCAAACGAGCTCTACAAATCAAGCCGCCTTTGTCTTTTCCTCAGGACAAAGACGGCGGGCTTTGCAAGATGGGCAACGCCGTCCTGACGGCGGAGATCTCGGCGGCCGACGGCAGCAAGGGCGACGGCGAGATCCTGGACAACAAGAACGGCACCTACGAGTATCTGTTCACTGCTCCAAAAGAGGGCACCTTCACATTGTCCCTGCGCCTGTACGAGGAGCATATCAAAGGCAGCCCTTTCAGGACCAAGGCCAGCAAGTCGGCGGACCCTTCGGCGGCGTCCGACGACGTCAAGAAGAGGCTCAAGTCGCCGAGCGGCAGCGGGCACGTCAAGCAGAGGGCCATCAAGAGGCCCGCCAGCATGTACAGCACCGGGCGCAGGAAAGAGAACCCCATCGAGGACGACCTCATCTTCAGAATCGGTACGCGCTTTCATTTTTGTAAACATCCAAGGACGGCACAAAACGGCTGAACGGCCAATCAACATTCAATGCAAGGACTCATTTTGTGCATTTTTTTTTTCTCACAAAAGTCAACTCACTCAAAATGATATTTTTCAGGTGCGATGTTTGTTTGTTTTGTGTAACAAAAATTGTTAGGCCTTTTTTTTTTTTTTACCATAAGTGTCTTATGGAAGACATATTGAATGTGGCACGCATTTTTTTAAATGTTTGTTTTGAACAAATAAAACTTTCTGACAGTTTCGTGTAGACGAGTCAAACTTGCGGGTTTCTCCTTTCCCAATGCGCAGGCACCAAAGGGCGAAACAAAGGCGTGTTCACCAATTTGCAGGGCGTTTCCACATCGGTGGGAAAAGTGCTCATTGCAGACAGCAACAACCAGTGCGTGCAGGTACAAAAGCTACAACGTTTTTTTTTTTTGTCGTAAGCAGTCATGTTTTTATCACGACATACTACAGCTGTAGCTGAATTTTTTTCCACAGAAATTACAGTTTTGTCTCTGTTAATATCTTGTTCCCTGAATACTACATGATTTTCCAGTCATTTTAATGAGGTACAACTGAAAAGAGCTAAAGATTGTCTGCCCCCCCCCCGACAGATTTTCTCCAACGAGGGCCTGTTCCGGAGTCGCTTCGGGGTGCGGGGCAGGACCCCCGGTCAGCTGCAGCGGCCCACGGGTGTGGCCGTTCACCCCAGCGGCGACATCATCATCGCCGACTATGACAACAAGTGGGTCAGCATCTTCTCCAGCGACGGAAAGTTTAAGGTAAGCCGGGCAACGTTTGACCTGCTCGTGGAAAAAAAATGTTACAGGTATTTGTAATATCACTGGTTTGATGTTTGAAGTTTATTTTTGTTTTCATTTATCCCCCATTATTCGTTGAAAAACTCACCGATAAATTTTTGTGTTCAAGGCCAAAGCATTTAAAGCAGGGGTGTCCAAACTTTTTGCCAAGGGGGCCAGATTTTATGTGGTAAAATGTCGGGGGGCCGAAGTCTCCTGAGTGCAAATTGATTGATTTGAAACATAAAATGTATCACCATGACTTTTCAAGAGTCACAAAACCTTTGACTCGAACAACAGGGAAATGAACAAGCAATACACATATCCACAACTGCAAGGATCATTTGAAATATGACATATCAGTCAATATAAACACGGAGTGATGTCTTGTTAACTCGTGAGTGATGCCCCCTAGTGTCTAAATTACTCATTTAGTGAATGCTATTACTCATTTAGCCACTAGAGGGAAGCAGTACTCTATGAAACATCACTCACCAGTCTACGAGACCTCAGTCAATGCAACACGTGTTCCATTGTGCCCAACCTGCGGGCCAGACGGCACTGATTTTATGACAGGGGCCGAGGGCCGGATGAAATTCCACCGCGGGCCGGATTTGGCCCCCCGGCCGTAGTTTGGATATGCCTGATTTAAAGCATTACTATGCCGCGATTTTCTTGCATCTTGGTGCCAAGCAACTGTATTGAGATCACTTGAGGAGCTTCATTTCAACAACAGTAGTGCTTTGGTGCCAATGTGGTGCCCGGGAACGATGTTGAGGTGGAATGGGGAGTCTCACTAAGGCAAAAACGATGTTGAAATGAGTTGAGGAGCTTCAGTTTGACAACAGTATTGCTTTGCTGCCACCTTGTGACTTCTTGTTGTCAAGGAACTCTGTTAAAGTGAATAATGGATCTTTTAATTTGGGCCAAAATAGTACTTTGCCTCCATCTTGGTGTCAAGGTAGTATCTACGTTGATGGGAATTTAGGTTCTTCAATTCAACAAAATGGATGCTATCTCGTTGTGAGTTTTCATTTGGACAAAAACTGAGCTTTGCCTTGCTTGTAGGATCAAGAGGCACTTGAAAGCCTTTTTAGAGTGGGCGAATTACTCATGGATTTTAGCCATTTGTGAAAGGACTCGGCCCCGACCTCCCACGAATAGTCTGGAGTCTCAATTTTTATTTTTTTTTATTTTTTGGGGGGGTGTGGGGGTATAGAACAAGATCGGCACGGGCAAGCTGATGGGTCCCAAGGGCGTGTCGGTGGACAGGAACGGTCACGTGATTGTGGTGGACAACAAGGCCTGCTGCGTCTTCATTTTCCAGCTCAACGGCAAGATGGTCACCAAGTTTGGTAACCGCGGCAACGGCGATAGGCAGTTTGCAGGTGACGGCAAACAGACCGCACGCGCACCTTCTCGTCAACATCTAAGACAATTTCTTACCCTTCGAAACAGTTTAGAGTTTTGATACAAAATCTCATGTGCATGTTTTTATTTTATTATTATTTTTTAAACCAAATGCCAAATAAAATGTCATGTCTTAAATGGACTAATGTGCAAGTCTGTCCACTGAGATGGCTTTTAAACTGTTTTTATTCAACTTGTTTCGATTTTTTTTTTCCCTGCCATTCAGGGCCTCACTTTGCTGCCGTCAACAACAACAATGAAATCATCATCACGGATTTCCACAACCACTCAGTCAAGGTAAGGCGTGTTTGACCAGCGCACCCATTTGGGATCGCTTCGGAACGAATGGCGGGAAAATGTGTCGCAGGTGTTCAACACGGAGGGGGAGTTCCTGTTAAAGTTCGGCTCCAACGGCGAAGGCAACGGTCAGTTCAACGCCCCCACAGGGGTGGCCGTGGACGTCAACGGGAACATCATCGTGGCGGACTGGGGCAACAGCAGGATCCAGGTCAGTGCTCGACGGGGGCTTCGTTTTAGTTACTTTTTATTTTGTTTGGAGTGGTTGTTTTTGAGCAGGTTTGCTAGTTTTTATTAATTTGTGTGGAAAATTAAGCTTCACGGTAAGTATTGGGTAAATATTCACCAAATATATGACTTTAAAAAACATCCACAAATGAAATACAGGTACTGTGTAACAGTCCACCGATTTGGTGTTCGATATCAGCACATATTTGCAACGTATCGGATAGGGCTGCCGATACCAGCCACCGATACTGCACTCATTCATTTTCCGAACCGCTTTATCCTCCCAAGGGATCGCGGGGGTTGCCGGAGCCTATCCCAGCTGTCTTCGGGTAGTAGGCAGGGGACACCCTGAATCGGTTGCCAGCCAATCGCAGGGCTCACAGAGACAAACAACCATTCGCGCCCACACTCACACCTAGGGACAATTTGGAGTGTTCAATGAGCCTGCCATGCATATTTTTCGAATGTGGGAGGAAACTGGAGTACCCGGAGAAAACCCACGCAGGCCCGGGGAGAACATGCAAACTCCACACAGGGAGGATGGAGCTGAAATTGAACCCGGTACCTCTGCACTGTGAAGCCGACGTGCTAACCACTACAATACTTAAATCCCCGAACTAAAAAATTAAATCAAATGAGTAAGTCCCCCTCGCAAGCAGTTGGTGCTGTACTGTGCCAATCTGAAACTCTCTTGGGGAGTACCCAAGTGCGCATTGTCAAACTGGTATCGGTCTGAAAAAATTGTGGTATCGACCGTCGCTAATCGAGGATAAGCGGAACAGTGTCCCAATGGAGCCAGCAGATAGAAAAAAAACTGTTTTTCTCCTTACTTAAGACGATATTCGTGTCAGGTGTTCGACGGCAGCGGTTCCTTCCTGTCCTACGTCAACACGTCGGCCGACCCGCTGTACGGCCCTCAGGGTCTGGCGCTCACTTCGGATGGACACGTGGTGGTGGCCGACTCGGGAAACCACTGCTTCAAAGTCTATCGCTACTTGCAGTAGCACCCACATGCGCTCCCCACAATAAACTATGACACACACGCGCACAGTAGTGTGTGTGCACTCACGTAAGGAGCGGATTTGAACTCGTCCACCGTCACCTGTGCCACTGGGACTGCCTGTTCTTTTTTTTTGGAGGTATTTTTTTATTGTTGTTTTTTGTGCTTTTAGGAGTCACTTAAAACCAACGTACACATTCCATTGGAGAATTTTGCCTGATGACTTAAAAAGTATTGTACCAAGGAGTATTAATGCTATGATGAAAAGGGGGAAATAAAGGGTAAAACCAGGAAAAAAATTGCTACAATGCAAAGAAAAAAAACGATACAAAAGAGGTTAAAAAAATATATAATCATCCCAATTTTTTTTTTCTCTCAAGATGACTTTATTATTATATTCATATTATGACTGTTCTCGAAAAAAATCGGACTTTTTCTTGAAACATTACGATTTTAGTCACGTGACATTAAAACTTTTATTGTCAAAAATGAACAATTATAAAATAATCCTTAAAATCATACAACTTTATTCGGGTCACATTTAATCATTTTTACTCCTCAATTTTCCTCGGAAATTGTGATTTTTCTTACGTAAATCATTTTTTTTCTTTCTTTATTCTCATGCCATTTTCCTTGTAATTTACTAATTTACTCTTGTGAATATTTTGACTCCCCCCCCCACCCCCCTCTTGTCAAACTACAACTTTATTCTTATTGTACATTTTTTTTCTCCCCTTTTCATCATGGCCCGAATAGCCCTCGGTTGCTTTACTGAGTCACTAAGTGCAATCTGCTGTGTTGTGACGCCTTACACCTTTGAACAAAAAAAAATATTTGACTCGAATTACGTACTAATAAAGTATATTGTAGCAAATAAATAGTTTAACCGTACAGAGACTACAGGCTGCAATGTTTTTGAAGAGGATATTTTTTTTTCTACCCATTCTTATTAAATTATGTTTTCCATTTTCTTGTTTATCTTTCACTTGATGTCGAATGGAATTAAAGTGCCCACTGGACAGAAAAGAAAACATTGTTTCTGATGTCTTTCTCTCATGATGATTACATGCTGTAGAAACATCCTAATTTGACAAATTAAAATTTTTGCTATTGACATTAAACACACTATTACTATTTGAAATATTTGATCTGCTTTTTGATAATATAACACTGATTATAAAATGTATTGTGCTTTTTTTCCTCTTTATGACTTCTTTCCTATTTGCAACGGGTTTTTTTTTTTCAAATTTACAACCTGGCTGACTTTTTACCGTAAATTATGATTTTATCCTCAGTAATTAGATTAATTATTTTCTCATATCATTACAAATTCATCATTTTATGACATGACAACTTTATAAAAACTGAGTTACGATTTTGATATCTAAACGTTATAATCACATTCGGAATTTACAATTACATTACAATTTTATCATCGTCATATTTCAAATTCTCTCTTAAAATTAAGGTGCTTTGATGATCATCGGATCCATAACACTTAAACAATAAACAGTTTTGCCGGATTTTGAAGAACAACAAAGAGTTGTCTTCCTAGATTTTGATCAGATAAACATGCAGTGCTGTTATCCTTTGTCAACATGACTGATGAAAAGTGACAAGCATTAAGATAAACGCATTTCTTTCTGACACATATTTCATAACAAAAACACGTGACTGGGTTAGCTTGGTCTCATAATCTAACAGTAGTAGCTATGGTTTCCGGGATACACTTGAATGCGACACAGTGCGGTCCATTGAGGGGACCTCCGCGGGAAATTCAGAAGCGCCACAGCACTCGATTTTCATTTGGAGCTAAAACAAGTATAAGACAAAAACGTTTTAACGACATTGTGGCATTAACGATAGTGTACTATTCTAGGCGACCTAATCATCAAAATGGTATGGTATTTTTGGTGTTTCTAGTACGGTTTAGACGAGTATTGAGCTTGAAGTGACGTCTTACGGATTTCATTTACTCAAAATACCTCCGTTTTTACTTGAATGACAGTACCGAATTGTTGAAGTCATTTAATTTGTGTTTGTATTAAAAAATAGCGATAATGTCAACTTTTCTGAGAAAATGGTCGCTGAATTGGGAGTTGGTAGTTAGCGTAAATGGATGCCACCTGTCGCAAATCAGCGTCGTCTCAACACTGAATTTCATTTTACGTCTTTACTAGATTCAATATAATGAAATGTGAAAAATTATTGTGTTTTAAAAAAATATATATATTTTGGTATTTTAATTATCACTGCTATTTCAGTCCAAAAAGAAAGGACTAAGTTTGGAGGAGAAGAGAAGTCGGATGATGGAGATTTTCTTTGAAACAGTGAGTAATAGTTGATGACATATACACAAATCTTCACAAAAATAATGGTTGCCGTCTTTTTCTAATACACAATAAAATACTTATTTCTATTGCTGTTGTAGAAGGATGTATTTCAGCTGAAAGACATCGAGAAGATTGCCCCTAAAACAAAGGGAATAAGTAAGTAAATTATAATCCACAATCATAAAAAGCATTTAAAAATGACCACGTTAACTACATTGATATGTAGCAGTGCTACACCATGCAGAGAAACGACAGCTCTGTGTTGTATAAAAGTGCATTTGCTTCAACAATAACAATGTAGTTGGCCGGGCTGGGCCCTGATTAAAAGCACATGTTTTTGAGCCCCTTACTCGGGCATGAAGTCGTTACTTATTGACGACGGGGAGAGGAGGGGAAGAGGGGCGTTTCCTGCAGATCCTTCAATGTTTTCCCAATGTCCTACTGCTGGTGTTGCTCTGAACACTTTTTTTTTTAAAGAAGTGTCACATTTCAGATGTCATTCTGGCTTGGTTACATTCTCCCCAAATGCCTGACAGGCGGCAGATGTTTTTGCTTTGTTGACATTAGAGAGGCACACACATTAAAAAAAAAAAAAAAGGAAAAGAAAAAAAACATTCCGTCGGCAGTCAAATGCGAGCCAATCCAATTTTCTCATAGAAAATTACAGAAATGGAGATCATCGAAATCGGATTGGCTTTGTTCTTCTGGAATAAGTTCATTGTTGTTTTAGTAAAACTGATGAAGGAAATCAATGATTCGGCACATTTTATCAAATGAAATACTGAGCTCTCCAAGTACCACCGTAACAGCCGGGGGGATGGAAAAGGGCGCCATGTCGTGTGATGTCGTGTCTGTGACGCCTTTTCAGCGACCATGACGGTGAAGGAGGTGCTGCAGAGCCTGGTGGATGACAACATGGTGGACTGTGAGCGTCTGGGCACATCCAACTACTACTGGGCTTTCCCCAGCAAAGCTCTGCACACTCGCGAGCTCAAACTGGAGGAGCTGAACAAACAAGTGAGCGCACATGGAAAAAAAAAAATACATTCTGAATTTGATAACTTCTCTCTTTCGGGCCCTTGATGTTAACGACAAGGAGGATGAATTACAAGCAGAACACGTGCCAATTTTAGAATACTTTTTTTTTTTTACAAAAAAGAAAAAAAATGGCAATTATTATTTGTAGATTTTATTATCGTCCAATCGATTAATCAGTTGTGGCCTAGGATTCTGCTAATGGAAGGTGCAGTTGAATGCAGGCCCATATTGATCTAGTTTACTCCCTGAATGGGTTGCTGCTTTTTTTCCCCGAATTGCAATCTAACTGTAATGCAAGACTGTTTATATTCAAAGGTGTCAGAGGCAAAGCAGCGCCAAATTTCTCTGCAGGACGCGATTGGAAAAGCCAAAGAAGGACGTCAGGATACAGTAAGAATACACGTTTGCGAGCAGATCAAATGTTAAATGTGCTCACAAGTAGATTGACCGTGCGTGTGTGCAACTGTGCATGTGTAGAAAGAGAGGAGCGCCATGTTGAAGGAGCTTCAGGCTCTGAAAGACGAGCGAGCTCAGCTGCAGACCGAGTTGGACAAGTACAAGGATTGCGACCCACAAGTTGTTGAACAGATGAGTGAGTACTAGTGACTAGCTTGGCCAATTTAATTGGCCAGTACTGGCTATTTTAGAATAAGCAAAAATCTGGCAATTTATTCCTTTTTTTTTTTTTACGCATTAACACATTGCAATGTAGCTCAAGAATGATGAAATGATGATGAAAAGAAAGAAAGAAAAGTAAAATAAACCTTCCAACCTTTGCTTACAACATACCTTTATTGTTGTAAGCATGACAAAAAAAATTATTTGTTATATATATTTTTTTTAATTAATCATCAGATTAATATGTTTTCGGACATTAAACTCAGAAAAAATCAGTAAAATATCAGCAACAATTATTAACAAACTGATGTCATGACAGTGGCGGCCCGGTAGTCCAGTGGTTAGCACGTCGGCTTCACAGTGCAGAGGTACCGGGTTCGATTCCAGCTCCGGCCTCCCTGTGTGGAGTTTGCATGTTCTCCCCGGGCCTGCGTGGGTTTTCTCCGGGTACTCCGGTTTCCTCCCACATTCCAAAAACATGCTTGGCAGGCTGATTGAACACTCCAAATTGTCCCTAGGTGTGAGTGTGAGTGCGAATGGTTGTTTGTTTCTGTGTGCCCTGCGATTGGCTGGCAACCGATTCAGGGTGTCCCCCGCCTACTGCCCGGAGACGGCTGGGATGGGCTCCAGCACCCCCCGCGACCCTAGTGAGGATCAAGCGGTACGGAAGATGAATGAATGAATGAATGAATGTCATGACAGTCACTTCCCCTATTTTCCGTGACGGGGCATCTATTTGAGAGAGCCGTTTATTTTTCCTTAAATGAATGGTACACACTAATAGAACCGAATCGGGTCTCTGTTAAGAGGGTCACCATTTGAGGAAATGTGGGAGGCTCTATTCACAGAGATTCTATTCACCATGGTTTGGATTTTCTTCCTGAGCCCTTGATTTCTCATAAATGAATAAATGACTCACCACCCAGTGGCTAATCGGGGTATAGCATTTATTTATGCACGCCATGGTCGCCATCCAAAGGAAATGCGGTCATGAACCGATGGGGCATCTCTTTGAAGATGGCATGTGCTTATCGTAAGTGGGTAGCACACCCGACGACAAATCAGGGCACAGCATTTCGTCTTGGGATGGTCAATAATTTGACGAAAGACGCTATTGAACTCATCCTTTCCCTGATGGGGTTTCATTGAAAAGGAGGTGTTTATTTTTAGTAGATAATCGGCTCACCCAGCGACTAATGGCATTTATTGTTGAAGGACGATTATAGAAGAAAAATAGGATCCTGTCTGTCAGTGAAGCGAGATCATTATGTTAACTGCCTGTGTTTTTCCTGATGCAGGCGTCTATTTGAGGGAGGTGTTTATTTGTTTTTTTTTTTTTATAAGTGGATGACACACACACACATTCTAAAGGACATGGCATCCATTTAAGGCTTGGCTAACATTTGAGGAAATAAGATAATTACACGAGCAGAGCATTTTCTTCCTGCTTGGCCGTCCATCTCGAGACGGGCGTTTATTTTATTTGTTGTTTGACACACCCCACGACTAATCAAGGCACGGCATCTGCCTACATCTTTTTTTTTTTTTTTTAATTTCACCGACGGGGAGCATCAATTAGCGGGATGTGTCTTTTTTTTCCTCAATTGAGTAGGCATCTATTTGAAGGCGAGTCATTTTCATGTCTCGTAAACTCACGTAACCTGTAAGTTAGGCATCAGTTGCGCAGCGTGACGCCGACAGATGTGAGAGAACACCGTGTTCACCTCGCGTTACTGGAAGGCTTATATGATCCAAATTTTCTCACTGCTATTGGAGATCAATCAAATGTATCAAACAGAGAATGCATTTTTTATAAAGCGTGTCATGCACATTGTTCATTCATTCATTCATTCATCTTCCTAACCGCTTGATCCTCACTAGGGTCGCGGGGGGTGCTGGAGCCTATCCCAGCTGTCTCCGGGCAGTAGGCGGGGGACACCCTGAATCGGTTGCCAGCCAATCGCAGGGCACACAGAAACGAACAACCATTCGCACTCACACTCACACCTAGGGACAATTTAGAGCGTCCAATCAGCCTGCCATGCATATTTTTGGAATGTGGGAGGAAACCGGAGCACCCGGAGAAAACCCACGCAGGCCCGGGGAGAACATGCAAACTCCACACAGGGAGGCCGGAGCTGGAATCGAACCCGGTACCTCTGCACTGTGAAGCCCACGTGCTAACTCATGCACATTGGTTTCTTTAAAAAAAAAAAAAAAAGAGGGGAATAAAATATTGAACTTTCCGTTCATTTTTAGAGTATTACAAATAGCATTTGGCACTGATTTGATGGAATTTTCCATATAATGTGAATATACGTAACATATATCTTATCTTATCTTACACATGGATGTAAATTTCGATATTCATTTGAAAAATATCAGACACACCCTTTTTTTTTTTCTTAATGCATTACCGTTGTAGTGGATACAGATACTTGAAACCAAAAACAATCGGGAGTCAAGTGCCAGAAAAGCGTGATCGGGACATCCCTTCGTAATATGAATCTGGTTTCACAATGTAAACTCATTAGGACTTTTTTCTGCCTTGGGGACTGCCAACTCGCTCTGTCATTACCGTAAAGTCATCCACAAACCAGTTTGCCTTTTCTCGCTTTGCAGGAAAATCAAACATGGTGGCCAAAGAAGCCGTTTCGAGGTGGACAGGTGAGTCACTTTCCAGCACACCCTGCTTGCAATTAATTTCAAAGGAGCACGAGTGCGGCTCGTGAAACGAGCGACGCGTGAAGACGCTCTCGTTTTCTCTCTCTCTGTCCTATTATTGACTCCCCAAGTGTAACCGTGGTGACGGTCAAAACGCCTCTCGGTCTGTTTGACCGAGCTGGAAGTGAACCAAAAGCAAAACAGGAAGTGAAAGGTGAAGAAAGTGGGGTCGGTTTGCCATTGAATTGAATGATACGCGCATATTCAAACAAGAAGACGAATTTAAAAAAAAATGGGGGGAAAATACAGCTGATCTTTTAAATAATGGCTTTATGAAAATGGAATAATTTTCTTCCATTTCTGGCACATACATTCATTTCCAAGGTGCCGAAATAAACAGAAAGGAAAAACGGAAAACAAAGCGCACAATTACAATACAGTATATCCAAGGCCCCGCTACGAATTAGCCGCCGAAACGGGTCGCTAGAGTAGATGGAACAGAAAGTAAACAGAATTCCGCTGGTGGCGGGCACGCATTTACCCTTTGGCTCGACTAGTTTGCCGCTTAAATGGGTTGCTGTAGAAGCTGAAACAGAAAGCAAACAAGATTCCACCAGTGGAGGGTACAATTGCAATCATGGCCAATACGTTTGCTGCCTAAAAGGGTTGCTGTGGAAGCTGCAAGATAAAGTAAACTAGTTGCGGTAGGGATGTTATCCAGACCCCGAAAACGTTTGTTGTCCAAACACGCTGCTGAGTACGATGAAACAGAAAGTAAACGGGACTCCATCAGTGGTAGACCGCTTAAACGGGTCGCCATAGAAACGGGATTTGGAGGACGCCTAATACCTAAACGGGTTGCTGAATCAGCTGAAACTGAAAGAAGCGCAATCAGACCCGGGCGGAAAAACCTTTGCGCTTTCTTCCTGCCCCCCCCCCCCCCCCCCGACAGAATCATGGCTTACCAATTCCAAGAACGCGATCAACCCCTCTGCCCCCCGACTAGGCGTACCCGTCACACCACCCACATTCAAAAATGACTTTTTCTGTTTTTTTTGTTTGTCTTTCCAGACAATGTTTTTGCCATCAAGTCGTGGACCAAGAAAAAGTTTGCGTTCGATGACAGCCGCATCAACAAAGCCTTCGGGATCCCCGAGGACTTTGACTACCTCGACTGACCACTCTCGGATTCTCCGGTTGAAGGACGCGCGTCTTGTGTTGACCAGACGGATCTCATCGGCTCATGTTTGACTCGTTCGCGCAACCGGAGACGGTACAAAGAGCGTCCATTAGCGGGTTAGGCGACAAAAACTGTTTTGCACCTGTTGCCAAGGAGATCCGTCGTCGTCGTTGAATTTTCCTTTTTCGATTGTTATCGCAGGCTTCCATTCGTTGCCACTTGACAACGCAAACGATACTTCTGCAAAACGAGATGCGGATCGGCGGTGTGTTTACTCAAATAAGTTCAATGAGTCTACGCATGTACTCCAGAGTTCTATTTTTCCACCGCTTACGCCATAAAAGACGTGACTTTTTATTTATTTTTTTTGCTTTACGATACGCCAAGCGGCTTTGTGACTGCAGTGAAAATGTGCTGACCCTGTAAAGTAGCTTAAGAGATAGAGGAGAGGGGGGGGGGGGGGGGGGGGAGAAAAATATCCATAAATGCCTGAGTGCAGGTTTGTTTGGACACACCCACCCGCCGGCGTAACATCGCTCGTGTGTGTACTTGCCCAACCTGTCGTCGCCGCCGATCGTCGCTCTCTTTCGTGCTGAATTTACGGGCGGATCAGGGAAGCGCACTTGGAACGCTCACATGGTGTTATCTTATTGAGCAGATGAGGAACGGGACCTCCCACCTCCAACCTGTCATCTTCCAGTTTGGGATGCGCAGGGATAAATCAATAGTAGAGCGTTCTCGGTCCAGGAACTACTTATTTACCGGCCAGAAATGTTTCCGAGGATTCCCGTCAGAATTCCGGTCAAGCATCACTGAAATGTGTAGTCCTCAAATGTCCTCACTTTTTTTTTCTTTGAGGAAATGTCATGTTTACAAGAACAGAAACATGTTTTTTTTTAGATGAAAAGTCATCATCTTTCGAGATTAAAATAGTCCTCTTCCAGGATAATGTACAATACTTTGTGTTGCAATACCGTGTGAAATGATATGGGGGTGGGGGGGGGGGGGGGGCATGTTGCTGAATGTTGAATGAGATGAAATTATGGTGGGAAGTGTTGACTGATATTGAGTAATGTGGGATGATTGGAATTAATATTGGTTCAAAAAAAATCTTGATTGATTTGGAATTGTGAGAATGCGGAAATCTTTGCATGTGGAAATTTCGGGGTTGTTGAAAAACGTTCCCAAGGACGGTTCGACATTTAGAATGTGGAATGACAACAATGTGACTTTGTGACGGTGAATGTAACGTTGGGACTAAATTGGCAATTTTGGGTGGAACTGTGGGGAAAAAACTGTTGTTTTATTTTTAAATACGCTAAATACTGTATTACAATTGACTTCACTTCGGTCGACCACCACGTCGCCGCTTGCTTGCGCACTGCGCATGCGCCGGAGTAGACCGTGGAAGAGAGGGAGGCGGGAGCCGGAGAGCTCGCTGGCGGAGGAGGCTGGGGTGGGGGGGGCGGCTGCTGTGGCTGCTGTGCGCCGAGACAACGAAGGAAGCGCGGAGCGAGCGAGCGAGTGCGGCGGCGGCGGTGTGGTGAAACACAAGGCATGGCGGGGCCGCAGGACTTCCAGCAGGGCAGCTACTGTCACCGGAAGACGTGGCTCAACGTATTACTGGGAATATCGCACTTAATTTTACACTGCGTGCAGAACGGAGGAGCTCAGAGACAAGGTTCGTCCGGGGGAAAAAAAAACAAACAAAAACAAAACAATCATTTTTTTTTCCTCCTCCCGTAACGTCAAGTTCGCCAGGCGTTCATTTGACAGCACTCTCGAATGGGGCTTTAATAGTCCGCTTCACGCTTTCTTTACACCCGCGCGCTTATTCAAGTGTTTTTCGACACTTGTAGCTCCGAACAGTTTAGAAGGCAAACGTCACACAAAAGCCTCGTTTGTGTGAGCAAGTTGGCTTAGCCGCCGTGCTAATGCTTCCTGCTAACTAGCGAGCTTTTGTCAAGGCGATGCCAAGTCATGTCACCCTTTTCGTTTCGTTCATGGGCTCGCTCGGAACGAGGAGCTACTTTCGTTACCGCCGATAAATCCGCGGATCGCCGCTGAAGAAACTTCTCCCCTTACGTCTGACCTGATATTTTGTTTTTCTCGCCCATTCAAAAGCTCTGAATCAAATGGCCACCAGCGTGGTTGAGGTCTGGCAGCCGGAGGATGCAGATACGCTTATCCCGCTGCAGGTAAACGCCACACCTTATTTATGCACGTTTGTAAATATTATTTTTCAGAAGTAGTTTATTCATTTATTTTTTTAAAAATCAGCCCCAAAAAGAGCTCCAACCGGGAGCACGTGTGTGACATCCATTGTTTGTCTTCACGGTGCACATGTGCACCACCCCCCTCCTCTTTTGTCCCCGTACTCCATTGAGGATTATCGCAATTTTAGTTTTCCAAGGACCTTATGCATTTATAAATCATGCATATGTCAAATTTTTGTCGTGCAAACTGCGCCTAGTCAGCCCCTCCACCATGCGGCTTCTCTAAATGCAACGTTCTAGTCTTCACTACATCATGGAGGTGCAACAGGCTGCACATGGAAGCAGGCGACCCACGACACTTTGCAACGCTCCTGTTATATTCGCTTTCCATAATATTAGGAAGACATACACACACCGGTTTCAGAGTTCAACGCTGATACAAAGATATATATATTTTTTTTTCGGGGGGGGGGTACTGTACAATACTGTTCCCTGCCATGATTATTTTATTTTTTCCTACTCATTTATTAAGAATATTTGATTTATGTGAATAAAATAGCATTTTGTCACTGTAATGGGAGCAATAAAATCAGTTATTAATATTAGGCATTACGTGAGTGTATTATCTTGGCCAGACCATTTCCTGAATATTTGGATATGTTTGCCTGCATGCATATATAAGATAAGATATCCTTTATTTGTCCCACAATGGGGAAATTTACAACGTCGATATATGTCGATTAAATTGTATTTTTGTCATTATTTAATTTTAATAAATGAAAGTTAACTATATGAATGGAAAAAAAATTGAGATTTCATCTTATTTAGAAATGTTTAAAAAACACTTTGTTGAATATTTTTTTTTAAATTATAATTATTTGTGTTTTAATTTAAATGAATGGCAAATGTATCATCTCATTGGGTTGTGTATCTAATGTTTTGGCCTCACCCTAAAGCGATGACATTTTCTGAGCGAGCCAGCGATTACGTAAGCGCACGTTAACCGATAACTCGCAGTGAGGTCGCGACAGCTGACTGTCATGTTACCTGAGGGGGCGTGGGATAGGTGCCTGGGGAGGGACAGGGACCCCTGCCGTTACCACCAATCCCACCTAAATAGACATGCGTCGATACCACCGGTGGAGCCAAACAATTGGTTAGAATATAACCCCCTGAGTGTAACGCTTCAAGTGTTTTGGAAATTGGCAAGATGGTTTCCGGTGAAATTCAGTTTTGTTTTGTTTTTTTGTCAGAGGAGTATGTTTTTCGTGTGTCATCACTTGAAGAAAATCTGGTTTAAAAATCAAAGTAAAGTTGATGACTCGATCCACAAAGTTCAAACGACTCTGTTACAATTCTGTTGATCTTTTATAGAGCAACCGTTGAGTGAGTCCAGCGCTACGGAATAACCAGTCGGTTTGGGAACCTAACTGTTAAATCTAAGGCTCAGATAACCAGCTTGGTTAAGACAGCAGGGAAGGTCATTGGGGAGCCCCCACCCCCCTGCTCCCCGGGACAATATAGTTGCAGTCAACAGGCAAACAACATTTTAAACAATCCTTCTCATGTGCTACACTCCAATTAATGTCAATTAATCCTTTTACATGCTACATCGCACCCCCCCCCCCCCGACGTTGGTTTCAGTTTTTCTTACACGTTGTGTGACAGTTAAGAATATTAAAAAGATAATGACAAGGGAGTCCTCCTGCCTTAATTGTCCTCCCAGGCCGCCTGCTAATATGCTAGGCTAACTAGCTTTCTGTGTTTTTTGATACCTAGTTGACATCTTTTTGCGTGAATAGGACAGCTAGCAGTCGTAAATTGTTACTCACAACATGCTGTACGGTGATTAAAAGTTGAATGGAGGGGACGTTATTTAAAGCCAAATGGTGGTCACCCGTTGGGTTCGACTTTAGGAGCGCCGTTGTATTCCCTCCGTTGTCAATGGGGGAATATTTTTGGGTGTCTTCAACTTATTTGCCGCAAAACGGGGCAGCATCAACATGAGTTGTCAATTTGTGCGTTGTTGTGCTCCGTCAGCTCCCGTTGTGCTCACGTAATCCATTAGCATGTGACAAAACACCAATTTTCTTTGTTTTTCTTCACACACACATTCGATTTCGGATCGCTAAAGTGGTCAATGTTCAATTCCTGAACTTAAAAAAAAAAATAATAAAATCCACTGTTTTGGTTCTTGATCTTATTTGAGACTATGCCTTCTGACACATTTGGCTTCATGATGGTTCGATAGTCTTGAGATGTCATTTTCGCAAAGCAGACCATGACTGCTGAAACCGGGTGGACCAGTTTTTGCTCCAAAATGCCAAATGTTTTGTACCTTACTCGGTGTGTTTGAGAAAAAATTTTTGTAGCACTTTCATGTTGCAAGAAGCCCCAGAATATAACCATTGCAAATCTTTTGCGACACTGGGCAAAGGCTATACCTGAGCCCAGATCACTCTGATCGCTTGCAGTCTATGCTAACCATCCTTTCTCATCCGTAGGTGGAAAGGGGGCCAAGAAAAGATGGTCTTCCACTTGAAGACAGGTAAGTTTGTTCACGATTCGCGGTGTTAGCCTAAACCACTACGTCATCGCATGCTCTTGATTGTTCCGCGGGCAGTTCGTTTCAACGTTTGGTCAGAAAACGCGTCCACGAGGTAGCGCGCCTTAAATGTGCCTGATCAAAACTTGTCCCATCTGTAGAATCCCGTCACAGTCCCCGTTCATTCACCACAAACGATTTTTAAGACGGGTTCTTGATTTCGTATTCGAAATCTGTGCTTCAACTCTGCGGGGGTGACGTTTTGAAGAGGAAAAAAGGCGGACCTGTTTCTGTGTTATAAAAAGTGTTTTTGATTCTAATATCACACTTCATAAGACTCTTGTGATCTTTTGAATTTGTCCCAAAAAAGCAATCAAGTTCTTTTTTAGATTAGACCTCTTGTAAGACCCTCGGGGGATGTTTTGAGTATTAAAAAAAAAAACAACTGTTGCCAAGTAAACAAGGTCTTGCTTTTGATTTCACCCAGAATTAGTTTTATTTTGAAGCAGCTTTTTACTTATTCCAAACATTTTTTGTGGTGCGCTTTCGATTCATAATTCCGTTTGTAAAGGGCCTTCCGCTGTGTTCAGGCTAGCTATGTTGTTTATATTGCTGTTGTGGGCTGGGGGGGGGGGGTTATGCTGGGAGGTTGGGGGCCGTGGGTAAGCGAGAGGCACAGAACAGAATTCCTGACTAATTTTAGAACTCCTTAAAAATGGAGGGGAGGTCCGTCGTTCCCAGCTGCTCCCCTGGCGAAAGAAAATGCTTCTTTAAACATTTTTATTTTATTTTATTTTTTTTGGTTTGGTTTTCCAACGGAAACATCAATAGTTTCTGGTGGGATATAACATCACGGCGTCTCCCCGCCGTGGCACCTTCTGGATTTTCTCATGCACTCCCAAAAACTTATTGAAAGGCAGCTAATGTGAAATCATAACCCTTCTTATTGAAACTCAACCAGAATAAAAAAAATGTACCGAGCTTGACAGCTTACTGGGTAACCTTTCTTGAAATCATGTTTTTTTTCTTCATGCATTCAATGTAAACCATTTAATAAAAAATCATAAACGTTTTTAAAACCCTCACCCACACACAAAATAGTAATTTGACACCCGAACCCTGACCTCAACACCTTGGTATAAATCAGAGCAGCTTCCACATAGTCCAAAATTCCCCATCATAAATATTTATTTGGCAATACTGTCACGAAGCAGGCGCACTGCAAAAGTCGATGCCGCCGGCAACCAGTCAATGAAGTCCGTCTCGTTTTCGTCCCAACCTGTTGAACGGCGCCAGTGGACTATTTTGAGCCCACGGGAGGTGACAAGCAGCTGATTGACCTCCAGGGTTCTCGGGCTGCGTAATCTCTCTGGTTTGCCCGCGTTATCAGCCACTCGGCATCACTTAGCGCTTCTCTCGCTTGTTGTTTGTTCAAAATTACTTTCAATATAAATCACGAATCATCCGAATGAGTTTCTTGAAAAGGCAAATTTTAGTCACACCCCGCCCCACACACACATTTAATTAGTAGATTTATTTAAAAAAATAAATACCTGCCCATTCTTTGTTTTATGAAACTGATAGTAAATTTGGTATATTTACGATTTTTGTTGCATTAATTTAATCTTTTTTTTTTGTATTTTTATTTATTTCAGTGGTAGTAGTGCACAGACTTAGCATAAATGCTAGCTCTCCGCCGTAGACTCGTTGTCAATGATAAAATGCAAACCTGTTAGTAAAATGAACGCATTTCCATCATTTTTTTGGGGGGGGGGGTTCCACCATTTATCTCATCATGACATTGAATATAAAAATGTGTTATTTTTAGATTTTCCTTTGCTCCTCACATTAGCTGCCTCATGTATACAAACTTGGATCCATCTACCGATTTAAAATGGATTCCGTAATTGGTTTATAAAATTAAATTGCCAATAATCCAATGTAAAAAAATGTTATCAAAATAGACTATTATGTCATGCCATTTTTTTTTTTAACCTCACACACAAAAAAAATTTGGGCCACTTGGAAAACCAAATGTGGCCCCTAAAGCCTCCGAGGGACCACATCACAGCAAACATTGACTTAATGTGACTTAGATCCTTGTCGGGTGGGGTGGGGGGATCAAATGGCGGCAAACGTAACATGTTATTTTTGTATCGCGGCAGTGGACACCACCCTCGCCATTCCCTGCTCACAGTAAATACTCGCGTTGTGTTGCTAACCAAAACAGCAGCGCGGATACGCTTACGCTCATGCTAGCGGGAGTGGCATTCGAAGTGATTGGGTATCGACAGTAGAGGTGTCGTGACACCTGTGTGGTGCCCCCCCCCCCCTCGAGCCCGCAGGCGTTTTCGATGACTGGGGAAAATAAAAATAAACAACAACAACAAAAAAACAGACAGATGCAATTTGGAACCTGAATTCAAAACCTAACTCCAAGATGGCTTTCTGAACTTGAGATCCATTTCCTACTTTTGAAATCATAACCCAGTTTTTAAAACCTAATTTCCATCCTGGCTTTGAATGTGAATTTAAAACCCCAATTTTCACCCCCAAGTCTTTGTTTTGAAAGTTGACTACGGTCTTGAAACCTAAATTTGAAACTCTCCATTAAATCTCTCATCCGGGCTTCAAACTTCAATTTGAAACTTGAACTTTTATATTTTAAAGTGACCAACCAATGCTGCACACTCGAACCCATTCTTAAAACCCTAACGTATCGATTGATACCCTATCTGTGGTTTGAAACTGTACCCCTGGCTTAAAAACCCTGATTTGAAACCTGATTAAAAACCTCATCCGAACTTGAAACCATGCATTGAAACTCAAATCAGGGTGGTAGCCCTAACCCCGACTTGATCCCAAATTCCATAGCTCTAACTCGACATGGGCCGAATACCGCTTTGGCGGCCGACTGTAGTTTAAAATGTCACTGTGTCAATAAGCGCTAACACTGGCTGTCACCGGTAATGAACTCGGGGGGGGGGGGGGGGGGGGGGGGGGGACTTCTAAGCAGCGCACGATATGATAGGCTGCTTGCAGAGTCGCCTCTTTGAAGTTAACTGGGCCCACTCGCGTTTTTTTTTTGTTTTTGTTTTCCATTCTCGGCTAGCACAGAAGCGAGGGGTGAGCAGTTTACCCACGGAGGAGAAGGAAGAAGGAGGCAGCAAGCCTGCAAACACGCAGGCATTTTTTTTTTTTAGATCAGTTGATTAAAGAATAAAAGTCCTAAATAGTCCTAAAAAATACACATAAAAAGACACCAGTAGATACTAGTTAGCCCTAAGGACAACATGAGTAATAATAATAATAAATTTTATTTATAAGTGCCTTTCAAGACACCCAAGGACACTTTACAACAACAAAAAAACAAAACGATACGGGTTGAGCAGCAGCAGCCAAACGCGCCAGCGTTCACTCAACCTGGAAGTCGGTAGCCCACAAGTCTGTTCTAAAAGTAGCTCATCAATGATGGGACACCGTGGCTCATTCATTCATTCATCTTCCGAGCCGCTTGATCCTCACTAGGGTCGCGGGGGGTGCTGGAGCCTATCCCAGCTGTCTTCGGGCAGTAGGCGGGGGACACCCTGAATCGGTTGCCAGCCAATCGCAGGGCACACAGACACGAACAACCATTCGCACACACACTCACACCTAGGGACAATTTAGAGCGTTCAATCAGCCTGCCACGCATGTTTTTGGAATGTGGGAGGAAACCGGAGCACCCGGAGAAAACCCACGCAGGCCCGGGGAGAACATGCAAACTCCACACAGGGAGGCCGGAGCTGGAATCGAACCCGGTACCTCTGCACTGTGAAGCCGACATGCTAACCACTGGACTACCGGGCCGCCCACCGTGGCTCACTAAGAATTAAAACTGAAGCTTAACATTCATGTATTTAGTTAGTTAATGTGGTACACATTTCTTAATGTCCTCCTTATAACCCCTAACCCAAGTTTGACACCCAAACTTGCGTTTGAGCCGTTGACCCAAGCTTGACAACCTCACTTTGGCTTGAAATTAGCTTGAAATTAGCTTGAAACCTTAGCGCGAAAAACCAACTTGAAACTTTATTTGAAGACCTTTATTTGAAAACCTGTCCAAAGCTTTGAAACCTCCACTCTTACTTGAAACCCTCAAACCCAAATATGATCTTGAAACTCAACCCGGGGCCGTTTTGTAAAATAATGTACTTGCAGTTGTGTTTTTGTCATTTGTTTTCCTCACCATTATTCACAATCGCGATTTATTTTTATTTTATTTTTTTCCAAGGGGAAGTGTGTGTATGTGTGTGCTTGATAAAGAGACGGAAGGGTAGATGGTGACACGAGAAGTTACGGCCATGCCCCCCCCCCCCCCCCCCCCCCCAATTCAAAATTCTTCTCCATCACGACGTCGGCTTGAATACAATTAAAGCCTTCCGTCCCAATTTGAGCTTGTTCCCAAGTTGACATTCTTTCACGGCTCCGCATTGTAAAGAGTCGTCGTCGGAGTTGCTTGTTGGGCTCGCTGTTTCAAATGGGCCATCTACACGGGCGCCCCCCCCCCCCCTACCTCTCCTCCCTCGCAGCGCTCACCCCCTGTTTGCATTTCTAACCATGTTTGGACTGCCCCGTCTGTTTTAAGGAAGTGCCGCAGCGAGAGAACTGCGCTGCTGCATTAGCGGTCGCGACTTGTGACATCAGCAAAATCCAGCTGACTGTTTTCCTCAATGGCACATTTTCCTTTATGGTCGCGGTAACTCGGTAAAGCCCGGGGGGGGGGGGGGCAATGTTGAAATTCGAAGTGGATGATTTCTTCAAAAATTAGTGGATATCAATGGGGGCTGCGCCGATTATGTATATTTTTAATGTAAAGCACAATTGGTTTTGTATTTTGGACGCAAACCGAAAACTCGGAGACGTCTCATTTAAAAAAAATTAAAAATTGTCCTTTGGAAATAACAAAACGCAACTTTGCCTGTGCGTCACACTGAATTCTTTTTCAAATTTGGGCAAGGCGAGCTAGGTCAGCCAAAACTCACCGTTTCCTGGCGACCTAACAATGCCGTTTATTTTAAGTCGCTAAAATTAGATGGTGCTTCTGCCATCTATTAACGTTTAAAACCATTTGAGCAACATGACCACACAGTCCGGTTCACGCTCACAGTTTTGATTCTATAAAAAGACCCAATAATGGCATTTGTTTTGACATTTGATGAGTCAGCGAGAAGTGGTTTCAAGGGTGCGCACTTTCTTTTGCACATCACTGGTTTCAAAAAAAAAAAAAAAAAAAGACGGCTAGCAAGAATGCTTGTGGCAGCATGATCACCCCATCCTATAATCGAATTGCCCGTGACGGATAGTCGTTATCCAACCCACAGGCCTCAAATTTGACACCTGCGCCGTAACCGTCAAGTCTCTTGTGCTGCGCCCGAGTCGCGCCGGGGGTCGAATATGTTGGCCCACCTGTCGTCTGTCAAGCATTTTTATGATATTCCGCTTTGTTATCCTGCGATTGGTTCATCCGCGCTATAAACGGCCTCGCGCATGAGGCGTCCGCCGGAGGCAACGCCCACCGTTGGCGCTCTCGAATTACAAGCCGACGCGGGGGTACATCTCCTGCCGTCGGTGAGCGTGGCTCGGCTTGTGGAGAAACGATTCGGATCAATCGTGGTGTCATGATGACAAAACCAGGTGGCACGTTGAAACTGCTTAGCGAGGCTTAGCCTTGTTTGACTTATTTTTCTCTACTTCCTGGTTTGGTTTTTGTTCATTCAAACTTTTGGGGGTGGAGGAGGGGTGTTGTTCAGCAGCTGCGTCCATCAACAAAGTTTGACCCAGTTTTCCACGCGCACACAAGCGCAAATCAGCTGCTTCCCTCCTCTCATTAGCACCGCATCTCACACCCTCTCACGAGTGCAGCTACGCTGACGTTTCCCTGCATTACGTGTCATTTATTTTTGGCCTTCCCACGAAACTTGTCCAGCCGAGGCTGTGTTTTCACTCTGGAGCAGGGAAGTCCTCTGTTGCTTTTTTTTTTCTTTCTTGAAACACTGACGTGCAGTTCTGGCTTCTTGTTGCTAACATAGCGGTCACATTTGCTGTCGTTAGCCTCGCCAAATATTTTTCATTGTTTTTAATGTAGTGTGTGTATAGAGTGAACGCTCGTTTATCGTAGGGGTTACGTTCCAAAAAGAACATGTTTGTTTGTTTGTTTGAGCATATATAGTACACACAATAACAGGTTGACAAAATGTCAAACAAAATTCTAAAAGGAAAATTAAGAAATAGTTAAAAGAGAAAAAAAAACCACACATCACAGTTATATGCTTGAAAGGAGTTGGAAGAAGTAAATAACTTATCTAGTCCTATCCCTTATTATGTAACTGAATTGTTCATTTTTCAAAACAAAGAAATGAAAAACGACATATCATTAAATATTTTGACACTTGTGTATACGATGCTATTCTATGTGATAGGTGAAATCTGTGAATTAGTCAGCTTGGTTTTATTTATTTGTACAATTAGCATTCAATGCAATACCATACAATAGAATTTAAATAAAACAAACAAATATAAGCGTTTTCGTACAAATGACTGATAGTTTTTAGAAATACCGTAAAAATAATCATTTTAATCGTGAATGCAGGGTTTGGATGCATTGCGACTTGCGCGTATTTCAAAGTTCCTCTGACTTTGCCTCTTCGTCCTGACTACGGGGACTTTGGCCTCGTGTCTTTTTCGACTGAAGGCTGTGGGATATTTGGGGTATTTTCTTTTTTATCATATGTCCATTTTGATGTTCTCTGTTACCCCTGGTCAAGTTTAAAATTCCGGTTAAATAATTACTTCTTCAGATGTTTTGTCGGAGGTTCCTGCGTATTTATGTTGTTCCTTCTCTCAAGCAGCTCTTCCGTATTTAACGTGGAGAATGGGAGGCCGTTGCATTTCCAGCCAGCGATATTAAAGTTTGGAAATCAGTAAGTAACGCACTTCCTGCTCTGAGGTGACATATTTTATATGTATGGCCCAAAACCTTACAAAATGTGCTGCGGAAATGCTACAAATCCAATTCCAATGAAGTTGGGATGTTGTGTTCAACAAAAATAAAGGTGCTATCGACCTATCTAGCTAATTATCTAGCTAGCTAGACAGAACATTAGCTAGAACATTAGCTAGCTAGATAATTAGCTAGCTCTCCTCTCTCTCCGTTTCTTTATTTATCCATCCATCTGCCGATTGATGAAATGCTGAAATTGTCCGTTGAGGAACCTATTAAACTATTCAACTGTTCACAAACAGGTGTTGGATGAGCATTATTATTATAATTATATAAGCGCCTTATGCTTCATATATACAGTTGCATATATGCTTGTATCCATATCTTATATTTATTTTGCATTCTATACTGTGTACAAGGTCTTTTTCTGAAACGTTTATTTTGTGTATGTATGCAACACTTTTTTTCTTTTCTTGACTACAAATTTCCCCAGTGTGGGACAAATAGAGGTTATCTTATCTTAGTCCTCAACTTTTGTGCGACCTGTCCCAGTTTTTTGGGGGGGAAACGTGTTCCAGCTATAAAATTTGAAGTTCATGAGGTTTTTGTTGTTTTGAACATTCGGCAAGCCTCCTCGCTGCCCATCTTTAAAGCCCTCCTCAAAACTCACTTGTATTCTTTGGCGTTCGACTCGGCATGACTTAGATTTGCTCTTGATTTTACTGCTTGGTGCTTTCTACCGCCTTTATTACCGATTCGTCTTACTGTTTATTGTGTATGTTAAATCGCTCCATGTACAGCACTTTGTATGCAGCGATGGCTGTTTGAAAGTGCTCCAGAAATACTCTTGACTTGACTTGTTTTGTTTTTGCAAAGAACAATAACATTGATCGGTTTGAACCTTTAAATACTGTATCTTTGTAGAATATTCAAATATAGGTTGAACATGATTTGCAAATTATTGTATTCTACTTTTATTTCATTCAAACAACATCCCAACTTCATTGGAATTGAGTTTGTATATAATTATGCGCTCTGTGTGTTGTGTTTTTTTTTTGGGGCTGGGGGGGGCTTCACAAAACAGTTAGTTGGCAGTGTCTTTGAAATGAGTTTCACAGTTAAAACGGCAACGCCTTGCCCGCACCAAACCTGGGCTCACCCAGAATTGCGTCTGTCAAACCACTGCAAAATTCATTTTGCACTCTTTTGGAGGATTATGCAAATTTTGAATAAAACCTGAGAAGAATTACCAGGGGTCGATTTTTACATCCAACAATACTGCATCTGAATCGTCAATGTAAACCAAAGCCCTGCCAATGCAGCACCGGCACAATGAAAGGTCAACGTTTCCGCTTCGGTCAGCTTTTTTTTTTAAATGCCAGAAACCAAAATTCTTGCTGCACGTGTCAAATAAATCACTTATTTTATTTTATTTTTTTTTTCGCAGGCCGCTGGGGCTGCCCAGAGCCGAAACCATACATGTCCACAACCCCAGCCAGGAGGTTCCTGTGACGCTGCTGTCTATGTTTACGTCCAGCAGGCACTTGCACATACCTTCCTTCCACAGAAGAGTAAGTGCCTGCCGAGTATCATGTTGACTCTCCGTCCGTCGGCCTCTTGAAGTGACATTTGTTCCTATTTTGTTGCAGGTGATCCCCCCCAGAGGGAAAACATCTTTTAAACTCATTTTCCTTCCATCTGTGGAAGGCAACATAGAAAACACATTATTTATAAACACATCGGCTCACGGGCTGCATTCATATCAGGTTGGTGGATTTTTGTCTACTTTTTAAGACATCTACTTTTTAATCTCAGGAGGCTTAAGCGTAGTGATTAGCTCAAGTCTACGATTCTTTGGGTTTTCTCTATGCTTACTTTTCTGTTTTCTTAACCACTAAAGGGTACCCGGGATGATAACCGCCGAATTGCAAATCGTGCTGGGCTGCTTAAGTACGAGCCATAAATCAATTACACGCACAAATTAGTTTGCTCCAAGCATTCAATGCACTTTTCATGTGCTTATGAAATGCAGAAATTGCCAAAAGACTCCCCGATATACTTGTATTGTCTGCGTATACGTCTGGTGTCAAGAAAGTGAGTACTTTTAATTTTGTGGTAAACAAATGAGGGTTGTTAATCCACTCTGACTGGTTGGGTTGCTCTCGGTGTTTATCTCGACAGTTTCATGTTAGCAGTTAGCCCTCAAAGTTGTGACCGTGCCAAAACATCCCAAGGCACAATTGTGGAAAATGGAAAAGCTAAAAAAAATGAAATGAATAAAAAGTATCAGTTTTTGTCCTATGCCTTGTTTTAATCCCCAAAATATAGCAGTCAAAGAATGTTTTTATAACACAAAATGCATCATTACAAAAATTGTAAAATGCGTAACTTAAGGCCTTTTAAAATATGAACACACAAGGGTTAAGAAATCATAGTCAACAAAGATAACGATAACATTACCCCTCGAATCAAACTTACCTGAGCCTTTGTACAACCCAAATCATTTTATGTTAGCAATCTAAGCTAACTTACTCGAGCCATTGAAACTGTACAACTGAATCTACTTTTAATATGTTAGCTTTGTATGCTAGCATGCCTCAAGCCTTAGGAACTCGAGAACCAAATTCATCCTCGCGCATCAGCAGTGTGACCTTGTTTGTACGGGATGATAAAACTCTAGATTTTCTAGCGTCTAGAACCACTTTCATCTGTTAGCGTTCTAAGCTAACCTGCCTGATTGTTACTCAGTGGCCATTTTGAGGCATTGCTGGAAGTTGCAGTGTCGTACTCCTTTAGCTGCTTTCTGAGCCAGTTTTTTTTTTTTTTTTTGGCGATGATTATGGGGGGGGGGTAGGAAAGACTTGACCACAAATGTTTTTTTTTTTTTTTTTTTTTTCCCACTCCCAGGTCTTTGGTGTCGGTGTCCACCAGGGCTCATTAAAATCTGTCCAGCGAAAGGACAGTCAGCTGGTGTTCCCTCACATCCAGAGCATCAAGTTGACCCAAACTCAGGTATGTGTCCATCCGCGCTGAAAAGGGGGCGCGTTTCCTAAAACGACTGAACATTTTTTCCATGTGCACAAAGAGGCTTTTGTGACACGCCAAAAAGTGTCAAGTCAGCAGCCTGGATGACACAACCACAGTCCAGAGTACACAACCCCACTCACTTTTGACAGACATCACAGACTCCGTTTTAGCTATCATTAGCATTAGAAATGACACTCAAAGGTCGGCGTGTGTGTGTTTGTTCGCACATACGTGTGTGTGTGTGTGTGTGTTTCACGGAGTGAAAGTATGCGTCTTGAGTTATTTGAAAGTCAAGACGTAGCCCACGCAAGAGGAAGTGGCCTGCCCTAAACACTCGGTCGTTCCGCATTTCTGCTTCTGCTTTCAAAAGAAAGCTGTTACATAATTTTACTGTATTTGATTGACAAAGTCTTAAGATATCTTTTATTCGTCCCACACTGGGGAAATTTATAATTCACACACTCCTTATCGTTCTTATAATCAATCAGACTTGACAGACAAGTATGTTATTATACGAGCTTATGCAACAATTAAGCAGATCTTCAAATCATGAATGATTGCGTTTTATTATTGATTTAATCAAATCAGTGCTGCATTGCAACTTTGCCGTTCGGTTATTTTGAATAGTTTTCGAAGGTATCGCCTGCGAAAAGTGAGGGAACGCTGCATTTATTTGTTTCTTCATAAAATAATAATTATCATTTTATTCAATGTGTTGGTTTCAGTAAAAAAATATATATATTTCTTAAAATTATGGAGTCAAAGATATTTGACTCAATTTTGTGGACATGCTTTGTCGCAGTGTTGATCCATTAACACTCGTGTTTTTTAAATCCCGCAGGAAGATGTGTCCAACATCACTATTCTGGGTCTACTGCTGGAGTGCAGCCTACCCAAGAGTTTTTTCATCAACTCACAGGTACCTTCGGAATCCATCCTATTGTTCCTCTAGAACGGGGGGGTCGGCAACCTGCGGCTCCGGGGCTGCTTGCGCCTCATTAGCGCCGCTCTTGTGGCTGTTTTTCAAAAAAAATGTTTGAAAAAGGAAAAAAAAATGGGGGAGGAAAATATGTATATTTTTTTAATGTGGTTTCTGTAGGATGACAAACATGACACAAATATTCTTAAGGTCTTCCAATGCTGTAAAAATGTGAAGAATAAATATTAAAATTCAACATTTCTGTCAACGAAGATTTGCATCGTAGCCTGCGACACACGTTACAATTTGCAGGACGAGGTGCCAGGCTGTTTTTAAATTTAAAAAAAAAAGGTGTTTCATGTAATCATGAAGGCTCATTGTGTATTTTTTTTTTTTTTTAGCCAATTTAGTCATTTTGATAATAGGCTAATAATAGAGATACATACAGCACGTGTTGCCTTCATTGTCAGGCTTATACTGTATCAGGCTTTTAATTTTTTTTGCGGCTCCAGACGTATTTGGCGGGGGTGGGGTGGGCGGGGGTTGGTCCAATATGGCTCTTTCAACATTTTGGGTTGCCGACCCCTGCGCTAAAAGGAAGGCACTAACCAGCCCCCTCCCCCTCCTTAACCCCCACCACCCCCCCGACCCCCCCTTAGGGGTCCTGCCTCCAGAGCGAGGAGCGCCTCATTCTGCAGATGGACCTGTCTGCACGAGGCGAGCAGCCCGCCGACCTGGATAAGCTCAAGCCTTACGTTATTGAGCACATGCTGCTGCTGCTCATGGTCCCCGCCGCCGGACGGGCCGTGCTAGGTGGGTGTTGCCCTATGTCGTTAAATGATCGCCACCGTCTAATGCCGCGCGTAACACAGCCCGTTGGAGTGTCTTAAAAAGTTATCAGTATGAATGACATCATCTAAAGTTTGCAGAATCATTGTCATCTTTTAAGATGCGTTTGAAAAGTCATCCGAAGGCTCCTCGCCGTCTTGCTTGCTGGGAAGTTAACTGCTAACCATTAACGCCAGAGTCGCCGCTAAACGCTAGCAACAGGTGCCATCGCATACAATGTTCAGCGTTATTGGTTCGTTTTTTTTTTTTTTTTTTTTTGACGTCCTTAATTAGCGATTGAACGGTTTGCGAATCGGCTCACCAGCTGTGACTCGGAAAAACAAATGAAGTCGGCCGTTCTGCCGCGACTTGATGCCGGGAACAACTTCAAATAAAAGTTGACCGCGGCACGAACCACTGTTGCTCCTGTGGACTTGAAAAGTTTTTCCCGCGCTGTACACGTGAGCAATTTTTTTGAAACGAGGTACTTGATATGACCAGGGATGGCAATTTTCCGCAAATACCCGGAAATCCGCCGTTTTATTTCTTAAATTGATCATTTTTGTGAATCGTCTAAATCCGTTAAGACAATTTTAGGGGGGCGGGGGGGTCAGGTACCATATCGTCGAGTTTTCTCCTGATCAGTCTTTCCATCTTCCGATTGTAAACAGCCCTGCGATTGGACGTGTATGATGTCTTACTTGTTGTGATTGGTCGCCCTGTCCAGGCCACGCCCCTTTCCGCTTTTTCCATCACTAGCCATTGCCATCCCTGTATGACATACATTTGGAACGTCAGACATTAAATTGGGATGAAAGCCCCCCCTTTTTTAAAAAAAAATGTAATAATTTGTTTTAACCTCTCTTTTCTTTTTGGCTTGCCTTCTCACGTCTGCTGCAGGGGAACCAAAAATTGGAGTTTATATGCAAAATTCCGGAAGCAAAAAGCTCTATGTAAAGGTAAATTATTTGTGTTTTGGACCTATTATCAATTGTAATATACAGAGTATAAATATATCTATATATAATAGATGTATATGTGACGCTTTGTTTTTAATCCACGCAGGACATGCAGTTGCTCTCCAAAGTGGACGCCAGTCTGGATGTCAATCGAGCTCTTCTGCGATCAGAAGCGAAAAACTTCACTGAAGTGGCCACCCTCACCTGCAGAGGTCAACTTCACTTTGGAGAAGCCACCGCATTTCCGTCTTCAACTGTTTATTTACCGCGCCGTGTCTATACGCGATTCCAGGTTCCATGTCAGGCCACGGAAGCAAGTGTGTCAGTCCTGTCAGTTTAAAGGTTCTCGGCAACCACATGACCCACAACCTGGCTGGCTTTCATGTCGCGCAGCGGTAAGAGTGTGACGCGTTGGACAATTTAGTGAAGTCCATTCTGTTCGCATATCCTTCAGAAGAGTTTTAGATGATTTATCAAACACGAATTATCCTTCAAAATGTCAGTGAAGCCTTAAATCTGCTATTCAGAGGTCTTCAAAATACCTGCATGGTTTTCTGAGGTTTTAGTTTATGACGGGGTTGGGGGGGGGGGGGGCTCTAGAAATGATTCAGTCATAAAATGCTCAGTCAGAAACCTGCCAAAGTACGTTGACGGCAGCGGCTCCACTTTGAACGCTGGAAATCGACGGGACTGCAATTTGAAGCCGTTCTTCATACGTGCCTGTAGGTGGCGCACGGAGGACCTTTCCAGCCTTTTCCAAGTCAAACAAAAAAACCCCGAGCAGGTGGACTTGTGGCTGACCAACCCATTCGCGCTTCCACTCACGGTGACCAGCGCCAGCCTCTCACGCCAACTCCAAGGAGCCATGAAGGTCCGCCATTTCCCAAAAGATTTTTATAAAGGAACCCTGGCATCAAAGATGGCTTCCAGAGTTGCCGTAACTTGTAGTCATGGAGTGCGTTTTTTTTTTTTTTCTGTCGCCCTCTACCAACCAGGTGGTGAACTTCCACAGCCCGCTGACGGTGCCGCCGGGCTGTTGGCCCGTGTTGTCCCTGCAGTTTTTCAACCGGGCGCTACCGGCCAGCCACTCCTTCACCCTCGGTCTGCACACCCGACTGGGCACGTCCGTGCGCCTCCCACTCTACTTCCACACCGACCCTTCCAAGGTAGGAAAACGCAAATGCGCCGCCACGCCGGGTGAATTCCGCCATTAGAAGCATCAAAATAATTGCGTCGATTATTTCAAGATGATTTCGTTGTCTGCAATCTCAGCAGGGAGACTCGGAGTTTGAATCGGAGCAAGAATGCGGACGACCGTGCCCGCTTAAGTTGTCCGAAGCAGGTGAGATGTCCAAAACAACTCCTCACCAAATAACAGATAACTGTTGTCTTTTTTGACAATTCCTTGAATTGTCCCCCCCCCCCCCGGCCCAGGACGCTCGGAGTGGCAGCGCACGCTTCTCCCGGACTTCTCTCGCTCGTCTTGGACGGTGGACAGCAAGCTGGCCGGCGAACTCTTCTCCCGGTGGCAGAACCATCTTGGCAAGTTACCTTGCAGGTCAGTCTTAAAAAAAAAAAATTAAAAAAAACGGTGGGGGGGGGGGGGCTATAGGCTTCGATAGCGTTGAAGTTTTTTTTTTTCCCGTTATTTTATGATTGTCTTTAATAAAAAAGAGCTCCCATTTTAGGTTAGGCGCCACATTCACACTGTTGGGATCACAAGTGGGCCGCACCCCATATATTTGTGGCCGAATAATCCAATCATGACGATACCAAAAATACCAAAATCGTTTTGGCGCAAATCATCCCAAGTGCATTCTGAAAATATTCACACGGGCTGATTATCTTGTTGCAAATGATCAGCAAAATTTCATGACCCCAATTTTTTTTTTTGCTCAGGTGGCCCAGACTCCCCACGGAGACATCTTCCCCCCTGGATTTTGGCGCCACGCCCATTAACGAAAGCAAGGCAAGCGGAGAACGCAGTTGCCGAGAACAGCGTCATTTTTTTCAGCGAAAAATGAAATGTGTGTCTGTGTAATTTAGGTGAAAACGTTGCTGCTGAAGAACCCTTCCCCGTCTGTGGTTTCAGTGGAAGTCCAGATTCTTTCCCTGTACCCTTCCCCACTTGGGGCTTTGGACCTTCTCACCAAATGGTACAGTAGGGGTGGGGGGGAAGTACTTTGGGTTGTATTTTAGTTTGTTTTATTCTTTTGGGGATAAATATAAATCTTGTTTACACGGAGTGAATGTTTTTGGCTTTACAGGTTTAACATAAGCCCCCTGGCGGTCAACATCAGCACTGCAGAGTTCTCACTATTGAATGCACCGTCTAAGGTGAGTGAAATTTATATATATTTTTTTAAACCAACATGATTCCTTGGCAACTTGCTGCATATTTTGAAGGCGAGCGAGGAGGCCGTGAAGGGTGAGGGTGTCCTGCGCTTGCTGCTCCAACCGTGGGAGTCCCGGGAGGTCGCCGTGGTGTTCACGCCATCCGAACACAAACCCACCACCACCATCCTCATCATCAGGTAAACGGCCTGATTTTGTGCCATTGGGATGATCCAACCGAGAGAATTAAAAGATCTGAAATTGGATTTTCAACAAGTTTCAGCACGTACGCTTGCATCCGTTTTCAGAAACAACCTGACCGTGTTTGACATGGTCACGGTGAAGGGCTACGGAGCCAAAGAGCTGCTGAGAGTCGGGGGCAAGCTGCCCGGTCCGGGCGCCTCCCTGCGCTTCAACGTCCCTCAGTCCACGCTGATGGAGTGCAGAGATGGTGAGTGTTTCAATACGTTTGTTTTCGTCATTGTGAGCCAATGGCTAATCACGTTTCAATCGCATCTCTTAAGCGGGCCTGCGCGGGAGCAGCAAGCCGCTCTTCGCCATCCGCAAAAGCTTCAAGGTGGAGAACGTTGGCGAGCTTCCGCTCACGGTCACGTCCATGAACGTCAACGGGTACAAGTGTCAGGGCTTCGGCTTCGAGGTGCTGCAGTGTCGCTCCTTCAGCCTCGATCACAACGGCTCCTCGGAGATCATCGTTGCGTAAGTCCTACTGGTCGCGGCTTCTCGGTTTTGTTCTTGATTTTACTGCTTGGTGCTTTCTACCGCCTTTATTACCGATTCGTCTTACTGTTTATTGTGTATGTTAAATCGCTCCATGTACAGCACTTTGTATGCGGCGATGGCTGTTTGAAAGTGCTCTAGAAATACTGTTGACTTGACTTGCCCCCCCCCCCCTACATTGCTTTTAGGTAGATCAAATCTCTTCTTTAAAAAAAAAACAAAAAAACATGATAATAAAAAATCTAATTAGGATTTTGGTTTATTCCATCAGAAAATATGATTTTTTTTAAAAACAGATATAAATTGCATCAATTTATGGATAAAGTAAAGATTTTTTTGATTTTTTTACTTTTATATAATGCAAAAATAAAACAAGTGCTTCCTTCAAGAAAAGGTCCCCGTTTGTAAAAATGTCAAAGGAAGCACAATCTTTGAAGTCCCTGTCCTGTGGAAATTAGTCATCTAAATGTTGTGTCGACAGCCATGCAAAATTTAAGCAAAAAAAAAATGGATGCTCCTTCACGTTTTGAGCCCTGAAAATATGGAAAATGGCCAGAATACACTTCACCGGGCCGTCATGAGGTGTTAAGGCCTCTGGTCACAGCACGGAGAGCACCGTGACGAGAGATGCTAGCTCGTGAGCTAGCAGGCTTGGACTTAGCAATAACCAAGTAACTCGCAATTAAGCAGAATAACCTCGGACGCTAATGAAGACAGTCAGGTTTTGATGTCGTGGGCGAGGAGGTTAGTATAATTAGGAAGTTAGCTTGCGCTAACAATGTTCACCATGTTGAAGACAGTCAGGTTTTGATGTCATGGGCGAGGAGGTTAGTATAATTAGCAGGTTAGCTTGCGCTAACGATGTTCACCATGTTGAAGACAGTCAGGTTTTGATGTCATGGGCGAGGAGGTTAGTATAATTAGGAGGTTAGCTTGCGCTAACGATGTTCACCATGTTGAAGACAGTCGGGTTTTGATATCGTGGGCGAGGAGGTTAGTATAATTAGGAAGTTAGCTTGCGCTAACAATGTTCACCATGTTGAAGACAGTCAGGTTTTGATATCGTGGGCGAGGAGGTTAGTATAATTAGGAAGTTAGCTTGCGCTAACAATGTTCACCATGTTGAAGACAGTCAGGTTTTGATATCGTGGGCGAGGAGGTTAGTATAATTAGGAAGTTAGCTTGCGCTAACAATGTTCACCATGTTGAAGACAGTCAGGTTTTGATGTCGTGGGCGAGGAGGTTAGTATAATTAGGAAGTTAGCTTGCGCTAACAATGTTCACCATGTTGAAGACAGTCAGGTTTTGATGTCGTGGGCGAGGAGGTTAGTATAATTAGGAGGTTAGCTTGCGCTAACAATGTTCACCATGTTGTTAGCGCAAGCAGTGGACGTCTTCACGGGAAAACGTAAAAGTGACCCGAGTGAACGAGACATGTTCTCTTCCAGGTTCACGCCTGACTTCACCTCGTCATGGGTGATCCGCGACCTGGTGCTGGTGACGTCTCGTGGCACCACCTTCCCGTTCACCCTCAACGTCACGCTGCCCCACCACATGTTGCCCCTGTGTGCCCAAGTGGTGCCGGGCCCCAGTTGGGAGGAATCCTTCTGGGTGGTCACGCTCGTCTTCACCTGGTCAGTGCCCGCAACTGTCAAGTTACGACTTTACATGTTGGTCTGCTTTAAAAAAAAAAAAAGTTGTAAGTTGCGTCACTTGTCACTCAAGGAGGAAAATATTTGACAAGAAATACAAAACAATATAAAAATCATAAAATATGAAATTATTTAAGAATTTTCGGAAAAAAAAATATGACAATGACCAAAGGAGAGAAATATTGACCACGAAAGAATGAATAAGTAACAACCAAAACATATTTTTCAAATATGAATGAAAACAACACAAATATTTAAATACTAAATATTAAACAATCTGATTAAAAACATTTGAAAATAATCAAAAGGCCACTTGGGAAATTCTAAAATATTCCTGACAAAAAATGCAAAATACTAAGAAATAAAGCAAATTGTGTGAAGGGGAAAAAAGATCATTATTTATTATTTTTATTAATGATTAATCAATTTTATTACACCAATATATTATCCAAAAAAAACTATTTTTTTTGGGGGGGGGGTGTGGTCATCTTTGCAGCATCTCCTTGTTCGGCGTGTGCTTGATGGCCTTCCATCAGGCGCAGTATATTCTCGGCGAGTTCTCCATGCCCGCCATCCGGAGCAGCCACAACTCAAACTTGTCCCGAGACAACGGCCCCGTCAACAACATCACACCCAACGGCGTCAGGTATGCCCCCCCCTCTCCCTCTTGATTATGCAGAACAAACGTTCTTGACGTCCTGAAGTTTTGCCTCCTCCGTCTCCCCCCCCCAAGTAAACCCAAGGGCAGCTGTAAGAGCTACGTGGACACCTGCCACACCTCGGATAAAGGCAAAGGCCGCGGCTCCCCGGCGCTGTCCAACAGGCCCGCTCAGCGTCCTCAGTCGTCCAAGAAGAGCTCCTCCGGTGCCCCGTCGCAGCCCCAAAAGAAACACAAGGTGTCCCTGTACTACAGCAAGTACAAGCCCGGCGGGGGGGCCGCGGCGCAGTCCGCGCCCATGGACGAACAGCACGACGAACCGGTCCCCGAACCGCCTCTGACACCGGACCCGGACATATGCGACAACAACAACGAACCGTCGTTTGTCAGCGAGATGGCTAAAAAGGCGGCGGCGGACTTTCAAGCTGAAGAGATCGTGCCGGCAGCGGTTATGTTTCCCGTGGAAATTCCCGCCGGCTTCCCGCAAAACGTCGCGCTCGGGCCCGGGCCCAGGCCGGGCCTGCTGCTGTGCAAACCGATGGAGATGAGTCACGCCGGACGCTACGAACCCGCCGCCGTGGTGCCCGACGCCGAGCTACAGGTCGGCACGTTGCGATTCGCTCTTCTACTTGAGATTAAAATAGATTTTGGCGTCAAAGACAGAGCAATGATCTGCTCGGCATTTTGTACATTTGCGTTGTCTCGTCAAGAGCAAGAATCCATCCATCCATCCATTATCTACCGCTTATCCGGGGCCGGGTCGCGGGGGCAACAGCTTTAGCAGGGAAGCCCAAACTTCCCTCTCCCTAGCCACTTCTTCCAGCTCTCCCCGGGGGATCCCGAGTCGTTCCCAGGCAAGCTGGGTGACATAGTCTCTCCAGCGTGTCCTGGGTCTTCCTCGGGGTCTCCTCCCGGTGGGACATGACCGGAACACCTCACCGGGGAGGCGCTCAGGAGGCATCCGAATCAGATGCCCAAGCCACCTCATCTGGCTCCTCTCGAAGCGGCTCAGAGTCGAGCCGCTTCTCCTCCACAAGCACCACAGAGCAAGAATGCTAAAAAAAAAATAAACAAACCGCAAATTGCATAGTTTAGCTCTTCCAGCGCTAGCTCAATGCTAATGCTAACACATCATGAGAAACGCACTTTCAGTCGTTGATATTTGAATACAAACTGTTGAGCAACACGTTTGGAATTCGATTTAAGAGTAGTTAGCTGGGTATTTTCGGTCCTCTGTGAGGAGATAAGCAAGCTGGGAGGAACTGAAAATTCCAAACGTCACTATTTCGGTCTGTCTTGTACTTGGACGCAAGCTGCCGAGGCAGTTCAGCAGCATGACTGCGACTCGGTTGATGCAAGAGTGGGACAAAAACGATGTCATTATTTGGGGTTGTATTGAATTGTGTTATGACTCGCAGGGTGGCGTTAACAAAAAGGCTCTTTCCCTAAAATGTGAGAAAAAAAAATCCAAATATATTCATTCATTCATCTTCCGAGCCGCTTGATCCTCACGAGGGTCGCGGGGGGTGCTGGAGCCCATCCCAGCCGTCTCCGGGCAGTAGGCGGGGGACACCCTGAATCGGTTGCCAGCCAATCGCAGGGCACACAGAAAAGAACAACCATCCACGCTCACACTCACACCGAGGGACAATTTAGAGTGTTCAATCAGCCTGCCATGCATATTTTTGGAATGTGGGAGGAAACCGGAGCACCCGGAGAAAACCCACGCAGTCCCGGGGAGAACATGCAAACTCCGCACAGGGAGGCCGGAGCTGGAATCGAACCCGGTACCTCTGCACTGTGAAGCCCACGTGCTAACCACTGGACTACCGGGCCGCCCTTTCCAAATATATCAAAAACACAAATAAAAACAAATAGCAATTTTAGAAAAAAACAAAACTTTCACACTAGATAATTCTTCACTTCAGTGCCAATCATAACATTGTTGTTGTTTTCTGTTTCAGTTACGGGAAGACGGCAAAGGGCCAAAGAAAAAGGCAGCGGTTGTAGACCCGAGCAGTAGTAGTAGTAGTAACAATAATAAGGGAAAGAAAAGTCGCCGGAAGATGGACAACGTGTCAAGGTAGGACACGAGTCATTTTTGATCACAGCCCTATCCCCGTCTAATTGCCTTAATCGGAACGCCCCGCCCACCCGCTTCCAGCGTTCCAGAGCAGAAAGCGCCGCTGCTTCCTGAGAGGGAGCGAGAGCCCGACTGGAGCGCGGCAGAGCGAAACCCGGCGGCGTGCCGCAACAAAAGCCGCTGCTGCAACAACACCACCGCGCCGGACGCGCCCAAACCGGGACTGCGCGCCGACAACTCCGTCAGACAGAACGGTGGGCCAAAGCTCCTCTTCCGGCACGCGTGGACGGACGGGGTCTTGAATTTCTAAACCCCCGACGGGTGCTTTTTTTCGGATTCCAGCTGCCGCCGCGTGTCCCGCCCGCAGTCGGCGAAAGTGCGTGGCCGAGCGCCGCGCGTGCGAGTCCGGCTCGGACTCGGGAAGCTCGTCGGGCAGCGTGCGGGCCAGCAGGGGGAGCTGGGGCAGCTGGAGCAGCGCCAGCAGCGTGGAGGGGGACAAGGAGGCCAGACACGCCTGCGCTACCTCGTCCAGAAAAAGTACGGAAGGCCAACGTTGGATCCTGATCATTTAAAATCCGCGTATAAGTCGGAAGTACCTTGCCTTTGAGCTTCTACATTTGTCTTCAAATGCCCGTTAGATTTGTAAATCAACAACGGATGCTAACCGTTAGCATATCAATAGCCAATTCGAATAGACATTAGTGAAGGCCATTCCAAAGACACCGTTGTTTGTTTGAAATGAATGTGAAGTTGTCTTTAGTTTGATGTTTACTTTGACAGGCGATTTCATCTAGCAGCAGCATTTGTCACAGATCTTTTGTTTTTTTGTTCTTTTTCCCTCCCCAGGGGACCCCATGCAGTACAGCATTTACACCACAGAGCGAGACGCCTACCAGCCTGCAAACGCCAACTGCAAACCCCTCAAGTAATTGGACGATTGTCCTTCTTTTCACACTGGAAGTCGCTCCTCGCGCTTTTCCCATTTCACTCGTTCACCAAACGTTCCGCCCGGCAGCGCCTACCGCAAAGACCAACGGCAAAGTCCCGATCCAGCCGTGTCCAGCTTCGCCCCGAGCTTTGCCGCCGTCGCCGCAGGTGTGGAGCGCAACACGGGTGACCATTCCCCCCCCCCCCTCCCCCGCTAACAGCCAAAGAAATTAAGTTCTCGATGTTGAAAATATTTTATTGCCCCCCCCCCCATCTGCAGATCTGACAGGTCACTTCCTGCCCGAGGAGACCTGGTCGGCGCCCTCGGTCCCGCTCACCAACGAGTTCCGGTACAACACCACCATTGCCGAGGCGCTGCCCTTCATACCGCAGACGACCCCACCCAGGCCGTATAACGGGTACGTCGCGGCGCGGAAAAAAGTATTCCGATATGAAATGAGGAAAATCATCTTCCATATAGTGTGTGGTAAAATAAAAAATCCGGGTTGCCTTTACACTCGCAGGTTTGCGTGGAGAAGCGGCAACAACCACTGCGGCAATCCCTACGCCTACAGCGAGGAAGGCAACTGCATCGGTAGACGAGCGATTCAACTTCCACCTGGTGCGCTGCCACCAATGATGAGCGCCATCCTCATTTTTCTCTGCGTGTGTGGCAGGAAACGCGGCGTTCCCGGCGGGATTCCCACATCAGGAGTGCCACGGCGTCCCGCCCGCCAGTCAGGCGGGCTGGAGGGAGCAACACGCCCAAGAATCCCCCTGCACTTGGGACTCGGCCGCCTGCGTGGGCACTAAGGTGACTTGACGAGCTTTCCGTGTGTTCTCTCATCATTTACAGTGCTACCTCCACTTTAGACTTGCTTTTAAAATAATTTAAAACAAAAAAAAAAATAATAATAATAGTTTGGTCAGTAGTCCAGTGGTTAGCACGTCGGCTTCACAGTGCAGAGGTACCAGGTTCGATTCCAGCTCCGGCCTCCCTGTGTGGAGTTTGCATGTTCTCCCCGGGCCTGCATGGGTTTTCTCCGGGTGCTCCGGTTTCCTCCCACATTCCAAAAACATCCGTGGCAGGCTGGTTGAACACTCTAAATTGTCCCTAGGTGTGAGTGTGAGTGCGAATGGTTGTTCGTTTCTGTGTGCCCTGCGATTGGCTGGCAACCGATTCAGGGTGTCCCCCGCCTACTGCCCAAAGACAGCTGGGATAGGCTCCAGCACCCCCCGCGACCCTAGTGAGGATCAAGCGGAAGATGGTCCATCTCAAACGAGTCTGGAAGTAACCCAGAAGACCAACCGATTAGTGCGCACGTTTGCATCTCTTGTACTGCCCCCTGGTGGCGTAACACACACACAGCAGTAGGAGGGGCACAATCAATGCGTAAATCATGATGCTGAATTCCCTACATTTGATTATATTTATTTTATGAATGTATATTTTGGTAAAGTATAGCGCTATTTTGCCTCTTTAAAACACATTGTAAGAGTTTTTCTTGGTGTTTTATGAGGTGCCGGAGTGGAATGATGACCTAACCATATTTGGTCATGATGATATTTCGTCATGTTTTTGCCAGTATATGACCACATTTGGTCACTCGCAGAATATGATCTACATGCAAAAAATTGACATGAAACCCAGGAGTTGTGCCAAAATATTACTGGGGGGGGGGGGCGATGAATCGACTGGCTCATTTCATCAGCCCATGTTGCCTGTTTTAAAATCTGAATAAATCGGGCACTTTTTTTGCAGAAGTGTTTTTTTTTTTTTACTTAAAAAAGATAAAGGTAGTTTTATTCGAACATGCGGCGGCCAATATTTGCTGATTTTTTTTTCTCTGTTGTTAAACAAAAGTTAAACAGGCAAATGTGCTTGTATAGGTTCAATTTTTTTTTTTCACAGCTTACTTCATAAAACCAAGATAATGACATTTAAAACCAACAATCCCCCAAAAGCAATCTGCTAAAAATAAGAAAAATAATTTGTCAATATTTGCCTTTTCTTCACTCTGGTTGTCAAACCAATGAAGGGCAAAATATTGGATCCATATCTTTGTTGTCGTACTAATCATTACGGAAGCCTAAAAAGATGCTATTTAACATATTCATGATAAGTTTATTCTGCAAAACTTTTGGAATCGGCATCAGCCTCAAAATATCCATGATGCGTCCGGCCTTAATAAAAAATTGTAGCCAAACAATTTGTTGTCACATAACAAGAATAACTGCGTTGACTTCCGACGCGCTTGAATTAACGATCGGTCGTCGGTCAGCCTTTCTTCTCAGGCACCCGCAGCCTGTCACCCATGTCCAGCCTCTTCGGCTCCATCTGGACGCCGCAGAGCGCCCCCTACCACCACCACGGCCACCTGCAGCACGAACGCTCGGCGCCCATGTCGCCGGCGTCGCCCGTCACACCGCCACACTCGCCATTTGCCCGAGAGTCGGCGGAGGCGCCCGTGTGCGGCGTTGCCGGCGGCGGCGGAGGAGGAGGCGGCGTCCCGTTCTCGAGCTTCAACCCTTTCGGCCCGCACATGAACCTGGACATCTGGAACTCCTCATCCAACCGCAGCTCCAACTCGCAGCTTTCAAACGACTCGGGCTACTGCGGCGATGGTTAATAAGAAAGGAGGGGGGGAAATGCAACACCATAATTGCAAAAACATATAGAACATGGCGATATACCACCAAGTTTAAAAAAAAAAGTTCTTTTATCAATAATGGGGGAAAATGTGAATTTTCTTTTATGTTCCCATTTTCAAACGTTGTGGACATTTGTTGTATATTTTTCTAGATGTTTTGATCATAGAAAATTAAAAACAAGGTTTTGTACTTGAACAATGTCCCATTTTTATTGCATCCTTTTTTAAAAAAAATATTACTTCAGTCGTTTAAAAGAAAATTAGCCTTGCAGGAATGTTTTACTACAGAAATATGTGAAATTGTAAAAAAATATATTTTTTTTTACCAGTTAAATACTCTGGAAAGATTCGCAAAAGTGAAGTGAAAAAAAAAAGTCTTGAACCTGTCCTAATTTCACCTCATTTTTATTTTGGTCATTTATTTATTGTCTTCAAAATCAACATGCAACATTTAATCAAGTATTCATACAATATGTCATAATTTCTTTAAGTCACAAAAGTGGGTAGTAAATGAAAATGTCCTTTTTTTATCTTAAAATAAAAATCTATGTATCTTAAAAAATGGGGGGATAGAGGGACTAACATGGTCATGTTTTTAAGCAGTTTTTACTTTTTATACAACCCCCCCCCCCCCCCTGACATTTCTATAAGTCTAAATTGAAAAAAATATGACGGAATAGTGTTGCGTTAAATCTGACTTCAGTTTAATACTGTATTTGTGGTACTAAAGTGATAAAAGGGCAAGCTTAGCGTTAGCCACTAATAGCCACTTGGTAGCAGTAGCAGCCTGCCCCCCCCCCCCGCCCCCTCCTGTTGCCACCCCCATGACGTCTGTCGACAGTCTTGAATTGGTGAGTAGTTTTTACTTGATTGTACTTTGACTCTTGATTTGAGTTTGACTTTGTTTAGTACCGAAATCCTCCTCTGACTTGTGACAATTGTCCCTCACAGACTTCAGACGGAATGTAGAAGCGTCGAGTCTCCCTCTACCGGCCATTGGAAAGAATGCAGGTACCCGAACACGTTTTATGTTTTTTTTAAATTTTATAAACTTTATTGAACAAGTCTGAATACAATTCTCAGCAAACAGAAAACAAAACGAACGTGCTACCAATACATACATATTACAAACGTTTAAACAAAAAAAGAATGAAGCCAGGGGATTTTTAGACAAAGATTCCAAATAAGGAGCATATAGCCAGAGTCTTAACAGCTTTTTTGTTTTTGGAATCCATAATAGTTTTATGTTTTGGAGGAGTGGCGGGTCCTCGGTTTACACAGTCACGTTTAACGTGATTGTGTAAAACTTTACTTGAGTTTTGTGTGTTCAAGTAATGAGCATATCCTAAATCTGTATCATCCGCCAATTTCTGGGGACATAAATCTTTTTAACAAAATGGTACTAAGAATAGATTTTCTTCATCCTGGTAACACAAATGAGCTGAAACGAACACGAGCTAGTCGTGGCTAAACATGTTTTCAGTCGTTGCGGGGATCTACATCTGTCACAAATTCCGTGAACTTAACAGAAATTGTAATCAGGATGACAATATTCAATATTATATATATATTATATATATAATATTGTCATCCTGATTACAATTTCTGTATATATATTTTATATACAATTTCTGTATATTTCTGTATATATATATATATATATATATATATATATATATATAATTAAATAGTATTATATATATATATTATACAATTATAATATAATACAATATTCAATATTATAATAATAACCAATATTGACAAAAGAAATTAGACACTCGATTGACTTTTTTGGTTTCAAGATGCATATTGGGGACCTAAATCTGTCACTTTTGTGGGGGTCATGCATCTCATCACCTTACTAGGAACAAAAAAAAAAAACAAGATTTGTCAAAGGTTTTTGATGACGACGAAACAAACCAGAAACGATAACGTGCTTTTAAAGCGATGGAAAAATAATGACGTCTGCACATTTATATGTGTGTGTGTGTGTGTGTGCATAGCGCTCGTGTGGCTAAAAGAGCGTGTAATTTGCGATCAGGCTATGGAGTGCCGCCATATTGCCGCTATTGATCTTGAGGCCTAAAGTCAACACGGAAGCCAGGATACTGAGGACCAGGGGTGGCCAGGCAGGGGTCTTGATAACACACAAATGCGCGCAAACACACACACACACACACACGCGCACAAATACAGCCCGAGCACATCAACAGAATGTAATTGACTTGTGTGGATTTAGTGGCACTTCGAATGACGCTTTATGGCAAAGCAAAGCATTTGTTTCTGTTGGAAGGTCCGAAAATATCAGTTTGGGCGTTTTAAATGCAATAAAGTATCCTTAAAAATGAGGAAATTATCCAAAATGAGTCAGCAAATAGGCATTAAATCAATATTATTGTTTTGTGAATTAAAAAAAAAAATCTGGCGGAATAATTAGACGAATCTAACAATAAATGAACAGTGTCTAAATCAACAACTGTAGAAAAAAATTAAACTATTTATTGTATATTTTCTTAATATTAAACATTATGTTGATTTTTAAAAAAATAATTGACAGTGTAATATGTATAACGTACCACAACATTAATCTAAAAATATTTCAACGTGAAACCTTTTTTGACATCACCAAATCGCTTTATTTTTCTTCCTCATCAAAAATGTTTTCTCATACAAGGCAAAATATTACATTGCACCGTTTCGCATGTTAGGGGCCATGCACCGGGCTATTTTTTGCCTCTCTTTAAAAGTCAAAACGGCGTGAAATTCAATTTTACGCTCCTTTTATCCTTTAACTACCCTCATAACCCAACATGTGTTTATCTACGTGTGTGTGTGTGTGTGTGTGAGTGCGCGCCAACTTTCCATGGTGCCGCTGGCAGAAGCTCCATTAAAGTGTAGACCCCCTTCCCTGTTGCCTGGCGCTAAAGTAAATTTAAGATTGTTTGACCAACACAAATATTTACGCACACACACACACACACACACACACACACACAAAACGCAGGCTCGCAGACGCACACGCCTCACACAGCGAGGCGTATATATAGCGTCAGCATTTTTGACAGAGCAGTCATCACTCACTACAATGGCGACGGGCGTCCTGCGAAACTTCCAGCTGCGGCTGGCGTCCCCAGTTTACTTCCACCCGGAGGAGGAAGACGAGGATGAGGAAGAGGAGGAAGAAAAGGGGTCCAGTGATCAAGATGAAGAGGAGGACTCCTCAGACCCCCGGGTCTCGTCAGACCCGCAGGACGCCACCGAGCGGCTGCTGAGGTTCGCCGACATCATCAGCCGAGACGTCCGGCGATATTTCGGCCGGCGCGAGGCGCAGGTCGTCTCCGGCGAAGGAGCCGCCGCCGCCGCCGTTGGGGGGCGCCCGCGTTACGACGACCCGCCGGGGCCGGCCGGGGAGGTGAGGGAAGGGACCCCAAAGGCAGTGGACAAGGGGCACCCCTCATCTGAACTGGGTCCCCTGGCCGAGCTGTTTGAGTCCCGGGGCAAAGACCAGGGCCGCCCCATGAACGCCAGGCACCTGCCGCTCAGTTTCTGGACCGAGCCGGACCCTTACGATGGGGACGCCTCCCCACAGGACACCCACATGAACTACAGCCTGCACACTCTGGAAAACTCCCAACCAGACTTTAGTGACCTGCTGGCCAACTGGGACCCCAATCCGGACGACGCGAACGTGTTGCATTGACCCCCCCCCCCCAAAAAAATCTGTTTTTTGGTGGCATTTTATCAGCATCATTGTCACGAATTGTCACAAAGTTTCCCAAAAGTGTCAAAATAAACTAAAGAAGTGTAATTAATGAGTGAAAAAAAATAAATTTAAAAATTTTCTACTAATTTGCATTCAATGTCCGCTTTTTTTTTTTGTGGGTCTACTCACGATTCGAGTGCTAACCAAATTTCCTGCGATTAAATCAAACTGTCTTTTTGGCTGAATTTCTAAAACTTTGAAGGGCGCATCAGAGCTAAACGGTCGACCTCTCAAGACTTTTTTGTCTCGACATCGCTGTCAAACTTCATGCCGTAAGTGTTTGCTTTGCCACATGTGGCACATGCCCAAAAATTCATTCATTTTTGCAAGCGCGCATAACCTGGTGAGAATTTAGTTGAGTTTTTGTGATCCTAATATGACGCCCACTCTAGAACTTAGTGAGAAAAAAAACAGGGCCCTGGAAAATAAAAATTTAAAAAAGAAAAAATCAGCTCCTAACACAATTTTCACAAATTGACAGGAAATTTGGTGTCTGTCATTGCAGGACGCACAAAAAAGTCTCACGGACCTTTCGCCAAAATAATTCTAGAGCTACGACTATGAGAAGAAAAAAAAAATGGACCTGAACACCAGTTTCGGGAATCGACATGAATGAATGAATGAATGTCTGTGCGTCATAACAGGACCCACAAAAAAAGCCTCAAGGGTCCATGCTGGGAATTGAACGGGAAGTCGATCTATTTGGTTTGAAGCTGATATTTTGGAGGGAATTCCAGACTTTGGAATATGAAAAAATAAATAAATAAAATCAGCTCCACACACCAGTTTGATAGATTTGACATGAAACTTGTCTCCGTGAAGTGTCTGTGATAACCAGACAACACGAAAAAGTCTCAAGGACACCATTCCCGGAAAGGAACTGGAAGCGAACCAATTTAGTTTTAATTTCAAGGCGGCACGATGGAAAAAAAAAAGTGATAAAGAAGATGAAGGCTCAAGGAAAGCAGAAATATGCAAAATATCACTTGGCAAAGAGACAGTTTTGCTCCTCTGGCGCAACTTTTCATGAGAGGGAACAAAAACCCTGAGAGCACTACGGGAGTGCACCTGATTGGCTGAGAGGGCCAGGCCAGTAGAATTCTGCCACACGCTCTCTCCAATGTTGTCAAAAAGGGTCCAAACGTGACCCGCGGCTCCCAAGCCACCAGCTAAAATGAGGACGCCAACGTTGGTGCTCGCAAGCCTGTTGCTGCTGATGCTGCTGCTGGCGTCCGGCCGGGCCGACGACAAGCAAGGCGAGACGGAAAGCGCCACGGAGAAGAGCCCCCGAGATGCCCGGGAGGAAGTCGAAGAAGCGGCTAAGAATGAGAAGGGCAGCGAAATCCGGGAGGACAACAACGTGATGGTGCTCCATGGCAACAACTTTGCCAGGGCGCTCCAAAAGACTGCCTTTTTGCTGGTGGAATTTTGTGAGTAGCAAACGCGCACAAATGCATATTCAAGCATTGAGGCGGTTTTCATTATTTTAACCCCCCCCCCCCTCAAAAGAATAATAATACTTATTTCTTAATGATTTTTCATTTTAAGTGTTTGAAGAAACACAATGGCTTTGAATTTAAAACATTTCAAAATATATTTTATATTCATTTTGTATTTTTTTTAATTCTGCTAAAAAAAACTTGATGAATATTATTTTTACTTATATTGGGAATTAATCTCCAAGTATTTAAACAATTTCCCCCAAATTTGAAATTAATTAATTTTACAAAAAGCAACCGCATTTTTGTCAAAGGAATTAAATAACAAATCTTTCGCGTCAATAAAGAAAATCAAAAACAAAATATTAGACGATGGATAATACAATTTTGTAATTAAAAAAAAGACAATTCTGTTTTGCCAAACAAGGATTATTATTCCATACAAAAAACTACATTACAAAAGAAAAATCTCAATATTTTGCTTCATGGCATTATTGGGAAAAAAATCTCTTTTAAGAATACTGATGCAGATTGTTGAAGTATTGACTAAACTACAACTTTTATTGTTATTCGAATAATTTGTAGCGTAATGCTGCTTTTCAGTTTGTCTTAAAAAAATATGTTTTTACATGAATACTGTTCATCTTAGTATCAGGAGCTACTTGATCTTCGGGGGTTGAATTCTCCATGTGGAAAGCGGCCCATCATCCAGATGCGCTCCAGCTTCCACTTTCCCACGTGTGCCGGGAGCAAAGTTTCAAGTCCTATCAGCAACATGCAGTCTGTCCAAAGTGTTTTTTTATTTTAAACTTCTTTTGGTTTTTTTGTTGTTGATGTTGTGACGTCCAGACGCGCCGTGGTGCGGCCACTGCAAGCAGCTGGAGCCCGTCTTCGCCGAAGCGGCCGACAAGCTGAAGAAGGATGGGTCGGATGTGGCTTTGGCCAAAGTGGACGCCACCGACGAGAAAGAGCTGGCCGAGGAGTTTGCCGTGTCCAGCTTCCCCGTTCTCAAACTCTTTGTCCACGGCGACCGAAAGAACCCCATTGACTTCACCGGTACGCACAAAAAAAATATGAAAACTGTTGTAGCTAAAGCTAAGCTAAACTCGAGAATCAACACAAAGCATAAAGCCTAAGACGATAAAATAACAGCTTTTTGGGGGGGAGGGGGGGGGGGGCTTTCTGTTGCGGTTGAATTTCAATATCAGATTAATCTGTTTTTGTTTTTTTTAATCCAATTCAAATTCGTTTTAGTGTCACTTTGACTTTTTTTTACTATTATGTTGTTTTTCTTCGTCAAATAAACGGCCATTTTGAATGCTTTCTCAGACTTGAAACTGACACGTTTACTTAGTTACGTGAAATTTGGTCAGCATCTCCTTCCCGAGTTGACCCACAAAAAAAGTCTCAAGAAGCCATGCCCGAAATTCACAGGAAGTCTGCCATTTTGGGTTTGAGCGGCCATTTTGGGTTTGAGCGGCCATTTTGGATTGGAAACAGCCTTTAGATGTTTTTTTCTCTGAAAATTTAGCCCCTGAAGCCTTTTTCACTTCCGTACTTGAAATTTTGTCCATGAGTAGACCCACAAAAAAAGATCAACAAGCCACGTCCAAAAATTGACAGGAATTCTGCCATTTTTGGTTGGAGTGGCCATTCCAGTCATGTATCACTGTACAGAATTTTATTTGAATTTCGAATGAAGCCAGGTGGATTTAGCCTCTTGAAATTTCGTCGGCATGTTTATAAAGAGTATACCCACAAAAAGCCATCCCCGAATGCACACAGGAAGCCTGCCGTTTTGGTTTTGAAGCTGCCATTTTAGCCTCCATTTCCAAAAGCATAAAACAGGAAATTCTAACAACTCCAAACTGATTTCAGGTAAGAGGACAGTCACGGGAATCATCCAGTGGATGAAACGTCGCAGCGGTCCTGGCGCAACAGTCCTGGCCGATGCTAGCTCTGCCGCCAGCTTTGTTGATGCCCACAACATCACCGTAGTGGGATTTTTCAAGGTACGCCCTCACCAGGACGAGTTGATACTCTGCCGTACAGATGGATCTTCATACCCAATTTTCTCGCCCAGAGTTTAGAAAGCGACGCCGCTAAGGAGTTTTCTGAGGTGGTTATGGACATTGTTGATACGGAATTCGCCATTACGACGTCTCCGGAGGTTTTCCAGGAGTATGAATTGAAATCCGACACGGTCGTGCTTTTCAAAAAGGTAAGTGCGCAACAGGGTGCGGCAAAATAAGCACAAAATGATTTGGGCGTTCAAAAAAAAACTACAAATAGTCTGGGTTATCTTTTAGATTTTTGTATGTTTTTGTAATGGGTTACTGTGTTCAAAAAAATAAAAATAAATAAAACGTCCAATTTGAAAAGGGGCCGAGAAATTAATCGGTTGGGCTCTAGTCTGAAGCGGCCATTTTGAAACATGAAATTTGGTGGGCAAGTGTATGACAAGTAGACCCACAAAAAAGTTTTAAGAAGCTATACCCAAAAAGACAGAAGGAGTCCATAATTGTGGTATGAAGTAGGACCCGACCAATATTGATTTTTTTTGGATGATTGTGATTCTAATATTTAGCTGAATAAAATTCCAGTACCTTAAAATTGTCTGATTGATTTCATAAATATATCAACAATAAAATAACTTTTTGGGGTCCCTTAAAACTTATACCAATCAAGATATTAATTACCGTATTTTGTTGTTTTTTTTTACCTCCATAACAGAGAAATTCTGCATTTCTTATGTTGTGATGCAATAATGTGTACCAAAAAAAAACCTGATTTGAAGTTACCATTTTGACTGAGTAGTACACGCCCCCCCCCCGCAAAAAAAGAGTTCATTTAATAACATGAAATTTGGTAGATGTCTATCATATGTAAGCAGACCCACCCAAAAAAAAAAAAGCTTTCAACCCAAAAAGGCGCCAGGAGTCAAACAATGTGGGTTGAAGCAGCCATTTTGAATCAGTAGCGCACTTTTCTTCCTTTAGATTAAAAAAAAATATATATATAATAAAAATAATAATTTCGCACCCAATGTGGTTTTGATTGCCAACTTAACCCTTGTGTGCTCCAAATTAAAAAGGGCCTTAAGTTACGCATTTTACAATTTTTGTAATGATGTATTTTGTGTTTATAAAAACATTTTTTTTTTTCAAACACTCAAAATGTTCAGAGGCATCTGTGCTATCCATACATATATAGTTTTTATTCGTTCTTTGGGATTTTTTATTCTTTATTTTTTGCAAAAGGAAAAAAAAAATTGTGTCTGGAGGTCCCAACCAAGCCCTACTAACAATCCCGACCGGACGTGTTCGTGTAAAATGCATCGGTTTGAAGCCTCCTGCAAAAAGGCAAACTCATTTGCGATCCTCTGGCGCCACCTAAAGTTGCAAAATTCGAATGACCTCAACCCAACAATGTGGCATGCATACACGTCTGTCCAAGCGAAAACAAAACGATTAACGTAAAAATCGCGTGAAATGCATGTATACACATTCGGTTTACGATGCATTCAAAAATATGAATTATAATGGCTCTCTATGGTGCAAAATATGTAAATTGTGAAGATTAAGGTATCAAAACGTTTTTTTATTATTGCTGCAATGCCTGAGAATTATCAGCCGGTGACGTCATGAAATTTAGGCCATTTTAGAACCATAAATCTCATAGCTTTGCTGCTGTGAAGTGTGAAGTGGCAATTTCTCCATTGTGAGACTATGAAAGGTTTTCTTATCTGATCTTAATTTGGGTACGTTGGATGTCTCTCATGAGTCGAGATCATGTCGGATGATTTTTGTTTTTTAGTTTGACAACGGTAGAGTGGATTACGCTCTGCCCGACGATAGCAAGCTGGACAAAAGCAATCTGACCAAGTTTATCCAAGAAAACAGCTTGGATCTAATCATCCCCTTCACTAAGGAGGTAAAGACACCCACATACACACATGTGCGCACCCACATATACCAACACAAAATTGGCTTTGTGTTGTTTGTGTAGACGGGGGATAAAATCTTCAGCTCCAGCATTCGCCTTCACTGCCTGCTCTTCATCAACTCCACAGTGGAGAGCCACACGGCACTCGTGGACCAAGTCCGGATCGTCGCCAAGGCCTACAAGGGGAAGGTAGCCCTCGATATCTCCAACGCCCCCCCCCAAAAAATATATATATATGTGTTGACGAAACACAATACGCCAAATGCTCTTGCATTTTTTGCGCTTCCCTTCAGATGCTGTTCATCACGATCGATTTGTCGGCCGATGTGTCGTTCGTGCTTGAATTTTTCGGCGTGTCGGCGGCCGACGTGCCCACGGCTCGCATCATCAACATGGATACGGGCAAGAAGTTCAAATTGGACACGGCGGATCTCTCCGCCGACCTGCCGCCATTTTGTCAGAAGGTTCTGGATGGTACGGCCAAGGTAAAATACATACTTATACTTACAGGCGAACTCACAGGCACATCCATTCGGATACGTACGGATGTATCCGACCGTTGTGCTCTTGAGTCGCGTACGGAAAAGTCTTGTGGAAAAATCTTTCACTCACTCACTTTCTAGCTGTATGATTGGATGCTGGGCGGCCCGGTAGTCCAGTGGTTAGCACGTCGGCTTCACAGTGCAGAGGTACCGGGTTCGATTCCAGCTCCGGCCTCCCTGTGTGGAGTTTGCATGTTCTCCCCGGCCCTGCGTGGGTTTTCTCCGGGTGCTCCGGTTTCCTCCCACATTCCAAAAATGTGCATGGCAGGCTGATTGGACGCTCTAAATTGTCCCTAGGTGTGAATGTGAGCGTGGATGGTTGTTCGTTTCTGTGTGCCCTGCGATTGGCTGGCAACCGATTCAGGGTGTCCCCCGCCTACTGCCCGAAGACAGCTGGGATAGGCTCCAGCACCCCCCGCGACCCTAGTGAGGATCAAGCGGCTTGGAAGATGAATGAATGAATTATTGGATGCTATCGTATTCTCATTGTCATCCATTTGTTATTTGTGATGCAGCCTTACTATCGCAGTCAAGACGTGCCAGAGGACTGGAATAAAGAACCCGTTAAGGTCCTGGTGGGGAAGAATTTTGAGTCTGTTGCTCTGGATCCAGCAAAGAACGTCTTTGTGGAGTTTTGTGAGTTCCGTTGTTCTCCGTGAAGATTCCTCAAAATTTTTCAGATGTCATCATGGCTATGTGAGATCCTTACTGAGATTTAATTTAAACGGGAGAAGAAGAAAAAACCATTTCGATTGCAGATGCTCCCTGGTGCGGCCACTGCAAGGACTTGGCCCCCATCTGGGACCAGCTGGGCCAAAAGTACGCCGGGCATGATGACATCATCATCGCCAAGATGGATTCCACGGCCAATGAGCTGGAGGCCGTCACCATCAACGGCTTCCCCACGCTCAAATATTTCCCCGCCGGTGGAAAGGAGGTACCGACGCGCGTATTTCACCACGCGATCGCCGGAGACGCCATTCGCCACTGTCGTCCCGCAGGCGGTGGAGTACTCTGGGAACCGTGATCTGGAAACATTGTCCAGGTTTCTGGACAACGGAGGAGTTTTGCCCAAGGAAGACGGCGATGACGATGAAGATGATGACGATGAAGCAGTCTGTGTTCGCATGCTAACCCCAAAATGAATATTCCTTCCTAATTATCGTGATAATAAATCATGTATTTTTTTTTTGTTTTTGTACAGAAAGAGGGCGAGTCTTTGGAGACACCTGCCAACGCAACATCTGATAAAGACGAACTTTGATGAGATTTTAACTCAATAAAACTCCTTTGATCGGGAGAATCGAAGCCATCGATTTTTCATTGATTGCTATTCTTAGTGATGACCGTTTCATGACCATGATAGTCAATCATAATTTATTTTCGGACAGATACTGTCGAACCTCATTATAACGTACCTTAACAGACAAAACCAAATCGGCACATTATAACGCCAGTTTCTAATGACATCCTCCTGGCAAATGACTCTGGAGACCACGTGTGTCTGGTTTTTTTGGACTTAACTGCAGCATTTGAGACAGTGGATCACAGTATTCTGCTGACTCGTTTGCAGCACTTGGTGGGCATTGGCGGCAGTGCTCTTGAGTGGTTTAGGTCCTATCTAGCTGACAGGACCTTTTGTGTCAGCCATGGCTGCTCTGAGTCACGCAATGCTCCCCTGTCATGCGGTGTTCCACAGGGCTCAATTCTGGGGCCTCTGCTGTTCTCGCTGTATCTGCTCCCATTGGGTTCCGTCTTAAGGAAACATGGTATTCCCTTCCACTGCTGTGCAGATGGCTGCTCTGAGTCACGGCACTGCTCCCCTGTCATGTGGTGTTCCACAGGGCTCAATTCTGGGGCCTCTGCTGTTCTCACTGTATCTGCTCCCATTCCGTTCCATCTTAAGGAAACATGGTATTCCCTTCCACTGCTATGCAGATGACTGCCAGATCTATGTCCCACTGAGCAAGAAAGACGCCTTCTCATTTAAGGCCACTCCCATCCGGTCTGGAAGAAATCAAAACCTGGATGGCACAAAATTTCTTGAAATTCAACGAAACAGAGGTGATATTGATTGGAGGTGATATTGTTTGGTCCCATCTTCAAAGCCCTCCTCAAAACTCACTTGTATTCGTTGGCGTTCGACTCGGCATGACTTGGATTTGTTCTTGATTTTACTGTTTGGTGCTTTCTACCGCCTTTCTTACCGATTTGTCTTACCGTTTATTGTGCTCCATGTACAGCACTTTGTATGCAGCGATGGCTGTTTGGTAATTTCAGTGCCAGACAAGCGTCATCTGTCCTGACCTTGTTCGACTGTTGCTTTATTGTCGTCATTCAACTACGCGCACGGAGGGTTTGCAATCGCTAAATCAAATGTTTCACATTCCTGTCCAAAAAACGAGTTCGGCAGGTTGCGACGTCATGTGACTATCCGTCGTGATGTTCTTCCATTCACATGTTTTCTTCCTTTGTCCAAGGTAAGACCGGCACTCGCACTCTTGAATTCGCAAACCGGCCTCATAGCTTTGGAGAGTTTGTCGCAGTCGAAAAGCTGCCGCTGAGGGATGTTGTCGATTTGAGTTTCTCCACATAAGATTAGCAAAGTAGCCCCTGCACCTCGGACTCCGGTCATGGAAATACGTCTGGCTTTTCAAAGAGATTTCTTGTACCTGGATAAGGTGACGACTGATTGCATGACAACCGAAACCTTCTGATGATAAAGTCACTTGTTTTTCGGTGAAATGGCCGAGCAATCGTGTTCTTTTCGAACCGAGTCGTGACTCGGGAAGTCGTCGGCTCTCCGTACCCGTATGAATTAAATATTTCACGCCTTTACCATTTCAGACCCAATTGACTTCAACCTGTTGGGCTCATTCCAGCTCACCAGTCTATTCTCCTGCGTCATCCAATATCATTCCACAAAATGTCATTCAGCCTTCGCACGCAATTTCTCCCCCAAATGACATCCTCCCGTTTGAAGGCCGTTTTTCTCCGCAGCTTCCCGCTTGAGCGAACGATCTGCCGATGGAACCGCCTTCGTATGAAGAGGCGACAGCCCAACGACAGCCTCCGCCGTCCTATGAAGAGACAAGTTAAGTGACGACTCATCAAGCCCTTTTTGCATCCAATATTGCAAGTGGACTTCCTTTCGTCAATATTGGGGCCGGTCCTAAATTTAAGGTATCGGGTACTCGTTCAGGATGGGTACTCAAAGAGTCAATTTTTTTGCAGTAACTCTGCAGCCGGGTCCAACTTCCATCTTGAGCGCACCCACCGAGACGCCCATCCTCACACCGCAAGTCACCTGCGATCAACCAGGTATGCTTATGTCAATCTCAACCCGATTGTACAAAAATGGAGACTTCATTCCAAAGTCACCCCAGCCTAAACTTTTAAAATTATAGTTAACCCCCCCCTGGCAAAGATATCAATTCAATGGCAAAATTTCTCTTCTCTCGATAAATTCAAGTAGGCTGTGATCGATCTGAGTGGCTGTTTTGCAGGAACTGTCCAGCCGGATCCGTTTCCCATCTTGACGACGCCCACCGCCACGACCACCCAGACACCGCGATTCTCTGTCCCTCAACTGGCAGCGGGTATGTCAATCTTACCTACATCATTTTTGTCATGTTGACGTCGCTTCACGGGCAGACAAAATCCGAGTGGGACCTGGAATACTGCAAACCTCGCACCAATTTGTAATTCAAGCAGACATTCACCTTTCTGCTTCGACTTTGGCTATTTATTTATTTTTTGCTTTGCCACAGTCACCTTTGTTACTTGTCATAATATCGCCTCGAGTGACGAAATCAATTTCAAGATACGAAAGGTCCAAATACAGTGTGGGCCGCTACTCGCAGCTCCGAGTTTCCAGAACGCAACATACTTCTAACTGCTCTGTCATTGGCTACTACCGAGCATCTTCCTGCTGCATGGGCGGGACCTCTACCGAACTGTCGTTGTGTGTCAATAGCCCCCTCGGCTCATTAGCCAGTCGGGCGATCGCTCACTATGCTGATGTTTGCCTTGGACATTTTCGAAGGATTGCTCAAACATCCTCGGATCAGTTCCTTCCAAAACGGCAGGCAAAATCCACTTCTGAGAGAGAACGTGAACTAAAGAGGGCAAAAAAAAAAAACCCCGATGGGGGTTGTTCAAAGTGAAATGACCATCGTTTTCATCATTTATGCTTTACATGATGCACAACTCTCATTTAGTGTGCAATAATCTGTACACTTTACAAAGTAACGTCTTTCTGTACTTGCTTAGGGAAGTACTTAACTTGTTACTTAATATCTCGTTCCCGGCATCATGGGTGCCCGCTTCACTGTACGTTTCATTCGTCGTCTTTTTCTCCCTCAGTCAGCACGGTGCCCGCAGCGCAAGCGGTGGTGACGCAGCCGCAGCCGACCATTCCCGTCAGTGACCCGCCGAACTCTGACGGTTATATTCGATGTTCAAAATGTCAGCGGGAAGTCAAGCCCAGAAAAGTCTTTTGCCCGTCATCAGCTGCCATCTTCGTCTGTACCATGACCATCCTCTCATGGTACGCTCCTGGCTTGTTGATAACGTTGCCTTGTGTTATGTCTCGGGGAAACCGAGTCGGGGTGGGGTAGACTTAATCAACGCAACAATCGCCCCGAATAAGGAGAGAACATAAAGCGCTGGTCCACAATAAGGACCAAAAGGCATAATCCAAAAGAGTAACAAAAAGCGCTTGCACAAAAAGAGCAAGGAAGGAAAAATAAAGACCCTAAATACAAACGAAAAACGATGTATCACCAATACACGCACAAAAGCCACATCACCAAAACAAAACAGTACTTACTCTATAATGGGTACCGAGAAATACAACGCGAAATCACGACAAGGTCAAAAGCCAACTAGTCAAGGACCAGCGAAACAGCAATGCCATGGACAATCCCACAATAGGTGTAAAACGGTGGCGTCTTTAATTAAACAGTGCATCTATAGATTACAGATTGGCAGCAAGTGCGCTAGAAAGTCCGCTCATGCCACCTGCTGGCCAGACCGCAAAACCGAAACGTGACACCTTGTGCCACTCATTATTTGATGTCGGGAATATAATGCCATTTACCGGAGGTAAATGTTGCCAATTCGTCATTCGCCGTAGACCGGACCTCCCGTTCGTCATCGTCAGTCCGTCATTATAAATGTAACCGCTCTGACGTCATCAATAAATTACAGTTTGTCGATGCTCTTTTTGAACGGCCATCTCGTGGATCATAATGACTTTTTTACTACATCAGGGAGGCACAACACGGGGGAGGCGCAGTCAAATAAAGCTTTAAAAAAAAACAGAGTCACATACATGATGATTTGTGAAATAAAAACAATGTCATTGCGGTCCACCTACAACAAAAAAAAGGCGAAACAACACAGCTTCCTTGCCGGGCTCGGACAAGCTAAAAATGTTTGGAGAATGGGAACCGAAATAGAACCGATATAGATTTGGGAGCCGACACACCCATAGGTAGGTCAACGACAAACACCCAAAGCCCTAACCTGACTGTTTAGCCCTCACCGGAAGCCCCTAATCCACCTTGAATCGAACCCCTCTAACCCAAACTCTAAAAGCTAACAAAGACACAACCTTAAACTGTAAAAGCTTCCGCATAAAACCTCCAAATAATTCTCAGTTCGTTCATTGTCACCCCTTTTGACATTTTGTTCCGCTTGCCTTTCAGCCTCTTTTGCGGCTGCTGTCTGATTCCGTTTTTCATTCCCGGATGCTGGAATACGCACTACTTCTGTCCTCATTGTCGGAAACATCTTCGACGCATCTAGGAAGCGCAGTGAGCCATAGCCGATGGCTCACGGGTGGGCTAATGACTGGTATCAACCGCTGTGCGGACCTTTTTGCTAGTTTGTCAAACCACTGAGGAACAAATCAAGTGTCATGATTTCTGATTGTGTCAAGTTTCGGCTTGTGACCAACAGGTGGCACTGTTGGGCTCTCGCTGCAGCTGCACACCTGTGGGTCGCTAGCTAATTAGCTGTATAAAAGGACTCCCACCCGACCACTCATTGACGCGGGTCATTGTTTCCTTCTGTCATGTTTCGGTCACTATTATGTTTTAGCTTCAGTCATGATTTTTTTGTTTGATACTTTGGACTTTGTTTGTTTTGGATTTACAGTGGTTTTCTCTGTATTTTATCAATACAACTCTAGTACAACCTGCTCCTCCCTCCTGCCTACTTTTTGGGGTCCACCAGCACCTCGCAACGGGACAGATTGCTGGTATAAAATATGCAAAGCTTGAGTTTTTTTGCATGTAAATTATATTCTTGTTTTCAACTGTATGTTTTATTCTTAATGATTATGTGTAATTGTAATTTTACACATATGTTTATGATGGTTGCCGAGACGAGATCCAGGGCCTTGGGCAAATGAAAGTCCAGAAGCTTAGCTAGATGAGGAGTGAGACCTGAGACCCGAGACCTTGGGCTGATTTGGAAGGAGATTGTGAGTCTTGGCCAAACAACGATGCAGATTCAGGACCTTAGCTGAGAAGATCCGGAGCCTAGAGTGAGGAAGGGGGCACATCCAGAACCTTGGGCCTATAAGAAGACGGATCCAGGACTTTGGGGTATCGCCCAGGAGACACATTTGATACTTTGAGGCTGAAGAAGAAGCAGTGCCACGGCGTTACTGCTGATAGGGAGACGGCACTAGAAGAGATTGCGTTTATTTGCACGTGCAATCACTGCATTGTGATATCATTGTTGTTGCACGCAATAATAACAAATAATTGTTATTGTTTCAAAAAAGTGTTTCTGTGCATTTCCCCGTTTGGGCTCCGCTGTTTCGCTATGATAACATCAAATTATGTTCCAATTTTTTTTTTTAATCAGGGTCTTTCTATGTGTACATCTGTTTCTATAAAATTTGAGTTTTCATGCGGCTGGCAGTTATCACTCAATCACTTTTATGATTATTCTCAGCATCAGCAATGATAGTCATGCAAATAATTCATAAATGCTTGAATCTCACGGCTTTTGTGAATTGCTTATTCTTGAGTTCCAGTCTAAGTAACAGATTTGATATTCTTATTTCATCATTGAGAAAGAAAATGCTTGCTTTCTTGAAAATGTCATTAGTTTTAGGTTATATTGTACTGTTTGTTTTTTCTTTACTCAAAACAACTGCCAGCTCTGGAAAACACCCTGTAAAAATATATATTTTTTTGGTCTCCATTGCATGTACTTTCTTATTGTCCCCATTAAAAGTTGTATTCTAAGTTGAAGCTAAATATTTCTTGTATCTGCGTGTGCCGCACCCCTAAAAGGGTTCGAGCGTCATTCGTGACATTATTGGATGTTATGAAACACAGCTCCGTGAGTGTTACGCAAGTGCAATAATGAACGTGTGGAGGCATATTTGGAGCTGCACAAGTTGCATTTCAGTCTGCAACAAAAGCGCTAACTGACGAGCGAGCACAATCAATTGTGTGTGAGCATGCGGGAATAATTTGGATTGGTGGATAATGTATAGACTGACTATGCATAGCCTGCTCCTGACGCGAATGTGAACTTATTTTAACCTCCCCAAATGTCAGATTTGTAATGTAGGTCATGTCACGTTCGCGCCCCTGTCGTGTCAAAAAGAGGTCACGTCATTTCGATTGTCAGACACTTGAAAACCACGTTTCGAAGAATTCATGCACAGATACAGGTACAAGTGGGACATACTGTTCCATAAAAACTACATACTGTTTTTTGTTGTTTTTTTGTTGATCTTCAAATTTTTGAAATTTTTTATTGGAAAATATTTATAAGTGGTTCCTTAGCATCTTTTCCAATAATTTGGCGGGGAGGTTAAAAAAAATGATGCATAATTTTCATTATATATAATATTGCATTGCGACTGGAGTCAAATGGATAACACTGGAATTGGTATCGGGCCGATACCGGGCTTATTTTATAAAGTATCGGGGACTCGCCGAGGCTGCCGATACCAGCCACTGATAGAGCAGAAAAAATAAATAAGAATAATCTGACATTAAATTGGTCTTCCTCTGCTGTAGATGGCGCAATATTGCGGCACCTTGACAAATTAGCAAATCTTCTTTTTGGGACTTTAATTTAGTAATTGTGATTTTCCCACGCTCCTCCTTGCAATTTTTCGGAGCGTCCCTCTGTGCCGCTCTTTGGTCCAAACCGCACATCGCATCCTAATTGGGAATAATTGAATGCTATCATATTGCATTGCTATTCCAGTCCATTGTGTGGCATCAAACATTTTAACGAATGGTATCAAAATTAGACTTAATCAAATGGTATCGCATCGGGTGAATTTTACGATATGGCAATTGGAGCGAATTCAACTCGTGCCAAATGTATCGTAATCGGAGAGATTCGCTTGCTCCTGTAATTTTATTCGTGTGATTCAATTCACAAAATAGAAATGTTTTATTTTTGTGTGTTGTTGGTTGAAAAAGGCTAGCCGTCAACTCGTTTGTTTTACTCAGAGCTTGGATTTTTTTTTTAAACCTACTTATGACCTATAGACTTTAGGTAACATCTGCTGTAATTATAGGATGTCCGTATGTCGTAACTATTTTGTAATTGCAGTAAAGAACTGGTTGGACAGGCTTTGATCTTGCAGCTATTACCGACGACTTACATGTCGCATATGTCACAGTCGAGCTCACGACTCTCCAAGGTAAGACCGCCGCTCTCGGATCTCGGCACACTCTCCTTTCGGTCCTGACGGACGCACGGCACGGATATGAAAGACGCATTTGCGTCCATTTCAAACAAGTGGACTTGCGGTGATTTTTTTTTGTGAGGTGACCAAATGACACAAGGTCAATGCTTGAAGATGGATCGTTCACAAAATATGGACGACTTTTATTGGGAGGAGAGGTTCAAATAATGGATGGATTGGATGAAGTTTGGAAATGTTTTGGTTGTAACAATGCACATTTTTCAGTATTTTAAGTCATCCTTCCAAATTTGATAGAATCTACAAAGTAGTACATGACCATTCAAAACTAAAATGAAACCAAATAAATCCATTTAATAATCAACTCGGAAAGTTCATGAGTGATGTTCATTGACAGACATGAAAGAAGAGGACATTTTTGCTGTCATTCTAGTTTTTTTGTTGTTTTTTGGCGGGGTACTTTATAAATGCAAAATGTAATTTCGGTCCGTTTTGTTCACGGAAATCTCATCATTTTAGTTTGGGTTATTTTTGTCAGTTTCCGTGAACTATCGCATTACAGGGGTACCAAACTCATTTCTGTGAAACCATATCAGGAAGTCAAGAATAATGGGATGTTCAAGTATAGTTTAAGTTACTGTAATGAGGGTTTTGGCAACAAGAAAAGTTCAAATAGCTCTTTTATATTTGACATATGAGAATTTGAAGTCTCGGTCAACATTTTAGTAAGCATCACAGAAGTCAACATTTTTGATTTGCTTTCGCAGGCCACATCAAATGATACGGCGGGCCAGATCCAGCCCCCGGGCCTTGACTTTGACACCTGTGTATTATTTGTCTTCATTGTCAGCTTTTTTTTGGGGGGGGTTGGTCAGTACCTCGATGGAGCCTCCGACGTACACCGAAGCCACAATGCTACCTTCCGCTGTGGCCGTGGAAGACTTTGAAGTTTGCCCTCCGCCTTCTTATTACGCTTCCGTTTGCCAGCATTCGAACCCGCCTCCTTATCAAGAAACCAGTAAGACTCGGGTTGAACAAATCCAGTCTCGAGGATAAGCGAGCCTTTTTAAACGCCGATTGTTGTGTCCAGATCCGTTTCCTGCCTTGATGCCAACTATCTTCAATGCCCCTCAGACCTTTCCAGTCACCCGTTCAACACCGGCGGGTACGTGACCAACTGAATACCTCCGAGTTCAAGTCACGGAAAATCGACTGTACGTCAATGTCCTTGGTTGGCAAAAAGTTGGTTGAGGGCTTCAAGAAGAATCCGACCAACATCAAAACAGGGCTAAACTTTGATGTCCCACTCTCACTCCCCAAAAATTCAAACTCTAATATCCTTCGTGTCCGTATTTGTAGCGGTGGTGTCCCAGCCAAGGTCCGAAGCGACTTCAACGACGTCCAACCTGCTCGGCTCTCCGGGCAGCGTTCGGTGCCCGCACTGCCGCCGCGACATTGTCACCAAAATCAAACAAATGCCCTCGAAGAGGGCTTTCACTTTATGCTGCGTCCTGTCGTTTTCTGGGTAATTAGCATCGTAGCATGTTAGCATCTGGCCACATGTTAGCATCTGGCCACTTTTTTACTAACCATTTTTCTGCTGTATTTATTTTTATTATTTTTCCCAGGCTGGTTTGTGGCTTCTGCCTGATTCCTTTCATGATTCCAGACCTGTGGGATGTTCATCACTACTGTCCTCAGTGTGGAAAACATCTACACGTACATCATAAATCTTGACGTGGATCCACTCTGGATTATTTGGACGCTTTTTGTATACAGATCAAGGAACTCTTTTTGGGAGTGAGGGGGGGGGGACTTAAAAAGAAAACAAGACCACATTAAACGTGGACCAAAAAAAACAACAACTACTATACCTCCAAAAACGGAATTAGCATGTTCAGAAAACATGTTTTTCTTGGGACTCATAACAGTAAAGACATTTTTGGCATTAAACGTTTGAACAGAAATATTACTTTGGAGTATTTTTCTTCCTGGACACAATGATTGATTAAGTGTTTCTTCCTCCACTTTGACCTTGTTTTTTTTTAGGCAACTATTAGCAATTGTCTTGATATGAGCAACCGCCAACGACGGGGCGCTCAGATAGCAACGAGTTAATGAGCGACAAGACAGATTTGATAACATTCACAACTACCCCGTTCGGCCCTGAGACACTCCCGTCCTTAACTCACGACGCCTCGCAACAATGGCGAGACGGCTGTTTCTACTGCTGGCGGCGGCGGTCTTGTGTCTAGTTGCTAGCGGGCAGGACGCGAAAACGCTCCCGGAGAAGGATGGCATTTTTCAGCTGAGCAAGACAAATTTCCACATCGCGCTGAAGACCTACAAGCAGCTACTGGTACACTTCTGTAAGTTACTCAACCCCGTGCTTCTGTTTAGATTGGACGAAGTGACATCATCGGAACTACTCGCTGATTGCAGATTGTGTATTTGTTTAGGATCTTTGGGCCCTCCTTGCCTTGTTTTGAAATTGCGCAAGCTAGCAAACGCATCTTGATGAAAATACGCTAGGCTCCTTGAAATCGTCTTTGATGTTTTTTGTAAAAAAAATTTTTTTTAGGTTTCCTAAATTCCAAATGATCTTGTTTTTGACATAACTTGGGTCAACGAAGACTCCAAATCGTCTTTGATGTGTTTGTCCCCCCGTCCAGACGCTCCGCTGTCCGCAGATGGCCGTCATTTGTCGGAAGTGTTTCAAGAAGCCGCCGGCGAGCTGCGGGACTCGGACATTAAGTTGGCGATGGTAGATGTGACGAAAGACAAAGAGCTAGCCAAAGAACTGAACGCGACAGGACCACCAAAAATCAGGCTCTACCTTTTCGGAGAGAAACTAAACTTCGTGTCCTGCCCTGGTGAGTTAAATTTCTTAATCTGAAGCGCATAGATTTCCTTTTTTGTTCAATATTTAAAATATCGGGGTTGGTTTTCTGCATACAAACAAACATAAATACAACTTTTTCTGCTTGTGGGTTGAAATCTCCCAAAAAATCTAGTCGACTAAAAATGTACAATTTCCACGGCGACGGTGTGCGATTCAAGTTCCTCAGAGCGCAGCTTCCATCGTGACGTGGTTGAAAAGGAGGGCGGGGTCCGCTGCCGACCTCATTACCGATCTCAGCCAATTGGAGAGCGCGCAGGAGGAGCTCAGCGTGGTCGGATTCTTTCAGGTGATGGCCGTCAAGATGGCCCTCGCTGTTCTCTTCTCATCAATAAGATTATTACCGTGTGTGTGCGTGTGTGTGCACGCAAATTTAGGAGCTGGAGAGCGAGTACGTTCGAGTGTTTTATTCGACCGCAGTCAGCCTCCCGGATGTCAGGTTTGCAGTGACGCAGAATGATGATGTCATCAGGAATTTTGATGTCACGCATGATGTCGTGCTGCTCCTTAAAAACGTGGGTACAAAATACCAATCAACATCTTATGAAATGTTTTTGGAAGGTTTGTGTGAGAAAGGAATTGGTTGAGCTAATAAATAAGCGAATGCGTTTTGGGGTTAGGCCTATGCTGTCAGAATGTGTGACAGAAGATTTAAAGTAGGGAATGAAATTAGGGTTACCAACCGGGGTTAGGGTTTTGTATTCGAATTTCAAGCTAGGGTTAGGGTTTCAATTTAGGGTTCTCAACTAGTGTTACGGTTTCAATTTATGGTTCCGAACTAAGGTTAGGTTTTCAAATTAGGGTTCTCAACTAGGGTTAGGTTTTCAATTTCAGGTTCTCAACTAGGGTTATGGTTTCAATTTAGGGTCCTCAACTACGGTTAGGTTTCCAATTTAGGGTTCTCAACTAGGGTTAGGTTTTCAATTTAGGGTCCTCAACTAGGGTTAGGTTTTCAATTTAGGGTTCTCAACTAGGGTTAGGGTTTCATATTAGGATTTCAAACTAGGGTTAGTTTTTCAATTTAGGGTTCTCAACTAGTGTTAGGGTTTCAATTTATGGTTCCGAACTAGGGTTAGGTTTTCAAATTAGGGTTCTCAACTAGGGTTAGGTTTTCAATTTCGGGTTCTCAACTAGGGTTATGGTTTCATATTAGGATTTCAAACTAGGGTTAGGGTTTCAATTTAGGGTTCTCAACTAGGGTTGGGTTTTCAATTTAGGGTTACCAACCAGGGTTAGGGTTTTGTATTCGATTTTCAAACTAGGGTTAGGGTTTCAATTTAGGGTTCTCAACTAGGGTTAGGTTTTCAAATTAGGGTTCTCAACTAGGGTTAGGGTTTCAATTAGGTTTCTCAACTAGGGTTATGGTTTCATATTAGGATTTCAAACTAGGGTTAGGGTTTCAATTTAGGGTTCTCAACCAGGGTTAGGGTTTTGTATTCGATTTTCAAACTAGGGTTAGGGTTTCAATTTAGGGTTCTCAACTAGGGTTAGTTTTTCAATTTAGGGTTCTCAACTAGGGTTAGGTTTTCAATTTCGGGTTCTCAACTAGGGTTAGGTTTTCAATTTAGGGTTCTCAACTAGGGTTAGAGTTTCATATTAGGATTTTAAACTAGAGTTAAGGTTTCAAATTAGGATTTCAAACTAGGATTAGGTTTTCAGTTTAGGGTCTCAACTAGAGTTCAGCTTTCAATTTAGGGTTCTCAACCAGGGTTAGGGTTTCATATTAGGATTTCAAACTCAGGTGAGTTTCCAATTAGGGTTCCCAACTAGGGTTAGGGTTTCATATTAGGATTTCAAACTAGGGTTAGGGTTTCAATTTAGGGTTCTCAACTAGGGTTAGGTTTTCAATTTAGGGTTCTCAACTAGGGTTAGGGTTTCATATTAGGATTTTAAACTAGGATTAGGTTTTCAGTTTAGGGTCTCAACTAGAGTTCAGCATTCAATTTAGGGTTCTCAACCAGGGTTAGGGTTTCATATTAGGATTTCAAACTCAGATGAGTTTCAAATTAGGGTTCCCAACTAGGGTTAGGGTTTCATATTAGTATTTCAAACTAGGGTTAGGGTTTCAAATTATGGTTCGAAACTAGAGTTAGGGTTTCAAATTAGGGATGTCTACTAGGGTTAGGGTTTCATATTAGTATTTCAAACTAGGGTTAGGGTTTCAAATTATGGTTCGAAACTAGAGTTAGGGTTTCAAATTAGGGATGTCTACCAGGGTTAGGGTTTCATATTAGGGTTTCAAATTAGGGTTCTCAACTAGGGTTAGGGTTTCAATTTTGGGTTCTCAACCAGGGTTAAGGCTTCATATGAGGATTTCAAACTGTGTATATGGAAAAAAATGCCTTGATAATTGTCGATATTTATATTTGTTGATCCTTTTTGAGATTTGAAGGTACGAGAAGGTTACATTTTTGCTGTGTGTGTGTGTGTTTGTGTTTGCTGTGTGTGTGTGTCCACAGTCACAGCTGATTCAGGCTTACCAGATGACACCGCAGACCTCTAAAGAAGACTTGGTGACTTTTGTCAGTGTATACCAGATGGAGGCCGTCACAGAATATTCCGGAAAGGTAGCCAAGGATGAGTCATTCAGTTCCTGGTGGTGGCTACTCACTTCCTCACCATGCAAACAAATTTGAAAAACAAAAACAAAGAGAAAGACATGTAGGTGATATTGATATTAAATTTGCTCAGGTCATTTTGACTTGATTTTAATCTATTTTAAAATGCTAAACGCATTGAATTAAATAACACAAATGGCTTTGAATCAAGTGGAAGTTTGTCACAAATTAAACACGGAACATAATTGAAAAATCAATTGATTCGTCAGACGGCCACTCGGATCCTGTCGTCGCCGGTTCTTAGCCACGCCCTCCTTTTTGTCAACAAAAGCTCCGCCAATTTCCATACGGTTCACGCCGCATTCAACACCGCCGCAGAGATCTTCCGAATGAAGGTGACACACACACACACACACACACACACACATACAATGACCTCAACTCATGTGTGTGTGTATTTAGATTTTATTCGTACTGGTGGATGTGTGGGAGCCACGTAATGGCCGCCTGATGGAGTATTTCCGCGTGCGGGCCTACGAGGCTCCTCTCGTGCGATTGGTCAACCTGACCGATCACGTGACCTACCAGCTGCCCTCGGCCACGCTGGACGCCGACTCCATCGAGGCCTTCTGCCGGGACTACCTGGATGGCAAAGCAAAGGTACGCGCAGTACCTTGTCTTTGTGTGCGATGTGTCACATAAATCAATGGGAGTGTACGTGTGTGTGTGTGTGTGTGTGTGTGTGTGTGTACTAGCCCAAAATGCAGAGCGAGCCCATCCCTGAAGGATGGGACCAACGTCCGGTGAAGGAACTGGTCGGAAGCACTTTTGAGGCGGTTGCCTTCAACCCCAACAGGACTGTATTTGTTTTGTTTTGTGAGTACACACACACACACACACAGACACAGATACACACATTTACACGTATATTGAGTGTATGTACAGTTGTACCTAATGAAGTGGCCCGTTTGTGTGCGTGTACTTCAGACGTGCCGTACAGTCCAGAGTGTCGAGCCGTGTTCACCTTGTGGGAGGAGCTGGCCGAGGCCTTCAAAGCTCGCGACGACGTGGTGGTGGCTCGCATCGACGCGTCGGCAAACGACATCAACATGTCGGTGCAGCGCGCCTATCCAGCCTTCTGTCTCTTCCCCGCGCTCTATGCAGAGAGGGTATGATCGCAAAAGATCACAAATTCGAGTCAGTTGAACGCAACAAGCCGGTTGAGGCCGGCCGGCTCGGAGGACTCTATATATTGTATAGTAAGGCGTTTTTTTAGCCAAAAAAAAAACACGACCATGTACGATCAGGTGTTTTTAGCCAAAAAACAACGACCATGTATAGGAAGGTGTTTCTGTGTTAAAATAATTTGTCCACGTTATGCTACTTCTTTCCGTCTTTGTCTGAGACATGATGAAGTAAGAGAAGTAGGAAGTGGAAACATTCCAAAATAAAACCAGTAAAAATATGAAACAAATATAAACCCTCTACGCCAGTCACATTAAATCAAAGTCTTTTATTCAGAAAAAAACGCAGTTTAAAACTCACAGCAAGACAACAAAAGCAGGAAGTTCAAATCTACCAAAATAAAACCAATAAAAATGTGAAGCAAACTCAAATTGCCAACACCAGTCAGTCACAGTCTTTTGTTCCCAAAAAGCTGAAAACAAAAATAGGAAGAAGCAACCTCCCAAAATAAAACCAATAACAGCACTCAATGTACTTAAATGCACGACAGTAGCCATAATCGATCTGGATCAAAATAATTTGTTCACAAAAAGCTTCTTCTTTCCAACACTGCCTGAGAGTCATGAAGGCATCCAAAACTGGAAGTAGAAACCTTCCAAAATGAATCCAGCGACAGCGTGAAACAAATTAAAATCCCCGACATTAGTCAAGTCGGTCTTTTGTTCACAAAAAGCTGGTTAAAAAAAGGCTCGGATCAAGACAATAAAACCAGGATAAACAAGAAGCTCTTTTTTTCACCCCCCCCCCAGGCCGTGTTTTACACCGGCGACAGGAAGCTGAAGGCCCTGCTTGCTTTTGTCCACCAGGAGATGAAGAAAGCCGCAAAAGACAGAATGAAGGTAAACGTCCTGTTTGTCCACGTGAATAAAACGTTTGGCTGAAAATAAAGCTTTTATTGTGGCGGGGCTTGGGGCGAGAAGGAGAACGAAGACAGGAGGAAGTATGTGGAATCCATGAAAGCAGAAGATGAGAAGAAAGAGAGAAACGCCACCAAGGAAGAACTCTAACCATTGGCTAAATGTGACGTGGAAGACAAGGTCAAAGCAAGAAAGAATCCATCTTCAAAATTGTATAAGTGATATATGTATGATTGAAGAACTGAATCCTGTTTTTGATGTGACAATAAATCGGAGCAGCACAAATATGCCACATTCCATTGACAATTATTTGTATTATTCCATGTTATCATTATCATAACAATCATCCGAACTGGTTACCCTCGCCACCGCCATGACATAACAATCATTATAACAGAAATGAAAAAAAATGGTTGGGTTTTTTTGGCGAAAAACGGCTTACGATACAGCGTCGGTTTTTTCGGCTGAAATCGCCTTACTATACATGGTCGTTTTTTTCGGCCAAAACGCCTTACTATACATGGTCGTTTTATTCGGCCACAAATGCCTTACTATACATGGTCGTTTTTTTCGGCTAAAAATTTCGTCCAAAATGCCTTATTATACATGGTTGGTTTTTTCGGCTAAAAATGCCTTACTATACATCGTCGTCGTTTTTTTCGGCCAAAACGCCTTACTATACATGGTCATTTTTTCCGGCCAAAAACGCCTTACTATACATGGTCGTTTTTTTCGGCCAAAAATGCCTTACTATACATGGTCGTTTTTTCAGCTAAAAACGCCTTACTATACATGGTCGTTTTTTTCGGCCAAAAATGCCTTACTATACATGGTCGTTTTTTGGGGCTAAAAATTTCGTCCAAAAATGCCTTACTATACATGGTCGTTTTTTTTTCGGCCAAAAACGCCTTCGTATACTTAGTCGTTTTTTGGGGCTAAAAACGTCTTACTATACATGGTCGTTTTTTTTCGGCCAAAACGCCTTACTATACATGGTCGTTTTTTGGGGCTAAAAACGTCTTATTATACATGGTCGTTTTTTTCGGCCAAAAATGCCTTACTATACATGGTCGTTTTTTTCGGCCACAAATGCCTTACTATACATGGTCGTTTTTTTCGGCTAAAAATTTCGTCCAAAAATGCCTTACTATACATGGTCGTTTTTTTCGGCTAAAAATGCCTTACTATACATGGTCGTTTTTTTCCGGCCAAAAACGCCTTACTATACATGGTCGTTTTTTGGGGCTAAAAACTTCTTACTATACATGGTCTTTTTTTTCGGCTAAAACACCTTACTATACATTGTTGTTGTTGTTTTTTTTTAGTTATTGTTCATTTCAAAGAGCCGGGTCTTCGTACCGGCTCGTTCGTGACCGACAAATCACTTGTGAAAATGTAGGTGATTGAACAGTCAGAGTTGCTGCCAAAAAGAACCCTTTCTGCACTGAAATACAATTAAATTAATTTTGATTACGTTGGCTGCAATACAAACCGGATACTTCATACTTGACCATAAAGTTAATTTCAAACTTAGACCAGACCAATTTTGTTGACTGGGTTATAAGATAAAACTAATCGTAGTACAGTAAAAGTCATGATTTCACATGTACTCCATTTCGAATGTCACATTTGGATGATAATTATTACAATAACGCAATAATGAATTGTAAAACCTTATGTTTTACAAATTAATTATGACGTGTTTTTTTCAGCGACTACAACAATGTTAATACTGTAACTTTACGTTTGAATTCATTAATAAAAAAACATTTTACCGTCATTATTATTATACTGGTCATACTTGCTGACGCAACAAGTGTATGGAAAGTCCCGCTTGCTAAAATGACGTCACAGCTGGTTTGACCGTTCCTATTATTGGGACGATTGGACGCAAGCGAGCCAATCCGAAACTGACGTCAGTCTGACTGTGACGTCATCGCCAGGCTGCTGGAGGCTGCTGCGGCGGCTGCGCACAGCGGCGCACAGCTGCTTCTGTCGCCGTCTCGTCCGCTTCTCTCGGCAGGGCGAAGGAGCCGCGCTAAGCCGGTGGAGGTCGTCGCTTCGCTCGAAAAGGGTGGCTGGAGCCGGGTGTGGGGGGCCAGGGGCTCGTCCCGCCGGCCACAATGGAGCCAGCGGCTGTCTACGGAGCCGCCAAAGCCGGGAAGGTCGTCTTCGACCCGGTCGCTTTCTTTACGCATCCGCGGACCATCATGAGGCTGTTATCGTGGGTGAGCATCAGCAAAAAAAAAAAAAAAGTGTGGGGAGGGGGTACATCCATTTCTTTGTCTCTCTCCTCACATTAAGTGAGCATTTTTTCTCTCTCATATTTCGTGAAGACGTTCAGGTTGAAGCTATCATTGCGTAATTTGGTATCATGAACAATTGTCTTGGATCTATTTCTGTATTTAGCTGAAAGCTTCTTTTGTCCAGAGCTGCAATTTGGACATCTTACCTAACCATGGTTTCCCTTTTCATTTTGGAAAATCCGTACAATAATGATCCAATCTATACCTACAATTGATTCTAAATGTGTCTTTTATAATAGTTTAGACCGATATTTTAGCTGTCCTTGTCATTTTGTCTGTGTATTATGCAGAGCATTCGATTTTATGTCAAAATTAAAATGTAAAAAAAAAAAGAAGAGTGATAAATATGTCAACTTGTAGCTAATATTTTTTAATCAGTAATTTGTATCTTATACAAACTAGATTGGAGCATTTCTGTACATTTTTTTGGACAGTATTCACTTGTACTTAGTTGTTCAATCGTGAACACTTTCGGGTACGTCACAAAAAGTAGTTCCTTGTACAAAAACTGGACACCAACGGTCCAATTAAAACAAGTCCAAGTCTTTAACGTGATTTGAGATTTAAACGAAGAAGCGCAAACCCACATTGGGGTGTGCCAGCGAGCCGAACCGGAATCGCTTCGTTTTGTTTTGATGAATGGCGGCAGGTGTTCTCCATGGTGGTATTCAGCTGCATCGTCAACGAGGGTTACGTCAACATCGGCAGCGAGCGTCTGCTGTGCGTGTTCAACAAGAACGCCGACGCGTGCAACTTTGGGGTGACGGTGGGCGTGGCCTGCTTCCTGGCCAGCGCCTTCTTCCTCCTCCTGGACGCCGTCTTCCCGTCCTTCAGCAGCCTGGCGGACAGACGGCGCGCCGTGCTGCTTGACCTCGTCTGCTCAGGTAAAAAAAAAAATTTAAAAAAATCAAAAACACTAAGAAAAACATTTGAATCCCGGCATGGACTTGAAACCCTACTTTGGAAGCCAAACAATAGCAACTTAAAATCTTCTTTCAAATATAAAACAACCTACCTTAAAACCGTAACCGTTGTTTGAAACCCTAATCTGTATCCTAGTTTGAAACTTTAAGGCTGACTTGGAACCCAACTTTTAAACACCAAACCTGGCTTGAAATCCTGCTTTGAAACCTTACCCCTCGTTTACAAATCTGACTTTTTTAAAATTAACCCTTGTTTGAAACCATGACATTGGTTGAAACCCTACCGCGAAAATCTAATCTTTCTTTTAAACCCTATTGTGAAACCCTAACCCTCATTTAAAAGTCCAACTAATATTTGAAACCCCATTTTTTAAATCTCAACTTTGGCTTGGAACCCTACTTTAAAACCCTCCATTGAAACCTTAACCAATGTTTGAAATCCTATCCCTGTCTTAAAACCCTCCCAGACTTTTCTTGAATACCCTAATTTGCAAATTCAAAAAGCAAACCAAGTCAAAGCCTCATTTAAAACATTCACCCTGGTGGCAACCTTACCATGAAACTCGAACCGTTTCATGAAACCCTAATTGGAAACATTAATCCGAGCTTCAAGCACTACTTAGTAATAAAGTTACTTGTTTTAAAATGAAACCCTGATTTTCAAAAACCCCCAAATTTGAAACCCTAACGGCAATTGAAGAGTCTAACCAATGCTTGAAACCCTCATTTAAAACCCTACCCCAGGTTGGGAAACCTACTGCGGAACCCTTATCGGAAAAGCCCTTCCGTCGTTCAAAAGTAGGCTTGAAACCCTACTTTTGAAGCCTTACCCGTGGTTTGAAGGCCCTACTTTGTGAACTTAACCCCCCCATTTGAAACTCTGATTAAAAAGCTTAACCGCATCTTGAAACCCTATCTTGCCGTTTGTGCTTTTTGCCTCCTGGAGGCATGGCCAGCTTCCTGTGGTTCGTGGGGTTCTGCTTCCTGGCCAACCAGTGGCAGGCGACGTCGCCGGACGAGCTGCCGTTGTCGCAGGGCGCTGACGCCGCCCGAGCCGCCATCGCCTTCTGCTTCTTCTCCATCATCACATGGGTCGGTGGCAAGCAAGCGCAACACGATTCCAGTTGTAACTGTGACGTGCCCGAGATAGTCGAACCCGATCCGTCACCCGACGTGACCCCTTTTCAAAAAAGTGATAAAAGAATTTTTTTTAAAAAAACTGGCTGAATTTTGGCAACTTTTCTTTTCCGCGTGAATGTGTTACAGCATGCGAGAAAGACGCTATAGCGCCACCTGTGGTCGTCATGCTAATTTGAGTGTTTAATGAGTGAGATGGGAGAAAAGCTCCCCAATTTCAATCAGTGTGACTCATATGCTCAAAATTGTGATTTTTTTTTTTCATCCCTCTGAAAACTTTTGTTTGGACAACCGTTTTTAACTTTTAAAAAAAGCACATAGCAAAGAGTTTTAAAAAATAAATATAAATACCCTGTATTTTTAAAAATATATATCAACACTACATTTGTGTGTATGCCATCAAATTAAATAGTATTAAAATGTTTAATATTAACTATTAAAATTGTAGATTAAATTAATAGGTTGCATCATGATTTTAATTTAATTTTTTAGTTTAATTTTCCGTTTTCCTTCCATTTTAAATTCTTAAATATATATCATTTTTTTTCTAGTTTTTGACACTTTTTCCGTTTTTTAATGTGACATAATTTGTTACATGTGTTCATATCACCTTAAACCGTGACATTTCAAAAAATATTTAAGGTGGATTTTATTGTGTTAGAACTTAGGGCGATAAAATGTGAACTTTATCACATAATATGAAATGGATCATGTTATAATGTGAAGTTTATCCTGATAAAATGTGGACTTTATGTGACATTATTACGTGATACGAAATCTTTTTTCAATTGACAGCGGCAGCAATGCGCTAATTTGGATAATGGCCTTGTTATTTTTTTGTTCCAAACTTGTTATTGTTTGACTTTTTTTACTTAACGTTTTTCCGTGCACGTTTGAACTCACTGCCTGCTTCCCGTGCCCGCTGACAGACGGTGCTGACTCTGAGCGCCCTGCGGCGTTTCCTGTCGGGCTCGCACGCCAACCTGTTCACGTGGCAGCACCTGGACGCCGCCCCCGGCCACGCCCGGGCCACGCCCTACCCCATCGCCAACGGCGCCACCATCGTCACCACCAAGCCCTACCAAGCCCCGTCCTTCACCGAGACCCTGGACCCGCAGAAGCTCACGCAGCAGCAGCACAGACCCGTAGCGCCCGCCTTCTAACGCCCGTAACTAAGGCCAGGATCTTGTTGCCACGGCAACCTGCTTTCTTTGCTCTTGTGTGCTTGCGCACGCACGCACGATCTCTCTCTCTCTCACACACACACAGGCACACATGAGCATGTTCTTTTAGTGTAGAAGACATCTTAAGAAAAGGACATTTTTAGTGGAAGCATTTCATTGGCTCACAGCGTGATTGACAGACAGCAATAGGTGGGCGGGATTTGCGGGATATAAGAAAAAAAAAGGCAAGTCAGCAGCTTCCTGAATGTTCCGCTCTGTTTGAAATATTCATGTGATTTAATATTTCATTGTGATATGCTCAAGTGTATGTCTGATGAAAAATGGAACTTAAAAAAAAAAAGGAAATAAAACTAGCATCACCATCAAAGGAGGGCTGTCTGTGTCTACTTCACACTAATCCTTTATACTGTACACATTTCTGATTCTATGTGATTAATCATCTCCTATCAAATGTTCAATTTGTTTGGTTTCAATGTTTTTAGGAGAAATTAAAGGTACATCGTACGCAATGTAACCGGATGAGAGTAAAAGTCAGACAGGAAGTCGTTTTATTCCAGGGACTGCGTTCAAAGCCCTGCTCCTCTTTTTGTGCATCTCAGACCATTTCATGTGCAACATTGAAAACCATCATCATCATCATCATCATGACAACAAACTTCCTGTAACATTCATAAGTGTTAAAAATTCACCTGTTGTCTTCCTCGCGTCTCCGCTACTGCTGCTGTTTAAATAAAATAGAGTCGTCTCTATTTGACCATGAATAAGCCCTTCTTATCTGCATGCCTGTTCATCAGCAACAAAAGCATCGGATTTGCCTCAAAATGGCCGCTTGGAATCAAAATGGCCGCCTTCCTGTTCAATTGTACGCACTGGTCATTGGTGGGGGGTTCATGGATCATCAAGAGGCGCTGCTGAGTGAGATTGTTGAAAATTTGTGACACCGCGCGTGGCCACTATTGATTGCCGAAGGTGAAAGTCATTTTTGGAAATTGGTGTCCAGGACTGATTTTGTCAAAGAAAATTTTCCAAGTGACGCTACAGATTGGCTTATTGCATATTTTGACACTGCATCACTTAGCGTAGGTGACAAATCTTGGCATTTTAACGCTACCCAACTCAATTTGCTTCAAACTTCAGACTGATTCCATGGGGCATAAATGGTTGAATTTTTGGGTGCGTTGGGAACCAGGATACAGATATTTTCAAAAATGGGTGTAGTTTCAGGCATGTTGACTCGAAGCGCTCTAAAAAAGGAGTTAATACAGCTCAGTTTTGGCAAATTCCACAGAAAGAGCAGGGATTTCTCCCAAAATGGCCGCCTCAAACCAAAATGGCCACCTTAAATTTCAATTGTGGGTCCTTGAGGCAATTTGAGGCGTCTTGTGACATGCCTGACAAATTTCACGTCTGGGTTACTGAGTGAATTCTTGGACGTTGTGCTGAGGGCCTTGAAAATAGGAAAATATTTTTGTCAGGATGTACGTTAGCAATAATTCTACACGTTTTCAGGCATGCCTATAAAGTTCAAAGTCCAAAATTCAGATCTTTTGGGCAAATGCTGTACGTACTTACAAACCATTGAATTCACCCAAAATGGCTACTTTGAACCAAAATGGCCGCCTTCTGATTAAATCTCAGGCATGGCTCAAGTAAACAAATCAAACACTGACACCTAGGATACATATTGCATAAATTGTTGTGTTTTGGGGTTAAAAAGCGATTCAAGTCCAACTTCAGAGAGCGGGGGGGGGGGGGGGTCTAACACTACTTCTACCCTGAGAATACAAAGCCATAAAACAGGAAGTGAAACTCATCAGGCGGTAATAGTGATTATTGTGTGTGTGCAGGCGGGGTTGGGGGTGCGGGGGGGGGGGGGGGGGGCAAACAGGTAGAGGTAGAGACCGCTAAAGCCTAGGTCACACTACATATTCCATACATTGATTGAATTCTGCATGATGTATGAATGAGTTTTAAAATGCTAGTCCCACAAAAAAAAAATAATAACTCTCAAAATGTCTTATGTTATACATTGTAGCTTATAATATAACAATATATTTGAATGCAGGAATGTTGATGGAATTATCACACATTTGTCACAATATAAGTTGTGGTAAGAACTCTTGATGATGAAAATTAATGATGGAGGAAAAAAAAAATAATTGTACAAAAAATGAAAAATAATTCTTGAAAAAAACAAAACAAAATTCTCTGACCATTAAAACATTCAGTCTTGGCACATTTTGATTTCTCTTTGGGGTTATTTTTCAGGATAAGCGTTATCAAAGCTATGCCCCGCAAAATAATAATCATAAATAAAGATTCTCCAAAATATTGCTTTTTTTTTTTTTTTTACGTTTGTGTCAGCTCACTTGCTATCAACAGAACATTTTGTTGATTTAAACATTGTACTCATAAAAGTAATATTAATTAATTAATTGATCTTTTAAAATAGTTTGATTCTGCATTTCAGCAAGATTTTCATTGAAAACTGTGCAAAAATGTGCCAAAGCATCGCAAAATACAGAACTTTTTCTTTGGCTTTTATTTTAGAATTGCTCTCAATAGTGGTGGGTTAGTCGAGCGAGGCAACAACTTAAGAAAGTTATTTAACATGGTTTGTTTTTGTGACAGGTAATTTTTAAAAGGAGTGTTTTCTTCATATTCTATTTGACGAAGAACAATGGCGGACTTCTTTTTACACGTGAATTTGTATTTTGCGCGACGGAGCAAAAAAATCCTGAACACCACCATATATGATGCAACAACCGGAGTTTGACACCTTTGGTTTCGATGGTACTGTGACCTAGGCTTGAGGCGCAAGGGGAACAGAAGCTGGGATGAAGGCAGGAGTATAGAACAAGCAAAAGGGAAATTGACGTGTAGTCACTATCGACTCAAGGCTAAACCACTTGAAAGTTGTGCAACTCGGGTGCAAAAAAAAAAAAAAATGTTAACAAAAACTGCATTGCAGGGGGCAGTCTGAAAATACGTACCCTGTGATTGGCCGGGACAAGGAAGGTGGACGTGTCCTGCTATGCTTCCCAAAAAAAAAAGAAAAAAAGAATAATTTAAAATAATAAAATAAAATAAAAAGTCAGTCGTCCACAGAGCCTGACTCGGGCTGATTGGTGGCGTCGAACGACAGCGTCCGCCTCCTGAGCTCCACACTGCTGTCCATCAACTGCGTCGCCATGGTAACCGGCTCCTCCCCCGGAGGCGGGCTCACACGCTCCTTCCTGTTCCGGCCCGACACCGGCGATGCCGATTGGCTGAGGCGGCCGCGAACCTCATCGGGATCGGGAGCCAGGTGTCTGTGCGAGTGCGCGTTGATCCGCCGCACTTCGTCGTCAGTATCGTCCGCCACCCGGGGCTCCGACCCCCCTGCGTCCTTTCCCGCCAGGTCCCGATCGGGTCCCGGTTGCGATCCGGCCGTATCGCCGCGACTCCGGCATGAGATGACCCTCTGCGGTTGGGTGTATTTCAAGGTGTGAACGCTGGACGAGCGCTGGCGGGGCGGCGTGGAAGTGGAAGATGTGCCGGCGGGCGCGGGGGGGAGGCCGTCCGACACGTTGTCAGCCGAGCCGCTTTGATCCAGTGAATCACAACGCACGGCTTCCTACGCGCACACACACACACACACGGAAACGTTGCCAGGCAAAGTATTTGGGGCAAAGTCATATTCCCCAGTTTCCTTGGATGTTAAGGAAAAAAATATTCTCAAGACCGGTTGATAGCCAGACTTTGCGGGGCGAATTTACGGGTGCCCCAAAGCCATTAAAAAGTCTTTCCTTGGTGAAATGTTAAAACGAAATTAAAGGGAAAGATGCTGTGTTCTGCAAAGTCGTCGGGCAAATTTGCATGTGCCCTAAAGTCCTTTGTTTTGTTTTTTTCATTGTGATTTATTTGCTATGAACAAATCAGTTTGCTTGAATCTCAAGGAAAAAGAATGTGACAAAGATTTTGAAGACTTGTCGCTAGGTAGAGTGCAAGGGTTCATGAGTCACGTGTGCCACAAAGCCATTAAAAATGTTTCTTTGTGAAAAAAAAAAGATTTAAGTGGTTGTTAGGCCAAGGTATGAGGCAAATTACCATGTGACCCACCGACCCTTTTTCTTTTCCAAACACTTTCGGTGTGAACCAATCAATGATCTTGAATATGAAAGAAAAAAATGTGTGTGTGTGTGTGTGTGGGATCAAGACTTGTCGCCAGGCAACATTTGTGGGGCACAATCAAGTGTGCCCCAAAGCCCTTTCATGGAGACGAGAAGAGAAAATTTGTGCGCAAAATCGTGTGAGGCACATCACTTTGACTTCACACCTGCGCCATTAACTTTGCGGGGCAAAATCCTGAATGCCCCAAGACTTGGAAAAAAAAGGAAAAGAATCACGCGTAAGGTCGAACACACCAAAGACGAAATGAAAACACACTTACTTGTCTGCGCAACTGTCGACCAGCAGCGCGGAACGACGAGGGTCTCTTGAGGTGGGAACTCTCTGGGATGTATGAGGGACTTAGCTTGTTGCGATCCAAACTCTCCTCGGGGCTCAGCCAATGAGAGGGTCCCCTGGAACCCCCGTGCAGGGGACTCAGCCTAAGCGAGGGATGTCTGTCCATACTGCAGCAAGATACCAGCTTGGCCCTTTCCCCGCCCACCCTGTATCCGTCCACGCTCTGCGCCGAGCTCAGTCGCCGAAGGTCGGCCACCCGGGCGGGGCTGAACCGACAGCCGTCCACGCTGTGGGCCGAGTCCAGCCGGCGCCGGTCCGGCGGGGGGCCTCGATGAGGCGAGCCCCTGTCGATGCTCTGGGAGCTGCTGAGGCGGATCACGGGGCGGCTGCTGCGCCCGTGGCCCAGAGAGGCGTGGCTAATGGTGGGGAGGGCGCCCGGGACCTGCAGCAGGGATCCGCCCCCGCTGGAGCCCAGTGACGACATGGAGCCTGCGCAAGAAAAAAAAAATACAACCGTGGCAACTTTCATAAGGAATACGGCATGTCTGAATCTTCATGGGCAAAAATATAAATAATAATTATAAAATAATAATAATAATAATAATAATAACTAATCAGTTGCTTTGGAAAATGACGTGTAATGACGTCATGCTCAGTAATGACGTGTTGCTAGGCAGATTAGGAGCCTGCGCAAGAAAAAAAATACAACCGTGGCAACTTTCATAGGGAATACGGCATGTCTGAATCTTCATGGGCAAAAATATAAATAATACTAAGAAAGATTCTTCATGGGCAAAAAATATAAATAATAATAATAATAATAACTATCAGTTGCTTTGGTAAAAAGGGCCATGGTCCTTCACTGCCACAAAGAGCAGAGTCCGGACAGGGAGAGGTGGCAGGGGCAGTAAGACGCTCAGTAATGACGTGTTGCTAGGCAGATTAGGAGCCTGCGCAAGAAAAAAAATACAACCGTGGCAACTTTCATAGGGAATACGGCATGTCTGAATCTTCATGGGCAAAAATATAAATAATACTAAGAAAGATTCTTCATGGGCAAAAAATATAAATAATAATAATAATAATAACTATCAGTTGCTTTGGTAAAGAGGGCCATGGTCCTTCACTGCCACAAAGAGCAGAGTCCGGACAGGGAGAGGTGGCAGGGGCAGTAAGACGCTCGGTAATGACGTGTTGCTAGGCAGATTAGGAGTCTGCGCAAGAAAAAAATATACAACCGTGGCAACTTTCATAAGGAATACGGCATGTCTGAATCTTCATGGGCAAAAATATAAATAATAATAATAAAGACTCTTCATGGGCAAAAAATATAAATAATAATAATAATAATAACTATCAGTTGCTTTGGTAAAGAGGGCCATGGTCCTTCACTGCCACAAAGAGCAGAGTCCGGACAGGGAGAGGTGGCAGAGGCAGTAAGACGCTCAGTTGCTAGGCAGATTAGGTCGTACCCCTAAGGGCAAAAAAACAAAACAAAATACGGCATGTCTGAATCTTCATGGGCAAAAATATAAATAATAATAATAAAATAATAATAACAATAACTATCAGTTGCTTTCGTAAAGAGGGCCATGGTCCTTCACTGCCACAAAGAGCAGAGTCCGGACAGGGAGAGGTGGCAGGGGCAGTAAGACGCTCAGTTGCTAGGCAGATTAGGTCGTGCCCCTAAGGGCAAAAAAACTAAACAAAACACAACAACAACAAAGACCAAGTCTTTGTAGACACAAGTGGGACATCCCCAGAAAGCCAAAGAAAAAAGCCAAACACGCGGAAACCTCACCCGAGTAGCCGTAGGCCGAGTAGGCGTCGACGGCGGCCGACGGGTACGCCGCACATCTGAGCGGCTGCTGGCCGTAGCCGTCGCTGGGCAGTGACAGCATGCGGCCGTTGCTCAGCAGGTTGCCGCGGCAACGCTCCTCATCCTCCACCTGCACCTGCCCGATTCACATGGGATGCAAATCAGCGTCACATGACTCGGGGGGTGGGGGGGGCTTCATCCACAAAATCTCTTTCATGCCATCCGTGTGTGGTGAACGACACTTTCAGTAGGTTTCCTTCCATCTCTACCGCAGCTCGTTTAGGCAACTTAAGTCGTCGGGTCTGATTTCCACAAGCTTAGATTTTTCCCGTGCATGCAATAAACTTGTTAGGTCTGAACCGTTGGGTCGCTTCGAGACGTGGCGAATAGAGTTGGCACCGACGGCATACCTGCGGAGGTGCGTCGCCGTTGGGGGCGGCGGGTTCCCCGCCCGCCAAGGCGGCGCCGCGAAGGGCCTCCTCGCGCTCCCGCCGCTCCTCCATCTCGTCCAGCTGCGCCTCCTTGTTGCTCTCCTCCAGGTGCTTCATAAGGACGGCCACCACCACGTTGACCAGCACGAACTGCGCCGTCAGCACAAAGGTGACGAAGTAGACGGGCGAGATCAGCGGCAGGTAGCTGAGGCAGTGGCGGTCCTCCGGTCGGCAGTCGCGCAGCGTGTCCTCATATAAAAAAAATAAAAAAATACAAGCAAGGTTTGACAAAAATATTCTTATGAATGTCTCAAATTCTGAAAAAAACTTTTGCCAATGTCATCGTCTTCAACTCTTAAACGGGTACAGTAATTGTGTCACGTTTAAGGCACCGCGTTGTGCTTCCAATGTCCGCCAACAGGGGGCGCAAAAGACCTCGAGGCTGCTGAGGGCTTGTCTTTTGGCCCTCCGACTGTTACCAGAATTTTAGTCTGTCCTCCGCTTAGTTTAGCATGACGCTCACAGGAGAGGCATGTAAAATATTCTGGGGGGGGGGGGGGAGTATTTAAAATGCTTTAATGGGGGAAAAAACAGCACAAAAAATGGGAATGATTTTAAAAAAAAAGTATAAAAATGACAAAACAGATCTGGAAAAATTCATAAGAAATTTTGCTAAAAATATTGTCAAATGTTCACAAAGTAAAAAAAAAAGAATGACGATAAAAATTTACACATAAAAAAAAAAAACAAATTTCACACAAATTAAAAATAAATCCAAACGTCATTTTGCCTTCGGCCAATTTTCACCTAAAATGCATCACGTTGTACTTCCACTCTCCTTCATCGGGGGGCGCAAAAGAGCTTAGGCCTGCCAACCAATTGTCTCGTCGCCCTCTCCCCGTCCCCTCGCTCTGACTGTGTCCTGTCTAGGTAAAGTACGCTTAGCGCACGCCGCCATCTTCCATCTCACTTCAAAGCCAGACGGGTTCAAACCCAACCAATCACCTTCATGATCCCGTTCCAGTTGTCGCCGGTGGACACGCGGAAGAGCGTCAGGAAGGCCATGCCGAAGTTGTCGAAAGTGGCGTGACGGCTCAGGCCCTCGCACGGGTTCTCCTCGGAACATTCTGAAAGGCAATCGCCAGAGAGGCCTTAGAACAAGGGCGGATGGCCATACGGGGAGAAGGTGGTGGTGGTGGTGGTGGTGGGCTGAAATCGACATCATTAATGCATGGAACGCAAAAAAAAATAAAATAAAATAAAATAACACGCACAAGCGTACTGTACGCATGCACCACGCGCACTAACCCAGTTTTCCAAAGAGCTCAACTCCCAGAGCTGCATAGATGAAGAACAGCAACATGAAGAGCAGACCCAGATTCCCCACCTAGACGGACATACGGCACACACACACACATATACAGTACATGGATACGTTGACACACACACACACACACACACACACACACACACACACACACAAAGAGACAGTATAGAGAAAGAGAGCGAGAGTGAGAGCATGAGAGAGGGAGAGTGAGAGAGAGGCGTACACAAAGCAGACGGAGCGTGCCAGCGCGCTAAATTAACTTGAAATCCCAAAAGATGCGCGCAGTTAGTTGACTGGGAAAACAAAAAGGGAGGAGCACGAATACTGATTAGCGGGTCACGTGCATTAACGCATGTTTTAGGAGTCGTTCAAAGATCACCTGCAAATGTAAGTAGCTAAGAAATTTTTTTTTAAAAATGTCTCTCTCTCACATTACACACACACATCTACATAAGAAATTATAATTAAGAAAAAAAAAATCTCCCAAAAATCTTTAAGGGAAAAACGTAACAAAAGCCAAATAAAATTGTAATTAAAAAAAAAATAATGTCATATATAAAAATATATAAAAATAATGTCTACAACTACAACGCAAGACAGCCGATGCTACAATGCTGAAAGGCATGTATTCTTTATCATCCGCGAGGAACGACTACTATTACTACCGTACTGACAGGTCAAGAGATGAGCTGAGAAAGTCCGAATATAAAATGCAAAACAAATCGAAAGAAACGCAAACAATTACATGTCTAAAAAAAAGAGATCACAAATATAATTGTAAAAATATGAACCATTCAAAACATCAATTTTTTTGGAATGATTTCATGATATTTGAAAGATGACTTTTGAAATGAAAAAAAATGTTTCGCCCTCACCAAATTCCAAACTTTTCCAAACTCAGGAGCCACCAAACTCTGCAATGTTTTTTTTTCTCCTCTTCATAAAAGCACCCGAGAGAAATTTCTGCTTGCTTTCAGTGTTTGTTTCTCATGAAGGAAAATTAGTCAAATGCTGTTCATTTCCGCAGGCAAACGTCATCAACGCGACTCTTTGATGTGGCACCCGACGCTCGTACGAGCGTCCTTCCTCCATATTTGATGACAAATAGGCAGCGACGGGAGCCATTATGCAAAGGTACAATGACTTCATTTGCCATACACCAGCGAGCGTGTTTGTTTGCTTAAGCGTGAAAGAAATGAAAAAAATAAAATAAAATAAAATGAAAAAAATCCAGCACTCAATGACGCACGATGCCGGAACGCATCCATCATGAAAGAAGGACGCAAAGGACGCTCAAAGGAAAGGAACAGAACTTTCTTCGACACGTTTTGGCCTCTTCTCGACACTCCAAAATGACTTGATGGAAATGTTTTTTTAAATATTAATTTATTAATATTTTTAATTAATATTAATTAATTAATATTAATAGAAATTATTATTTTATTTTTTTATATCTTGATTTTTTCATGCCTCTTTGCAATCGCAGTCAAACAAAATGTCCTTTCATTTAAAATCATTCCAAACGCTGGAATTTATCTTCCAGTAAAGGGATCAAAAAAAGCACAAGGATAGTTTTTAGTGACAATGAATATTTTGGGGGATTTAAATAAATAAAAATAAAAAAATATTGAAAGGACCAACCAAAACATTACAACCATTTACTTAAAAAAATACTGTAATAATTTATCTTGACAAGGTTGCTTGAAAAAAAAAAAAAAAAAAGAAAAAGATGCTGTGAAAACAGAAAAACCTTTCGTTGACGAAACTGAAATCAGCTGCTGTCGCAAGTACCGATACCTTCAAATAAGGCCCGATACCAATGTTGATATCAGTACTCCGCTTTCCCTAATAACAAGCATGGATGATTGACAGATTTGTGCTCTTCATGCCCGGTCCAGGTCATGACTCCATTCTCCTCATTAGCTGTGCAAAAATTAATCGACGAATAATCGATGCTCAAATGCATCCGGATTTCTGTTCTGACACTGGATGAATTGTTCGGCTACCCCCAAAACCGTCCAAATGAATGGAAATAAATTCTTAATCCGATTCAGCCGTTGAACGCAAAATAATCGAACCGATTCATCGACGACCAAAATAATTGCTTTAGTTGCAAATGCAAAATCGATTTTGGAATTCATCTTCAAAGGCGGCTTTCCCTTGGCTATGCGTTTTTTTTTACCTGAGGCAGCGCTTGCATGACCGTGTCCAGCAGAGCTCGCATTCCCGTGGCCATCTTCAACAGCTTCAGAACTGCAACATGCAAGGCACCGCACATCAGGAAGTCGCTACAGCTCGGGGCCCGATTTGCTAAGATCCCAAATAGCCGGCGCGCTAAAATTGCACGCTAGTGGGTTGGAAAAGCGCGTGGCGTACCCCGCGTGATCCTCAACACCCTCATGATGCGTATGATGGTGGGATTGATGGGCAACGAGGCGTTCAGGTCGATTTCTTCCAGCGTGATTCCCATGATGGAGAGCAGCACGATGGCCAGGTCCAACTGGTTCCATCTGGGCAACAAGAATCCAGTTAGCTCGTTTTTTCAAAAAATGCACCATTTTACTTGAGTTTTTTTTAAAAATGTTTCATATTAGCTTTAGGATTTTATTTTTAATTTGTATTTTTTTTTTTAGAGCATCAGTCGATGCAACATGCGCACTGACGGCGTTTTCTTTCAGACGTCGCCGCCATGCGACAATTTGGTGGCTGAAAGTCGACTCAAGTTTGTATGGGCTAAGAACAGGTCTCAGTTGTGGACAAACATGATTTGGGTGGTTTTGAGGACACTGTAAAAAGGAATTTTTTTGAACCCATTATTGTTGTTGTGGTCTTCCGAATGTTTTTAAAAGCAGCCGTGGCCGTGGACTCAAGTGACGGATGTTTCCAGGATTTGCCAGGACCTCTTTGATCATATTATTCAGTTGTTCATTCATTCATTCATCTTCCGAGCCGCTTGATCCTCATTAGGGTCGCGGGGGGTGCTGGAGCCTATCCCAGCTGTCTTCGGGCAGTAGGCAGGGGACACCCTGAATCGGTTGCCAGCCAATCGCAGGGCACACAGAAACGAACAACCATTCACACTCACACTCACACCTAGGGACAATTTAGAGTGTTCAACCAGCCTGCCACGCATGTTTTTGGAATGTGGGAGGAAACCGGAGCACCCGGAGAAAACCCACGCAGGCCCGGGGAGAACATGCAAACTCCACACAGGGAGGCCGGAGCTGGAATCGAACCCGGTACCTCTGCACTGTGAAGCCGACGTGCTAACCACTGGACTACCGGGCCGCCTTATTCAGTTGTATTCGTCATATTTTAAAATATTTTTTTTTTGGTAATATTGAAAAAAAAAATCTTAAATGTTTTGCTTTTTTTTTTCCTTGTATGTTTATAATGCGAGACGGTTGCTACCTTTCTTTAAAAAAGCGACGAAGGCCAAACGCGATGAGCTTGAGGATGGCCTCGATGACAAACACCACCGTGAAGACATAGTTGCAGTACTTGAGGATCTCCACCAGGTACTGTTTGACACACACACACACCCACACAATGAAAGCCTGTCATGTGTGGTGATGGAAGAGGGGCTGTTGCCGTGGTTACCTGGGGCTGGTTGTAATGCTCCATGCTCATGGTGAGCAGGTTGGTGACGATGATGATAGTGATGAAGAGGTCCAGGTAGTGGCTGGTGCACACGCTGTGGATGGAGAGACGTAGCGGCGAGTAGTCGGCGTAGTACGGCTTCTCCAGGGCCTCTGTGCGCACGCAAACACGGACAAAAGGTTTATTTCGCTTTGAACAAGCTTTTGTCTCCGCATGAGTGTGTGAGCTTCACTAGGGGGGGAACACGTTTGGATTTGTAGGGACACACCATTCCCGTGGGGACACCGGTACGCATAACTCTGGGGACACGCAACTTTAGGGTTGGGGAGACAGAGATGTGTACATTTACATTACCTTGTGGGGACATGTGTGTGTGTGTGTGTGTGTGGGAGGGAGGGGACACTAGTTTTGCAGCTACACACAAATCTGCTGAGACATCAAGTTTTGTGGGTTCATATGACTTTTTTGGGACACACAATGGCACCGAGTTTTTGAAAGAACACATTATTCTCCAAGGACACACTTCCGTGGGTGACGCACAACTTTGTGGGGACGTCTCGATTTGCAGCTCATCCAATACCCGATCAACCTCGATCTTCAAACAGACTCGTGCGGACTTGCAGATATAACGTGTCCGCACCGAGTGTATGTAGCCGTACTAAAATTGTCAGTGTCCCCGCGGAGAAAGGTGTGCTCGTGGGCGTCGTAAATCTGGGCGGGTGAGTAATGTGCACTTAGAAGACGAGGTGTCCCCGGAGATGAATGCGTATCTACAAAGTTATCCGCGCTCAAGAGTTATGTCCCAATGATTCACGGGAACTAAACAGAATAACCAGGCACGCGTGCGCGCACGCGCCGGCTAATAAAATGCTTCGGAGAGAGGGACACAAAATGATATGGGAAGCAAAGTCACTGATGAAAGCAGGTGACATGAAGTGCGTTTGTGTGTGTGCAGAAAAATGGCACCGCCTCATAAATTTTGCTCTTCACACACACACACTTGAAGGTGTCTTTGGGCCAAACTGTCAGCTGCGAGTGACTGTAAGAGAAAAGCAGCATGGGCCGAGTGCGGTGGGGGAATTGAGTAGATTTAATAAATACACCCCGGAATAAATACCCCTGAGTACATCAATTCTCTAAAGATTGCGAGATCAAAATTTTCTTCTATATAACCCCAGGGAACATGTTTTTTTGCTGCACTAGAATAAAGTGTCATTGCACATCCACTACAGTAGGTGGCACTACAGTGGCAATCTCATTGTCAGATTGTGCGCAGGGAATATAAGAAATATCATTCAGCAGATTTATATTCATTCATTCATTCATCTTCCGAGCCGCTTGATCCTCACTAGGGTCGCGGGGGGCGCTGGAGCCTATCCCAGCTGTCTTCGGGCAGTAGGCGGGGGACACCCTGAATCGGTTGCCAGCCAATCGCAGGGCACACAGAAACGAACAACCATTCGCACTCACACTCACACCTAGGGACAATTTAGAGTGTTCAATCAGCCTGCCACGCATGTTTTTGGAATGTGGGAGGAAACCGGAGAACCCGGAGAAAACCCACGCAGGCCCGGGGAGAACATGCAAACTCCACACAGGGAGGCCGGAGCTGGAATCGAACCCGGTACCTCCGCACTGTGAAGCCGACGTGCTAACCACTTGGCTAACGGGGCGCCCAGATTTATATTCATTTCATTATTTTTTTTTGTGCACCTTAAGCCCGCATCCCACTGAGCTTTACGTTACATGGAGCAATTTTAACTCAAAATGTTCTCCCCATTAACTCTAGTTTATGTCAATTAAAACTAAATTGTCTCCAAATAAATGTTTTTAAAAAAACAAGCAGTTCTTAAAACTAAATTTATGCAACTGCGTCAAACATAAAAGTTAAATACAACTAAACTGGACTTAGGCGGTGATTCTTTGGCGTACCACTAGAGGGAACCCACGTGCCACATTTGGAGAATCACAGTCACATTTTTCTTCCCCAAAACTCAATTAAGGCCAAACTTTTCGTGTTCCTTTTCGTGCACTCACTGCGCCGGCGCTTCTCCAGGCGCTTGCGCCGCTTCTCCTCGCGGAGTCGGGCTTCCTCCTCCTCCTGCTGCTGCCGACACTTGTGGAAGTTCTCCACCACCACGCCCACGAACATGTTGAGCACGAAGAAGCTGACAATGAGCAGGAAGGAGATGAAGAAGAGCAGCATCCAAGGGTTGTTGTTGCGGACGGGCTGCCCAAGGAAAAACAGGCGGGGAGACCCGAGTCAGTGGTCAAAGTGGCGCAGCCGTCATGGCGCATCGATTCATCAGCCGCAGTTGCCCTCACCACCCCCCACCCATGCCCCACCTCCTTCTCTTCTCCTGAAATGTCTTCGCTTTTCCTTTTTCTGTTTTTGTTTTGGCTTCTCTTTATTATCAGATCACACGACGCTGTCGAAACGAACGCATTGCAGTGACTTTGTCGTCATAATTAATGACAACTTAGTGTCCCCGCCCACCAAACATTTTCATGAAACAAAACGCATTTCTCATGAAATTGCAGACTGAAATGTTTAAACAATAATAAAAATGAGTGTTTTACTGAAGTACATTTAACATGTCAATTTTATTAAATTGTTTATGATGAAATGAAATATGAGCACTAATCAGTCATTTCATATTAAAATGAGGGTTTTGCATTCATTTATTCCATTTTGTTCCTCAAAAAGTTTTTAAAATTGTATTTTTTAACACATTTTTAATACTATAAAAAATATCTGGCAAAAATAACCAACTTTATCTGTATATTTAACATTTTTATTTTATTAACTTATTTATTGGATTAATTTAATTTAATTTAGCCATTTCGCCCCTAAAATCGTTGTCATATTCTTTTATCTGGACTGATTTGTTATACTTTTACCTTTTTAGAAAATTTCACAATTTAATTCCCTTTAAACAATATATTTTTAAAAAAGAGTTTCACTTGACATGCATCTTTTGTTTGATTAATTAATTGCTGAATTAATTATATTCAAATTAATTCGAATTAATACATTCTGAAAAAAAAGCATTAAAAAAATGAAATAACGGATTAAAAAAATTATAAAAGTATTTCAATTCATTCTAATCACTAAATTAAAATAATATAAATAAAATTTTGTGCTTAAAACGAATTCACTCAAACACATCCCTCAAAATAAAAAAATAAAAAATAAAAAAATCAAGTCAGGAAGGCCATTGACGGCGGGCGTGGCACCTGCTGGTCGACGCCGACCGCGTCCAGGCCGTCGTACATGATGCTGACCCAGCCGTCTTTGCACGACAGCACAAACAGAGACATCAGCGCCTGCCAGATGGACATTTCATTTACTTCGCCGTGTGTGTATGCACGCGCACGCGGGCGCCAGCGCTCATGCGCGTGTGTCACACACACCTGTCCCAGGTTGTCAAAGTTGTACTTCCTGCGCATCCAACGGTGTCCTGCGTCCAAGCACTGCGTCTTGTTGGTGATGCTGGTCACGTTGTAGCCCTCACAGTGGAAGAACTTGCCTTTGAATAACTGCACGCGCGCACGCACACACACACACACACAGATCACAGAGAAGGTAAACTGGAACAACATTTTTGTTTTGGCGTGCAGCCCTTTAAAAGACCACCGACCACATGCCGCACTCTAAGGGAGTACGGCGGTTGATTTATAAAAGTGAATCGAATTCGCTGTCATCATTTTCATCCACCTGGTCGAGTTTTGATAATCACGTTAAAATGGAAGTTTTTTTTTTTTTAAATGAATGAAAAGCGCTCGGGTGTGTAAAATAAATAAATAAATAAAATTTGGGGTGGGGGTGGGGGGGTGCCGTTCCCTCTCAACGGCGATTTGTTTTAAAAGTCTGTTTCATCACAAATAGAAGTGAATAATTCATTCATTCATTCATCTTCCGAGCCGCTTGATCCTCACGAGGGTCGCGGGGGGGGGGGTGCTGGAGCCTATCCCAGCAGTCTTCGGGCAGCAGGCGGGGGACACCCTGAATCGGTTGCCAGCCAATCGCAGGGCACACAGAGACGAACAACCATCCACGCTCACACTCACACCTAGGGACAATTTAGAGTGTCCAATCAGCCTGCCATGCATATTTTTGGAATGTGGGAGGAAACCGGAGCACCCGGAGAAAACCCACTCAGGCCCGGGGAGAACATGCAAACTCCACACAGGGAGGCCGGAGCTGGAATCGAACCCGGTACCTCTGCACTGTGAAGCCCACATGCTAACCACTGGACTACCGGGCCGCCCCGAAGTGAATAATAAAAGTGGAAATAAACTTGAGTCGCAGAAGAAATCGGGATCATCATAAGATTGGCCCGTATCGATGCCTCGCATATTTGTGTCGTAACTGGAGTGAATCGAATCATCCTTCCAGGGACTCGTTCATAGAATAGTTCATCGAATCGTAGTCCAGACCAGATTGCATCATTGTTGACCGGCGTGAAGATATGGTCATTAAAAATTGCATTTCTTAAAAAAAAACTTGGATACATTCAGATTCAACAATTATAAGATCCCGCCCCCCCTGCGCGATTACAAAAACGAAAACAATGATCGCTCTCGGTGAGAGCAGCCCTTCCCCTCGGATCGATAGCAAATCTTGCAGAAAGCACACAGCGCCCCGAAAATGATGCTTCATCAGCAGCTGATTTGCATGTTTCACTTTGTGCTCGCATTTCATTTGTCATCCCAAACCTCGTTTGTCTTCTACTGGACAGCAAGCGTGGCAATGCGCATCTTGACGGTTGGCGGGTGTTTACCTGAACCCCCAAAATGCCAAAGACGATGAAGAAGGCACAGCAGATGAGGACGATGTTGCCGATGGGCCTGAGCGATGTGATCAGGGTCTCCACCACCAGTTTTAGCCCGGGGGCTCGGCTGATCACCCTGGAACGGCAACACCGACGCTTAGTAGCAGCTGACAATTTTTTTTTTGTGGGCTCACTGAAGGCCCGAGTGAGATAAACGTCATGGTTAAAAAAAACGTTGTTTTTGGGTTTTCCCAGGCTCTAAATATCACCAAATCTGGGTATCACTGACCTCTGGTATTTGAGTTCTTTCCAAATTCAACCGCAGTTGACTTTGCAATGTGGAATTTGGTAGACATGTCTATCAAGACTTGACCCACAAAAAAGTGTCAAGAAGCCAAGCCATTTTAGTTTGAAGCAATCATTTTGACTTAATAGCATGCTCTTTTTTTTAAACTAAACTTCATGTCAATTATGAGTAGGCACACACACCAAAAAAAATATTCAAAAATCATGCCTGAGAGACATAGAAAGTGTAACATTTTGATTTGAATTAGCCCCTTCTAGCTCATTAGAAGCCTCCTTTTATGTTTTTGAAAGCCTGATTTGCTAAAAAAAATAATAAAAAAATTACCCAAGTAGACCCACAAAAAAAAGACCAAAAAAGGCACAGACATTCTTAGCGCACTCAATCATTTAGTTTAAAAACCTCTGCCTCCTGTTTCACCGAACAGCATGACACGAACTCGAAATGTCAATCAGGAGGAGAGCTACAAAACATGTTTCCAGACTCTCACTCATAAGCAGTCTCTAATTTTGTTGTCTTGAAGCCACTTTCATTTCGCAATACGCTGGACCTGGAAATCCTAAGTCGACCCACAAAAAAAAAAAAATCCAAAAAAAATCTCAAGGTTTTGTGTGATTGCTTACAAATTTGAAACCCACATAATAGACAAATGGCTCAACAATGCTAAGGAGAATTTCAGGTTTTTTTGTCAGAGCATTTGGACATGCATGGCAGAAAAATGTGATGACTCGCCATGAAAAATAGATAGATGGAGGCGACTTTCCTGCTCCCAATTGCGGTTCATTTGGCCGCCTTCCTCATCAAATTTCAGACATGAAAATACAACTGGTGTTCACCAGGATACACACCTGCAAAAATGCCGTTTCAGAGCGCGATGAGACCCCCAAAAAGTGGGTTCAGAAACCATATTTTTGCATTCAATTGGAATCGCGCATTGTCCGTGACAGTGGAGAATGGTCGGTCGGACAGAAGGTCAAGAAGACTGGCACCTGAGCGGTCGCAGCGTGCGCAGCAGCCGCAGTACGCGCAAGATGCCCAGGATTCGATTGCCACCCGCCGACGCCACCGACACGAGGATGTCCACCAGGGACACCAACACCAGGACCCCATCCAAGATGTTCCAGCTACTCTGCAGATACACACCTTTGCCGAAGTACATGCCCATGGCTACCACCTACAGGCACACACATGCACGTCAAAGACTTTAAAGAAGCTACAAGAAAGATCAAGAACATTTCTAGTGAGGTTTCAAGATTACGTAACCCCAATTATGAGAGATTTAGGTCCCCACAAAACTGGAAAAAGAAACTGGTTACACACATAAATCACGTTGGTCATCTTATTTAAGAATTCCGATTTTGTAATAGGAACGTGATTTATGAACACTAATTGTGACAGATTTCGGACCCCACACCAATGACAAGTCTGCATACACACTTATCAAGTTCTTTTCCTGATTTGTGACTTGTGCTGAAGTCCACTTCTTGGACATTTTTTTTTACGAAGGTTTCATTTTTGCAACATTAGGAAATATGTTTGAACAACTCAATGAATTGCATTTGTCGTTAGCCTACATGATTTAATGCTCCCTCTTGATTGCGGCTGTGTGAATTCCATCCGGTCCCCACAACTCGGATAAACATGTTGCAAGACAAATCATATTCGTTTCTGGTTTAAGTCACAAATTTTAAACGAGTCGATCTTCGATAGTATGATTTCTGTTAAGTTTATCCGATTTACGATTCCTAGCTTATGATTGCTAGCACCATCAGAAGAAAACATTGAACACAGATGCCCGTTAAGTGGTATTTCCGATCAAATTTGAAGAACATGAAATGATAGTTTGTGTTGTCTTGCAAGAAAAATAAAGTCAAATAGTCCCAATTCGCGTAAGATTATGTGATGAGCGGCACTCAAATCCGAAATATTTTACTCACGCGATTCTACATTTTCATAAATCATGTCAACTTAAAGATTTGAGAAACATTAAGACGGGTTTATACACACACACACACATCACATTCTCTTAATGATTGGTGAGTTTCACTTAAGCAATTCCACCTTTAGTACAATGGCTGTCAAGGTTATGGAATTTATGCCCCCCCTGCCCCTTCCCCCAATGTTTGAGGTCCCCACAACACATGAAAAACGTGTTTGCAGACAAGTCAAGGTCATGTAATAAATGCCCCTCAAATCCGATAGCTAGGCAGTAAATAAATCATGGTTAAGACACGCAAATCATAGTTTTTTTTTGTCACATTAGAAGAGAATTAAAACAAGAGCGTCCAATTTGTCTCATGATTAAAAAAAAAACAAACTCAACAAGTCAATTGCTATTAGCGACGTTCAGGTGAGGTCATAAACGTGTCTCCAAAAACGTGACGATGCAAATTGGTTGCGGATCACACTTACCTTGACCATCATTTCGCCGACAAAGATCACAGTGAAGATGTAATTGGACACGCTGAGGAACACTCGCTCCTGTAAAAAATAACACACACACACACACACACACACTTTTGTCACGCATTACCGCTTTCAAGTTGCTGTCACGTTCCAAGTTAAAAAAAAAAAACAATTACCACTGTGGAAGATGAAAGGATAATCAAAAAGATAGCGGGACGTTGCCTTCGTGATAATCAGGGTTGGCTGTTACACGTGTTGCCCAAAGGGGGTTGGGGGGGGGGGGAGTAGATCAAATCCTCCAAATGGCTAACGTAGATGAAAAAGTTCAAAGATCCACGCATGCATGCATTTTCGGAAGTGCTTATCGTCACGTGGGTCGCGGGCGTGCTCAGAGCCCTTCCTCGCTTTTTCCGGGCGGTAGGCGGGGGGCGGGGCACACCCCGAAATGGTTGTCCGCCAATCGCGGGACACACGCATCAAGGAAGAACCATTGGCGTTCACAACCACACCGGGGGACGATTCGCTATTGTTTATTATTCTCATCATCATTCTTATTTTCTTTGGGAAGAAATCCGATCAAATCAAATGCATTGCCCCGAGACAACCCAATGCATAAAAAAAAAAAATCTGAATAAAAATTAACCCATTTTTTTTATATTTACACATATTAGAATGCATAGTTTTGTTTCGTTTTGTTTTTCAGACGTCTTGCGTTTAACAAGCATACACGAAGGAAATGATGCACACGCTGTATGATGAAGCATCCCGCTAGCTGGCACACTGTACGTTATGTGTGTTAGCATGTTAGCATGCGCGGGCGTTACCATGCTGCGCGGATGAATGTCGGGCCTCTCCAGCGCGATGGTGATGCAGTTAAGGAAGATGAAGAGCAGGATGATGTGATCGAACATCTTGTGCCCAATGGTTTTCTGGCACCACAGCCGGAAGCTACACACACACACACATTCCTGTCAACACCGCGCGTATGTGTTTGGACACGCCGCCCGCACGCAAGGGGATTTACCGGTTGTGCGGAGCGAAGACGTAGAGTGACCAATCCTCGTGCTCCACGCACCACTGAGGCTCGTACGGCTCCAGCAGTTTCCTCAGCTTCTGGTACAAAGTCTGAAAATTCAACATGACACTTGTCTCTGGTTTCGATGGCGGTTACAAGTCCAACGAATCTGGTTTATTGGTCAATGGGATCCCGGGTTGAGATTGCCAACCTCCTCGGCGTCCTCGTCCTCCGCCTGCGCGTGGTAAAGCGACGTCTGGAGCGCGTCGTCGTAAGCGTGCTCGGGCATGGGGAAGGCGGCGGTCCCGTTGCAGTCGGGCGAGCGCAAGGGGGGCACCTGCAGGTAGTCGGGCGTGTCCAAGGACGCCTCTCTGCTGCCGCCGTCGGAGAGCAGCGATTCCATCTCGCCCGACTGGCTCCGGCGGTGGAGGCTGGGGGCCCGGCCCAGGCTGGTCCAGCTGGAGCGACGGCTCTGCGGGAGGCTGTCCCACGGAGGCTGTGGAGAAACCACACCAAAAAAATAATCATTTAAAAAAAATAATAATCATGATGGTGAATGTTGCAATATGCAAGGTGATTTGCTAAAGGGGGGGGGGGAATATTTTATAGCATAATAAATAATACAATTTTTTGGTTCGTTGTTATGTTGCCATGTCACTTTTTATTTTGAAATGCACAAAAAAAAAAGGCCAAAAATGATTTTGGTAATTTCAGTATTCAAAAAGTTTTTAAATTTTTAGAAATGTTGCATGTTACCAGTTACCACCATTTTTTTAACTTTTATTTTTGGACTTTTTTGTGCATTTTTTAATTACGACAATACACGAGTACAAGATATCACTTGTTTTCATTTCATTTAAAATTAAAATATAACAGATTTAAATAATAAAAAAAATCCCAACTATAACATGACATCACACAAAGTTTTTTTTTTTAATACCATATTTTGATTATAATATATATATATTTTTTTAAACAGAGTGGCCGAGGACTTGGACTTTATTTTGATTTATTTTCCACAGAAATTAGCGGCGCTAAGGCTCACCGGCGACCTCAGTTGCTCGAGGCTGTCCACGGCGGAGGCCGCACTGGTGCGCCGCGATTGGCCATAAGTCACGGTGGGCGTGGCCGCTGTGTGAGTGATGACGGGCAGGGAAAGGGGTGGCGGCATGGAGGCCCTGGGGTTCAGGAGACCATTGGGGCTGCTGATCATGGCCTGGATCTTGCGCTCTTCCGGTCGGGAGTGAAGAACGGGAAAAAAGTTTTTGAGTACGCGGCGAGACCGCGACGTTAGCTTCTCAAGCTGGCGAGTTACCCGCGGCGTACAACTCCCGCAACTTCTCCTCCTCGTCGTACGACAGAGACTGGCCCTCGTCGTCCGAATCCGATCGGCTGGCATCGCCCTGGCGGACAGACGCACAACAGATACGCAAAAACCGTGAGTCAGAGGCGGCAGTGGAGCCGGGGGGGGGGGGGGGGGGGGGGCTTTTTTGGGCCGCGGATCTCCTGTCGTCACGGCAATAAAGCTTTGCCCGATTTAATTAGAATTTTCGCTGGAGATATGGAGAAGGATGGCTGAGGCGGAGGGGCATCAACAAGGCCGCGTCTACCGGTGTGTGTCTATCATTACGTGTGTGTGTGTGTGTGTGTGTCAGTGTGAGATTATCGGTGTGTGTACTGCCTGATGATGGAGATAAAGCAGCAAAATCTAAACAACAAAAGCTCACCAGCTGTGAATGACAGAGCGATACCAAACACAAGCCTGCCCTGGAGGCTTTTGTGTGTGTACGTAGGGTGCGTGTGTGTGTGTGTGTGTGTGTGTGTGTGAGCAAGCGCGACGCAAAGGCATGCAAGCGGGATTGTGGAGATTATTCCGCGCAAGGCAGCTTTCCTCTCACCGGCGCCAGCGCTTTTGTCAACGACGCCGGCAAGAGCATCGACTCCGCCGCCGCAACAGCCAAAAGCGCTAAAACATCAACACGGCTAAGACCGCCTATGCAGCCGCCGACGTGACGACAAAGCCGGCAAAATCGAGTAGCCGAGGCCGCGCGCGACGGCGCCGGCGAAGCCGCAAGGTGGGGCCTTACTTCGGCCTGGAAGCCTTCAACCAAGATGGCCACCAGCAGGTTGAAGAGGACGTAGTTGCCAAAGGTCATGAGGGCGACGAAGTAGAGGGCGGCCAGCGGCGTGGTGGACGCCATGCCGTTGTACAGGACGGCGTTCCAGTCTTCCTGCGTCAGGATCTGTAAGGCGACAGAAACGTCGACGGTGACACTTGCAGGGTGATCCACAACTAACGTGACGGTTTTCCAAATGTCAAAGAGGACTCTCAGCAACCGAGCGTGAGTGCTTATGGAAAGATCAAAGACAATTTGGAATCCGAAACGAGCCTAACGTCGTTTTTTTGCAAAGCCCAAAGATCATTTTGTCTTCAACAAACTGAATTTGTGTGTTTTTGTTGTTGTTGTCTCTGACTCGGACCATCAAACTTGGAAAAAGTGAAAGAAATCTTTCTCCGGTACAAAATGTACAGTGGATACAAAAGTCTACACACCCCTCGGGAAATGATATGTTTTGGTGAAAAAGGTAGAAAAAAAAATGAGATCAAGACAAAAAGAACGTACATGTGTTTGTAAACATCAAAGACAATTTGGAATCCGAAACGAGCCTAACGTCGTTTTTTTTGCAAAGCCCAAAGATCATTTTGTCTTCAAAAAACTGAACTTGTGTGTTTTCGGCACTATTGTCGCACTCGAGAGCGGTCTCGACTCCTGTTTTGTTGTTGTTGTTGTTGTCTCTGACTCGGACCATCAAACTTGTAAAAAGTGAAAGAAATCTTTCTCCGGTACAAAATGTACAGTGGATACAAAAGTCTACACACCCCTCGTGAAATGATATGTTTTTGGTGAAAGGTAGAAGGAAAAAAAATGAGATCAAGACTCAAAGAACTTACATGTGTTTGTAAACATCAAAGACAATTTTGTGTACCGGCCAGAAAGCGATGCGCAAAAACTGCTTACGACATAACGGTGTGAGAACAACAAACGACTTTCTCACCCCGCTGTAATAAGAGGCACATTAAGGCAGAATTTAATATCTGTCTCTGCGGGTTCAACGGCAATAACGCTCGTCGCCGTTAAACACACTCCTGCCGAGTGCCTTTTGGGGACTCCTTTGCTTTTGTTTTTGTTTTTAATGCTTTTTTTTTTTCATCTGGCTGCTCTGACACTGGCTTGCGTTTGGTCATTTCTGTGTCTGGGGAGGGGAAAACGTTGCTGAGAGTAAGCCCGCTCTCGATTGGATTAAAAATAATCAAGATGAGGTATCTGGTCTGCTGCCAATGACACCGCAGGGTGCTTCGGTGTAGATGTCCTACTCGTTCATTTCAAATGAAATCGCGGCGTCTGTGCGCTGCGCGTCAAACCTGGAAGACGGTGACGGTGGCCCAGAGCAGCGAGTCAAAGTTCTTTCTGTCGGGGAGCGTGTCTCCGCTATCTTGTCGCAAACCAAATTTGCAGCCAAACAAATGCATCCCCAGGATACTGCGCACACAACAAATGAAAACACGGAGGAGTGCATTATTTAGTCACGTGATCACACGTATCCATACGCGACCTCCACGAGGGATGATCAAAAACCTAGAATTTAAAAAAAGTGAATTTCTGAAGGAGGTTTTAGTTAGAAATGTGGAATTTGGTGGATATGTCTATCATGAGTGGCCCCACAAAAAATCTCACGAACCCGTTCCTCGAAAGAACCAACGGCCCTTTATCTCAGTAGCACCGTCGGGAAGAAGAATTCAGTCTGAAGCCGGTTGAACCTCAAATCGGCCCTTTGAGGTTGGATGAGTAATTTGGGCAAGTGTGCTGTTCTACAAAATCATTCAGACAGTTTTATTCTGCATCATAAAATTTTGTAGCGCCACAATAAAATCTCAAGACAGGAATACTGCCATTTTGATTTGTAGTGGTTCGTTTTGGTTCAGTCCCATCCCTCAGAATTTTTTTGGTTGTCAATAAGTAAGCCTAATTAGCAATTTTTGTTCAAGTTCAAATTTGGTGCACTTAACTATCACAAGGAGAACCACAAAAAAATGTCAGGTATCCATGTCAGAAAAAAAAACAGAAAGTCAGCCATTTTGCTTAGAAGTGGCCCCGGTTAGCAATATGACATTTGGTAGGTATGTCTATAATGAATGGAGCCACAAAAACCAAAACAGTATCCAAAACCCACGTTCTAAAAAGACACAAGAAGTCAGCCATTTTGGTTTGAACGACCATTTGGCTTGCTGCAAAATAAAATTCAACCCCGAGAGTTTAATTCCGCAACATGAACTTTTGTAGGTTTGTCTATCATCAGTAGGCAGCAAAAAAAAAACACAAAAAAAGACTCAAGAAGCGCATCGGAAACACACGGGAAGTCTGTCAATTTAGCTTGAAGAAGCCCTTTACCTCTGTGGTGGCATCCAGATTTTTTATTTTTTTTAAATCAGCCCCCAAATTCTGTTTTACCAAACAACCTAAAATTTGGTAGGCATTTAAAAATTTGATTGGCACGTCGATTAAGCATACCAAAAAAAAACCTCTCAAGAAGCCATGATGGAAACAACATCAGCCATTTTGTCTGCAGGTTTTTTGTTGTTGTTTTTTTTACATGACCTGACAGGAAAGTTGAACTCCAAAGATTGTTGAATCTCTTACCTGAAGATGAAAATAAAGAGCATGAGCAGCATGCAGAAGGTGGCCACATTGTCCATGGTCTTCATGAGCACCACCAGCTGCCTCCTCAGGGCTGGCAGGAAGCGCACCAGCTTCAGGACCCGCAGCAGACGGAAGGTACGCAGCACGGACAAACCTCCGTCCGCCTCGCCCACAATCTCCCACACACTAACACACGTGGAGGGGGGGGGGCATCAAATATTCAAGGGAAAAAGAACATCAAAATCCGCTCGAAAACGTCGTGAGTGCGTTGTGAGGTCGCCCCACCTGATGATGACGATGATGCTGTCGAAGCCATTGTAGGGGTTCTTGATGTAGCCGAAGAGGCCGAGCGCCACGACTTTCAGCAGCATCTCCAGGCTGAACAGACTCGTGAACACCATGTTGCTGATCTCCAAAACATCCGTCAGCTCCTGCGGCTGAGGGCGAGACGGCTTGAGACTGCTAGCGAGGCGCGGGAAAACATCGACAAAATACTTTCCGGGACGTGATCGCTTGTTGCTAGGCAGAATTTGCAGCGCCGAATCAAGAACCGGACTGTGCAGATGACCGCAATTCATTCTAAAACATTTTTTTGAATCACCGACAGTCAATTAATTTTAGCCAAGCGCTTGGTACTAAAAGAATCCTTTGTAGTTTTTAATTTATATCCTGAAGCGGCTTAAAGGCACAGATCAACAAAAGTCTGATTCATTTTACAAGGCTGTTGCTGGGCAGAATTTGTGGAAGGCAATTATTTTTCAAAAAGGAAGTCAAAATGGACACAAGAACAATAATTAATATGATTTTCTAAATTAATCACACATGTATACACACACACATACTATATATATATATATATATATATATATATATACACACAAATTCATAAATTTGGTGCATGTGAAGGTATGCGCAAGCAGAGGAATTAATTGGGAGTTAACTGGGAGCTGGGATTCAATTAATTTTATCTGGACAGAATGCCATTTGCATAATTTCAATTTGTGCAACAGAAATAAATTTCACATTTCAACTCTTAACTTTAACCTGACGTTTCTTCTACTTTCTCCCTTTTCATAATTTTGCTGCTGTAAATGAGGAATTTCTCCATTGTGAGACAAATCAAGGTTTTCTTATCTTATCTTAGATATCGTGTGTACTGTATCGAGTCTATCGAGAAGGAAACAACAGTTGCGCTAGAGGTGGGAGACGCAACATGGAAGGAGGTGACATTTATTTATTAGTGCGCACGTGTGTGCGCGTGTGACATCTGGCAGCGGCGCAGATGTTCTCCAGAGATGCCTGTGTTCCGGACTAAGCGGAACACTGACAGCGAGGTCACGTGCGATGAAATGTAGAATCGAGTGGAGTACAGTGCAGCGTGGAAGCTGTCAAAACAGCAAAGCTGCGTTGACGAAAAGGAATCGTTCAATAAGGTACCGTCCCAATAACTGGAGACGAGGGCCAGACCGACAAAGCAAATTATTCGATTTATTCGATTAATCCGGTCATTCGATTAATCAACTGATTAACCAGTTATCTGAATCGTATTGTGCGAAATATCGTAATCGGCAATGACCTGCCGCCGTCTCCCGTAGTATGCGCAACAAACAGCAATGCGGAACAGAGGACGTCTTTAAGGGAATCTAATTGTGCCATTCGTGCTGCTGCAGCAGCGACCATTGATGGCTGAGCGAACGATACGGAGAGCGCCGCGGCTCTTCGGGCGCTTTGCATGTGCATTGAAGCGAAACATCCTTCAGCACTTGGAAATATTGCCGGGCGACATTTACACAAATATGAAAGGAGGTGCAGGAGGTGGTGAACAGGATGTGGAGGGTCCCAGAGAATTTGGCCTTTGCCCTTTCCTTGGTTTTTGCATACCTAGCAAGTCATCTTTTTAAAAAAAAAAAAATAATAATTTGTATGTATCTTGGGCGGCCCGGTAGTCCAGTGGTTAGAACGTCGGCTTCACAGTGCAGAGGTACCGGGTTCGATTCCAGCTCCGGCCTCCCTGTGTGGAGTTTGCATGTTCTCCTTCGGCCTGCGTGGGTTTTCTCCGGGTGCTCCGGTTTCCTCCCACATTCCAAAAACATGCGTGGCAGGCTGATTGAACACTCTAAATTGTCCCTAGGTGTGAGTGTGAGTGCGAATGGTTGTTCGTCTATGTGTGCCCTGCGATTGGCTGGCAACCGATTCAGGGTGTCCCCCGCCTACTGCCCGGAGACGGCTGGGATAGGCTCCAGCACCCCCCGCGACCCTAGTGAGGATCAAGCGGCTCGGAAGATGAATGAATGAATGAAAGTAGGTGCAGGAGGTGGTGAACAGGATGTGGAGGGTCCCAGAGAATTTGGCCTTTGCCCTTTCCTTGGTTTTTGCATACCTAGCAAGTCATCTTTAAAATAATAATAATAATTTGTATGCATCTTATTTTAGTGGAGTGATACAGAGCCCTGCGGAACACCGCCGTTAACCAAAGATATCGTGTCGAAAAGAAAACCTCCACAAACTCAGGTGAGACCTCGTGGGCCTTTCGCCATTAAATGATTAACACGGAACCCGTTTGGCATCGTCTTTGACCTTTTTTTTCACGCCGGTACTTAATAAAACAGTCCGAGTGGTGTGTATTTCCTTGGCGGCCTCTGATGAGATGACAACTCGGCCATGTGTCTTACAGTCGAGTAAATAGGCCAAAAAGGCAATCTTCCCTCGGCAAATCATGAAACCTTCGCCGGCTCCACTTCGACTGTCTCATTCTCGCTCGTCTGCCTCCTTCTCTCGCTCGCTCGCTCGCTCTCTCGCTCACTTTTGTCCAAGGGTCACACTTTAATTAACACTTCAGGTCTTATGAGCTGCACACAGCAAGGCAGACACACTCGGCGGAGAGATCGTGAGAGTCGCGCGGCAAGTGTTGATTGCCGTGCGCGTTTCAACGAATCCCGCACACACACACGTCATTAGCGCGTCCATTTTTTTTGGGGTGTCCCCCGTGGCGTGAATAAATCCAGCCAATCGCAGATCGTCGAGACCGAAGGCGTGACCGAGGGAGGCGTCCGTCATTTGCTCATGCGATCGTTCCTATCGGGGGAAGTGGATCGCCTATGTTATGTTAGAATAAATTGTGAATTCTATAAAAGGACAACAACAAACCGGAAACATTTCGTTTTTTTGGGGCCATAATCCGTTATGAATACGTTTTGCTCACGATGTAGAAGCTGTGGAGATTATTTTTTTGTGTGTTTTTGTGACAACTCAGAGTCCACGGTGCAAAAACCTTCAAGATGGTTGTTCATTCATTCATCTTCCGAGCCGCTTGATCCTCACTAGGGTCGCGGGGGGTGCTGGAGCCTATCCCAGCTGTCTTCGGGCAGCAGGCGGGGGACACCCCGAATCGGTTGCCAGCCAATCACAGGGCACACAGAGACGAACAACCAACCACGCTCACACTCACACCTAGGGACAATTTAGAGTGTTCAATCAGCCTGCCATGCATATTTTTGGAATGTGGGAGGAAACCGGAGCACCCGGAGAAAACCCACGCAGGCCCGGGGAGAACATGCAGACTCCACACAGGGAGGCCGGAGCTGGAATCGAACCCGGTACCTTTGCACTGTGAAGCCGACGTGCTAACCACTGGACTACCGGGCCGCCCTCAAGATGGTTGTTTTTAAGCAAATGTTTCCAGAAAAAAAATCCAATTTCGGAGTCATACAAAAAAAGCATTAGCCAAAAAAAGATTAGCGCTTCACTTGTTCACATTTTCTTGAGCCTCTTTTGTCATCCAATTGAGATCTTGGAACAATGGTGTTCGCCAAAGATTTGGGGCGAAAACGACCCGAGACGTCGGCATCACATGCACGCCCGTACCTGTTCGTGATACTCGATTCCCATGGACAGCGTGTTGATCAGAATTGCAATCATGATGCCTCTGTTGAAGTATCTGCTGCCCACAATGAGCTCCAGTTTGCTCCTGTATTCCGCCCAGCATCGAGCGCACGCCCGCCACACGGGCCGGGCGGCGTGTCTCTCGCCCGGGCGGGGGGCGGGGCTCTTGCAAGGGGGCTGCAGTGGCGGCGCGGGGTTGCTGACTGGGCCTCGCTGCTCCTGATAATGACGATGATCCTCGTCCACTGCCTGGATTTGGGGGTCACGCACTCGGTTGTAGTAGCTGCAGTACGGACATGGCGGCGACTCCACAGGGACCTCGCCAGGCAAGGGTAGCGCCGGGTGGGCCGCGCAACCGCCTGCACACAAAAGCACAAATGTCAGTCGTAGCTTTGACAGAAACAAGCCCTTGCGTTCGACTCAGCATGACTTAGATTTGTTCTTGATTTTACTGCTTGGTGCTTTCTACCGCCTTTATTACCGATTCGTCTTACTGTTTATTGTGTATGTTAAATCGCTCCGTGTACAGCACTTTGTATGCAGCGATGGCTGTTTGAAAGTGCTCGAGAAATACTCTTGACTTGACTTTTCGTTTGTCTTTGATGTTTTTTTTGTTTGCAAAAATGCGCACGTCGGGATTATGAAACATATCAGGCTTACAGAAGAATTGTTGCTCTGTGACCAACCGATTGTCAAAGTCATCTCACCGTGTTCCAGGACGAGCCTGTTGCCGGCCTCCGCGGCGCCGCCTCTCTTGTGATGCGGACCCTTTGCATCCGGGTGAGGGTGGAGAGGTGATATGACGGGGTAATTAAAACCTCCGTTACTCAGCCGACATTCCACTCGCGGTGGCGGCGGAGGGTGTCGCTGATGATACATCTCACAAAGGTGCGACAGATCACCCGCAACATGACCGGAATGCCGGTGTGCCAGCCCGTTCATCTCGGTCACGCCCCGGTCCCGGCGGCGCGCGGCGCAGGCGCAGGCGCAGCGCAGGCCGGCGGCGCCCAGGGCCAGCAACCGGGACAGGCGGCGGCACGCCTTGCGGCCCAAGTGCGCCAAGTAGCGGATAATCTCCTCGTAGCAGCTGCCCGGCTGGCTGTCGCTGGCTAGCGTGGACGCCGACTGGTGGAGTTGGCGGGCGCGCTGCTCCGACTTCATCAGGGCGTGCTCGCGCTGCTTGGTCTCCGAGAACTGGGTGGCGATGACCACCAGGCACAGGTTGATCATGAAAAAGGAGCCCACCTGAGAGGGACAAATGTACACTTGGGAGACAATTGCGTCGCGCCCGAAGCATGTTTGCCTGTCCCCCGTGGCCGGTGAGTGTTTTGCTACGCCGGCGGCAAAGTCTGACTTTCCGAGTCCTGCGCTTGTGTCAAATGGCCCGTTGGCACTCGAAGGATCTGGACTGGGATTAAATTTTTTTTTCATCCTGCTAATCGACTGCAGAATCAATAAAATACTATAATTAGGTGGAGAAATTAGGAATTTAATGGTGGGGGGGGAATGGGGGTCATTGCACCACCTGAGCAGTAAAATGCAAGCAGACAGTAACGACCCGAGGTGGTAAAAAAGATTCGGAATCCAGTGAAATGATTTGGTTCTGTAAGAAATTTCTTAAGTAGAGGTTTTTGTGAGTAGAGGCGCGTTTACCATGTAAATGCCCTAATCCGTTCCAAGGCCCCCAAAACTCAGACACAAATGTTTTATGAAGCATAAAAATGCATGTTAGACTTTGATTATTGCACAATAAATGAGAGTTGTGTATAATATTAAAAAAAAACAAAGAATAAATTATTAAAAAAATATGGTCTTTTAACTTTTAATTTTTAATTACATTTTTTTGCGCTCAGTAGTTCATATTCTGTCTCAGAGGAGGTTTTTGCCTGCCGTTTTGTCAAGAACTGATCCGAGTACTTTTGCTTTTGTCGACTTTGAACAATCCTTTGAAAATGTCCGAGGCAAACATCAGCATAGTGAGCGCGACTGTATGACTGGCGATCTTTTTCTGGCTGATTCACGTTTATGTCAAACTATCGGAACGCCTCATTGCCCGAGGGGCCAATGACGACGACGCTCCATAGACGCATATCCATCTATTATCGATTAATAATTAAATGATGTGAAGGAAAATTGTAAATAGTACTGCGATTTATCCATTTGTGTTCATATTGTATTTAATTGAAAAATGTTTGTTGTTGTTTTTTTTCTCTTTCTCCTTTCTTCTTTCTACATACATTCTTGCTGCTGGAGGCTGTAAATTTCCCCAGTGTGGGACGAATAAAGGATATCTTATCTTATCTTATCTCTCTCGAAGCTGCACAGACATATTTCCTAGAGTTCTATCTTAGCCAATGGGATGCCAGGATGACGCTCAGTAATAGCCAATGGCAGAGCAGCTGGAAGTATGTTGCGTTCAGGAAACTCCGAGTTGCTATTTTTACCTTTCCATTTTTTTTTCATAACAAGAGCAATATTTACATTATTATTTTTCATAATAATATTATGAAATTAATAATATTTCATAATAATGACTATATTATTTTTCATAATAAGGCAATATTTCCTTGTTGAGGCGGTTCGTAACTTGAACATTTCATATGGAGAGTCGTAAGTTGAGGTACCGCGTACATCTTTTTTTTTTTTTTTTCCATTTCTTGTCGCGCATCGCACGGGTCTGCTCGGAACAGCTCGAGACTTTGGCATAAGACATCAAAGCACGTCGCGCATTACTAAGCTTCCTTTGTCTAATGTGACAGGCAGCGGCGGCAATGAGCTTACGCCGCATAAAGTAGATCCCGGCGACACGTTAAGCTTGTCCGATACTTCACGTCTCAAGGATCTGCAGATAGTGTGTGTGTGTGTGTGTCTGTGTGTGTGTTCTTACGATAATGAGGAAGATGAAGTAGATGAAGTTGTAGAAAGAGTGGGCATCCATGACGTAATACATGATGTCCACCCAGCCTTCCAGAGTAATTACCTGTCAGAGCGCACGCGCGCACACACACACACACACACACACACACACACACGCACGTCAGTAGTAGAATCGATTGTCCATGTTTAAGAAGGGCAAAGAAACATATTTCGTGCCTGATAATTCAATATTACGAAACAAAATAACATTGAAATGTGACTATAGGCCATCGTAGCTGTTTAATATTTTAGGGGGCAGCCGAGTAAAGATTAAAAAAAAAAACATATACAGTATATATTTTGAATTCAAGTAAATAAATGAATAACTAAGTAGAGTATTTCAAGTAACCGGTGGATTTTGTTTTTTTAATTGAAAACAAAGATATTTACTCTTAACAATCATTTCAAGCAACTCGCTAGCGATATAAACAACCAAAAAAAAAAATTTGACACACGACAAAACCGATGACGACAATAATTATTTTCATGCTCCCAATGAAGCAATTTGAGCCAATTTGCTAACATTACATACGCAGAAATTATCAACACGCCGAGTATTAATTTCTTTCACACATTTAAGTCATGTGTCATTTATAATGCCCAGAAAATGAACATGTCTTGCGTCACGTTATCAGGTTACAGGGCGCACGAAAAGGGTTAAAGTCCGCGAATATGCTCACATTCCAAATAAGACACGAGCGCATCCCATCATCACCTGAAAAATGGCAATCCACGCATATCCAATGTTATCAAAGTTGATCGCTCCCTTGTGCGGGTTCAACTCGCCGGCGCGACACTCGTTGTAGTACTGGTACCAGTTGACACACGACGTCCCGTCTCCTCCCGCCGCCGCCGCCGCCGCCGCCCTCTCGGGACGGGTGTCCTCGGCCGCCAGGAAGCAGGACGTCCCGGCAACGCGCCGGCGGGGCACGTCGGCGCAGCGCAGCATGCCGTTGTCTCGCTCTGCCGAGCAGATGAACGGGTGGTCCTCCGTGCCGCCCGGACGGTAGTAAACGCTCAGGAAAGAGACGTTGTACCTCCTGGAAGATGAATTGAGCGTAACTCACAAAGTGAAATGTGGAAATCCTAAAAAAAAAAAAAAATTAAAAAAAAGTGTTTCGGGTGCGTGATTCAATAACCGGCAAAATATATGAGCAGACAAAATGTAGTCACAGATCTAGTGGGGCCCAAAAAGTGAAAATGAGCTCCTTGCTTTTACTGTGAAAATCCAAGAAAATATTTTTTTCAGGGGGGGGGTAACACTGGGGCGGCCCGGTAGTCCAGTGGTTAGCACGTGGGCTTCACAGTGCAGAGGTACCGGGTTCGATTCCAGCTCCGGCCTCCCTGTGTGGAGTTTGCATGTTCTCCCCAGGCCTGCGCGGGTTTTCTCCGGGTGCTCCGGTTTCCTCCCACATTCCAAAAACATGCGTGGCAGGCTGATTGAACACTCTAAATTGTCCCTAGGTGTGAGTGTGAGTGCGAATGGTTGTTCGTTCCTGTGTGCCCTGCGATTGGCTGGCAACCGATTCAGGGTGTCCCCTCCCTACTGCCCGAAGACAGCTGGGATAGGCTCCAGCACCCCCCGCGACCCTAGTGAGGATCAAGCGGCTCGGAAGATGAATGAATGAATGAATGAATAATATTAATTGGATTTCTTTATTTAAAAAGCAGTATTTTGTATTTTTTGGCACGTTTTTCAGACTTTAAGAGTACATTATTCCGTCGTATCGAACAGGATTTGCTTGACTTGGCGCTACTGCGGGCTTCCGTATCGTCTCCCCCTTCCTCCCTATGCTCTGCAACTTCAAGTAACTGCGCCACCTGGCGTTGAAATGCCCGTCATTACGAGTCCAAATGAAATTAATGCAGTCGTTGACATCGATCCTTAATTGTGTACCAACCTTCGGGGGGCCGGATTAAAAAGACAAAGGGGACCTATTCGGCCCGCGGGCCGTAGTTTGCCCATTTCGTCTAGCCGCAGCAGGGGGCGTGGCGAGGGGGGAACAGGTCTAGTGCGCCCCTTTGCAAGAAACCCGCCATATCACAAAAGTGCCAAAATAACGTGCGGAAGCTGGAAGGATATTCTTAAAAAAAATTTTTTTAAAAAGAAGAAGCTTCATGAAATTGCCTCTTCTCGCCGCGCTATTCCGAGATGGATGTTCACAGTCAGCAGTGTTCCACCCCCCCCCCCCCACTGCCATGCGGGCTGGATTAAAAATAGAGAATTTAAGCGAAACAACAATGGTAAGCGCACAGCCAGACACACTCCACATCCACAACACTTGTTAGCGGGATTAATGGCGCACTGGTGTAACAAGAAGAAAGCAGAGCGCGCAATAACTGAGTGCTTCCGCCGTGACGGATGACTTTGTGGGTTTCGTGTTTCTGGACAAAGGGGGGCAGACCGGAGCAACATGTAGAAAAGATGAGGAATCAAGCATTCATGGTGGCGAGGCGTTGAAAAGTCGTTCGGGTTCCGCGAGAATTAAAATTTTAAAATTAAAACAATTTTTTAAAAATCATAAAAAGAAGCCCAATCACTATTCCAATCACTTCGCTGACCAATACTTTTGATTGGTGATTAGCGCGCCGTTTAATCAGGGTGTGCGCCCCGGGGGGAACATTTCAACACTTTATTGATGACGCGGACGACGGCAAGGAGCGAACGAAGCCAAATAAGGGGCTGGCGTGGATGGGTCGCGGTCGCCACGGTAACTCACGTCTTGACGTCCTCCCCCATGAAGCATCGGTTCCTCAGGAGCCCCGCCCAAAGCTGCACGCCAACGATGCCAAAGATGAAGAAGACGAAGAAGCAAAGCGCCAACACGTTGCCCAGCATGGGAAGCGTGTCCAGCAGCAGGGTGACCAGGATGCGCATGCCTGACAACACACACACAACAAGTCAACCAAATTATTATTTTTTTTCCCTCTCACATTCTCCACCGTACAATCCGTGACGTTGGATGTGTGCGTGCCTTCAAAAGCTGGGGCTGACCCAATGAGCTACGTGGTCAAGGTCAAGGTCATCTGTCTTGTCAAATATGCTTACATTTGAGAATTGCGTGGTTGGATGGCCGCTAGCTGGCGAAAACGTTAGCCGCAAATTCCCGCCCCAAAATTCCCATCTCGGAATGTTTGGGAATAATCCCCAAATGAAAATAGGAATTTCACATTGTGTTTGCAGCGGCTAATTGCTTTGTCGCTGGTTTCCTGTCGTCCCAATGTCGGCGACGGATTTTCGGCCTTTACATGGCGCCTGCTACTAATTGGAACATGGAACATTAATATTTCATATTTATTCATATTATTCATATTTATAACATTTCCCTTTTAATAAATGATTAAGAGGCTCTTTGCGTAGCTTGAAAATGTGTTCATGTGTTTTGTTTTGTTTTGTTTTTGTCATTTCACATGAAAATTTACATTTGGGAGAGTAGTTGCCCCGTTATTTAGGAAAATTTAATAAAATCCAGCCCTTGAAGCCACTTTCACAAAGCGACATGAAATGCCTACCAAATTCCCAGAAATTTGGCAGCCATTTCAATGATGAGTCAACCCACCAAAAAGTCTCAGGAACCGATCCCCAAAAAGAAGTTAGCCCTTTTGGCTCAAAGTATCTATTTTGGCTGAATTGTGCCCCCCCCCCCCACACCCCCACCCGAATTTTGAAAATAATTTTGTCCCCCTCCGCCCCCCCCAAAAAAATGCTTGACTTAAGAACGTGAAAACAAGGCAATCATGAGTCAGCCCACAAAAAAATAAAAAAAACGATGAGAAGCCAGGCCCAGAAAAAAACAGCAAGTTTGCAGTTTTGGTTCAAACAACCATATTGGCTCAATAACATCAAAACCTTTTTTGTGTTGGTTTTGATTCAGCCCCCAGAGCAAGTGTCTTTTAGCCACGTGAAATTTGGTAGGCATGTTTATTGTGACATTATGTACAAAAAGGTCTCAAGAAGCCATGTCCGAAAAGACAAAGGGTGGAAATTTTGTTTGAATCTGACATTTTGGCTCGGTATCACCTGACAGAACAACAACAAAAACAACAAAAAATAATAATTCATCCCCCAAAGCCAGCTTCATTTAGCAACATGAAATTTGGAATTCTGATCGATCACGAGGTCACCCCAAAAAAAAGCAACCCGAAGCCATACCATAAGCAAATCTTTGCCATTTTGTTTGAAGCAACAATCTTCAGGCCAACTGTGTGGGCGGAGCCTGGCGCTGAAGTGCTGTGATGCAAATATTTGACATGCAAATGGTAAAAAAAAAAAAAAAAAAAAGCTTCTTGCAAGGAAAAACTGAAGAACTCACTGGGAACCCTGTTGATGGCCCTGAGCGGCCGTAGGACGCGCACGGTGCGAATTGCCGACAGGCTGATGTTGTGTCCGTCCAGCGAGTACTCCAACATCCTGCAGGGAGGGGGGGAGGAAGAGAGCGCCTGACCCGTCAGGTCCACCGGGAACGCAACAGAAGGCGGCGTGCTGTCTCTGGGATACCACAATGGCTTTTAAGCGGGGAATCACGGAGGCCTCCCAGGACTCCGTGTTTCCCATTGCCATTCTGCAAAGCTGTCAGACGCTAACGCTAACACACACACACGCATGCTTGACATTTTACTGGCATTAAACAAGCGTCTCCGCACGCACACATGCACACACATTTTTGGCTCGTATTTAATGTCAGCGGCGCACGCGTCCGCAAGTGTCCAAAACTCACCCCACGATGACAATGAAGAAGTCCAGGCGGTTCCATGTGTCTCCGAGGTAACCGTTGTGGCCGAAGATCCCCAGAGCCACCATCTTGACCAGCATCTCCCCGGCAAAAAATACAAAGATGCCGTCGTCCAGTGCCTGCGTACACAAAAAACACAAAAACAACAACAAAAAACACACGCAAAGGATCAGTGTGAAAATGTAATTCAGGATTTTGCCCGACGAGTCTACATGGTTTGAATTGGACAAATTCTGTGTGGTAAGCTGGATTCTGAAGGACTGCTGGAAAATGACAAAAACAAAATGGACACTTCATGCCAAAATGGCTTTTTGGGCCAGGTTTACTGGAGACTTTTTTGTGGGTCTACTCATGATAGACATATTGACCAAATTGAATATTGTAGTCCTGGCTTTTAGGGGTGGATATTTGGAGAAAACAAAATGGCCACTTCGGACCAAAATGGCAGAGTTCCGGTGGCTTCTAAATTCAGAGTTTTTCTTGGGTCCACTGATGGACGTGCCAACCAAATTTCAGATTGCCGTTGGGGCTGAACTTTCCAAGAAGTTAAGTTTTAAAGGGCTGCTCGGAATTCAAAAAATGCCTTTTTGGGCCAGGTTTACTGGAGACTTTTTTGTGGGTCTACTCATGATAGACATACTGACCAAATTGAATATTGTAGTCCTGGCGGCTTTTAGGGGTGGATATTTGGAGAAAACAAAATGGCCCCTTCGGACCAAAATGGCAGAGTTCCGGTGGCTTCTAAATTCAGAGTTTTTCTTGGGTCCACTGATGGACATGCCAACCAAATTTCAGATTGCCTTTGGGGCTGAACTTTCCAAGAAGTTAAGTTTTAAAGGACTGCTCGGAATTCAAAAAATGCCTTTTTGGGCCAGGTTTACTGGAGACTTTTTTGTGGGTCTACTCACGATAGACATACTGACCAAATTGAATATTGTAGTCCTGGCGGCTTTTAGGGGTGGATATTTGGAGAAAACAAAATGGCCCCTTCGGACCAAAATGGCAGAGTTCCGGTGGCTTCTAAATTCAGAGTTTTTCTTGGGTCCACTGATGGACATGCCAACCAAATTTCAGATTGCCTTTGGGGCTGAACTTTCCAAGAAGTTAAGTTTTAAAGGACTGCTCGGAATTCAAAAAATGCCTTTTTGGGACAGGTTTACTGGAGACTTTTTTGTGGGTCTACTCATGATAGACATACTGACCAAATTGAATATTGTAGTCCTGGCGGCTTTTAGGGGTGGATATTTGGAGAAAACAAAATGGCCACTTTGGACCAAAATGGCAGAGTTCCGGTGGCTTCTAAATTCAGAGTTTTTCTTGGGTCCACTGATGGACGTGCCAACCAAATTTCAGATTGCCTTTGGGGCTGAACTTTCCAAGAAGTTAAGTTTTAAAGGACTGCTCGGAACTAAAAAAATGGCTTTTTGGGCCAGGTTTACTGGAGACTTTTTTGTGGGTCTACTCATGATAGACATACTGACCAAATTGAATATTGTAGTCCTGGCGGCTTTTAGGGGTGGATATTTGGAGAAAACAAAATGGCCACTTCGGACCAAAATGGCAGAGTTCCGGTGGCTTCTAAATTCAGAGTTTTTCTTGGGTCCACTGATGGACGTGCCAACCAAATTTCAGATTGCCTTTGGGGCTGAACTTTCCAAGAAGTTAAGTTTTAAAGGACTGCTCGGAACTCAAAAAATGGCTTTTTGGGCATGGCCTCTTGAGACTTTTTTGCGGGTCTACTCACGCCAAACAAATTTTGTGTTGCAGAAATCAAATGGCATCGGGGAGTGAAAATCAAGTTCAAAAAGAAAAATGTCGGATTTGCTGAGACTTTTTGGATGATCGACATGCCTACCAATTTTTTTATTTTTTTTTAATGCCCTAGCGTGTGTGCGCGCATTTGTATGTGTGTTACCTGCAACAGGAAGTGTGTGTCATCGCAGGGCTGAAACATTCCCAGAGTCACGCAGTTGAGCAGGATGGCCAAGATGCTGATGCGCTCAAACCAGGTGGCGAAAAGGTCAAGGGTCACAATTGCAATACAGTATTGATCACGACAAAGATGGGGGAAGCGGCAACAACGTCAAGCACAACGATGAAGACAAACCGGCGCAATATTGATCAAAAAACAAAAACATCGTGATGACTGAAGCCCGTCTTTCTCTTTGGGCCTAATCGTCTTGTCCGACACATTTTTGCTCCATGCACTTCGCATGCAGGGGTAGTCGTTTGAAAGCGCTTTCTACTTTTCTGCGATGGAGGAAAAATTCCGGACGATAAACATGAGCAATAAAATCAATTACATTGTAAATTTAACAAACAGCTGCAGCCAAAAAAGAGGTGAGCCATGATTGGTCGTTCCCTGAGCACCCGTGAGGGCATTTTCAGCAAGTAGGAAGTGGCAAAATGGCCGCCCGGTGAAAGAGCTAAAATGGATGCGGACACACAAAAAAGGAAGTTTGATTGAAACCTGACCCTCAATCAACCAAGTCTCTTTTGCTTGAGCTGGCAAACGGATTTCCTCGGCGGAGGCGATCGTTTTTGGCGACGGCTCCTAGCAAAAGACGCTTCATCACATTATTATTCACACTCCTCAAAGCCTTCCGTGACCCGCTCTGACCTGCTTCCCGAGCATCTGCATTCATTAAGCTTCCCCTGCTCACTTCATCAGCGTTTTTTTTTCTCTTTTTGATTGGTCGCCAAACCATATATCCAAGCCAATGAGGAAACCCCCCCACCCCCACTTTTTCCGACTCGTGACGAGACATTCTGACACCTTTTTAATATTCACGCCTACCAAAGGCAGCCGGCATGAAGCGCGTGCCGGGCGTTTGATGGGGGGGGGGGCGAGCGTGCCAGGGACATTTGAAGTCGGGTCTGTCAGAGCGGAGACGAGAGTTCAACTCCAAACTGTCATCGACGCAAGAGGGGAAAACAACAACTGAAAGGGAACAACCAAAAGAGTCCAACCAAAAACAAGAACGCGCAAGGACACGTGCAGAACACACTGGATTGCCCCCCCCCCCCCCCCACACACACACACGCCTTTGTGGACACTTTGCTCTCAAGAGGGCGGGAAAAAAAATTAATGAGAGCACAATCCTTTATCACCCTTGAGACACAGCGAGAGAAGCTCGAGAGACAGCGCAAATGGGAGAGAGAGAGAGAGGGTAATCCAGTGTCATCCTGTGCTCAGGTTGCCATGGGAACACCCCCCCCCCCCCGCCCCCAATCTCTCACCGTGAGAACTGACTTGTGAGTTTCACCGTCGCCTTCGTCTGGGCCACAACGGATGCGTGTCAACACACACAAACAGACATTCGCCCACGATAAGGAAGCAAAAAAGGGTCTCTCGGAATGAAGGCATTTTATTCCGATTCCGTTTTGGTGGGGCTCCGCATTCCTGAAAACTCCAAATTTTCTCAAATGCCTGTGCCCCGATGTCAATGTGGGCATTCACTCTGTAGCGGCCTTCCGACAGTTAGGAAAAAAAGGTTCACCGACGGGTTTACAATTTGGCAGACAAGTCTCTCATAAAAGGATGCACCAAAAATAAGGTCTGTGGTACTCAAAATGAGAAATGAACAGGAAGCTGGTCGTTTTGGGTAGAGGCAGGCATTTCAGAAAAATTTCAGGCCTAGCAGATTGACCAAAATCAGGCCCTGAAATCCCTGTCACCCGTCAAAATGAAATTTGGGTGGACATGTTCATCTTAACAGGATCCACCAAAAAGTTGTCAGGCCACATGCCGGAAACTGAGCAACAAATGCACCAATTTCACGATGAGTAAATGACCACCCCCCCAAAAAAAACAATTAATAAATCAACTCCAGAAACCAGTTTTACCAACTGCTGTCAACTTTCCCAGACGTGCCAATCATAACAGGCTACACAAATTTTAACTGAACAAAAGAGTCGGCCATTTTGCTTTGGAGCAACCATGTCGCAGGTGCATTCCTGTTCTTGTACTTTGGCGAATTCCTACAAGGAAATTGGAAGCAGTTGTCTTCGACAGATGGCCGATGCTAAGTCATCAGATGCAGGGCAGCAGAACGGTTAAACAAGGTGACACCTTGGTGGATATGATCAAGACGTTATCTTGAACAAATCCAGACATCAACTTTCTCAAGTTTCCCACATCGTGGCCATCATAAAAAAAAAAAAATAATAATAATAATAAAAAATAAAAACGTGTCATTCGAGAGTGCTGTCTGCTGCTGCATGCAGTCAACAGTGGAAGAAACGGGGCACTTACTTACAGTATACAGTTGGTATGTCACTATAAAACACCTTAAATAAGTACACATACACACACACACACACACACACACACAGATTCACGCCCAGCTACAAAAGAGAAGCCAGGGTCAAACTGCGAGTGATGGATGTGGTGGGGACTCATTTCCTCAGCGGGACCATCACTCAACATCACAACAGGGAACGTCCTCTCCCGCTTCTACTCCTCGCACTTTCTCACCGCCATTTTTACACATGCCAAGGCTCTCCTCTTACTCGATCGGCCCAATTATTTCCTTTCCTCGCCATTCCGCTCTTTCATTTTCTCTTTTTTTTGTCGCCATACAGTTTCCCCCCCGCCGTCTTCAACTTCTCACATCTCACTCGCCGCACCTCGCCGTACTCCAGCCGCGGGTTAGAGAGCCGTATCGCAAAGCCGGGTGTCAGCCAACAGATAAACGGTGACTTTCCTTAATAATTAAAACCGTCACAGCGCTGGAGAGAGAGCCCGAGGGCAAGGGGATGGCGATAAAGGCAAAGGTGGAAGAAGCGCTGTAGTATGATTGGGGGGGAGGTGCGGCGAGGCGAGAGGGTGATCCCACCAAATTGCCGAATCAGAGACACGAGATGAGACTGATTGATTCATTTCCAACTTCGCGAAGTGGAGCATCGGCCCGATTTTTCACTCCAAAGTACTCGTGGGACAAACACGAAGTGAATTTTGCTGCTCTGTACTCATGACATGCGCAAAAAAAAAAGGGATTACGTTCCAGTCAAATGAGAAGTGCAAAGATTCATTGATAAATTGACAACTAATCGATTGTCAAATTAATCGATCATTATTTTTGACAGGATTTTGCTCAACTTTCTTTGGAAATTCGGTCTCGGTGCTTAGGCAGGAAATATTCTCCGATCTCTATCGTCCGCAGTGAAAGCAGACTTATTGTTTCTGGTTTTTGTTTTTCAAAATAAGACATTTGCAAACAAAAACCGCCTTTTGACGGATATTCCAGACCAAACCCGTAACCAAATCAAAACTGATTTTGACATTTTGCGCTTTTTCTGCGCCGCCAACTTGAAACAATGAATGGAAGTCAAAGCGTTCTTCAAATCGATTTGATCAATCCACACGATAGGAGTTTGATGCGTGCATGGTACCCAATGGATGAATTCACTCACGACCTGTTTGACAAACAAATTAACGAACCAACAAAAACATTTTTTTAAAAAGGACGAACTACCTGGCGTCTGACAAAAAATTAACAAACGTACAAGTCAATGAGATGAAATGGCTACGCCACTAGCATACAGCCTAGCATACGGACAAACAAGGGAAGGACGGATGAGCTAGCAAACTCGCAGGCGAAACAGGCGGCCCAGGGGGGGTAAGAAAATGGCATCTCTGCGTTACGGAGGGATTAACGTGGGTCAAGACGGCCAGGAAGACGAGCCGAGTAAACAGACGCGAAAGGTCTCCGCCTTGTAATTCAGCGATCGCCGAGCAGACCCAAAGCCTCCTGACGCTCGCTGTGAAACTTGTCCTCCTCCCTCATCCACGCCCCCCCCCTCACCCACCCCCAGCCCTCCCACCGCGGCGGCACGGGTGGGAAAGGTCAGGCAGACATGATGAATCAAACCCGCTCGCATCACTTTGTGATCTTTGCGCTGCAACCCTCGCGCTGAAGAGCTTTTCATGTGAAGCCGTCGTTTCACTTGAAAGCATCGAGGGAGCGGCGGCCATTTTGCACGGATACAGTGCGGATTGGGAGACAATTGGAAGAGTCTTCCGCAAGGCTTTTGGCGTCAGTTTGGCTTTGTGTTTTTGTGTCATCTCATCCAATTTGGCAGCGGTACTCGACTCACACGCGATGACAACAAATGCTCACGTTTCCTCATTTGGGGTTGGCCATCCGTCGGAAAGATTTGATTTTGAAGCCAAACTGGATATGGCTGTTTTGAACCAATATGCCTTTTGGTGCATCTCAACACTTTTTTTGTGGGTCCACTCATGAAATTGTATGTTGCTAAGGGGAACGGGCTTCTGGGAGCGAATTCTTGGATCAATTCTGGAGAGGGCTACCAAGCCAAAATGGCCAATTTAAAACAAAATGGCAGACTTGTTGTGAGTTTTTTTGAGGGGGCGGGGGCTGTTTTGGTGGGTTTGCTCATGATAGACACGCCTCACAAATTGTATGTTTGTCACTGGAACTCGCTTCTGGAAGTGAATTCTTTGGAACATATTGGATGGGGTTCGCGAGCCAAGATGGCCGCTTCAAAACAAAATGGCAGACTTCCTGTCTCTTTTTTCCAAGACTTTTTTGGGGATGAGTCTACTCATGATTGATATGCGTACCAAATGTCACGGTCCTTAGTGTGAAGTGAACTTTCAAAATAGGCCCGGGTGCTCCTGAGCAGAAATGTCCGCTTCAAAACCTCAGGCTTCACGTGTCTTTGATTTCTTCTGACTTTTTTGCATGTCCGATGATGAGAGATTATCAGAGCAAAAGGACAAAATTAGCCTCAAAATTAGCCTCAAATGGTAGTCGTCCTGTCTACTCAAGCATGGCCTCTTGATACTTTTTTGTGAGTCTCCTCATGATAGACAAATTTCATGTTGTAAGTCAAATTGTCCTCGGGGATTGCATCTTTCCCCCAAACCTGCGGGGGGAGCTGATGAGACTATTTTGGTCAGTCACCCACACATGATCTTCAAGATCAACTTAGTGAGTTACAGTTGATGAGTTCTTCCAAATGCATAAGCCCTCACGAATGGACAACCTATTTGGCCAAAAATTACAAGGGCAAAGAAACAAAACATTACGACAATTGAGATGAATAGGAGGACAGAATTGCATTGTGGGAAATCCCCCAGCCGGTTTCCAAGTATCGCAGGGATGATTTAGGACAAGCAACAACCATTCGATTATTGCATTATAAAAAAGTAAAAAAATACTTTTACTTTTAAATCAGAAAAGCACACACATACACAGAGTAGGGTTTCAAGAATAAGGTTAGGGTTTGAATTTAGACTTTCATGTCAGGCTTAGGGAATCAAAATAGGGTGTGAAGCACATTTTAGGTTGTCAAAATAGGGTTTCAATCTGGGTTAAAGTATCAAAGTACGGTTTCAAGCCAGGGTTAGGGTTTTGAACCTGCATTCGGGGGCACCACCCATGTTAAGCGGTTACCACGGCAACATGCTGCAATCACCTTAATTGGGGGGAGGTTCATGAGGGAGGGGGGTTTACACTAGGGTTGGCTGCTTTAGCCTACTTTGAGCGACACCCCGCGTGGGCACGGAGGGGTTTTCATTAAGACCACCGGCATCCGCTCTGCTCGAGCCAATTAAGTCGGATGGACGGACGGACGGATGGATGGATGGAGAGAGAGAGACAGAGAGATAAATGAGGGGGGGGGGACGACGAGTAAAAAAGCCGTGACAGAATCAGCTTTTCCCATAAACAAAAGGAAACACCCTGAATGTTTCATAACCTGATGAATAACTTAGCGTATGTGTGCAGCGCACGTGTGTATGCGTGTGTGTGTGTGTGTGTGTGTGTGTGTGTGTGTGCGTTTCACGTGTGGAGCAGTGCAAGGAAACAGCGCCTCAGGAAAAAAAAATGGATGATAGTTGGAGCATTGTATATTGTTTCGAGGCTGTGTTTGAAGCGGAGGTTAGGGTTTCAAATCGAGTTTTGAGAGACAAAGTTAGGGTTTCAAGTGATAGTTTGCAACCAAGTTTCAGGCCATTGTTGGGGTTTCAAATTATGGGCTGAAGTGAAAACGATGGTTTAAAATCGGGTTTCGAATAATGGTTTGAAGTGAAGTATCGGGTTTCAAAGTAGGGTGTCAACCGCTAGGTGGGGTTTTCAGATCAGCAAACAAAGCCAAAGTTAGATTAGTTTAATTAGTTAAATTTTAATCTGAAGCACGGTTTTCGGTTACAAAGTAGGGTTTCACGCCAAAGTCAGGGTTTCATAGACCACTTTGAAGTGGACTTTGTGGTTCAAAAATAGAGTTTCCAGCCCGGTGTTAAGGTTTCAAACAGGTTAGCGGGTTTCCAAATGGAGGTTCCAAATTAGAGTTGCGAGCAAAAGGTAGGGTTTCAAATTAGGGCTTGAAGCAAAGACTCGTTTCAAAGTTGGGTTTCAAGCCTGGGTAAGGTTTCAAATGCAAGTTAGGGTTTTCAAACTCGGGTTTGGCATAAAGTCAATGGTTTCAGTCGGGTTTAAAATGCAGTGCGCGTGTGTGTGTACGGTATTTTGTGTGTGTGTGCCGGCTGAGCTGCACACAAACAGGCAAGCAGGAGTGAAGCCGTCACGCCAGAGTTGCTAGGCGACCGGGTGATTCCTCCGAAGAGAGACTCCGTGGGAGATTCCCTGCCCACGCGTGTGTGTGTGTGTGTGTGTGTGTGTGTGTGTGTGTGTGTTTGTGTGTGTGTCACAGGGGGAATAACTCGCGTTATCATCCAAAAGTACTTGAACAGCTGTAATTGACAGTTCAATGTCCATGTAGGGCTTCGGGTGAGTGAAGAATTTCAATTACAGTTCAAAGTCAAGGTCGGGGTTTGAAGCCAGGATTATGGGATAGGGTTTCAAGCCTTGTTTACAATTTCAAGTTTCAAGCCAGGTTAGGAGTTTGAAAAAATAAAATTGGAGTTTCGAGCATGGTTTGAAATGAGGTTTTGAAGCACCTTAATGTGATGGTTTCAAAGTAGGGTTGCAAGAAGGGAGTTAGGGTTCAAAAATGTTTCAAATACATGTTAGGGTTTCAATGTAGGGTTTTAAGTTAGGGTTAGGGTTTCAAATGAAGGTTTGCAGCCAAGTGTGGCTTCAAATAAGGGTTGGGCTTCAAAAATAAGTTTTCAAGCCCAGATAAAGGACACAAAGATTCGTATGGTTTAAGAATTTTCAACTTTGAAACCAAGATAGGTGTTTCAAATCAGGGCTTCGAGGAAACATTCAATGCTTTTATTTTGAAACTGAATTTTAAAAAATGCATTACAGCGCAGTCACTACTTTCCTGAATTTCTTTTCATTTTTTTTCCAAACAGTACTTCTCGGCTTTCATTTATTTAACACAACTCAATTATGACACTCACATTTCACGTGGGAGCACACACACACACACACACACACACACACTCACACACACACGCACTCAAACAAAGTCTCTCATTTTGTGACCCTGGATATTCATTAAGGCCGATTGCCATGGAAACGTCCAATCAGGGAGTCTTAGCCATCCCCAGCCGCCTAGCCCACGCCCCCCCCCCCCCCGAGGCTGACGCATCTGAGGAAATACCTGAACACACACACACACACACATCCCAAGAGACAAGACATGACGTCGCCCGGCTTCGCAAGATGTCACACGCCTCAAACTACGTACGATAGTGACGTCAACGTCATCGCGTTTGAAGCTTTTTTTAAAAATTTGTAATCCGTTCACTCGCCGGCCGCCGGAGAAAGTTGAAAATCCTTTTCGCCAAGTTGGGCTGACGGAGTGTTCCTCCGCGGCTCAACCGAATTGCTCGCAAAAGGCGGAAGGATATGGGTGACATACGGCTCGTAGGCACCACGACCTGGGCGGGCTGTTTTGCGACAGCGCCAAAAGAACGACGGGGGCGAGCGAGGGGTACGGCAACTCCTCTTCTTCCTCTTTGACCTCCTCCTCTTCCACCTCGTCATCGTCACTCCTCCGTCGGCCCTCCCCTTCCACAGACACGTTCACCCTGACCCCGCCCTCCCGGTCGCGTTCCGGCGAGGGGCCCCCGTCGTGAGGCTCCGGCTCCGGCTCTGGGGGGTCCGTCATGACCGGGGCCACCTGGAAAGACGGACGTACGATTGGTACGTGGGGTGAGGCCTCGAGCGGTCAATGGTTTGTTTGGTTTTTTTTTTGGGGGGGGGGGCGTTGTTGCCAGGAAGCATCAATCTAACGTCGAACGTAAACACAACCGGATTGGGAGAGGAAACTAAACAGACAGAGAAGCTTCGCAGGCGCTCCATGGCGGGAGAAGAAACTGATGAGGGGGGGGGGGGGGGGGGGGGGGACACATGACCTAGCTTCGTATAATGTTAGTAGGCAAACCGAAATAATACTGTACTTGGTGATATATTAATTTGATTTTAATTATTTACTAATTTGTGAGGCCGGATAAATATGTGATGTTAGCTACAAATAAAATGGTGGTTGACCATAAAAGCTTGTCAATTAACTCTAAATTCATGTTAAATCACAGTCCATCAAACTGTTGAACAAACCGAAACAAAATTCGACTGAGTTAGATGCGAATACTGAAATCGGCACGATGATTGCAAAATTCGCACGTCGCGGGGTTTTTTTTGTTTTGTTTTTTGTTTTTGGTTCTCTCCACAGCTTACATTTGCACATAAACAAAATTCCACCGATTAGCTCTCCACCGGCGAATAGGAGCTAATCGAGATTGCTTGTGCCGTCACAAATGCGACACTGCGGTGAGAGGTGTGTGTGTGCAGCTCCCGATCGGGCAAGATCGGCAAAATTATCCCCTTTCATATCAGCTCCGGTGAATATATTAACATACGGAGGATAGAGACAGTATGTGCAGACTGTATATGCAGTATGAAGAGTACATACAGTATGCATGATAAGTAATAATATATACAGTGTAGTATATAACGTGTATATACCGATCGTGAGGTGTATTAGCAAGTTAACTTCAAGCGCAGGAAAGCTGGCACTTAAAAAAAAACTGAGTGACATAATGAGATGTGCTCGAGCACGCACACCCCCCCCCCCTGTGTGTGTGTGTGTGTGTGTGTTAGTATGATGCAGCGGGCAAGGAGCCTGGAAGCCAGTGAGGATTCCAGAGCCGATTCACTTTGAGGCTTTTTCCCTTTTTTTGGGGGGGGGGGGGTGTAGTGGTAGGGTGTGATGCATACTGTTGGGCAGACATCAGTCAGCCATTACACGCACGCGCGCACACACACGCACAAGAATGCGATGTTGGTGCACATTTAAAAGCATACCGAGGAATGCTTTCAAATGACTTGGGGAAAAAACAGCGCTGACAATGGCACCCAGGCGGCACCCAAGCAAACGACGACATCGCAGAAACCGAGAACAGCCGCTGCGACCGAGGCCGATACATGATTGATATCCGGCGAATCCACGTTTACAGAATTTTCACCTCAATTTGCGATTATATATGTGGGAATTTGTAAGAAGTGCTTTGTATGGTTCATGTCAACGTAGGCTCGATTCGCATGGATTTGCGCTAAATCTGTGTTAGCTCCCGATAAATGACCGCTGATTTTTGGTTGACAATAAAATGTCAATTTACGCAAATTCCAGGTTGGCAAACGAAATTGGTTACCTTAAGTCAAACTTTATGGTAGGTTACAATAAAGCCGCGTTAATGAACGATTAATGGAAACCAATTTCGGAAACGTTAATGCTCACTTACGATATCTCCGGGCTAATTTGAAGGAAAGCTAGCTTACAAAATATCCACGTTACGATCAATCTGCGATGAATTGATCATCAAAATGTTAATTGACAATGGATCCATTTGATATACCATAAACCCGTGTCAAATGGCTGCAAATCCAGGTGATTTTTTTTAAATATCAATTAGGAATAAATTCTTGTTCATCTACGCACAACCCCCCCCCCACCCCGCCCCCAACAACGTAAGGTCACAAGAAAGCCACGACTGACGATGTGAGTTTACAAAAGCTCCATATGAGTTGCCAAGAAATCCATGTTAAAAAACTTCGATCATCTGTACGTGATTCAAATAAATCCACGTTGACTCCCCAAATAATTCACGATTTTAAGTTACAATCCAGTCAGTTCACGGTAAATACAAATAATTTTAGGAAAAATTCCACGTTAAATACAATAAAGCTGTTAAAATCAATCTGTATGAATTTATTAATTAATAGATCTATTTATTTACAAAAAAATATTTTTCATAGATTTAAAAACAAAAAACTTTGGTAAATGTAACAGGAAATCTGTTAATTTGGGATTAATCCGTGTGAATTTGCGATGAATCGATTTTAATTCACGATAGATCCACGTTAAATTGACAATCGAGTCACGTTAATTTATGCTAACTCCAAATCGCTGCGCAACAAATCAAATTTACGATTAACAATCGGTACTTTTCAAAAAGCTACGTTGGTTACGATAAAGCCAATTTGCGATAATTGTGTGGCAAAAGGTATCAATTTAAGACAAATCATTGTCCAACCGCTTAAACAGTTTATTTTATGATACATTTATGTCAGAATACTGAAATATGTTACATTGCGATGAATTTTACACTAAATTTACATTATTTTTATTGTATTGCTTCGGTTACGATAAAGCCAGGATAACTTATGATGTTCACAAATCTGTCATAAAACCACGTAAAACTACAAATCCAACATAATTTACAAGACATATTTGTATGCCGGCAATAAATCCAGTTTCATGTATATAACCAAAAAAAAACGTTAATAAACGATAAATGAATCGTGAACTGTTTAGGACGGCAAAACCACAACTGCACCCTTCAACTGTAAGACTTACTCAAAAAAACAAACCAAAAAACAAAAGCAGTCAAACAAAGCCTGTTCTGTGAATATGTGATTATTTCCAGTGGCATCAGCAGCAGCACCGTAAACAGGGCGAACATAATAATAATAATAATAATAATCTATTACAAAGACAGGATGAAGGCGATGCTGAACGCCATTTTACTTGACTCACAATTAATCAATTTGCGTCACCCAACACTATGAAAGCTTCTATTATTTAATAAGCGTTAAAAACAACCACTTGAAAGATTTTTTTTACATATACGTGTAGCACCAAAAGTGACATTCCAGCGGATGAATACATTGAAAGCGGATGAATACATTGAAAACGTTAAACCTGAGTCGAAAAAAAGTCAACAATTAGACCGAAAAGTTGCCGGTGGGTCTTACCGGGGAGCAGCGTTCGTCCATCGGTCACTGGGGGACGGCCGCACGCCCGGAGCTCCTCGGGGTGCCGCGGTGCTCCATGAAGCCCCCCCAACCTCACGGGCGCTCACTCCAAAACAGATACAAAACAAATTGGGTTTTAAAATTTTAAAAAATATGTCTGGAAGTCCACAATGGGGCAAAGGAAGTTGGCTTTAAAAAAAAGAAAAGAAAAGACAGAGGGGTGGAAGTGAGGCGGGGGGGGGGGGGGGTGCAGTAAAGTTAGAGAGGACCAAGCGACCCCCGCCTGCTTGCGCGCCCCCTCAGCCGCCGGACGCTTTGTGGTGTCAGGTAGAGGAGTTCACCAGCGCGGGGGGAGAGAGGGAGAGAGAGGGGGTGAGAGAGAGAGAGAAAGAGAGAGAGAGAGAGAGAGAGAGAGAGAGAGAGAGCGAGAGAGTGGGAGAGAGAGAAGGCGTGAGACGAAGTCAAGCTGGTGGTGAGAAAGGCAGAACCGGATGCACTTGCACCGTCACGGTGGGCTTCAAAAATAAAGGTGTATCTGTGTACTTCCGCTAAAGAAGTGAAACCGTTTTTCATTGATTGCTGAAAAGGGACGTGCGTCTGATCTTGGAAACAGTCATCTAATTTAAATCCATGGTAATGGTACGGTGTTCATTTCACAATAAATCCTGGTTATTTTACAAAAGATTGCTTGATTTACATTAAATCGATGTCAATTGATGCTAACTCCATCTTAATTGAAGCGAAATCTATGCTATGCTAACTCAGGATGAATCCATGTTCATTCATGATAACGTTTAACGTGCAATGACTCAATCATAAAAGCCCTTACATACATATTTACATACAGATGTATGTATATGTTTATTTGTTAAGATATGCTAAAATTATGTTAAATGACAACATATTTATGTTAGATTAAAATAACTGCCTCAAGCTATCATTTTTAATATTTAGCTTAGCAGCAAAGTGCACACAGCACAATTCACCGGCTCCAGGATGATAAATCCTGTCCGGACATCTGTCAGGCTCGGTCACCCCGCACAGATGTGTGAGGTGTCACGAGTTCGCCGTGACGCTTGTCAATCCGCATCGACCCTGCTTTGCCTTTGACAGACAGCTGCAAAAAAACACATCCAATTATTAGGTTTTAACACCGCACGACGCCATAACTGTGCTGCGTCGTATTGCAGAGACGGTCCTAACGGCTTGGTTTGGAAAAGTAAAAAACAAAACAAAATTTAACAAAACAAAAAGGAATCTGCTGTAAATGGATGTTGACGTATTACAACATTATGCTTTTCAATTAAATATGTTAGCCTATGAAAAAGTATTTCATTAATTTATGAATTTGTGATCGATAAATTTTAACCGGTGACAAATCTACCTTAATTTACAGAGAATCCACGTTCATTTTACAATCTATCCATGCTAACCGAACACTGTATAAATCTTTCTCCAGTTACATCATGGCGACTTATTGTTCAATGAGGCTAAAGCCACGTTAATTTACTACGAAGCCCTGTTAACTTGCCATACATCCGTGTCCATTTAGAAATAATCCAGCTTAATTTACAATAAATCCGCAAGCCCCCCCCCCCCCCCTACAAAACGACGCTCGTATCCACATCCAGCACAATAACTGTACAGGCAGAGTTCGTTGTGAATGTTTGGCTTTTGTTTTTAATGAAGTGTACGGCTGCAACCGTTGATTTTGCTAGCGGCTCCATGTGACTCCCTCAGGAGCCCACCGGTGGTCCCTGGATCCCACTTAGGGAAGCAAACAGCACAACTGTTTCAGGAGCACCACTCCCTCGCACAAATAAACCGTACTATACACACCAAAGTGCTTTTTATTCTGGTTTTATATGAGAAGGTTGTTGATTAAACACTTAGTGTTAGTTCACTTATTCATTGGCTAGCTAGTTTGGATTTTTGGCGTGTTAATCACGCTGTTAGCCTTGTGGGTTGTTTGCTACCGCATTACAACTAAATTCGGTTTTTATTTTATTTTATTTTTTAAGCACCTGCTAGTATTTATTGGTAATGTGTGAACACACCCCTCAGTTAAGTGGATCAGTCCGTTTTATGGTTCAATACCAGGTGTTTAGTTACTGAGCTAGCTAGCGCGTTTGTTGGTTAGCGCAATTCATAAGACTTATTTGTCAGTTCATTTTATCAATAGTTTATTTGTTAGTTCATTTATTTAAATTCTTAGCTACCTTGTTGGTTAGGTAGCGGTGGTCCATTTTGTTATGTTTAATCCCAGTTGGTTAGCTTGTTAGTTAGCTACTTCATTTGGCTGGTTAGTTCATCGAATGAGTTAGTTGATTTAATATTAGTCATTCGTTATGACTTACTCTGTTTGGTGTGTTAGTTAAATCGCCATCTTACTGCTTAGTTCGTCCATTTAATGTGTTCGCCAACGTGTTAATGATTTAATTAGTTAGTTAAATCCATTCCTTTGCTACTTTGATCATTCACATAAGTTTGAATCACTGCCAGTAGTAGTTTGGTCACTTGTTTCATATGTTAAGTGAAAAGTTAGTTTGCGACACGGTTCATTTATGTTCTAACGGCTTTTTTTAAAAGATGTGTCTGTTACTTTTGTTTGTTAGAATTCATTCTGTGTAGTTTTGATCACATTATGCTCAGGCGTTGGTGTAGTTGTACGGTGTTAAAATCGTCATTTCATCACATTACATTAGCCTTGGTGAAGAGAAGAGGAGACGAGACGCTCTGGGCCCGTCACTGGACGCACTCATGAGACGGGAAATGATGCCAGACTGCAGTGACAGACCATAATCCCACAAAAGACCCCAGACCAAACCAAAGATCCCCCCCCCCCCCCGCCGCGCCTCCCGCCCTCTACGGAATGAAGCTTTCCATGTCCAAATAATTGCATCCATCACTCTTGCTTGGAATTTGGAGTGTGTTGCTTGACAGCGGGGAGGAGGATTAGCATGTCGTTAGCGTTCGCTACGCCTCGACTAAACGCTATCAGGTGACAATTTGCTTCGATGCCGAGAAAAATGTCCACTGGCTGCCTGCTCGGATATTTATAGCTAGTTTCGCTCGGTGTTTAGTCAGATGCGCAGGCAGGCTGCAACCTTGCGTTTTTTTGTTTGTTAGTTTGTTTTTTTCTTTTTTTGGGGGGGGGGGGGGGGGTTGGATTATCATCATTTGCATTTGCAGAGAAGAAAATGTGGCTCTGTGTTTGCATTCCCTTGCAAACACACACACGCCTAAGGACAGCATTTAAAGGTTCAAGAATCTGTATTGTGCTAATAATAAGCTAATAATTCATCATTCATTCATTCATTCATTCATCTTCCGAGCCGCTTGATCCTCACTAGGGTCGCGGGGGGTGCTGGAGCCTATCCCAGCTGTCTCCGGGCAGTAGGCGGGGGACACCCTAAATCGGTTGCCAGCCAATCGCAGGGCACACAGAGACGAACAACCATTCGCACTCACACTCACACCGAGGGACAATTTTTAGAGCGTCCAATCAGCCTGCCACCCATGTTTTTGGAATGTGGGAGGAAACCGGAGCACCCGGAGAAAACCCACGCAGACCCGGGGAGAACATGCAAACTCCACACAGGGAGGCCGGAGCTGGAATCGAACCCGGTACCTCTGCACTGTGAAGCCGACGTGCTAACCACTAGACTACCGGGCCGCTAAGCTAATAATAATAATAATAAAAAATAATTGTATTTATTGTATTTTTTTGGGCGGGGGGTCCCCTATTGGTTTGGAGCACAGTTTCAAACAACATAAGTGAAATACTAAAGACATAAATGTCAGTCAGTCAGTTACACACCCGGGAGGTCAATTTGTAGGTCATGTTTGGATCCCCGTTTTCTCATTGGCCGGTTACATTTGTAGTCGTTCGTCTATTTGTATTCATGGTTATGTTTGGATCATAGTTAGGTCGCCCATTAGGTGGGTAGGCATGAAGTAGTTTGCCGGTTGTTATGAATTTACTCTCTGAGTTGGTCTTTACACATATGTTTAGCTAGCTAGCTAGCTAGCTAGCGGGTTGTTCGGCCTCGTGGCAAGTAGACATTTTGGATTGGCCTTTTTTTTTTAGATGTTTTAACTTTTGAGTACCCTTTGTCATTTGTAGAAGTTTGATCTGAGTTTTCCATCGCGGTAGTCATCTCCTCGACTACTGTCCCATACATCGACCACCAGATGGCAACTTGAAGCTCACAGCACCTAACGAATCTACTGTCCAATGGCTGCAACGTCTGGACATTTAACACCGCAAAGCTGACCCTCATACGCGAGAAGAAGAAAAAGAACCGTCATTTAAGATTACGTCCCCACTCAACGTATGATCCAATTTACACTCGTTTACTCCAAAAAGAGAATTTCACCCCCACCACCCCCAAAGCACTGGCAAGGTGCTAACGGTTTGGTTAGCAACATCTGAGCTTCAGGTACACTCGCAACTAGATTTTGCCAGGGAGCCTCTCTGCCTTGGAGGAAGATTATGTAATCATCAAAGACACGCTTCCGAGAATCTTCCGGATGATGATGTCATGACTCCCTCTACCACTCTTTGTGCGTGTATGGGTGTGTGTGTGTGTGTGTGTGTGCGTGTGTGCGTGTTCCGTAAACTCATGCAAGTCTCTTTCATTCTGCTTACATGAACTCATTTCATGCATTTTTCACTGCGTCGCTGTCACCACGCCGTGTTCAGATGCCGTTTTACACGCACGCTACGTATACACACACACACACACACACACACGGGAAAACACACTCCCTGCGCTATCGGTCGAGGATGAGTATCTAGGCCAAACATTATTATCACTCCTCTGTCTCCTCCCATGGGTGCGTTTCCATGGCAACCATCGCATCACCGGGAAGTGTCTCATTCCACGGCTACTGTCATGGATACGCACACAAACACAACGCGTACACACGGTCACTCGGAGAACTGCTCGGCTAATCAATACGCGTTGATCAGTTGGCGGAATTGCCATGGAGACCACCCAAGGGCACGTCCCATTTTTGCGCACACATGCCCACGCCACTGAAGTTGACCTGGTTATTGATCAGCCACATGAAGCGGTCAATGGTCTAAACGTGCACACATGCAAACACAAACGTCAAGTTTCCGCTTTCGCAGGAGGGGAGCACCAAAATGTAATTACAGTTTGCGTGGGGCTTTCCGCAACCCCCCCCCCCCCCGACAATGTGGGGAATTATTTAAATGATAACTTGTAGGATCAAATTCGATTTTTGTTGACTGATATTATCTTCAAAGCTCCTTTTTTGATCATGTTTTTAATGGCTTAACCTCTGTACCTTTTTTGTGGGAAATATTTTTGTGGGTGTGTTTCACTTTCATATGATTTAATCAAAAGCGGCAAAGACAGTAAATCAGTCAATTGTATCATATGAATATTGGATATATTGGAAGTTGTTATCTTTCAATTTGGAATAATTGTTTCTAAGAAAAAATATTCCAAAGTACTATTTTTTAATTGTTTTTTTTTTTTACCTTTATTGCCAAAACGGCTTTATCATTACGTAAGGCTTCAGGATTCAGAACATGTATTAGATGCCGATTCAATTTCATGAAAACTAATACAAATGCATTTTGGTGTGTTCACGCTGTTTTTTTCCCCCCCTGCACTAAAGAACAAAAATGAACACTTGGAACCAAAACGGAAGACTTCTTTTGTCTTTTCAGGCATAGTTTTTCATACTTTTTTGTGGGTCTACTCATGCTAGACATGTCTATACAAGCAGTTGGCTTTGGGGGGGCAGAATTCTTCTCAAAACTCCCAAGGACCCCCAAATGGCCACCTCTAATCTAAACGGAAAATTCCTTGTGACTCATTTACACATTTTTTGTGGGTCTGCTTTTGAAAGACAGGTCTCTCAAATTTCATGTGGCTAAGTGAAACTGGCTTTGAGGGATCCATTTTGAAAAATGTCCTCGCTGGCTAAGCTACAGAAGATGGATGGAGGATGTTGGGGTGGGGGTAGGGGGGGGGGGGACAAACTAACACTCAAGAAGGGGTGGCACAATAGAGTGCGAAGCATCTTTTCTAACAGAGTGCCAAGTTGCTTAGCAACCTTTAGCCTTGACGACAGGAAGTGATGTCAGTAGAAAGAATACACATGGACGCACACATTAATCGCGGCCCTGATCATTGTTACAGAAGAACTGGAATAATGGATGCTATCTGTGCTGGGGTTAAAAAGCACAAATTAATCTTGTGTGCCGCGTCCATTAACGTTGACCTGACATATGTGACGCGAACGTGGACACTAAGCCGACTGTTGAGGACTGAATCCATCTGCTCAGCCCTTCGGTGCCTCCTAACGTTGAGATGACGTTGTTATCAAGGCTCACAGCGCCGCACAGTGGCCAGAAAGCGTTCACTGCACATGGGTCCCCGCCCCCTCCATTTTTTTTAATTGGACAAAGTGGGACCCATTATCCAGGAAATATCGGACCGTATGACTCATTTGCAGTCGTTTCGATATAAACGTGATTTAACAAATGTCGATTTGTTATTAACCATTTTGTTTTCTCTTCTTTCTTTCTAACTGGAAATGCCAACAAGGTATTTGAACTGGAAAGTTGGATACTGTCTTCATTTTTTTTAAAGTAAGTGCTTCTGTCTTTTTTATTTAGCATTTTGGTCTGTTTGAAATGCTAACGCGTTTCTATAGCACTTTCTATAGCAAGTACTGTACTGTTTTTTTTAAAGCAAAAATACTTTTAAGGCCATCAGTGTTGTGTCCAAGGACCGGCAACCCAAGGCCAAGGCCTTCGGTCCTCGAGGCCAAGGAACACATCATTGAGGGCAATGAGGAAAAACCCTTTTCAACAGAGTTTGCATCCACTGTTCGAGGAGATTTGATCAACTATGACCGCGTTCAAACCTTCTAATTCTCAAGTTTTTGAAGAAATCTTTCAAATGTACAGCACATTGTGTGTGTGTGTGTATATATATATATATATATATATATATATATATACACATACATATAATGGACATATTTGGTTTAATTCTCTACCTCACGTCAATGTTTGGAGTTTCCAAATGAAATGAAGAGCATGTTTCTTCGTTTAGTTTAGTTTTGTTTTTCGCAGGCAAGTAACCAAAAGCATGACGTGCGGGGAAACAAAAGTGATAGTGAAAGTGTTCATGCATAATAGAAAATGAGGGAATTTTTATTTTTAATCCCCCTCAATATATTTGACACAAATCATTGTTCAATAAAAGGCTTTCGTAAGCTTTCTTTTTAGCCGAGAAGCCACTAAAGGAAAAAAAATAATGTGTCTTAAATGTGTTGTACTATTTTAGAGGAAACAGAAGATGGAAAAATAAGTCAGATTTTGATCACACAATTTTTTTTTTTTTAAGATGCACTCCGTGAAATTTGGGTCAGGTTCATACTCGAGACGGGTAATGTTAAATAAAACCCAAAATAGATTTTCAGGGTCCAATGTTTTTAATTAAAAAAATAAACAAAGGGGAACAAATCATCCATGATAATCTTCACTTTCTGTCCATCTCATCATCCGACCGAGGAAAAACTACCAACGAAATACACTCGGACTCCACTAAACACACCGCGGGTGTGTGGATTTTTTTTTCCTTTTTTTGCATCCAGTGTAGCGTGATTGCACACACACACACACACACACACACACACACACAAAAAGTGGACCAAAGATTTGTTTTCCCATTCAAGCCAAATGGCCACAACGCAAACAAAACGTGCCCCCCGAATGACGACGCCACAATACGGAATACCGCCCCGAAACGCCGGCTTTGTCGTCCAAGTGTTCCCAAAGAATATTTACAAGTGCGCGCCGTCGATTCAGATCCCGGGCGAAGCGAGGAAAAAGCGTCCTAAAACGTGGGAGAATCCATCAAAGTGCGGCGGCAAATATTTTACAAGCGCGAGATCCTTCACGGGGGGGAAGTGACAAAGTTCCGCACGGAGGGGAGGGAAGGAAGCGAAACTTGCTGGTTTTCTACACGGTGTGAAACGACGGGCGGCGGCGAGACGCGAAGCTTCCAAGCATCCCTGAGTGAATGGATTTGCAAAGTGGCGTCAAGGTCGGAGGCGCGGCGGCTTTTGGCTCCTCCTCAACTTTTGACACGCCCGTCGTCGTCATTGGTAAATCATCGAGTCGAAAAGTTTCCGAGGGATGTGTTCCAGTTTACGCCTCGTGGGCGCTTCAGCTTCCTCTTTGTACTTTTGATTTTGAAGCGTCAAAGTACGGAGGTTCCGGGTTTCCGCTACTTCAATCGCAGCGTTGAACTTGTTTGATGTCTTTTTTTTTTCTCTCTCTCTCCGTCTTTTAAATTCCAAGCAGCATCAAGGCTTGGGGGCGTCCGTTCCGGCGATGCCTGGCGGCTCTTGGTCGTCGGCGTTGGTTTCCTCCGAGTCCTTCTCTTTGCTCTTCTTGTGTTTCTTCTTCTTGTGTTTATGCTTGTGCTCGCCGCCCTCCTTGTCCGCCACTTTGTGCTTCTTGTGCTTTTTGTGCTTCTTGTGTTTCTTGTGTTTCTTCTTCTTCTTCTTGTCGCCGCCAGCGCCGCCGCCGCCCGAGGCGGCGGAGGGCGAATCGCTACGGTTGCTGTTGGAAGGCTGGCTGCCCGAGCGGCTGCTGTCGGAGGCGTCGTCGCCCTCGCTGTAGTCCGGCACGAAGGCGGCCTCGTCCGTCTCGCGGGCCAGGTCCGAACACAGGCGCTGCCGCCTGGGCTCGGCGCCGCCGCTAGCGTCGTTCTTGTCCTCTTCCTTCGTTTCCCTTCCCTCGGCTTTCGGCGGCCGTTCCCCTCGAGGCGCCTTCCTCTCCTCTCGGACGATCTTGACTTTGGCGGCGGGTTTGCCGCCTTTGCTCTCGTCCTTGGACGGCCTTTTCTTGTCCTCCTTGACGGCGACCTTCTTATCGCCTCGGGCGGCCTCGCTCTTCTGCGGCGCGGGCGACGACGGCGCTTTGGGAAGCTCTTGCGGAGCCGGGACCGCCGCCGCCGCCACCTGTTGCGCCTCCTCCTCCTCCTCCTCTTCGTCGTCCTCTCGCTCCCACTTGGAGCGAGGAGGCGCCTGAATGAGGAGCTGCTCCCCAGCGTTCGGGGGGACGGGCGGCGGCGGCGCCTGATCCGAAGTGGCCGACGACGCGTCCCTCTTCTTCTCTTCTTCTTCCTTCTCCCGAGAGGGCGGCTTGGGCTCTTGAGTGGCGCGACTTGAAAAGGAGGCGGAGGAACGAGGTCGGAAATTCAGTCGCTGCTTTAAAAAAAAAAAAAAAAAAACACGTCTCAGCACATCGGCGCCTTACCTGGCGGTGGCGGCGGCGGCAGGTTGACACGACAAGACCTTGCGGCTAATCTTGGGCTTGGTTCTCACCGTTTTGGTCTCGCCTTCTTTCGCTGCAAAGGAATGATTGGAGTCATTGGACAGAAAAAAAAAATCTCAAGCCGTTCTATTATGGTTGAACATTCCCGAAATTTTGATGGTATTTAAAAGAAAAACAAATCAAATTAAACATTTTTTTCCCAAGATGGCGCCCGAGTAGGCAGCCTCCTTGCTTTTTTGTTCTTTTTTGCTTTTTTTGTCTTTTGTTTTGTCACATGTTGTTTGTTGTTTCATTGTGTGGACCCGATATGGACCGTTTTCAGCGCTTTTTGGCCACGACATTCGTCAAAGGAGCAGTATCTGTGCTTGGTGGTTGCGCCTTCTCGGCAGCACAGATTTTGATTGGGAGGAAATGTCGGCGCCATTGACTGTTGGTGCTGGACAGACCTGGGGCGCTTGTGTTTTTTGCGCCAGTAATGGGCAGCATTTTTCACAACCCCCGATTTGTTCAGTGGAGATGTCGGAGCTGTTGGACAGTCGGCGCTGGTGCGGCTGGATGGATGGCCGCTGAAGTTGCGGATGAGGAGAGAGGAGCGTTGGCGAAGAGTGCCGATGCGTATTTGGAACCGTGAGTCGCAGCTTGGAATTGAAGTGGATTTCCATGGGAACCAATCTCTTTTTTCGTCAATGGATGCTACAGCTTCTTGTTGACTTTGAAACTTAGCTTGTAGCCGACGTGTGCACATTTTAAGCATGACGTCTCTGATCCACTGGCGAAAGGACACTTTGATTCTCTCCTCTTTCATCTCAAACCGCTTCAAACAACAAAGCGTGTGACGGAAAAGTTGTTAGGACTGCACGACTGTCCGTGTTTTATGTTATGTGTTGTGTGTCTTATTTTACTTTATGTTAACCGTTTTGTAAAGCGCTTTGTTACAGCTGCCGCTGTTGTGAAAGCGCTATAGGAATCAGCATGTATTGTATTGTATTGTAAAAAGCGGCGTACTTTGACACACCACAGAATTTGCTTACCGTCTTTGGGGGGGGCGTCGTTTTTTTTCACAGTGGACGCAGTCTTCGGGGTTCTCTCCTTGGAAACGCTACTGTGAAGGCAAGTCAAGCGTCAAAGTGGCGTTCAAAAATTAGTAAAAAAAAAATGCAGCTACGCAAGACTTTCCGGTACGCACCGATCAGATTTTGCCGCTTTGTCGGCGGCGCTCGTCGGCTTCTCTTGGTTGTGTCCCGGCTTCTTGCCGACGGCCGATTTCTCCGCGATGGTCATTTTGTCCAAGCAGACGGATCTGCCGGCGGCGCTCGCGGAGCTTTTGCGCTCCGCCTTCTGCGGCTTTTCACCGGCGTCGGCGTCTTTCGCCGCCGAGGGCCTCTTGGAGCTCGATCCGGACGTCCTGTCGCGCTCTTTCTCAGAAGTCCTCTCCCGCTCGGCTCCCGAAGACTTCTCTCGATCCCGATCGGAACCGGAGGCTTTCTCTCGCTCTCTGTCGGAAACCTTGGCGCGATCTCGGTCTGAACTGGACGCTTTGGCGCGTTCGCGGTCCGAAGTCTTTTCTCGGTCTCTGTCGGAAGCTTTCCCCCGATCTCGCTCAGAGGTTTTGTCTCGGTCTCGATCCGAAGCCTTTTCCCGATCTCGGTCTCTGTCTGAACCCCGTTCCCGATCTCTGTCCGACCCCGAAGCTTTTTCCCGATCTCTGTCGGACCCCGAAGATTTTTCCTGATCTCTGTCCGACGCCGTAGCCTTTTCCCGCTCTCTGTCCGAGCGCGAGGTTTTTTCCCGCCCCCGTTCGGACCCCCTCTCCCTCTCCCTGTCCGTTCTCCAGTTACTTTCCCGCTCTCTGTCCACTCCCGAGTCTTTCTCCGACGCAAACGACTTCTCCGCGGGCTTTTCTTTGTTGGACGCCCCATCGGAAGACGAGCGCTCCTTTACGTCAATTCCTTCGGAATTGCCGGCAGGTTTGTCCGCCTCCGGGTTGGCGGCGGCAGCCGATCGGTCGGCGGTCGTCTTCTCGGCGCCCGAAGATGACCGATCCGAGATGGGATTGTCTTTTTTTCCGAGGTCTCTGTTCAGGGGGATGCTTCTCTGGGTCACCGGCTTCACCTGGATGTAGACGGCAAAGACGCTCCATGTTAGGTTGACTTAATGAGACACCTTAGCTTTGTTTGGGAGTGGGGGGGGGGGGGGGGGACTCACAATTTATGCCGGGTTCTATATCTCTCCTGCTGCATGATATATGATTCTATGCCTTTAAGGTGAACATTTCAGCTGAATGACCCAAATGCATTTTATTTTCGCATGATGGGGGGGGGGGGAGAACTCACATTCTGACCTCTCTTCTACACAGGCTCCCTCTGTACATTGTAGACTTGACAGTAAAAAACTTGTTTTAAATCGTGAAAAAGTCTCCCCCCCCCCACATGGGCTCCTTCACCTCTATGTACCCGCCTCGGGTCAGCCGCCATTTTTATTCTTTGGCTTTCGACTCAGCATCAGTCTACGTTACAAATGACATTTTGGCACCTGAAGAGCATACGTGCAGCTCGGCCGAACCAAACTCTCGCGGCGATTTCGCGGATGTTCTTGTGATGAGACCCACCGGTAAGTCCATGAGAGGCCTGATGGCACCTCGGTCTTTGTCCGCCCAGACGATTTCGCGTCCCACCAGCACGGGAAGAAGACCGAGTCTGTCGGAAGGGTGGGAGAACCTCTGGAGCGGCGGCTGATGAGGTTCGTGCAGATGCGAGAAGACCTCGACGCCAATCCCAGGTCCGTCCAACCTGCGAAGTTTTCCGGGCGGAGACCCGAGTAAGGAGCGGCCCTCCTCACCCAACCGCGGGGGAGGGCGGTGGAGGTAGGGGAGCACTTGGTGGGGCAGGGGGATGAGGCCGCCGCCGTGCAGGGGCTCTCTTCGGCCCCGGTTGTCGTTACCGGGCCGAAGGTTCTCGTGGAGGGATGGATGCGGCAGGGGGAGGCTCTGGGAGAACAGCGGGGGGGTCTTTAGGAGGGGCGGTCTTACAGAGCCAACTTTAGACTTTTCCTTTTTAGGCGCACTTGAGTTGTGGGTGTCTTCGGGCTTGGTTTTGCTGGTCTTTGATGTCTTCGCAGCGGCGCCGGCCGCCGTCGTTGCCGCGGGTGCTGCGGATGAGGGCTCCTTCTTTTTGGTCACGGCGGGTTCACTCGTCTTCTTCTTAACTTTGTCGCTTTTGACTTTGGAAGCATCCGTCTTGGCTTTGGGTTTGATTTTCTGACTCTTCTCCTTCTTGTTCTTGTCGGTCGCGGGCGCGGACTTGAGCGAGGTTCTCGAGGGCGCGGCGGCACTTTTGGAGGCGGGAGCCTTGGAGCTGCCGGCGGACGAGGCCGACTTGGAGGAGGAGACGGGCGGCGTCTTGTTGGGCGACAGGATGTCATCCATGGGTTCGTCTCTGACGGGCGTGGCGTCGCCCCGGTCGACGGGATGCTGCGATTGCTCGCCGTCCTCTCCGGCTTTCCTCTTTTTCACTTTCTTGGTCTTCAGGAGCTTGGCGTTCGCCTTTGTCGACGACGACGAGGACGACGGAGGATTCGGAATCGGTGGCGCTTTGTCATCTCGACCTCTTCTTCCTCTGCCTTGGGGGGAGTACTCCCGGTGGAGCGGGGACATTCGCTCTCGGTCCCGCGCTCGCTCTCGGTCCCGGTCCCTGTCCCTTTCTCTTTCCCTCTCCCTGCTACTGCGGCCCCTCTGATACATGGCCTGGTGTTGGTTCTCGTAGTCTTTGTAGTATTTGTTGTACCATTCCCTGTACTCCCGCTCCCATTGCCGGTAGCTATCTCGCTCCCACTGGTCGTGACCGCCGGGGCTGAGACCCTTCAGGTCATAAGGCGGCAATTCCCGCGGCGGCGGTTTTCGCGCGCCGGGGCTGCGGTTGCGGAAACCGCCCGGAGAGCGGGAGTGAGACCTGGAACGGAACGGCGGCGCGCCTTCCGTCCCCTCCCAGGCGGCGTTGCGGAAGGAGGGCGGCGAAGCGGAGCGCCGGTAGCTATACGATCTCGAGCGGGAACGGGATCTCGAGCGGGAGCGTCCGTAGCTGCGTCCGTTGCGTCGGGAGTAAGGCGAGCGGGGGTACGGGCGCCCGTGGGAGCGGGAACGTGAGCGGGAACGGCTCGGGGTGTACGAGTAAGACCGTGACCTGGACCTGGACCTGGAGCGAGAGCGAGTGTACGAGCGGCTGAACGGGGAACGGCTGTATGATCGGGACCTGGTTAAGAAGCAGAGAAAGAAAGCAAAATGTTTGCAAGGACCGCCAACACGTTGACTTGATAAAGAAAAAAAATTCCAGCGGCATACAGTGACAGGTGTGTCTGATACGTTTATTGTTATTCTGTTCTTCCAATTTGCGTAGGCGATGTTTGACACAAAATAATGTAAATTGAGATAAGAACAACTGCGTGTGTGTGTCTTGTGACGTTTTTTTGGGTAATGTTTTTGTCACGTAGAATAAGCGCCATGGCTCTATAAATGTTGAGAAACGTCGCTTTAAGATTACAGCGAGAAGGTTCGTAAGGATTGAGGCTGTGAGAAATGACGTTACCTCGAATACGACGGTCTCTGCCTCTTTGGTGCATTTCGGTACTTCATCAGCTCCTTGTGGAAGTCTTTTGTGAACTCGTCAAGCTTGGACGTAATGCTGTAAAATCAAACGGTGGCATTTGTTAAAATGGAACAAAATGAGCTCATCGATATCTTTCTGGCGTCATGTGATCAGCAAAGGCGTTCTTGCTCGAGGACTAATCAATTGGTCCTCAGTGCCATTATCCTCGATTTCAAATTAGGGATTCAGGCCAGAGTTCGGATTCCGAGTGAGGGTTTCAAACAAGGATTGGGTTTTCAAATAAAACATGCAGCGATGGCTGTTTGAAAGTGCTCGAGAAATAATCTTGACTTGAAGTTAAACGAGGATTATTGCTCGTAGTCGTACTAACTACTCACTTGTCTTGTCGGTGGTGCCGCTGCCTGTAAAAATCTTCTTTGGAGAGCGGAGGCTGATTGAGGGGGGAGGCCAAGGGGAGGAGCGGGGGCTGGCCACTGGGAGCCCCCCAGGGAGGGTTGACGCCCGCCGGGCCGGGGGCGTACATGGGCTGAGGCTGGTAAGCCATCGTCGGCGGCGGGAGGAGGCCGGGCCCCGCGGCGTACAGGGGGGCGTACGGCTGCGGCGGCGGCGGGTACAGGGAGGGCGACACGTAGAGGGGCGGGGTGGGAAGAGGGAGTTGGGCCGTCTGCAGGTGGGTGGAGGGTGGCTCACCTCTGCTTCTGTAAGACCTCGGAAGGTTCAGCATACGTTAAACATATGTGCCAAATGCAAATTGCGAGCAGTACATTGACCAGCCCCCCAAAAAATCACATTCAAACAAAAGAATCGACAGGAAAAATGTAAATATGTGGATAAATCGCAGTACTATTTACAATTTTCCTTCACATCATTTAATTATTATTATTATGATTGTTATTTTTTTTATTCATCAGCCTGACAGCAGTCGGTAGGAACGAGCGTCGGTATCTCTCCTTCTTGCAGCGCGGTTCATATTGCATTTAATTGAAAGATGTTTGTTGTTTTTTTTCTCTTTCTTCTTTCTACATACATTCTTGCTGCTGGAGGCTGTAAATTTCCCCAGTGTGGGACGAATAAAGGATATCTTATCTTATCTTAAAAATGACACGTGTGTTGTTTGGAGAGTACATCAGCTCGCAGGTGTACTTGAATGAAAATCTTAAAAATGGTGCGTTTCAACTTCCTCCGACTGGCAAACCGTGTCCAACTTCTCAATCACTTCAAATGACCACGATACTAGCAGAGGACTTCATCAAAGACGATCTATTTCATGATATCGCCTGGTTTTGACCCCCGTGCCTTTAAGAGTGTGCCTCACCTTTCCCAGTGTCTTCCCCCCCTGTCCCTGGGAGGTTGCTGGGGCCGGGAATGTGGGCCTGAGCACAGCAAAACACACAATTGGTCATCGCTCGGACCGGCAATTTCCAACGGCAAGCACAAGAAACACTTGAAAGCGGCGAGTGGATTTCTTACCTGAAAGGTGAGAAGGCAGCCTCGAGGGTGGAGCCGTGCCAAGGAGGGGCAAATTGTAGGCCTACAGAAACGCAAACGTGTTTACTTTGAGATAAAAGATGACTTCTCATCATCGACCGGCCTAAATATGACGCCGGGGGAAATGAGAGTTCCTTGCGGGTCCAGACAGACTCACCTGTGATCTGCTCTCTGGGTTTTTGGGCAGGCTTGGCTTCACAATGGGCGGCAGCGGCTCAGTCTCCCTATCGGATAAAAAGCCGAGATAAAATGACGTCGAGTTTACGTTTTCAGTGCCGCAGAGTCTGTGGAACTTACCCCGGCGGGGGCGGCTCGTCCTGACCGCCGGAGACCCGAGGGGAACCGTGGTCCACGACGGGCGGCGGAACCGGCGAGGCTTCTTTCTTTCTTTCCTCGGTGACGTCAGCTTGAGGAGGCGGCGAAGGCGTAGGGGTGGGGGTGTTGGGGGCGGGAGGTGCCGCGGGCGGGGTCTGAGCCTGAGGGGCTGCCACGCTGGCGGTTGCGGGAGCGTGAGGAGCAGACGGAGGCGCTGGCTGGGAGATGTTGGCTATCAGAGGGTCCTGCTGCCTGGATAGGAGAGGCCTGTTCAGCAGCTGAGGCCGCGGAGGAGGGGGGGCCGAAGGCTGGATTTGTTTGCGCCCGCGTTTGGTGTAGCCCGTTTCATTCTTGAAGTTGTTCACGGCCTGCGCGGCGAAAAGCGGGACAATTTAAGCCGCCCGTAGAAGCACAAAGGGGCGTCAAACAAAGCGCACGGCGAAGGTTACCTGTCGAAGGAACTTGTTGGCGATGAGGTTGTCAGGCGACACGTCCGACTGTTTGCACGTGAAGCAAACGTGCTCCTCGGAGTCCAACAAGGTCGTCCGGATACCTGGAAAAAAGAAAAACAAGGTTTTCACATCCTATTGCCCTAAGCGGACCGCTTGGAAGCAAATTGCAGGCCAAAGTTCGATGAAGAGCCTTGAAAGGACAAATCGAACCTAAAAACAAACAGTTTTCTCTGTTCTGAACCATATGGGGGGGGGGAGACTATTTGCTGCGTGCCACGATGAGGAACATGTACAGGAAATCACGAGGCCAGTGTTATTTTTCCCACCAGTGTGGGACAAATAAAGGATATCTTATCTTATCTTATCTTACTTGTGTACAACTGCAGTCATTGAGTACACATAACTAAAAATAATCAGCAGACGGCCATTCGGCTGACGATTTCGGGCGAGGGTTGAAGGGCCATCATCGAGGTATTCAATTGGCCAGCCCTCATTTTGGGAGACGAGAAATTTGCTCCCGACACCAGTTTCATACAAGCGACAAACATTAAGTGGACTCGTCTTTTGTCATCGGACACGGGCAAAATGTCTCGTGACACGCGCTCAAAACTGAAAATAAAGATGTTGGGTCGAAGCAGCCATTTTAGTGTTTAGGACCACTTCTTAAATTTCTACAAAATTTTAAATCGCACACAAGATTGACAGATGAGGCCAGACTTTAAATGTTTCATTTTCGTAACTACTTATGGGGGTCACGATGATGTAAGAGGCATCAATCTATGTTTTTCAAGTCAATTGACCATTGCCAGAATTCTCCATTCCGCCTCAACGATATTTTTTTTTACTTCACTCCTTCGACACTCACATTCGTCACAGTAGCTGTTCCCGCAGCACGGAATGACCACGGCGTCCGTCATCAGATCGTTGCAGATGGGACACAGCAGCTCGTCGGGGATGGGATCGGAATCGTCCTCGGAGGACGACTGCTCGTGCGGAACGAACGGCGGACGCTCCTTCTTGCCCTGTGCGTACGCCTCCCTGCATTAAAATACACATTTTTATACAAGGGCCAAAAAAAAATCCACCAAATGAGTCGAGATCAAGACTTGGAACGTACGCGTCGATGGCCGGTATGGCGTATTCGCCGGTGCTGGTCAACATGGCTCCTTTGGTGCCGGGTTCAGCTTTCACCATGAAACTTTGAGGAATCCCCTTACTGGTTCTAACCTGCTTCGGACCCTCCATGCTCTTATCCTGAACCTGAGATTGGATCAGAAAAATACAATTATTACCCGCAAATAATCTCACACATAAACCAAAAAAAAAAACTTGGTTCTAAACCAATCCTATCATTACCAGGAGCATGGGGCACTGCCGAATATAGTGACCGGTTTTTCCGCAACGGAAACAAAGGTAGTGAGCCGGTGGTGGTCCGACTGCCTTCTTGGAGTAACTACAGGAAAAAAATATATATCCCTCGCGTCACTTTTAATCCAACAATGGTACCGGAATCAATGCGAGCGCGAGAATTGGGCAAAATATTGTGAGTGAATGAACACTAACTGAATAGGGTCGTATTCATGGTTGGACTGAGTCATCATGGCTTTAATCTTGTCCTCCTCGGATGCATTTGCGTCAACCAGGTTAGCGGTCTACAAGGGAGCGGGGTGGGGAGGAACCCAACAACAACAAAAAGAAGATTCAAGATCAAAACAAAGGGTTGGGGAGGGGGGGAGTAGGGTAGGGGTCTGCAGGTTTTTCAGTGGTCCAAAATCAAAACCTGCGCAGTACTTTTCAAAAAGCGGTCGAGGTAAACGCTACCTTGGTGAGCTGGGCGAGAGACATAGACGGTGAGGAGTCGGTCTGCGGGAGAATCAGAATACAAAACATTCAAGGTGTTACACGACTCTTTCAGTTTCCCCCCCTGGATTGTGGCCATTCCCTCAGTTATTCTCAAAAACGCATTCCTGAAGCGATGAAAGAAAAAAAATTAAAATTCCCCAAGTGTGAATCATTAAATTGGACCAAGATGAACGTTCAAAAATAGATGTTTAAAAATTGAGAGAACTCTTACTGAAGACTTTGAAGCATTAAGCCACCAAGTTTTTTTTTTAACTTTCGGGGCATACACTGCACAGACCAAACTCATTCTGGTCTGGCGAGGAGCAATTGGTCACGTGACAAAAACAAATAGAATAAAAATTTGTGTCTAGTGCGAGGAAGACCTGCAAATTGCGCCATTTCCAGCATTAGCGTTTGGAACCAACACGAGGCGTCAACGTCATCGTCTTGATCTGTTTCGACAGCCAGTAACAGCTTAAAAGCCATCGATAGCTTTGACTTTCCTTTCAGTGTGTGGTGACAATCTTCGGGGAGGGGGGGGGAAAAAAAGTGCAGTGTATGCCCACATTTAGACTGCACAACACCATCCAGGCCAACTACTTCTATTACTTAAAAACATTTTTTTTTAAAAAGACAATTTTCATGCGCAAAAGGAGGCATTTTAACATGACTTTAAAACGACAACCAAAAAAAAGGTAGCCTGCACGTTGGGATGTAAACTGGGCATTGGGCGGAGGGAACACACAGGGAATGTGGTGCAAAAGCGGCTCTGACATGCAGAACCCACTTGAAAACCTTTATTGACAGGCTTCTGCAGCGTACAGGACAACTACACCAGCAATGACGTGGCACTCATATTAAAACGCAGCTGGGAAAAGAAAGATTAGGTTGTTAGCTCCCTACACTAGTCCGTGTGTCTTTTCTAATGAGGAAAATCAAGAGAGGCGAGCCTTTTTGGAAAAAAAGAGCGCGGGTTATGTGCAGTCCATAAAACAAGGCATCTTCTACAGGAGCAAACAGCTGACAAATGCGAGTGACATGAAGAGTGTACTCAAAGTGCGGCACGGTTAACTTTTCCAAGCTGCAAAATATTAAAATCAAAAGAGCAAAGAAATCACTTGCGATTCCCCCCCCCATCATCCCTGCCCCCTCATTCACTCAGTCATAAATTACATTCAATCCCTTTCCACGCTTCCTCCACCCCCCCGTCATTGGTTTCTGATAAACCACACGTTATTTTCACAGAAAATACAGTGACATTGCCATTATCATGACATTATATTATTATTACGATTATGTGACACAAAATATTTGCCCAAATGAAAAATCGGGCTACAGAAGCCATTTCAGTAATGAAAACACAAGTCAGGAGAGTGCATACGCACTTGGAAGCTAGCAAACACAGTCCAACATTAGAAAATAGCTTCTTGATTTGTTGTCAACAACAATTAAAAGCCCTTCGGATGTGCGACGCCCACCCAATCACATCAAGAGTTGTCAACAGAAAACACGCACGACGCAATTGACAGCATGTCGTCAGGAAGGGAGGTGGGGGGGGGAGAAGTGAGAGGAGCAGTGAGTGTTGCTTTTGGAGTGTGTTTGCTTTGTTTTGGGTTTTTTTTGGGTTGGTTTGGTTACATACGGGTCTCGACGATCCCGCCACAGACGTGTCAGAACGATCTCTGCGGAGACAACAGATGAGGAGGCATTCGTAAGTAACCGCAGCCTTCATCATCACATTAGGATAAGGAAGACGGGGTAAAAAAAGGACATACACAATGAACGTCCTGCCAGCAGGTTTGACACCTCCAATCGGCGTTCTGCGGACGATCACGGACGAATGCTTGGGGATGTGGGCTTCATCATCCGTGTATTCTATATATTAAAAAAAAGATAAAAAAAGGCAAATCACAAAATGATGAAAATGCGACAAAAAAATAAAAGACCACTTATGAAAGCACGTAGCGGCTTTACAGCAAGATGGGCAATTTCTTGCTGAATTTTAGGCTTGAAACTTAAAAAAAAGTGTTGGAAATCAGATTTTTGAACATGCGTTTTGATTCAAATTAAACCAATGTAAAAGTACAGGTCATTAGTTATCAATGCATGACGGTAATCCAACACTACTTTGGCCATTGGTGTTCAGGGCAGCCATTTTGGGGGTGAATTTCAGGTCTAAGATAAGATATCCTTTCTTCGTCCCACACTCGGGAAATTTACAGCCTCCAGCAGCAAGAATGCACATGCCTACCATTTTGGGGTGGGATTGTCAATTCTAACAGGACACACGATAATGTCTCAAGGATCTATACCGAAACATTAAATCAGTAAAATGGCCATTTTGGTATTTCTGTTATCAGCACAACCTTGGCAGAGATGACATTCGTTCGCCTGGAGGCTCGTCACTCATTAAATACATGACAAAGACTTGTTACTTTCCATTTGTAGTAAAACACAACCAATTCAATCAAACACAGCATGTGCAACTTATACAGTGAGTCGATACTCACCTTCTCGCGTCTGTGCGTTGGTGATCTGCAGGTCACAGTCTGTGGCCTTGAGGCGCTCCCTGGACATGATCTGCCGCTTGAGCTCACTGAGGGTGATGTGGAGACCATCGAACGTGACCGTGTTGTAGTCCAGTTTGGAAGAGAACTTGTAGTGAACACACGACATTTTTGCCACACTTTTCTTTTATAACAACAAGGGTTGGGGGGTGGGGGGAGAAAGAGGTTTAGGGACGGGGTGGGGGGTGGAGTAGAGACAGGCGTTGGATAACCAAACAAACGGGGGATGAGGGGGTTAACCGCGTTCAACACTCAAATCACAGGAAGCCAAACCTGGTAACTTTTTTTAATACGTTAAATTGGTCTTGAGAGACACTGGACAAAAAAAAGAAAAAGGGGGAAAATGGAGGGCGGATCAATGACGCAGAGTCCTCGTTTAATCCCAACGCAAGAGATGAGAGGCCGGCGCGCCAATCGACGGCGCCATGTGCCTTTTTGTCAAGTCCTCTCGAGTCCAAAACCAAAGTGACACACACAAACAACGCCCCGAAAATCCAACCAAGGGGGCCCCCAAGGTAGTCCGTGCTCGCTTCTACCGGCAAAACGGTGTTCTAACGCCCGTGTCCGCCACCGGCAGTCATATGGAGGCAGAGGAGGAACGCAAGGGAAGGCCGCTTGGGTTAGCAGCTAATGTTGCTAACCGCAGTCCAGGCAGTGTTTGATTTGGGTCGAGGGGGGAAGCCTCCCCACCTTCAGTTCTTCAGAATACAGTCCACAAAACGAGTCCACGAAAGGGATTTAAGTGGCTAACAAAGCCCTTCGCTGAGACAACAACAATTTATGAACAAACGCAGACAAAGCCGGAAAACGAGTGGCCCGAGCTAGCAAGCTATGGCTAACGATAAGGCTCCGCTACCCCCGAAACGGTGTCTTTTTCCTCTTCTGGTCCATCGGATTGTGCTCCTTCGCCTCCCGGGCGCGGAAACAAAAAGATATAAAAAGAAGAAATACAATTATGACTCCGCACAAAAATCACGGGGTTGATGCGACAACATGTCCCCTCTCGTCGCTGTTTCATCAAAATGGCGTCGAACGGAAAGAACGGTCGTAAAGAGTAACAAACACACAACGACGACATAATTCACGCCTTTTACTTCCGGTTTGGGCCAACAATCAAAGTGACGTGTCGGACATTGATTTTTTTTCGGGACGGATTTAGTTATCGGTAACCGTCACGTCATGTTATTCTGATTTTGTCACTGAAAAGACATTCGCTTTTAAATTTTAAAAATTCTCTCTGTAAAAATCTCCATCCCTGGTGGAATAATTTGATTGATGAACTGCTCCAAAAACTAAATGAAAGCACCAAACCTATCAAAAAGAAATGAGCGTCAATCGGTGGAACTCACCGAAATAAATGTTTGTAAATGTGAATTAGTACTACTTTGCTTATTATATATTTTTCTTGATTTTTTTTATCTTATTTTTTTTATGTATTTTATTTATTTATGTTTTATTGTGTATCTATGTAGCCTGATGTTTGTTTATCTAGGATTATATTCTTATTCGTTTATGTACAATGTTTAAATAAAGCTTGCTTAAAAAGTCCAATAACAAACAGCAAGTGGTTAGAACTTTAAAATGTTCAGTTTGACTACCAATAATTAACATTCATCAACGTCTTTCTGACTAGACGCAGTTACATTTTTAATTGACTTTTTTTTTTGCTTGCTTGAGATTAAGGCAATTTTGATTTGGAGAAATGACCGGGATATTACTGCCCGGAGACAGCTGGGATCGGCTCCAGCACCCCCCGCGACCCTAGTGAGGATCAAGCGGTTCGGAAGATGGATGGATGGATGGATTAATTCTACCAAGTTAAAATTGGATTTAAACTTATGTATCTCGAATTTGGGTGAGTTAAAGGACGTCAAATGAGTGGGTAATGTAGTTCTTTTAATGTGTCGCTTAAAGGAGACGTGCTTACCAGCGCCTCTGTACTGTATACGCACATTTGGGGGGGGGGGCGCGACTGACGGACGATTTAGTGGTAGCGCCTCTTTCTTTTCCTTTTCAACCCACTCGTGACACCAGCAGATGCTTCGTATTTCCATGTGTTTTCTTTCTCAGCCGTCTTTTTCACGCGACCACAAGGAGCCGAAAAGTGACAGGTTACCATCTCTCTCCTTGAATCCGAACGCATTGCTTCTTTGTGCGCGCCATGTTGACGTGTCGTTAACTCTTCTCTCCCTTTCCCCCTTCACGAGTGAACCGAAGCCACCGTTTCACGACCTCAACGGTAATCATGGCAAGTGAGTGGGAAGAAATTCGACGTCTTGCAGCCGATTTCCAGAGGGCACAGTTTGCCGACACCGCGCAAAGGTTATCAGAGAGGGACTGCATTGAAATCATTGCGAGACTGATCCAAGACAAGAAGGTGGACGTGGTGCACACGATCGATGGAAAGGAGTACGTCACTCCCGCACAGATCACCAGAGAAATCCGCAATGAACTTTACCGTCACGGAGGGCGGGTAAATATTTTGGAGCTCCAGCAGATTATCAACGTCAATTGGAGCGACGTTGAATCGAGAGCAAATAACATCGCAAAGTCTGACAGAAGTGTCCAGCTGGTGCTCGGACAGCTTATCGACGACACCTACCTGAACCGTTTGGCCGAGGAAGTCAACGACAGACTACAGGAAGCTGGTTTGATCAGCATTTCAGAACTTTGTAAGAGTTACGATCTACCGGGTGATTTTCTAAATGACGAGCTCGCCAAGCGTCTCGGGAAGTTGATACAGGGAGAATTGGATCGGTCCAGTCGTGGAGTCATCTTTACTCCGGCCTTTGTCGCCCGCCACACAGCCAAGATCCGAGGACTATTCAGCGCAATTACTCGGCCCACGCCTGTCATCGGAATGATTAGCGCTTTCGGGCTTCAGGAGCATCTCCTGTATTCTGTTCTGGGGGAGCTGGTGAATACCGGACGCCTGAAAGGAACCATCGTTGGCGGGCGACAGGACAATGCTGTTTACATCCCCAACATTTACTCCAAAACGCAGAATAGTTGGGTGGATTCTTTCCTCCAACAGAATGGCTATCTCGAGTTTGATTCGTTAACCCGGCTGGGGATCCCCGAGCCCGTCGGCCACATTAAGAAGCGTTTCAAGTGCCAGAATCTTCTTTTCCTCAGCGACGCTTGCGTGAGCCAGGCATTGGTCGACCAGGTGGAGGCATCCGTGGAGGAAGCCGTCAGCTCCGGCACGTGGACGGACATAGAAGCCATTTTGCCAAGCTGCCTGTCGGAGGACGACATGGCGACGTTGATCAACCAGGCCATGAGGAATACGAACGTGCACTCGGCCGCCCGGCTCCTCGGAGCCACGGTTGTCGTCAGTGAAAAGTGGATCGGCGAGTGCCTCGCTCTGTTCGATGATGCCATACGGCAGAAAGCTCAGAAGGAGTTCAAGAGCAATCCCGTCCTGCTGATCACCGAAGAGGATCTGAAGCAAGCACACGTGCTTGCGGAAAACTCCGGACCGTCGAAAAAGGACAAGAGGGACGCAGAGCGCAGGAAAAAAGGCGCGGAGGGCAGCGGCACGGTGAAAGGCGGAGGAGGGGGCAACGCTCGAGAGATCCGAATTCGGAAAACCAAGAAGAAAGGGAAGAAAGACGATGATGACGAAGAAACCAGACCTCGGTCTAAAAAGGAGGAAGCCCCGCCCTTCATGACGCAGGAAGAAATTGAAGCTGTTCTGGAGGACCGAGTGAGTGACTGTCCACACCAAGTCCTTTCCGAGCTTGCGGAACATCTGGTGAGGCCCTTGAGCAAAACCTACCAGGAAGTCCTGCGGAGTTTGATCATGTCCAGCACCTGCCCGGTGTCGGGTGGCAACAAAAAGTCCGTCAAGGATCTCCAGGAGGAGCTCACCAACCTGTACAACAACATCAGGCTCTTTGAGAAAGGCAGCAAATGGTTCTCCGACGAAACCCAGGCGGTCATCGCCAAGCACGTCCTCAAAAGCGTCGGCGCCGACGTCGCCAACGTCCTGGTCAACTTCCTCGCCGCCGACCTGATGATGTCCGTGGAGAACCCGGCCGCCATCACCGGCGAGCTACGGTTGAAGATTTTGGCTAAAGTGTCGGACGACACCAAAGCGCCCTTGATCAAGCTGCACAACTCTCTGAACGGTAAAACGATCGAAGAGTTCCTGGAAAACCTCGAGACGGCCGCCGAGGCCTGCGGCTTCATGCTGAAGAAGGCCGACAAGAAAAAAGAGCGGCAGGCTTTCTTGCGCCACCGCCAGACTCTGAGCGAGCAGCTGAAAGACACTGAGGACCCCGCTCTGGTTCTTCACCTTACCAGCATGCTGCTGTTCCAGGACAGCACCCACTGCATCCTGCACGCTCCGGGACGCTGCGTCCCGCACATCCTCGGAACCCTCACGGGCCGCATCCCCGCGGAGAAGCATCAGCTGCTGACCTCGTATCAGAGCCTGGTGGTGAAGCAACTGATGAGTCAGAGTCAAGGACGGACGCGGGACGACGAGGGGTCAAGTGACCTGACCCGGTGTCACCTTTTGACCCCACAAGTCAAGGAGCTGGCGCTTTCCCAGAGGAAGCCGTCGATGAGCGAGGCCAACGCTTCCGGAAAATGATGCCGATGTCATGTTCTGATGAACGAAACACAGTTTCTCACGTCCACAGACTTTTAAGAACACTTCGCAGGTGCGACGGCTCGGTTGGTGGACCCGCGCCGTCCGGTGGCCGTTTCGATTCCGGGCTCCCGACTGTCCACTTTCCAGCCACGGAAGCACAAATTTCTCTCAATTCTATTGGCTAATCAAAGGATGTTGAAGTTATTTTGATTGATCTTTCGGGATCCTTTTTTGGTTAATTATTTCATTACTTACCGATACCGAGGACCGATACCGCTTGTACTTTGGATATACAAAATGTCATTATCAGTGCAAACTAGCGTCAGATTTTTTTTTTTTTTTTTGCTTTTGCCCTCAGTACTGGTGAGCTGGTATCGGCATCCTCCGAGAGTATCCGTTACCTTAAAGTAAGGCCGGTAGCGATCCGAAGTATCGGTACTCCTACTCGTTCAAGGCCCGCTGAATATTGTGACGGTGAAAGCACCAAACCTAGCAAAAAGAAAGCATTGATTATTCTTTTGCCGCAGCAAGGTTTTTGTGAAAAGAAAAATGACAAGCATACCTGAGTGGTGCAAATCGATGTTGCTATTGTCACTCTTCCCCCCCCTCCTCCAAAAAAAAAAGACAGAGAACGTGCCTTTGATGGAAAATAAATTGACACTCACAACTGGCACCTGTTGGTCTCGATAGCGGTTTGCGGTTGGGATTCCGGGTGGAGAAAAATAAACATCCATGGCAGTGAAAGAGTTAAAAAAAAAAAAAAAACGGCTAGTTCATAACAAGTAGGCAAGTTTGTAATTTATTTTTTGATTTAAGTTGAAAAAGATTTTTTTTTTCAATCACAGTCCTACTGTACATCAGCTTCACGTGCATCGTGGAGAATGTGATTTGTGTGAATAAAACTGAACATTGCTAAAAAGCTGCTCCACGGTTATTATATATATTTTGAAGTTGAAGCCTTTATTCCATAATTAGAATAAATTTTGAAAAGTTACTTTCCACAGTAGTTCCAGTGGCGTTCATTGGGCAGCACCCGAGCGAGGCTGAGGCAGCAGCTGACGGTGGGCTCGTAAAAAACAGATTCTCGCTGCTCCTCCGTCGTCGTCGTCGGCGGTATCGGGGGCCCGAATAGGGTGGTCTTGGGTCTTTTGAACACTGTTTTCTTGACCACGCAGCCAAGTTCTACAAGCGACTGCATGAAGCGAGAGAAAAGGGATGAGGAAGAGAAGGTAGGGGTGGGGGTCGGGGTGGGGGGGGGGTATATTTTCACCTCGAGCAGCTCCAGAAGGACGACGGGCTGCAGCACGCCCTCGTAGTACGACAGCAGCTTTCGGTGAGGGATGCCGGGACGCGACATGATGTGGTGGAGGACGGCCTCCAGCATGCCTTTGCACACCTGACGGTTGAGCGTCCCGTCCACGAGGCGCCACGGACGGACCACGAAGCTCACGCTGTCCCTGCGGGACGGTCATGGAAACATAAAAGAGGCCTTTCGTGCGGCACGCTAAGGCAAACTTTTTGGCAAATCTCTGCGTGAAACTTACTCATGAATGTCAGCCTCTTGCGCCGAGGCGGCTCCTCCGTCTTCCTCCTCGTGCTCCGTTTTGTCCTCAGCGGGATGGCACTCATCCTGCATTTCCGCGCACTCCCGTCCCATCGAAACCTTTACCGCAGGGTCCTCGGCTTTTGGTGGGATCGTCCGTACTGCCTCCTCGTCCTCCAGTCTCTCTTCGCTTGCCATTTTCTTTGCCGGAGGCTCCTCTATGTTCTCGTCATCCCGCCGTCCTTCAACCCGTCGCCTCTTGTACAAGAAGGGAATGTTGTGTTGGGAGGGATCTTCATCCGTGGCGGCCTGCAGCTGGGACCCGTTCCTGGGGTTGACGGTGAGGATCCAGGGATCGGCGTGTTGGATGAGCACCCAGCGAACGCCGTAGCCGCCGACCTTGAGTACCTGACCGTCCACCTGTAAATCCTGCCGAGGACAAGAGCAGAAACACGTGGGAGATGGCGGGGAAAGTTGGTGAAGCAAGCTTTGACGGAACGCATGAATGGTAAAAACAGAAAATGTGAAGTTGAAGTTTCCCCTTTCACACAGCTGCCGTTCCGTGCGAAAGGTAAGAGACACGGAATCAAAGGTGGCAGTGGAGTGTGACAAAGCGCCGCTGAGCGTCCGTCACTTCTTGACTGGCGCGCTGTCTTTGGCTCAAGGGTGCAGCTGAACTGAGTACGTGTCGTGCGTTAAGGTCCCGCGGAGCCACGCCCCATTTAAAAATGGTCCCCGTTCAAGCCACAGAATTTCGCAGCTGATGAAACCAAGGCACTACAGTGGCTATGTAGTCCTCCTTTGATGCAAAACAGGGGGTTGATGCATGATTTCCCTGGTACAATAGTGCCTTTTACAGTGCTAGTAAATACCGGCATTCTCACAGGGTCCGCCGGTGTGAAAGGGGACTTACCTCCAGGTACTGCTCGAGGCTCCTGCTGCATCCGGATTGCGGCCGACGGAGATGAGCGAGCTCCCGGAACAGGTCCTCCTGGTCTACCCCCTTTTCGCCTGCTGCGTCCAGGTGCTTCCTCAGCTGGGCGCTCGCCTCCACGTCCTCAAGGGAGTAGCTGGAGCGCGGGGCCGGAGTGCGGCCAACTTTCTGGATGGAGCGGGTGAGGACGGACGGCAGCAGGGACGGGCCGGATTTGGAGAAGTCCAGAGAGACGCCGCCGTCGTCACTCAACAGGGCGCACGCCGTGGTTTGTCTCATCTGCATCCTGAGCACGCACGACTCCACCACAATGTTGTCGCTGGTGTTCATATTCCGGCGTTTAACTGCAAACCGCATTCAACATTCACGCCGTCGCCGATTCTTTAGAAACTCCGGAATATCGAATGTGAACGTACCAATGCCAGGAACGCAATAGCCTTTCATTAGCAGGTACTTGGTGTGCGAAGCCTGTTGAGCATTGACTCGCAACTTTTTTTTGCTCAGGCACTCGTCGCTGGCGACGTCATCCTCATCGTCCTCTTCCTCCAATGACACCATGCTGGAGCCCCAATTAGATTCATAAATCAGTCAAATAAATAAATCGATAAATAAAGCGATTAGCGAACTAGCTTGCTAGATAACCAAATAGCTAGCCCCCAGCGCTCTACACTCACATTCATACAATATATGGATAAAAGTGGTTCAAAATAGCTAATTGGCTTGTTAGCCAGTTAGCTCACTACCTGCCTCTGAGATATTCACAAAGGTTTTCTAACAGCTTTTTTTCTGTGGTATAAAAAAGTTGAAGTCACGCTGCAAAGTTCTAAGCTTCCGATGTCGAATCAGAGGCGTGACATCAAGGCGTGTAGCGCCTCTCACAAATAAGTATAGATCAAGACTCTACTGACTAATTCCGATAATGCTTGTTGAAGATGTCATCATATCTGGCTTGGGGGTAAAAAAAATGGCTACAAGCACGTGTCACCATCCTCCTTGCTTTCCAGGCTACTTGGTCATTTCCGGGAGGAATGCTAGATGCTAACGTTACTTGCTCTGCTCTGGCTAGCTAGTGCGGCTAACTACATCGCGGACACAATTCTCTCAGTCACGAATCGTAATATCCATGGCGGGAAATTGGCTACACTTCTGGCAAGAATCTTTACCACCTAAGGCGGACGAGGAGTAGCTGATCCGGTACTAGCTAGAGAAGAGAAAAGGAAATGGAGAAGCTATGCTAACCACTAAGATAATATGAAACGTAGAGTAGCGAAACGCCAGAATAAGTGCTGAGGTGATGTCATGTGATGATGTGAATTTTAACCCGTTACCTTCTGAGGTCACTATCCACCAGGTTGCTGTCCACCACAACCATCTTCTTAGGGATGGACATATGTACAGACAGGAGTCCTAAACTCATCAGTGTGAGCGCCACCATGCATGCTCCTCCGACAGAGTCCAGATGGAAGCGCATCATTCCCGAATGTTCCAGATCGCTGGTTCGGCTGTCTTCTGCTTCCTCGCCGCTTTCTGTCCGGTTTTCCGTCTCCAGGTGGTATGAGACAAAAGACCTGCTGTCGCCTCTGCCGTTGTTTAGCAAAGTCTTCAGGAAGCGGAATGAGTCGGTGCAAAGGGTGTGAGGAAAACGCCATGAAAATAACCTGTCGGCGAGGAAAAGGGAGAAAAAATAAAAGGACTCAGAAAAAAAGTATCAGTGGTATAACGGAGGCAATGTGAAAGGCGGCAAAACAAAATGGTGGTTGAAGGGGAACTGCAAATCGCTAGGCTTGCGAGGATGTATCAAAAGTGGGCAATTTCTTTTCTCTCTCTGTGATAGGGCGAGGCGGGGTTGGGAAAAGGTTCAGACATGTGGTTTAATAGTTTTAGCTTTTACATTATGGTTGGTCAAATTCAGTTCTGATAGTTTTATTTAGTTCTTACAGCAAGGCATTTTGACTTTTTTTAAATACTTGGGTTTCGTAATTTGGTTTTTGTTTTAGTATTAGTTTTTCTTAAATATACAGAGTGTGAAAAACAATTCTCAAATGACTGACATTTTAGATGTAGTTTGTTGTTGTTGTTATGTGATTTTTTTTTAGCATTTTAGTTTTTATTTAGTCAACAAAAATATTTGTTTGAGTTGTCAGATAAACATACCTGAAGTAGGACTGCGAGAGTTGGAAGGACATGGGCAGGATGGGTAGCGCTCGGTTCTTCTTGCGCCCCGCCGTGCGACAGACGCGGCGCTGGTTGACCAGATGACGTTTACGGCACTCAATGAACACCCGGCACAGAAGCTCCTGCGAGTACTGACTGTAGATCTGGAACGTCTGGTAGGGAGAACGTCGGCATTATCGTGATGGAGACATTGTACTCGGGCAAGAATGAAGTCATACTTTTTGTGAGGAAAAAGATCAAACCTGAAAGGATCTGGACTCCTTCATCTGATTGTTGGTCATGGCCAACGTACTCTGGATGAGGTTGAACAACACTAAGGCATGGACATCAGCTGTGCTGCAATTGATAACCAGTGTCAAAAGCTTCATTGCCAATCACGGGGGAAAATAAACAAATCAATAAATAAAAAAGAAATACGGTACCGAGTCAGGGTGTCTGTGCAGGGAATCTGCCCGTCGGTGTGTATCGTGAACACTTTTAACCTGCGCAAAACCAAAGACCATCACACTCTACCGCCATCGTCGATCATTGCCAGCTTTCCTCACTTACCGCGAGAAGACTTGATGTTTGTTGTCGGGCAATTTCACGTCATCGGCGTTGAGGGCCGAGCTGAACTTTTGTCGGAGGAGCTTGACATACTCGCTGAATGCTCTGGCGCAATCCTAAAGATTAGATCGTTTTAGAAATAGTGTGTGAAATCAGAACAGTGTGAAAAGGAGAGAGGGGGGCGGGGCTTGTACATCTGCATTATTGGGATCAGCAGGCTTGTTGTCCTGGAGCAGTTTCAGCAGATCTTTGTCCTGATAGATTTCAGCGAGGCAGATCCTGTCCAACAAAATAAGACGGTTGGGTTCCGACATTGGACACCAGCTGTGCTATTTGAAAACACAGCAGTCAAATAAAATATGTCTCAAAAATTATCATTTTTTTGGTTCAATACTTTTGTATTATGTTGAATATTGGTATTTTTGTATTCTGGCTCATATTTGCATATTTCTTATATTTTTCTATTTATAGAATATTTATATATTTTGTAGATTACATCTTCCATTCATTCATTCATCCGCTGCCCAAGCCGTACTGTGTTTTATTGTAAAGTGTCCTTGGGTGTCTTGAAAGGTGCTTATCAATAAAATGTATCATTATTATTATTATTATTATTATTACTTTGTCTTTCATTAGTGTATTTTTTTTTGTCTACTTATGTATTTCTTCTGACAGCTTTGCATTTTAATTTGTGTCTGTTTTGTTGTCTTGTACTTGTCATTTAATACTGTAATTATTTGTATATTTTTTCTACGTTGAATATTATTGGTCTCACAATTTTGCGGAATATGTTTCCTATGGGTGATTTCTGTCTAATATTCAATTATTTTCATCAGGAATTTTGTATCATTTCATACTTTTCTTTTTTCTGATAATGGCGAATATTTGCATATTTTTATATGTTTTGATGTTTGTCAAATTGTGTTTGCTTGACATTGGTCTATTTTTCATCCAACATTTTTGTCTGGATATTTTACTTAATGTCATGTGTATTTTCCTTCTATTTTTGTTTAGTCAACATTTCACAACGTCGAATCATCCTGCCCAAACTTTCTTTGGCTTGTCTACCAAAGGAGTAGCTCACTTCCTAAAAAGAAGACCAACTACAGATGCTTGGAGGCTTTCCCGGAAAGAGAAGACCATGCAGATTCTCATCTCGATGGAGGGAGCACCGACCTGTAGTTGAGAAAGGTTTGAGGATTCTTGAGGATGTAGCGCGTGCGCCGCCCCACCGCCAGCGATGTTTTGTCCTCAGAGATCTGAAACTCTGCCTGGAGGAGGTCTCGCACCACGCAGTAGGCCACGAATGTCCTCCGCAACTGAAAGCCATTGCAGAGCGCACACACACACACACACCATGAGCGGACGCACTCGGCGGAGTTGGCCCAAACGCGTACCTTGCTGTTGAGCAGATGCGAGGCCACACCGCACAGCATGAGCAGAGAGTCCTCCTGCACCGTCCAGATGACTCGCCGCCTGGTCATCTTTTTCAGGGCTTCGTGGTCAGCCTTGTCGTGAGCCGGGGTGCGCTTCTTGGGCTCTACAAGGAGGGCGACAAACGCAAAAGTCAAACATTCTTGTCAAGTATTTTGTTTGTAATAGTTTGATATTTTTGTAGGAGTTTTTGGAGAGGTGGTCAACACATTTATTCCCGTAATTTACTGTTGTGAGCCCCTTGCATGCAGCAATGGTTGTTTTGAGTCATCACAAGCCGAATTAAATTCAAATGTCAAGCGCCACTGTAATTCTTGGAGCATTTTGTCTCACATTGAGGTGTTTTATCAATTTTTTGGGGGGGAGGGCTAAGTCCAACCTTTTTTCTTCTTGCGAGGAACCTTTACAACTTCCTTTTTGGGTCTCTTCCTCTTCCGTTGCTTCCCTCCAACCACCTCCTGGTTCCTGGACGACGGCTCCACAGCCACCTGGTCACAAAGACACAAGTCAGGAAAGGAGCCTGGAAAAATGTCCTCCTCCTGTGCCAATGTTCTGTTGAAACGACACAACACTAAATTGGGTTGAGGGGTTGACTAGTGTTGATTGGATATTTCAAATTGAGCGATAGCACTAACATTTTTTCTTGCAATATTTGTGTATTTGACTGTCGTTTTCATTTATATTCAGTTATATGTTCCATTTCAAGATAAGATGAAGATGAACTTGATTTCAACGGTCATACACTGCGAGATTTAAAAATACAAACACATTTCCTCACCTCCACAGTTTCTTTCGTCACCATCGACTTTTTGGCGGTCAAGAAGCGAGGTGACGAAGCCCCTGTGGGAAAAAAACAACAACAAAAAAATGTTGATAAGCAGGCAAATAGGGCGCCTCAAGAGGACGTGAGAGCATTAAAACAGCGATCAACAGAAAACTGACCGGCTTTCAGCGCAGCCCTTAGCGCTTCTTTACTCAGCAGACTCTTCAGTCGTAATTTGGTTTCATTGGGCCCGGTGGGCCGCTACAAAGCAAAATTCTCATGAGCAAAGAGCCAAAACCGGCCCAGGCGTTCGTTCTTACCTTTTTGCAGGCCAGAAGGTGGTTAGTCCACAGCCAGTTGCGCTTCATATGAGCGAAGAACTCAGAGGACAGACCGCCGGCGCCTTTTCCGTCGCCCGGCGTGGTGCCGTCGTCACACACGACGTTGCTGCCTCTGTGGGTACGCGCACACATTTGAGACAATCACAATTTGGTATTTTATCAAATTATCAAGTCGGTGTATATTTCATCTCTTTTTTTTTATTTTATTTTATTTTTTTTGTATTTTGTATTTATTATTCTGTCAAAAAAATTAATGTGAATTATTTGGTGTTTTTTTAATGTCATATTTTTCCATCTAATACTTTTTATTTTTGTCACATCACAAAATTGTATGCCTTACAGTTTTATTTATTGAAATGTTTTACCTACATTCTTCTACGATTCTTTTTGATTGCGTAAAAAAAAAAAAAACGAGCGTTTATTTCAACGTGTGTTTTATGGGACTTTTTTTGTCAAACCCAGTTACACATTTTCTCATGTGTTTTTATAATATAACATATTGAATGTTTTTCTTAATAATAATAATACATTTGATTCGAAAGCACTTGATGAGTTGTAAGAGATGATTTGAAGGATTGGAGGTCAGTACAGTTGCGTATGTGTTGTGGTAGAGCGTTCCAGAGGGTGGGGGTGGCGACAGAGAAGGCTCGGTCCCCCCAGGTTTTGAGCTTGGTCACAGGGATGGCGAGGAGGTTTGTGTTTGAGGAAATAAATCATTTCCTAGGAATATTCTACTGGGCACATGGAGCCAAACAAACGTCACTACCGGTTAGCAAGTAATCTTTTTAACATGTATACTCAGTCAAAAGTAAAAAGTATGCTGCATTAAAACTACTTTGCAATTGCATTTTTTCCCCCAAAAAGTTACTTGAGTAACTATAACAGAATAAATGTAGCGTATTAATACCCCAAACTCTGACACGTACTACTTGCAGACGTAGCTTACGGTGGAAAAAGAAGGTGTTTAAAAATGTTGGTCACTAATAAAATGCATAACCACCCCCCCACCCCTACACCTACTTGAGCAAGGAAGCCATGGCCACAAATAGGCTTCGATCGTTCACAAAGGACGGCGTCACCTCATTCTCAGAGGCGCCTCGCTTGGAGCGAATCACCCCTGCAGAAAAAAAAAAAAAAAATTTAAATCCCTTTTAAAGAACATCAGAGAGGTTCATGCGTGCGTGCATATGTGCTTACCCAGAGGCGTGTTGAGGCAGACACACATGAGGTCGAACCAGTACGTGTCGACATCGTCTGTGCTGCTGAAGGTGTAGCGGCGTCTGTCAAAGGGTTTGTCAGGAGGTTCCTCCACCAGCCAGTAGTGCGGTTCGGCATAGACGGTGTCTACAATGGTGGCGTGGCGCTTCAGGTAACAAAAGAGCTGTGGGCGACAGCGATAAAAAAAATGACGACTTTTCAACGCAACAAATTGGTCTTTTAAATAACATTTTTTAAAGCCTTTTTATTTAGAAAATAACGTCAAAAAATTATTCAGAATAACCTTGTTTTTTTTAATAGAAAATGGGCATTTTTAAAAAACATTTCAATGTTCTATGTGGCCCAATTCATCTTAAAATGCTATTCTGATTAAAATTGTTAATGGAATTCAAGGTATGCAGCAAAATCAACCTGTTTTTCATCTCAGGTGGCGGCCATTCGGCCAATTGCCATCGACTAAAAATAACGTCGCAGTAGCTCGGGGCTCAGATAACGACCAGTCACGGCTCAGTTTTCGGAAACTTTTTCCTTCGTTGCTCAATGACTAATCGTGCAACATTAAAAAATGTGGACTTTAGATCACAAGATACATTCAAGATTTTTTTTCTTGGAAAAAAATACTACAAAAAAAAAAACTAAATAACATTGCAACATTTTTCCCAAATTATTTTTTTTAATATATTATCATTAACAATTGTTGCATCCTTTTAAGCCCGATGACATTTTAGGGTACAAGTTATTTTTGTGTCTTCTGGTGTGTCCTGTCAAGGGGTTTAAGTCCTTGCAAAAATGTCACTCCCGTACGTGATCCCTGAACCCAAACTGTGAAGAAACTTTTCCTACACCCACCATATCTTTCTCCTTCAGCTTCTCCACCAGACCGAGCTGCAGCAGGCCCATGCAGGCCAAGCGCTGTAGGTTCTCGAAGAAGAGGTACACGTATTTCCTGGTAAGGCGAGAAGACATTTAGACGCGCAGGCAACGGGTAAGATACAGCGGCATGGGGTTCAAATAACCGTCGAAAAAAGAGCTGCTTCCTTATCGCCAGGGGCAGCTGACGAATCAGATGGTGTTGCTTCACGGGGTCGTTCAAATACTCCTCCAAGCCGTCGACCTGGGGATACCACACCGAACATGGATCAGAGACAGGAAGTGGAGCAGCCTCGTGCTCCACCCACCTCACCTCCTTCTGTAGTATTAGTCTAATGTGTTTGTCTTAAATTGTAAATAACCTTCTATTTGTCTCTTTCTGCATATCATATCTATGTATGAGTGAATAATTCATTCATTCATTCATCTTCCGAGCCGCTTGATCCTCACTAGGGTCGCGGGGGGGTGCTGGAGCCGATCCCAGCTGTCTTCGGGCAGTAGGCGGGGGACACCCTGAATCGGTTGCCAGCCAATCGCAGGGCACACAGAAACGAACAACCATTCGCACTCACACTCACACCTAGGGACAATTTAGAGTGTTCAATCAGCCTGCCACGCATGTTTTTGGAATGTGGGAGGAAACCGGAGCACCCGGAGAAAACCCACGCAGGCCCGGGGAGAACATGCAAACTCCACACAGGGAGGCCGCAGCTGGAATCGAACCCGGTACCTCTGCACTGTGAAGCCGACGTGCTAACCACTGGACTACCGGGCCGCCCATGAGTGAATAATGTTTACCTAAATACATATTAGAATTATTTATTTATAACACATTTCTACATTTTTATAATAATTTTAATCTTGTAAAAATTTCAATGTATATTTGTTGCCATTTTTGTGTTTTTCATCGTATATTTTAAAATGAATTGTAACATTGTTTCTTCTCATACTAGTGTATATTTAGTCATTTTTGGTCACATATTTCCAAACAAATAGAAATAGTTTTTCATAATATCTTGTCTCTCGATATATATGATTTTTATTTGTATATATTTTTTTAAAGCTAATATTGTCTTTTTTTTTTTGTCCAATAAAAAATCATTTTTGTGTTTTCGGTTAATATCTATAAGACTCTTGAAGTGCAGTTGCTTGTCAATGTGAGACGCCACTCTCACCTGATAGTTGATCTGTACGAGTTGGACGAATAAGGAGAGCGGCAGGCACAAGAGTAGGTCGCCCACGATCGCCCAGCCGATGCCTCGATCGCAGTGCCTGCGAACGGGCGGGACGAACCTCTTCCATGAATCCTCCTCGCAGTAAACTGAACACAGGCAGAATAGTGATTAAAAATGATCATAATAATAATAATAAAAAGGGTCCAAAAATTATTTCGAGTGTTCTTACCTTTCATTTCACAGTTTGAGTTACCGGAAATGTCCATCGCGGCTTCACCCTCTTCCCCGGACAATGCCGCATCCAAATCCTTCAGGGTGAGGTTGTCGTCGTCGATTCTTTCCAGTGGCTCTTGGACAACCTCAGGAGCATCCTGAGGGGTCGCTAGCCACGGGGGTCTTGGCCCCATTGGGTGGTCGTAGATGACATACCAGAGGAAGGTGTGCAAAACACGTAGGCGATGCATCTTGGGCTGGAAACCAAGAGTCTTGCCAAGTCCTCGAACTGGAAGATACACATATGAAAAAATCTGCGGCCATGCAACAGCAACACATAAAAAGTCGAGTTTTTCGCAATTCAGCGTTGCTGGTCTGTGTAGTCGAGACAAAAGAGAAGTTGAGCTGGTCTTGGAAGGGCATCCAAACAAGACCGTTTCAAATCAAAATGGACGTTGGCAGCATTGCTATTTTCGTGGGTCTACTCATGACAGAGGTGCGACCAAGACAAAATGGCCACTGCGCCAGACTTTCTCCGTCCTTTCGGGCATGGGTTCCTCAGACTATTTTGTGGGTTGACTCAGCATAGACGTAGACATAGCAATCCAATTCAATCTTGCCAAGAGAAGTTACCATTAGGAGGCTTAATTTTCAAAAAACAATTCAAAATGGCAGCCGCCATGGGGGTTTTTCCAGAACGCCTTTTTCATGGTGGGATGCCTAATAAATTTCATGTTGCTAAATAAAATTCTCTTAGAGGGCTGAATTCTTTTGAAAATTCTGGAAGATCCTACCGAGCCAAAAATGGCCGCTTTTGCCAAAATTAGCACACTTCCTGTGGCTTTTTTTTTTTCTTTGGGGGGAGTCACTTTTGAGCGTTTTTAACGGGTCTCTTCACAATAGCCATGTTTATATATACAGTATATATATATTTTTTTTTTTTTGCTCACTGAAGAAGCGGTCTGTCTGGAGAGGCAACATTTCCAATGTTCAGTTTTTAGTGGTTTGTGTTTCAGGGCGAATATTCAAAATTGTGCCCCATGCACAGCCAACATGCAGTGACAAAAACTCCTCAACCTCAGAATTTTTGGTTATGCTTTTTTTCCTAGTCTCCACATTTGATAGTAATTTTACAAGATCTTCGTTTTGGCCAACATGAACAAAATGGCCACTCCAAACCAAAATGGTGTCTTGAGAATTCTTTTGTGGCTCAACCAGTGATGGACATGACTAATAAATTTCATGCGCCTAATTAAACCCATTTGGATTTTCATTGTGTGAAGTACCAACAAAAACGACCCAAATTACTAAAATGTCAGCCTTCTTGTGTCTTTTTGAACATATCATTACTCACCTACGGTGGGCTTGAACTTTGCGGCCTCGGCTGCGTATTCTTCCTTGATTTCGGCAAAGCTCTTGAAACTCTTACTGGTCTCTTGCTTTTCCACTTTGAGGGGGCTGTCGTTGCTCGCCGCCTGCTGGCTGCCGAGATGACAGAATTAATTACTTTGGAATGGGGGAGGGGTGGGGGGGGGACTGCGCTGGATCCAATCAAGCCGACTTCTTTGGCCACTCACCACGATGTACCGCAGGAGCTGGTGATTTTGAAGCGGACCTGATCGATGCTGGCTCTCACCAGCTCGTCACTGGGCTGGACAGACGGATGAACGAACAACTCCATCTGGAAGAAAACATACCGACTAGATTAGAATTGTGTGTGTGTGTGTGTGTGTGTGTGTGTGTGTGTGTGCGCGCGCCATTTTCTCGGACCTTCCTGGTAATGCCGTCCTGTATGACGTTGGTGGTAAAAACCTTGACCAGTCCTTCTCTGGACAGAGTCTGGACGAGGCGCGCTGTGGTCTTCTTGCAGCACTTGATGGTGAGACCCTGCAGCTTCTCTTCGTCGTTGATCAGCTTCTGCAGGCTGCAGCAGAGGAAAGAAAAAAAAAAAAAAAGGAGGAGAGCATCATTAGCATTTTTCGCTAAAATAAACGGCCATCGTTGGGCATGAGACTGACTGGTAAAGGCCGTCGATGACTTTGAGCTTGTGCACGGCCTCGATGATGAGATTTTTCCGCCTGAGCACGCGGTACGTTTCCCGGTGCCTGCGGTTGCTGGTGTCGGGCTGGAAAGGAGTTAGTTTGCTGGTTTAACGTCCACGTTTGATTGATGGATTTGAAAGTGACAACCAATCAAAAAAAAAAGGGGGAGACAAACCACCTGGTTGCCAACCTCATTCACCACAACAATGTTCTTCACGGGGTCCACTGCAGTCCCTTCCTCCTCCTGGCATAGAGGCAAAGATCCTTCCTCCTCCTCCTCTTTCTCCTCGACTGAAGCTCGCTCTGAAAGAAAGAATTCAATGTTGGGCTGCCATTAAAGAGAGAAAAATAAAGCCACAATGGTAACTGGCCAGTCGTGACAATATTAAAGTGAAATAAAAATATGACATAGTGATCCATTTTGTAGAGTTTGCATGTTCTCCCCGGGCCTACGTGGGTTTTCTCCGGGTGCTCCGGTTTCCTCCCACATTCCAAAAACACGCTCTAAATTGTCCCTAGGTGTGAGTGTGGGCGTTGTTTGTCTCTGTGTGCCCTGCGATTGGCTGGCAACTGATTCAGGGTGTCCCCCGCCTACTACCCAAAGACGGCTGGGATAGGCTCCAGCACCCCCCCCCCCCCCCCCGCAACACGAGTGAAGATCAAGCGGTTTGGTCAGTTGAAATGTTTAAATCTCAACTTGAGACTATCTCCACCACACGGAATTTTGGCATATTTTACTGCCGCTTCTCCTTTGTCGTCCCCCTCGGAGAGGAGGCCAGCTGGCTAAAGTTTACCTGAGGTGCTAACAGGCTCTGCTTCTGGTACCGCTGGAATTTGAGCGACGTCTGCGATGGCCGCCTTGGGCTCCTTTCCGGCCTTTCCAGTTGATTCCTCCCCAACTTTATCTGGCGAGTCTAAACTTGCATCCTCGCCTTCCTCTTCCACCTCTTCGCTCGCTCCTCTGCTCTTCCTGGGGGTTTTCTGTCGTTGTTTGCCAGCGGCCGGGGTAGGACGGGAGGCCTTGGGCGTGCCCGTCGACACGGGCGAGGCCGAGGAGTGGAAAAGCTTTTTGCGTTGCTTCTCTTTAGACAGAAGCTGCAGGTCGTCACTCCCACCCACGCTCCTGGTTCGGGCCAAAAGTAAACGTCACGGCAAGGTTTACCATTTGACAGGGAGAATTGAAAACACCCAACCGTACCGGTGGCTGAGGAAATATGTAACTCTCTGACGGCCTTCGTCCACCATGAAGCCCTGCAAGGCGGAAGGAGATGTCATGTTAGCACCCCGCTGATTTACGCTCAAACAAGATGATTGATGTAGTCTGTAAGCATGATGCTTACCGTTCATAAAACAAAGTTGCTGCTCAACTTTTCTAAAAACAAGACAAACTATTTGACATGAGCTTCACTTTCATAATAAGAACACAGTCTGTTGGACTTTCTGAAAAAGACGACAACCCGTTGATGTTGTACAATCCTCCAGTGAAGTTGGTTGGTTGGGGAGCCCTCAAACGCATATATTTGGACCGGGGTACATCAATGGCGGCGGCCCGGCAGTCCAGTGGTTAGCACGTCGGCTTCACAGGGCAGAGGTACCGGGTTCGATTCCAGCTCCGGCCTCCCTGTGTGGAGTTTGCATGTTCTCCCCGGGCCTGCGTGGGTTTTCTCCGGGTGCTCCGGTTCCCTCCCACATTCCAAAAACATGCGTGGCAGGCTGACTGAACACTCTAAATTGTCCCTAGGTGTGAGTGTGAGTGTGGATGGTTGTTTGTCTCTGTGTGCCCTGTGATTGGCTGGCAACCGATTCAGGGTGTCCCCCGCCTGCTGCCCGAAGACAGCTGGGATAAGTTCCAGCACCCCCCGCGACCCTAGTGAGGATCAAGCGGCTCGGAAGATGGATGAATGAATGAATGAATGAATGAATAGATCAATGGCGGCACTAAAAAAGTCTTACCTTGATGACGCCGTCCCTCTCCAACTTCCTCCACAGCATGCGAGCCTCCAGCTTGCCGACGTTCATCCTGGACGCGATGCCCGACTGAGGGATTCCCTTGGTGCCATACGATGCAACTGCATCAAGAAAAGCCCCCCCCCCATCCCCAAATAAATATATACTGTAAATAAAAATGTAACCACTATACAACGGCAACAACGCACCCAGCTTGTATGCCTGTGACAAAACGTCCTGCTCCATGATCCGGCCCACGGGGGGCAGAGCTCGCCTCCTGTCACCATCCTCGTCGTCGTCGTCATCGTCGTCCTCCTCATTGTCTTCGTCGTCCTTCCACTCGTCCGCCGCGGTGGTGAACTTGCCTCTGTATGGCTTGATTAGCTTCAGGCAGCGGACATGCACTTTATTGCCTGCAGCGGGTCAGGGGGGGGGGAAAAATGGTTGCACTTGAAAATGTTATTAAAAAAAAAAAAAAGAAGAAAAGGGGGGGAAGCCATTTTGTTTTTTATCTTTGCCTTTTTTTCAGTATTTTATTTCATTTTCCAAGATACTTGAAAGGTCTTCTTAAATCACCATAATTGCTTAATTATATTGTCTTCAAAATTGAATCGAGAAAGGTGCAGTATTTTTTTTTTCACTTTAACGGAGCGTCTGTTTCGGATAACCTGAATGTACAAGGATGATTTACCTTTTCTGGTACGCACGGGTTTTTTCTCCTCATCCAAGTCTTCTAGAGGCACGCTGCAGTATTCCACCAAATTGGCCTCTCGCATGTGCCGGAACACACGCTTGCAAAGCCCCTCCGGCAGATTCTACCATCCAACAATATTGATTAGGATGAAGAGCGCAACCAGTAAACGGTAGAAAAAAAAAAAAAAGAGGAAGAAAAATCAAAGGCGCCAACCAGGTGCTCCCGGATGGTGACCATTGCGGCCAGCTGGCGTGGAATCTTCTGGAGGATGTTGGACACACCCTCCATCAGCAAATCGTACTTGGACCTCCTGTAAAGATGCAACAGAACATTGTTTTAAAATCTATTATTTGTAACATTATTGCGGACATTGTAGTTTTTATTTAGTTATTTTTATTTAAAAGTGACTTCAAATGAGTCACTGAGAACAAGAGCGGGCTAACTTTTTTTTTTTTTTTTAATTCATCATCTTTCATGAAAGATTAATCGATATGCCGGAAGTCTGGAGGTAGACCACTATTGCACCAAACTTTAAAATTTTTCCTTGTTTCTATTCATGAAGGAAACCGAATTGACTCTAGTTCTCAATTTAAAAGTTCATAACTTCAGAGGGGTACAAAAACTCGTCCAGAAATGTTATCAATGCTTGTGGAAATCATAGAAGACAAATTACAAGTACAAATTGTAATTCCGCATGAAAATGAGTTCAAATTTGACAAGATTTTTTTTTTTTAAATTCGAACAATAATAGTCACAATTTGACAGGAACGCAAGTCATGAGAAAAAGGTTGCAATTTCACAAGGGGAAATGTGGTCACCAACAAGAATAAAGCCACGCTCGGCTTTTAGACATCATTTGAGTAAATGTGGTGGAAGCGGACCTGATGACATGAAAGCGTTTGAGCAAGAGGAGGATGGAGGTTTGCGACTGTCCCGACTTGCGCTGTCTGCTGCAGGCCTGGGCGCACACCAGCCGGTGGCGGATCAGAGGCTTCCTGATGTAGTGCAACTTACGCGAGTCCACCCTGAACACAAGCGCGCACGCACACACACACACACAGAAAGACACACACATCACATGCTGCGCATTTGGCTTTGAGAATGTGTTAGTGCTTGTCTACTTGAAAGAGGACTTGTGCAGTTCACTCTGCATCTCCCCCTGCCATCGTGCCCGTCCCACCCGCTCCAGCATGCAGTAGGTGTCATCCGTCAGTTTGGTGTCAGGGTCGCTCTCGCTGCCGATGAGAGCGAGGAAACGGCGCACTTGCGACGCCACCGCCACCAGCTTCCTGCCGTACCTTCAGCGTGGAAGACGAGAGGTGACGCTCGTGTCGACAGGCTGACAAATATGACGAGGTGGCACCTTTTTAAAGATTCGTCCAGGGCGATGGGCGACGGGGAGCGGAGGCGCGCCGTGACATCTCTCCTTTGGGAGAAGGTGGCACACGAGCCCTGCAAGCCGTCCTTGTTGTCACGGATGATGTGCACCGGGTACACATCCTTGTCTTCAACTTCATTCTCTTCATTAGACTGAAACCTGACGCATACATATTCTTTGAGAGTTCTTGCCACTAGGGCAGACAATCAACCGGTACGTTTACAAAGATATCCACCAGCATTCGTTTTGAGAAGAGGCGAAGGTTATGGCAGCGAAAACTATTTCAGTATGACAGGGCGTCTGGCCAGAGTTACCAAAGCATCCGACAGTTCTCGGCGAGAAAAACATCTCTATTGACATTTCCCGCTTCTCAATGGGGTCATCACGGGACCAGTTTTCAAGACTTCAAGCTGTCCAGAGCTGCGGAAGATCCCAGAAGAATGCTTTCGGATGGGATTTTCGACCTCAGGTTACATTTTTTCTCTGACAGACTTCGTATGAGCATTTTAAAGCCTATTACAGCATAGCTCAGTGAACCCACCTGTCGTACAGTACCACATCATCCCTCTCGGCGGGCAGAAGATAGAACGTCAAGTCACTGTTGGCCACCAGCGACCTCCAGATGAATTCCTTGGTGCTGTCGTCCAGCTTGAGTGGGAACCTGGGCTTCCTATCCCCCAGTCGTATCCACAAAGTGGGAATAGTGATGCCGTCCAGTCCTTCCAAAGCCACTTCATCCTCCACTATGCTTAGCGGGTCCATGGCTAACTACAAAAACGCTGAAGCTAGCACTTGACAATTGTTGTGTTAGCTAGCTAGCATGGTATCTTACGCAGCAAAAAGAGGATGTGTTCGTACACGTTTTCAAGCCTGAGAAATAAAAAAATAAACCTTCAGCGCTCGAATGGGAATGGAGTCAAACAATGGCTCTTCTGTGGAGTTTAGGTGCCGACTGGAGCGTCCATGTATGACAACTTTGAAACCACTAAAACGCGTCTGACAATACCACCACAAGATGGCGTCCAAGTACCGGTGTTTCTTTGGTAGGTTCTTCTTCTGTGGTCATTTTTAGAGCGACACATGGGGCATCACCGCCATCTTGGTGGAGTTGACTAACCACACAGTCCACACCATTCCTTTCGGAAACACTGACCCTGTCATTCGAGAGTTATGAAATAAGTTACATTGAAAATTATTTTGGCCACCCGTTTTGATCTGTTTGTTCAACAGACGTTTACCCTAAGAATAACAAAAATATATATACTGTATAGGAAATACCCCGAAGTCTAGTGAATGGTTAGTAAACTCATGTTTTGATTACGGATTACCACAATTTCTCATATTAGGGATGGTTATTGAATGTTGTCAAATGTGCTATACGTCTGTGTAACATGTTACAATCTTATTGTGTTACAGTTGAATTACGTGGAGGGGAAAAATGCTGTATACCAACATTTTTATTAAGATGTTGTCCTTCTCAAGCCCACTAGAGACACAAAGTAGCCATTTTATGTTTTTAGGTTAATTGCATAAATATCCAGTGCTGTTCAAAAATCAGATGGACATTAATGTTAGTGCAAAATTTAACAACTGAGTATGAAACATGCCGATGAGAGAAGTCGTAGGCTACATGACAAAAATCTCTATTTGCTTCAGGACAGTTGAAACTAGAGAGAAAAAAATGAAACTGGGTAGCGAGCGCTTGCACATGAATGGTCAAGTAGTCGAACTTTGGCGAATCAAGAACTTTGGTGACACGTCATAAGACCATCTACAAAAGCTTCCTATGGTTTTGCAAACACTTGCCATTGTTCACGAAACAATGCATTGCGACAAGAAAAAAACTTTGCAATCTTTTACAAAGTCTGACGGAACCCCAAATTCACTATGTTCTCTGCTCAATCAGACATGGGCTTAATCAAGGGCTTTAAATATGATTTGGTCTTATGGTAGGGATACGTTTGATCATACAATAATAATTCAACGTTGCATGTAGAAAAATTGCCAAGACTGCTACTTATCCAACATCTTTATTTATGAAGTACCTTTTTTGAAAAGAAATGTACAAGTGGAACCGGTATAGTGACATCTTGCTGTGGCGCGCTTATGAAATGTTAATATACATATTTACATCAAACGGGCTATGATCGCCAAAAGTGAGTTTACCGCATCTGAAGTGGAGAAAAAAAATCACGATTTTCTTCTTCCCTATAAACAAAAAGATACAATAAAAAGGCACTGTATTTTTCACAAACAAGAACGATATGTTAGCTCGCATGAGAAAAGAAAATCCACTGGAAACGCTGTTACAAAGTACAGAACATGCTTGTTGATTATTGAAATTATTATTTTTTAATAAACATGTTTAAAAATTCATAAAGGCATACGTTTAAGTCAGATTGGAATCCCGACGTTTTCCCCCACCGACTTCTTCAGAGGTCCACACATTCAGATGCAATTTTTTTTCCATGTTAAACCTTGGCACGCAAACGCGTGCACGCCTGCATACATTTGATGTAAAAAAAAAATAAAAATACATTCACCATCCGAAATTCAGGTTGACATACGGACAAATTACTTTCTTTCTTACCCCCCGCCCCTCATCCCCCAGGACAGGCAACTTTTCATTGCCAGTCCAACTGCTTTTTGTCTGCCAATAATTATCATTTTTTTAAAGTTTTGTTTTACAGAAAAAACCCTGCAAACTAGCGCTTTTCATCCAACAAAATAAAAGCAAATGTCGTTGCCGTCCGCTAAAAAGCATCCAAATTTTTGTCCCAACGGGTATGAGCCGCAAAAACTTATATCCACTTCGCATATCCACTTCAAGCAGACGTACAATGTTTTCCGAGTTTTTGATCTAAATTTACAACAAATTTCTGTGGCCCAAAAAATTTGAGCATACCGTACTTGCTTTTATAGAACGACAGAGTTGCCCTTTGTTTTCAGACATACAGTGTAGTCAAATAAGATGAGCTAAACACTAGTTATTCCAAATGAATCATAAATCAATGATTGTTTTTTTCTTTTCAACACCCCCCCTCAAAAAAAAAGAAAAATCTGAGGATTTTACAGCATTGAGCTTTCTTTTTCATAATGCATTTTTTGACTGGTCCGACATACTTAGAAGCCACTTACAGTCCTAAGAACATGGATAAAGGACAAAAATGTGAGTGAAAAAAATTGAACACGTGCCGTTTTATCGGACGGCAACTATTTGCATTGTCGGCAGCGAGTCAAAAAATGTGAACGGTTGAATCAAAGCAGTGTTGGGGATTTGAATAACACTCTGCGGCGTTCATCTTGCGATTAACAGGACGCAGTATCGCATTCTTTGGCTGGATCGGATGAAGTTTGCCACGAACGTAATCTTTTTCACGATGAGAGGGCATAAAAAAAACGGTTGTGTAAGCTACTGAATCGGGGCTGAGGTGGCAAGAAAGAACGGATTTAGATTGAGACAGAGGAGAAAGAAAAATAAAGTATACGATAATACAACATTTACGTGGGGGGGGGATATGTCCAAACTAGGCTGCATTAATAGTACCACACCTTGTACATACACAATTCAGATATCGATTTCAACACAACAAAACAAAACGTAGCTTTGGTTGGTAAACACTTGCCGTCATCGTGACCGGTCGGCCACGTGGCGTCCCGCAAATGGAGCGGAGGAGGCGCGCGCTTACTTCCCTTTGAACCCCCCCCCGCCCCCGCCGAGCACCTAATAGTAGGTTTATGGATGGTGGAAAGGTTGTCTTGGGTTTCCGTGGTCGTGTAGCAGCATTGTTAATCATGATCTGAAGAACAAGTGGAAGACGACATCACCCCCGCTTATTTTGTCCACGGCGGCGGCCACTTTTGAGGAAGGTGGCGAATCCTCACTCGGAGAGCTAGAGATCCCTTCAAGCTCCACATGCTGCTTCTCCTTCCGTTACCCACACACCCCCCCCCCCAACCTTCTTAACTCTTCTTCAGTCGACCTTCTCCACCTTGCCGATGATCTTCTCCTCAAAGATGGGCAGGATTGCGTCGTTGTCGCGCACCTCCTCGAACACCACACCGCAGTCAAACTCATCGCTCACCTTCTTGAAGTAAAACCTAGAGGAACGAGAGAGAGGGAGACGTGTTAGTCGGGGAAGCGCACCTATTTATACTTCATTTTCAGCCAGCGACAAAGACGCTTGACGAGGAGGTTAGCTAGCGCTAAAAGCAGAAAGACCCTTTTGGCGGTGTAGAAGGGAACAACTTGTGTTCATGACAGTTTCACAAGCAGTGGAGCGGGTTGTTTTACAAAACCACAAATCTCGTGCAACCGCGACCATTGTTGCATGTGAGGCCGCACGCGACTCCTGCCGAATCACGCGACACTCGACGCTCTTTGGCTGTGTTAGCCACTAGCTGGCGAGTTTGGCGCGTTGCTCAAAACGGCAAATTCCAACCTTCCACCTCACCTGTAGTGGCCTTTTTTGGTGAGCAGCTCCTTGAACTGGCCCAAAGTCACCACCCGGCCCTTGACGGAGGTCCGGTACGGGATGGGCTCTCCGCAGAAGTAATAGGCCACCGTCATGTTCTCGCACACTTGCCGCTTCGCAGACTTGTGCCTTCGGATGAAAACCGCGCACATGAGTCATATGACATCACACAGCGTGTACACATTAACGCTCGAGAGCGCCACCTCTGCTTGGTCAGCTGCAGCGCCGCCCTCCGCCTCTCCTCTTCCAGCCGCCGCCGGGCCTCCTCCAGCTGGGTGAGTGGGTTGGGGGCCGGGTTGGGCGGCATGGCGGGGTCCTGGATGAAGGGATGCGAGGGCTGCACCTGCGCCGCAGAGGGCGCGGAAGGGTGCGCCGCCAGGGCGGTCGACGGCGAGGAGGGGTTGTTGCGCAGCTGGGCCGACACCCACGGATGGACGGCCCCGGGGCGCTCCACCGAGGTGGGCCGCGGCGACTCGCTGCTGCCCCCCGTCCGCCGAGAGCTGCTGGTGCTGCCGCTGCAAAGGGACACGGGTGACATTGAGTGCAAATTTATACGCTCCCATGCGTTTTGTACACATAGTGGAACATTCGGATTCTTGACATACTCTTGGCTACGTACTCTCAGCCGGAGTCGGTACAAGGAAGCTTTTTGAGGGCATTTAGAAGTTAGTATGAGGCACAAAACCTTTTTATTTGGATCTTCAGCAACTGGTGTTTTAGCATTTGAGTCCATCTGTTTGTGTCAAACTGCGGTTATAATATCGGGAGGGCTCACCCGTGGGAGCTTTTCCTTTGTCTGTCTCCCTCCATCATCCACTGGAGGATCTTCTGGTTCCTCTCCAGATCCTCCAGCGGCACCTGCGCATCCATCCCGCGGCCGCCGCCGTCGTCGCCTTTGCCCGACGCCTCAGACGGCTTTTTGCCTCGCCTTGACAACGTGCTTCCTTTACTACTGCAAAACAAATGCAAACCGGTTGGAATAACCCAGAAACGCATCAGCAGACGTTTTGGGGTGGGGGGTGGGGGGGGGGGTCTTACTTGCAGCCCATCCCGTCCAGGGTGCTGGCTCCGGCACCATCGGCGTAGTTTCGACTCCTGGCAGCGTACTGGCCGGCCGGCTCTCCGTTCCACAGGAAGTTGGGCTGCGACCTGGAGCCCGCCTCTTCCTGTCCTTCTCGTCCTCGGTGGTGGTACAGCTGCTTGTGGTGATGGATTCCTGACAGAAAGAGCGAGTAGATGTTGCTTGTTTGGACTGTTTTTTAGTGCGTAAAGCGAAAACCAAAGCAAAGCAACTATTGAAAAATGATTTGATTTGTAATGATTTGTAAAAGGTAAGTGGAAAGACACACTCACCTTTGAGAACAGCGGCAGGCAGACTGTGTCCTCCCGCTCTGTGCGACGGGTAGTGAGGTAGCCCGATGCCCCCGTCAGGCGACCGCGAGGATTTGGGCGGCGTCTGTCGGCCGCCGCCTCCCAAGGCCACGTTGGTGGCGCCGGGCGACTGACAGCCCGGCGTCTTCATGACCCGCTGCACGTGCTCATCCAAGATGGACTCCGGGTCGTCGTCGTGCGAGTCCCCCATAGCCACCAGGCCGCCGTAGGAGGCGACCGTCGCCGTGTTGGTGGTGGTCTCCGAGTAATGGGCGCCGTAGAGGGGCGGGAAGGAGGATGGGAGAGGGAGCGAAATGCTGTGCGACGACATGGAGGTGGTGACGGAGACGTCGGCGTCGTCGCCCTCCTCTTCCTGTTTTGAGTCACATGACCATGCCACGCGTATTGAGGTTTATTCCAATGAGCGCAGAGCGAAACGGCCACCTGTGTTGAGGCTCACCAGTCGTACTCTCTTCAGCCTCTCCTCCAGTCGCTCCTCAGCCTCCCGCTCCCGCAGGACCATCTCCAGCCTCCGGATGAGCTCGGCTGCAAACCTCTCGGGCTCGACGTGGATGTCCTTTGGCATGCGATACGTGCGCTGCGGGGCACGCGCAAACACACAGGTAGAGATTGATATGCTTTATTTTGTTGTTGTTGTTTTTTAATATTTAAATATTCATTCATTCATTCATCTTCTGTACCGCTTGAACCTCACTAGGGTCGCGGGGGGTGCTGGAGCCTATTCCAGCTGTCTTCGGGCAGTAGGCGGGGGACACCCTGAATCGGTTGCCAGCCAATCGCAGGGCACACAGAAACGAACAACCATTCGCACTCACACTCACACCGAGGGACAATTTAGAGTGTTCAATCAGCCTGCCATGCATATTTTTGGAATGTGGGAGGAAACCGGAGCACCCGGAGAAAACCCACGCAGGCCCGGGGAGAACATGCAAACTCCACACAGGGAGGCCGGAGCTGGAATCGAACCCGGTACCTCTGCACTGTGAAGCCGACGTGCTAACCACTGGACTACCGGGCCGCCCCAATATTATATTTAAATATTTTTCTTAATTTTTGCATTATTTTTAAATACTGCATTTCCTTGACTTGGTAGTATTGTTGCCAAACCACATTTCAATATACATATTTTTGCATTGCTTTGGTGACAGGATGTTAAAAATTTCGAAATTTTGATTGCGTTCTAATTAATATTTCAGGGTTTTTTTCCCCCCTCTAACATTTGGAGCAACGTTTGTATTTTTATCTCATCAATTTTTTTTTAAATAAAAAAAGCAAATGTATGACAATCACCCAGGGCCGAGAAAATATACTCACAGGTATATGAGGTAGGGGCACACGTCCGTTAGCTTTGGCACTTTCATGCATCTCCTTGCGATACCGCTTCCGATATCGGTAAGGAGGAATACCATCTCTGCACGCACAAATGAAAGGCCGGGAATTCAACAATCGTGACAACGGCAAAGGGGAACTAAGCGACGTGGACTTACACGCTGCTGTCGGTCAGAGACAGCGTGTCGGCATCGCTCGACATGCTCTGCTGCTCGCTGTCATTTGCACTCGTGGCTGGGGCGCAGGCATAACCGACGTTGGCGTAGTACGGGTTCACCGGTTCTCTCCAGGGTCTGACAATAGACAAACGCGGTTGTTGTTATTATAATTATTATTACTATTATAAGTATGTTAGTGGTCAATTAATCATCAACTCATCAATCAACAAATTGCTAATCGATTGACTGATATCTTCGTGTTGAACCAAAATAAGACAATTGCAAAAATACGCGTTGACCTGTGGAAGTTTATTTATTTATTTATAAAAAAACGAGTCTTTCACATGTTTCTAATCAAAACGGTAATCGACTCATAATCAATGATTTTTTAAAAATTGATTCACATTAGTGCTATCAGTTTAATGCGTTATTATCGGCATTAATATAAAAGCACTTTAACGTGATAATTTTTTTTTATCGCGAGATTAATGCGACACCACATCATAGCGGATGTTATGTTGGTCTAAAATAATAAAATGTGCTCCGAGTGAAAAATGTTAATGTAAAATTGATAATCGAAATGATTGTTTCGGTAAATATTTGAATTTTGCACAAAGAAAACGGATCCACAATTCCATGTTAATGAGCGCATTAAATTTGAAGAAAAAGAAATTTAGAATAGGTAAAAAGCCGTGATTAATTACAGACAATTCTGAATTAACTATGTAGTTATAAATTTGATCGTGATCAAATATTTTAATCATTTGACAGCACTAATCGACATACTATGAAAAATAAAAGGGATGGCCAAGTGAGGCGCATCAATAAATGGAGTGAGGGTTCTCTGTTTTGAGCTTCTGGGCATTGCGTTGCTTATGGCAGCTTCTTGCGACAGTTAACATTTTGATGGTTGACCCCATTCAAAGGGAATCACAGGACCCTAATTGCTCCACTTTCTTTTTCGTTACGCTTGAGCAGCGGCGTATCTGACGCTCACTCACGACACAAAGCCCCCTCCCAAAATAAATCAATAAATTACTAAGCAGCAGCTTATAACTTCAAGAATTTGTGAATTGGGGCAACCACAAGTGTGAGGATAGCGCCGCACATAAATGGAGGTCCCAACGAGTCCCACCTGTACTCCCTGGTGTCATGCCGCTGCCTGCCGGTGGAGATCCTCTGTGGTACGGTCTGCATGAGCAGACTGTGGGTCAGCCTTCCCGCCGCCGTGTCCCCGCACTCCTCGTCCTCTTGCTCCGCTTCCCTCTGCCCACCTCCACACCTTTAACGCAAACATTTTATTCACTCGTAAAAAACAGGCGCCTGTGGCATGCGCTTTTGTGAGAACACCGCAAGGATCAAAATTATCCCCGTTTTAATTCGCTTGTGGTGAAACCGGCTCATTTACAGGGCAGATCCATCTTACGCAGTGCGTTGACCCTCATCCTGCTGGGTTTCACTGCTTGTGTTAAACCTCGTGTTGTGAGAACGCTAACATATTTCGAAACGACTCTCGGAATTCACTCGACAGTGGATTTACTTCTCGGGTCATTTTATGCTTGATGGTTTGTGAATGTGAAAAGGTGGAGGACAACACCGGTCTTGCCTCCACTCCTCGTCTTCCGTCAGTGTGGGCAAGCAGCCCGGCGCGGGCTTGGCGGGCGCCGATGACGGGCTCTGGTCACTGGGGTTCAGCTTGGGGCTCTCGCCGCCGGTGCGCGTGTACTCCAAGTACAGGTCAGACTTGAGGAACAGAGGGTAGGTGTTCTCCTCCATCGTGGCCTGGATCTCCGTCTGGGCCTGCGACACGAGAGCGATGCTATTCAGTGTAAATATGAGATATTGTTCATTGGCTGGAAGGTGGAAGGAATGAAATCAGTCTCCAAGAAGCTTTGTAGCTTTCATGTAAGAGTAAAATGTCTTTCAAGAGTCGTTGACGTCAGTCAACGGCCAACAGCGACATTATTTTTAATGACTTAATCAGATGTCGGCCAAGAAATGATTAAAACAACAAATAAACACACGCGCTGCTGCCAAACCAAACGTCAATTCAATTCCATTTTCTTTTAAGTACACTGGAATCAAGATGGAAGCGGGGGATTTTTGCGCCTTTTGCGTCACGGCACGCGACTTGAAATCTGACGAGCTTGAAATGGAACTGACCGGTGAAGGCAAAGGTTCAGCACAAGACATTGAATTGAAGCCGAGCACCAAAATTCAGGAGAGAAGTTGCGCCATATTCACGCAAAGCTGAACGTACTGTGAATGAAATGTGACTTTTCTCTTCTTCTTCTTATTTATTTTTTTTCTCTTACCTTTTCAGATTTTCCCCCAAAACACAGCGTTTCTTCTCCACAGTAGCCGGACAAATTCACACGGCTCAGACATGCTCAGGAAGAAGTGCCTGCTTTTTAATATGTCACATGCAAAGTGGCCTGAGGCAGGAGTAACTCGCTGCTGCTTTTCTAAGACAGACGTCCACCAAATGACAGTTTGGACACCCTACAGCTGGCGTTTCAAACTCAAATATCTTTCTGCGATGTTTTGCAGCCCCTTAATTGACATCAAAGTTTAATGTGGTTTGTTTTTTTTTCCTCTCCACTTTAAGGCGACCATAGGTGAGGCGCATGACAGCTTTGGGCGAAACGTAATTCTCATTTGATACCATGTGGAAGGAAAGGAGATAGAGACATATATCAATTGTTTTGTCGAAATTTATAAAATATAACAGAGACTATTCTGCATAGTAACGTCCAGTAATATTTCAACACTCATATGTGATATGACTCCAGCCATCTCGTTACCTCGTTAATTTCTCAGTCGGGGGGGGGGGGGGGGGGGGGCAAAAAAAATATTTTAAAAATATTTTTTCCAGCAACAATCGCAGTTTGATCATTGCCGCCATTGTTGTTTTGATCTTGCGCTGACGAGATTTCCGTTCTCGCAAGACGAGATTGGCTGCCTTCACCACGTGGAAAGCAGACGATTGCCAAGTTGTGCAACGTTAAAACAAATGTTGCCAACAAGTGTTGCGAAAGTTTATTGCGGAGATATCCCAGAGGAAGCAGCTAAAGTTGGATAATTTTTTGCGATAATAATCTTGCATGCATGAATTATTTAAAATTTTGCCGCATTTGTTATCAGAAATAAACCTATTATCAATGTATATTGTTGTTGTTGTTTGTGCCATTATCATATGCAATTGAATGACTAGAGCATTTCAGAAAATTTGTGACTCTCTAAATGCATTTTCATCGAGTCACTAGGACTCGCAGGGCTCAAACTGTCAAATTATCACTGCGACTATGTCACCAGGTCGGCCGGTGACAAATATCATCAACTCGAGTGCAACTGTGATCTGGGATCTGAGAACCTCGCGGTAGACCGGAGCGAGTACTCCCAGGCTCTGAGCTAGTCAGACTCTGTCACTTATAACGCAACAGGTTCTACAATGAGACGGAAAAGGGCACAGACATGTTTACATCAATTGCTGACAGGAGAGGATGTGGTCACGTTGCCACTGCTGCTGGCTGTTGGTAAGTACTCCAGAGCATGACCGTCATCAAGTTATCGCAGGCCGTGTGTGCAAATGCTTTTGCATATTCATTGAGTTTCCTCCCTTAGACAAAATGCTAATATAGTTTGTAAGGGATCGCAAGTTATCCTGGTTGTCATGCTTTCTTGTAAAACGTCAACAAACTTTGGAGCCAGCCTTCAGCGCCATGTTTCTGGCCACTTGTAAATAGCGTTGCGACGTAACACACGCGGTGGCATCGTTCGCCTCGACTGGAATCGATAAGGGATTCGTTTGCAAGAAGGGCAGGAACTGAAACTCTGCAAAGCGGTTCATCGATGCAACATCGGTGTGGAAAAACGAACCTGTTCAAACATGGCGAGGTCGGGATTCGGCCTGCCCACGCAGTCTCGTATGAAGCTCTTGGTGGCCGGCTTGATCTGCCTGGAGACGATGCCGCCGCCGTCCACGATGTACTTCCTGTAGATGGCCTTGGCCAGCTTGGCCCGCTTCTCCGGGCTGGTCTTGCGGAATCCAGAGCATGCAAACCAAAAGTCCAGCAGGTCGGCGCAGCCCTCCTGGCACAGAAAGTTGCGGAACAACTGGATGCCCTCCTGGTCGTCCAGCAGCGAGTGGAGCGACTCGGCCCACTTCAGGTAGGGCGGCGTGGGCGAGGCCGAGCCCTCGGGTTCATAGCCCAGGTCCAGGTCGGGCCGGCGTGGCGTCGCGGATGACGACGAGGAGGGCGGGTAGCCGGACGAGTCGGCCGTCTTGGCGGAGAGGGAGAGCGGGAACCCGGGAGCTTGCGAAAGCGTGCCGGGACGGCCGGTCGCCGACTGCGCAGGCGGCTCCACGTCGGAGCCCTCCTCGCCGGGGACCGGCGGCCGCGGCGCATCTTCTGTGAAATGGGTCAGGCCGGCGAGCGGGGCCGCCACCCCGCCGCCGCCTCTGAAGCCGATCCCGTGTAAGTCCCTGACAACGTTCATGTCTCTGGTTAGTCGCAGCAGAGGTCACACTTGCCCCCGTAGCGATGATTTTGTAAGCAAACAAGTCACCCTGCAAAAAGGGAGACGAGAATAGCGGTTGTTGTCACAAAGGAAATCATTTCTGGGAGGGGCGGTGGGGTGCTGTGAAATCTATTATTACAGCAGGACCTTCACAGATAACATTATGGACCATTCTCTTACGTTGTGGGACAAACAACAACAACTTTTTTTTCCAAAATTACACTTTCACCAACTTTATGCTTGACAAACCCTCCCCACCAAAAATTTCCAGGTGAGAAAGAGGATTTTTCAAATTCAGAATTATTCAAGACCATTTTTTTCGCTATCCTTCTTCCAACTGTAATGTAAAACTGGTCAATCCCCAGACACAATTTCTGGAACTACCGCTGCTGTCCAGACCTGCCATGATGGCTCATATTTTCCGCCACTTCTATCGCTAATTTCATCAACTCAAATGCCTCTTGGCTGTGCTGTCTTTATTCCATTCTAACAGGCCAATGAGTGTTCATTTCTCAACTCTTGGTATTTTTCTATGCATGTTTGAGTGCCAAATGAAACCACAAGGTCACAAGTTCATCATTATTATGGCCTGTCAATTTTAGTGTTTGGCAAGCTTTCCATTGATGCACACCTTTTGAACGGCGGATAAAAATTAGGGGTGTAACAAAAAACAGTTTGAAACTGGAATTATTATTTTTGTAAAGATGCGACCGCATGCACAAATCAAATTGTTCCACTTTAAACTATAATGAGACATGTATCAAAATCATTTTTATTGGAGAAGGAAATGGCATATTTGCAGCAGCGACAAGTTAATTCAAACGTATGTAAAATGGAAATGGCATTGCATCACACCCTCTCGAACTGAGCTGTCACATATTGGCTCAAAGCGGAATCCCTCCGAGTCCAACCGAATCGAAACGTTCCACTTTTTAAACACAAACGTATGTACGTATGAGACAACGGACTCGTTTCCACCACTTTTCATGAGGATATTTGTTGTTTGTGATAAGTTGACGGTGAGTTGCAACATTTATATCGATCTATCCTGACCAATTTTGATGGTTTTAGGGGACGTGCTAACAAGGTTACATCCAATTTGTACTTTACCAAAATTTGTGTCGCCCTAAACTTAATTGCGGAGAGATGCACGGAACCCGTCCGCCCAGATAAGGCAGCCGTCCGTTGGCAATGTTGGTGTGGGAATATCCGGCATTAGGAAAAAAATGAAGAAAAAGATTACCGGTACACATTTTCTACACTATGGTGTAACTATCAGAAAGTGAGAACATTGGGAAAAGGTGTTATCTTGGTTTTATTTTATTTCTACATTTTTAAGGGCGCATATATATATATATATATATATATATATATATATATATATTTATAGTTAATAAGTAATGCTTTTATTTACGACATAGGCCTGTGAAATAAACACAACATTGGTGTTAATGCTGCAACCAATACAAGAATAGCCTGATAGGTAGCCTTGCTAACTAAACAATAGCACGGCTGCATTCTCTGCAGTAGTGAGAGTTAGCTACAATCAGAACAAGTTTGCTAGCGGAGAGAGCGTTCTATGAACTCCCGCCGACTAAGGTCGAATATTGAATTGGAAAGAAAAGTGGCAAAGAATCACATTTTGGAGTAAGTAATAGCATTTTGTAAACCAAAAACAACGCGTCGTAAATAAGCAGAAATTAGCTATCAAGCTAGTGCTACTTAGCACGGGGGGGGGGGGCTAGGTGGCTAACTAGCCTTGAAGCTGTGCCCACCAACAGTGTGCCATGCCAAGGCTTTGAAGTGAGAATCTCATTCATCTTGGGCCTTGCGAGAGGGGCGGTGCGTGTGTGGGGGAAGGGGGGCGACTCCGGCAACAAACTCCACAACTACACAAAACGGCCTAAGCGAGAATCAAAAACCAACCAGCCTCCTCCTCCACTCTTCCTCCAACAACCCCGAAGCCACTTCTTTCACGTCGCTAATTTAATGGAGGGGGGGGGGGGATAAAACTTCCAAAAAGTGCTCAAACTCGCTACAGATGCAAACAAAACAAAAAGCGGAGCGGCACGTTTTCCACTCCGGCAGCTAGCCTGTTAGCTACCTTAGCATGCTAGTTAGCATTAGCTCCGAGGAGCACCCCTCTTACACACACACACATACACACACACATACACACAGTGTTTTTCTACTTCACGTACAGAAAAAAAGTCTTACCGTCTCTGAGAGACCGTTCTCCGTGTAGTGCCACATTGGGGATACTGGCACCGAGTGTGTACTCCGCAAGGCGGCATGAGGAAGGCTTCATTGGCGTCAATATAGGGGCAAAAGAAAAAGAAACGAAGCCGACGTCTTTGCCCCCCCCCCCTTCTCTAACTCAACTCCCCATGGTGGCAGAGTGGCTACACCGCGAGCGAGAGAGAGAAAGAGAGACTGAGTGAGAGCGAGAGAGAGAGAGAGTGTACGTGTGTGTGTGGTGTGCGTGTGAGAGTGACGCGAGTGCTTCTGCGCATTCACGCGCACGCCAAGGTTTGACATCCATCGACGACGGTCAGAATGGAGCTTTTATCGGTATTTGTTACATGTACTTCACAATTCTACTTGTACGCAACTTCAACTGCCGCCTATCTAGTTTTAATGCCATGTAATCGATTTCTTTGTTTCATTTTTTACCCCCCCCCCCCAAAAAAAATCTAATTTGATTTTTTGTTTTTAGAATCATTTATTTCCCTAAATCATGGTTGTTTTCAAATTTGAAGATTGTGTTTGATTGGACAAGGCACAAGGAATAAAGTATGTTATTAATAATCATATTTTCTACATTAACTTTCTTTCATGATAAAGCATATCTGAAATGCTTTATCATCATGGCGGTTGCGGTCTACATTAACATGTTTAAGGTTCGATATTTTTATTTTTACTTATTTTTATTTATCAATATTGTATTTTTAAATATTTTTCTTTTTCGAGGGTTGAATTTTGGGGGGGATATTTATTTCTTTTGTTAAATCAGACTTGCTTTGGAAATTCCAACATCCTCAACATAATTCTCACTGATTTCAAAACACGACATCAATAAAAGCCACACTGAATATTAAAATTACCCTTATTCATAATAGTTTTTACATTGTCATGTTGCTGTTTTCTATTATTTTTTCAATATTTTGGTATGCTGATTTTTTTTCTAACATGTTAGAAAACTAATATTTTTTTAATGGTCATTATTTTGGTGATGACGACGACTCGCCTGATTGCAGGGCAGGCAGCGTAGACTTCCATTCAGTGACGACGTGAATGTGCGTGTGAGTAGTCGTATGCCTCGATATTAATTTTCAGTTTTAATAAATAAAACAGGAGGTAAATTTGAATTGTACTTTGGGATTGTGGGGAGGCGGTTAAACTTTTAATCATTACAGATGGTTGTATAGAAACATGTCTGTTAAAAATTCAGTATAAACGTAAGTAGTAGTAGTAGTAGTTAGTAAAATACTGATGAATAAAGGTAATTCCAAAAATAAACGCCATAATTGTCTTTGACCATCAATTAAACAGTAACATACCCCCTACTGCGTGACAGTGCTCCCGTTGGTGAACATAGGTTACTACACCCTCCCAAAAAACGAGTTACCGTAATTGAGGCAATAAAACGTGCCGATTAACGAGCAGTTCACCTCAACCTGTCATCGGTACATGTTATAATTCACCATTGAGACAAACTGCGCGTGTCAGCTCACTCAAGAAATGAATACTGTCATTCAGTTTTTTTATATCTGTGTTGGTTCTACATAGAGACAAAAAAAAAAGTGTTCTCACCTGCAGTTTCTAACCTGCCGTCAGTTCACCGTGGCTTCCGTCCACTTCTGCACCGCCGGCGGCAGCGGGCGAGCAAGCCGCCTCTCAGCGTTCTCATGCCGGCTGTCAATCCGTCAGTTAGTCAGCCAGCCGGGAGGAGCACCAACCGACCGAGCCTGAGTCGGTAGAGCGAGCGAGCGAGAGAGAGAGAGAGAGAGAGAGAGAGAGTGCGACTGAGCGACATTACTACAAACACATGTACTCTTAAATGCGGACAGCTGACTTAAAGGTGTAATGGCAATTTTATTTTCGTTTTGTGTGACTCATTCTGATAGTTTCGAATCAAATGCCTCACCGCCACGTTTCCTCGGTCAGGTGGGGTCCACGCACTTGCACAGGTCCAATCCTGCATGCACCGATGATTGGTGCTGCTGTCTCATGGCGACCAAGCATAGCCTATAGGAAACAAGGTTACATTCACTCGTTGTGCGTCAACGTCGGCCAGGCCACGTACGTGGTCCAAATCGACCCGAACTGCTGAGTTACTCGGCACTAAAGACTCGTGATGTCATCGTGAATGGGGCGAAGCGGGCGGTGAGAGGCCACAATTTGGTTCGTGCGAGAGACTGTTTCCGTGCTGCTGTTAGCAACAGTGTTGTAAAAAACATCAGCTCAGCAGCAGGTACACACGCGGACAAAAAGCTGTAGTGGCTTTTTGGTTGGTAGCATCAGCTCTTTGCGCAGAGATGCAAAAATAAAGCAAACAAAACAAACCAGCACTATCACTCGACTGTTTTTGTTATATCCCACATAGGGTGCGTGCAATGGAATTATTCCTCTGCGCGTGGCACAGGGCATCGTGAATCTATGTAGCGTATAACGAAATCTCAAGACTATCAAGGCATTCACTGACTGAAGCAAACGTGAAATGTCGAGGCTTTGTTGCATCCGGCACAAGGTGCTCTGTGCGAGGTTAAAAGAAATCTTCAAACTATCGGGGTTTGCAAAGTGCCTAGTGCAAAAATGGGTCGGTTTCGCTTCAACTGACCTACGGTGATCTGAGCAGGGCATAACAAAATCCCGAGACTATCGGGATATTTTAAACCCAAATGTGCTGAAAAGACTTAGTCTTTAGTTATGTTCTGGGGCTGCTTTACTACATCCAGCGTATATTGGATTGAATCGACCAAGCATACAATATACAATATGTGCTGAAGGCAAACCTGACATACGTATGCATGCTTCACTACAAAATGACACACACACGCACGTACGCATTCTAGTGGTGTTGTTATTGTTTGCGGCAGTTGCCCCCGGAGACGAGGAGGAGCGAGAGAGGGCAAAGACAGAATACTGAGGAGGCTGAACTTGACCTTTATGATGTCTTGGTGAGGAAGGGTTGAGGGCATGTTGCTACTTATGAATCTATAATGAGCCTCCTCTTCCATGTGTGTGTGTGTGTGTGTGTTTGTGTGCGTGCGTACAATTGTCTGAGCTCTCAGCTGAAGAAAGGTCATCACATGAGGGGGGGGAGGGGGGCGTTAACACACCTGGCATCTGTCCATCCACCTACAGTACCTATGACCTCTAACTTGAGTACACAACATGAATATTTATAATATTTACAGTCGTCTAAAAGTCCAGCGCCGTGAACACACGTCATAAAGTTGTGTGCATGTGCCAAACAAGACAGCAGAAGATCCCCCGTGCATTTTTCCCCATGGAACCTTTGCAGAGTTGAGACTCACAGCGAATCCTCGAATTGATCATCAGACTTTGGCTACGTCAGTCGGAGTAGGAAAACAAAAAAAAAAAATCTCAGCAATTTTCCCTATCTTTTGATAGTTTGGATAAATTCCCTCGTAGGAGTTTGTCTTGATTGAATTTTAATGACGTTTTTTGTTTTTTACCTTTTTAATTCGGACGTGATGTACAGCACTTTGCACGCAGCTACGCTCGGTTTGAAAGTGGTAAATAAAGTTGAGTTGAGTTGTGTAAATATTGACTTTCCTTCAAAGACAGTTATTCCCCCCCCCACCCCCCCAAAAAGCTTGACAAATGACAAAAAGTCCTGCAATTTCTCTCAAAATGGCTTCTTCAAATTGAAATGCCCCACATCCTTTTCTGTGTGTGCTCATATGTCAGGCGCATCCACCCAATTTTGTTTTGATGAGTGAAACTGATGTCAGGGCTGATTTCTTTGCGTTTTTTTTGGGGGGGGCGGGTTGTTTTTCCTTAGAAATTTTCCTGAAGGCGCTATGGAAAGAGTCCCGGGTAGTCATAAAAACGAGTAAATATGTGTGTGTTTTTGGGCATGTTGAATCCACTGGAGAAAAAAAAGAGTTCCGGGTAGTCATAAAAACGAGTAAATATGTGTGCGTTTTTTGGGCATGTTGAATCCACTGGAGAAAAAAAAATGATTCAAGAGGGCTCTATTATCAACCTAATTGCCGGACAAGCCATCTCGAGGTGTCAGGTCGGCATCGCGAGGCAAAGCAGGGGCTGAAACTCTTCACTCGGTTACCGGTTGACAAGCATGTGGCCACGACTGCCACTTCCAATGAAGATAAAAAGCAGGGAGCAGGACGTCTGGCATTGAGTGGAAAGTGAAGCGATGGCCGCTTTTTGTGCATGGAGGAGGAGGAGGGGGGCGGTGGGCTCCTTTGTTCCAGCTGCCACTGCAGATTTAGGCATCTGTACGGAAGGCCTGTCAAAAACGGGCTTATCTCTTTGGGCTCCCCCCCGTGGTACAAAGACCCATTTAGAAGTGGCCCGCAGTAAAATCTTCATTATATGGCGCTTAGAGGAGCGACAGACCTCTGGGCTCTTTCAGATGAATTGGAGACAAGTGCTTGGCCAAACAGGAGGAGGTGGTGGCCAAGATGCTCGGGCTTCTGTCTGGACATGGCCGTGGTCATTGGGCGATGACACCGTTTTTCTTCCCTGTGTGCCTTTTTCCCCGCAACTTGTTGCTGTCTGGATGTACCGCGGCCAAACGGTCAAATGTACAAAAATTGGATTTCGCTTGATATTCTTAAAAAAAAAGTCATATCCATTTTAGATAAAAATTCCAAAATGGGATATTATGTCAGTTGCCTGCTCACGGGTCATCGTTGCACATGACAATCACTTCTCAATTGCCTTACCGCGTCAATCAAGATAAACTAAATAAATAATGACATTTTGATTGCTTTAGTTAAGATAGAGAAACACAGGTTTTATCTTCAATTTTTTTTTGGGGGGGGGGACGTAGCAGGACTGGATAAAACATTATTTTGAATAAGATAAAATAAAACTGATATCCTAGGAACATTTCTACTTGTTTGTCTACATTTAATGATGAGTACACCCATTTCGTTGCATTTGTAGTCTGCTTTGCGACGCGTTTCCCACTCTGGCCGTGTGAAAATGCTCCGCTTCAATACAAGAGAGAGGAGCCCGATGGCGCGCACCTCTCCCGCGCCCACAGCTGAAATCAGCTGGAGGTGCATACTACCGGCTTCTCGACATGGAGTCGACGTCACATCCGTTTCTCATAATATGTGTCAAATTGACCGGACCTGGTTTAAGCAACACAGCGCGACAGAAAAAAATAAAATAGTAAATATATATATATATATATATATATATATATATATATATATATATATATATATATATATATTTTAATTTAATATATATGTATATACACACTATTTTTTTTGGGGGGGGGGGCTATTTTCATATTAAAAAAGGAGGGGGGGGGAGCATTTATTGTATTCTGACAAAGGAAATACAATCCATTAGACTAAAAATTTGGGGGGAAGAGGGGGTGGATCCGATGCGAATAAAGATGTATTTTCTTGATCAAATTTCGTAAATATGATCAGTCCTTTCGATCATGTGCCTTATCATGGAGGCAGAGGACGTGTTTTATGATCAGATTCGCTGCCGTAGCGCGAGTGGACATACAGAAGGCGTCAGCGAGGCCGCTCAATGATCCCTCCATTTATCTCTCCATCCGTCCGTCCATCCATCTGCTGGCCTTTTCCCAGCCGCTCCCGTCGGTTTGCAAGTTGTCAGTAAATCTGCCACGGCGTCCCGCTGACGTGCATTGTGACGCCGCTGAATACTCTCGGGCCGCCAGTATGGCCTGCGCCAATGCTGGATTAGCCACACCGGATTAGCCTGCCGCCCTCCTGCTGCTTATTCAAATATTGTTTCACGTATTGTCATCATCCGTCGAGGAAATATGCTAAAAAAAAAAGACAACAAAAAAGCGAAAACAAAAAAAAAGGGTATTTTCTGAGCGAATTCGGAGCGCGTCAGGAAGGACGGGATGGGAAAACAACACCGCCTATGCGCCGCCGCCGCCGCCACCCGCCGACCGAACGAAGACGACCAAACGAAAACGAAGCATGAAAGCGAGCCTTGATCTTTGCTAACATGGCGTTCATCTGTCTTTTTTTTTCCCCTCTCTCTGTCTCCCCCCTTCCTCTCTCCTTCAACCCTCTCGCACATACACTTGGGAGTCAAGGCAATTGATGTGCTGCCTTTGATGGCAAAGAGAGGCCTATATTAGTGGCCAAAAAGGAGCCCCCGATGAAAGGGCCAAAAAAAAAGAAAATGGAAAATGGACAGAAAAAAATATAAGAAAAGACGGACATGGCAGAGATCGGCGAGGGTGGAGAGGCTTACCGTGCGAGCCCGATGGCGGCCGTGGCGTCGACGCTCGGCCTTCCGCCGCGTGGTCTCGACGGTCATCCTGAGGCGGACGAACGGAGACTCGAACCCTTGGCGAGGTTTAGGGGGGGACGTCCCGCCGGCGGATGCTGTCGCCATCTTTGTCCCGTTGTTGTCTTGGATGTGCCTCGCCTCCTCTTCCTCCGCATCTTCATCCCTCCCCTTTACTCGGCTTTGATCGTGCCTCGCTCCCCTCCCTCGCTATGACATCATCACGCAGAGCATCAAAGGGGGCTTCTGGGGCTGGACCCTGGGTGAAAATATGGAGCATAAGGAGAGCTTGGACGATAAGGCGCCTTCGCCCCCCTCCACAGGACCCACATACACCAGTTCGACAGGCGTACCCCAAGGCCCCCTGTTGAGACCCTTGAAGTATTTTTTTTTTTTTTAAAGCCTTCCTGCACCAGCGCCATGAACTTGTGTCACGCTCACCGCTGTCACTGGATGATGGCTCCTTACATCGCCTCCTGCTTGTAGGTACCGTTCTCCAAATCCTGTCAGGGACCCCTCGATGTGTGTGCCTCAGCAGAATCTGAGAAAATGAGAATAAAGACAAAAAGACATCATACAACAAAAGTAAAGTCAAAATCATACATGACAAAAAGACTTTATTTTTCATATGAAACATCTGATATTGTTCAGATAGGTAAAAAAACATACTTATTTTTAAAGATTTTTTGTAAAGTCATTTTTTAAAGTAAAAAAAAAGAAATCAGGTTTAATTTGAAAAAAAAATCTGCAAAAGAATTTAGATGGAAAAAAGTTGCAGTACAACTAGAATAAAATAAAACATTATTTTCAACAATTCAAAAAAAAATTCAATTATATATTGAAAAATATAGAAATTGAAAAATATCAACCTCACAGTGCAGAGGTGCAGGGTTCGATCCCGCTCCAGCCTCCCTTTGTGGAGTTTGCATGTTCGCCCCGTTCCTGCGTGGGTTTTCACCGGGTACTCCGGTTTCCTCCCACATTCCAAAAACATACATAACAGGCTGATTGAACACTCCAAATTGTCCCTAGGTGTGAGTCTAAGCGCGGATGGTTGTTTGTCCCTGTGTGCCCTGCGATTGGCCGGTATCCCCCGCCTGCTGCCCGAAGAGAGCTGGGATAGGCTCCAGCACCCCCCCGCCCCCATGACCCTTGTGAGGATAAAGCGTATCGGAAAACTGACGGACGAAAATCCTTCTTACACCTTTGAATTGACTCCACCCAGTGACATTTCGGCCACAGACAACGTCAAAATATATTTTCTCATGAAATATAAGTTATGGTTCCTCACATCTCCCAATCGCATAAACGATCATTCACATGCAAATCGCATATGGCTGCAGGTATGAGGAAAAACTAATTCGGCCACATTAATAGCCCTCCCGCTCGGCTTTTTCTTCCGCCACAAATGACTTCCCGCATAATCCTCATCAACTAAATCCCAACAACCCACCTGTAGCATCGTCGGGGGGGTAAACGCTAATAGCGGGCTGCTGAGGTTTGATAAGCATTTTTCTATTAGTACAATACAACATCCTTCTCTCTGCCTCTTATATGCACACCCTCCAAAATGCTCCCATCATCCAAATTAACAATGGATGGAAATAAACAAAAATGTGCAGTGTGTGTGTGTGTGTGTGTGTGTGTGTGTGTGTGTGTGTGTGTGTGTGGGAAGAAGCAGCACCTGCCTGTAGGCCACAAGGGCACGAAACAGCTCGCCGCTAAATCCCAGTTTGGCACACAAGCACGTAATCATCACTTCTTGGTTTTCTTTGTGTTGCGCTGCAAGTTGTCGAGCCTGATGCTGTAAAAAACACACTCTAACAAACACAACACACACACAAACACAAGGTGACTTGCGATGCACCGCGCAGCCTCATTTAAATAACAATGACATTGATCTGCCACTCATTTATGCAAATAAGTGTACAGTAGAACACAATCTACATCCGTGAAGGTGTTTTTTTTTTCTTTTTTAGAAAATGTTTATCAAGAAATGAAACGAAAGTGGTCATTTGAGAATAATTGTTGATTTTTTTTGTCATCTATGTCTATTCATTTATTTTTAGGAAAACACCAGAATCCAGTGGTGCCTCACCTTGTGAGCTTAATTGGTTGAATTCAAAACAGCTGTATTTCAAATCATCCTTCCTCATAAATGGAAAGGCCACTTTTCGGTTCAATTTCAACATTGCACTTTGAGCTGATTGTTTTCATGTAAAGTGCATTATGAATAAAATTCATGATTATTAGATGTAAATGCCTTTGAGTATTGTTCTCTTGTCTGTCTACGTGTGTTGATGCACAACTGATGGTCACATTTTATGACATACCGATGCTATCTGTTACCCCTGTGTGGAGTTTTTGTCATGTGTGTTAGCATTAAGCTAGTAAACGTTCGGATAAAATGATAACATTACAAGACTAAAAACGTATTTTCTGAGGACAAAAACCCTCTCAGCTCATCTGCACAGCACCAATGTCAGTCGTTCTTTGCGGAGGACAAAGAATATATGCTTGAGACTACTGTTCGAGTATAGTACCTGTCGACATGCGTCACTGCCCTGTTTGTTTTCAATCAATATCAAGAAGGGTTATCACCCCGCAAAAAAAGAAAAAGAAAAACAATGCTATTTAGCATTTGCCTTAAGCTAATAGAGAGAACGGCTAAGCGTTGTGGTCGCTCTGCTATTGTAATTATTGATGGTGCACAGTCCTTGCAGCGCAGAGTGGGGGCTGGGGGGTGGGGGGGGTTGCTTGGAGGCCATTGTTCAGCGAAAGTGAGACAAACGAGACCCTGGAGAACACTACTTAGCCGCTCATAAAGGTCAAATATGGAGGCACAGCAGCTAATCCTCGACCCCCTGGGGACACCCATGGATGTTGTTGTTTCACGGCCGTGTGACATTTAAACCGGAGTGCGCCACACTACGTTGTGGATGTGCCTACAGCCTCCTGTTTGGCTCGAGAGTGCCCGCTGAGGGTTAATTAGACGTGGCCTCAGAGGGCAATTTTTAACTATGCTCTTCCACTGCTAACTGGATTGTAACACAGCCTTTTCTTTATGAGATGGACTACTAGACGGACCAAAGTTCTTAAGTACAGGTAACAACGGCATGGCTGAATGAATTAAGTGTTAAATGTGCCAAATTAAATCATCGATACAGATAATATTATCAATATTTGGCAACATTTTTATTTTGGTGGGGCCCTATTGCTCATCCATATAGAAAGCTCAAAATCTCATTACATTTTGTTGTTGTCTGCTCTGACTGTGCAGCCACATCATTAAAATTCCATTGTGATGCTCACTATATGCTCGCCGTCACGTCTAATTGGCTAATCAAATCAAAAAAGTCGGAGCTGTCCGCAGGGTCACGCCGATTGCAGGCGCTGAGGGACAACAACGCTGGTGAGGCAAATTTTGCAGGTAAATAACACTGAGATAACGAACGCCGGGTCAGCAACGGTTCAGCCCAAGTGTAACGAGCTCTGAGAAAGGAAAAACTATATGGCAGACGGCGGTATTTGGTCTGACACCGATTCAATACACATTTTCTCCTGTTAAAACAGGGAATGGGGGTTGGACAGTGAAATACAACGAAGTCAACATACCCGGAATGCGACATCTGCAGCAAAGGTAGCGGTTGCACAAGCCTGCATCATCTGAGTTGTTTATTTTGACTCCCCTTCTAAAAATCTATGTCTTAACTGAGTTGTAAAGGCTAAATGCCACATTAGGGTTGGAAAATGTTTTGAAAAGATTATTATTTTTTTAATAAAAAAAACCCCGGAATTTCAACAGGGGCGTGTAGACTTTTAAATTCACTCTTATCCTCCTGACTACCAGGGAGGGGGAAATGTTGTCCAATCACATTTATTTTGAAATTCCCCAATCTATGTGAAGTAATTGGACTACTCCAAGAGAAATTTTTGAAATTCCACTACAGAGGACATTTTTTAAACACTTGAATACTAGGCTGAAATGCACTTAAAACAACTCAAACAACACTTTAACGTGTTCATAAGAGTATTATAAATAAAATGCCAACAGAATTTCAAGACAAAATGTGTTTGATAAAAAGTATTAGTTTTCCTCTTCCCATAAAAAGTGCTTGCACTGAAGCCGTTTTCTTTCTTTGAGAAGTCAAAGTAACAAAGCCCCACACCCTACAAATTTTGTGTCATTGGAAAGCACTGAATGTCCTCTTTCGAGCACAAAATGAGTTAATGCGATTGGATGCACTGGGTGGGGGGTATTTAGGTTCACAAATGTCCTCTACAGAGGACAAATTTGAACTGCTGGTAGTCAGGAGGATATGTCGCAATTTTAGCTTAAAATCCCATTGATGCTAGTACGTGGTAATGCTAACTCTATCATTCTTACTTTATCGTTAGCATACGTCCTAACATTATTGTACATCATGGTTGCTTGGTTATTAATTACATTACAAACATACCAAACTACTTTAAACTGTTGTAGTAGTTGTAGACAAATTCGACAGACTACGAGGAAAACAAGTGACAGAAAATTGGATTTCAACAGAGGCTAACGTACGCCATTATGATTAATCTTTTTTTTCCTGTAGACAAAGTTATTGGAGGAATATTTTTTGTGGAAAATGTGTAGTAATAATAATACTTACTCCTGAAAACATACATTTTATATAGCTTTTCAATATTGTCCAACGAGGTCCTGGAAATTTGTCGGTGCGGTTAATAAAGTCCATTAAAAAAAAGAGCATCAGTAGGCTTAGTTAAATATAAGTCTGGCTCTCTCTGGTGGCAAATGGGAGCACTGCAGCAATCATTTCATCAATAGTTGTCGTGATGATGATCAAAATACTAAAAACAATACTTGTTTAGGTTTATACAGCGAATTTTAAGAGCCACAAGGAATCTTGGATAACAGCGAATGTGGGAAAGCTAAAAAGGTTGAGCTTATAGCCTGCCTGGAACATTCCAGTCGAGGTTTCTTGAGAGAACGCAGAGTGGTAAACGTCACAAAATGAGGCAGTGAAAGGTAGATGGTTATTGGCAATGGTGGAAATTAACGGCTACTCTTCTGCCAAAGGCGAAATTCGCAAAATCATGTAGAGTAACTAATACGAGTGGTGTGTAATCTATACTTTTAATGATTACAGAACCCCTAATGCGACATGGCGTGGATATATTATATTGTTTGGACCACCACCTCACCTACCTACACCTACAATGTCTTGCGAAGGTGTCTGCAATTGCCGACTCAGACATCCAAATTGTGTGTTAAAATAATATCAAACCGCGCAAAACACCTATTTTGTGGCCACAAATGAGCATTTGGTGTGCACGTTATGGAGTCATTTTCACAGGTTGCGAAGCGGTGACATACATCGGCATCATCAACAGTTATAGTCAAAACAATCACGTACAGTATAAACCATGTTTAATTCCGTATGTTTCTTCACAGAAAAACTGAATGTGACACATGTAAAATCTAAAAGTCAAGATCAGAACAACATTGGAAGGTTAAAAAGACAAACGGCTAACTAACCCCCCTTGACAAAAACTGTCAAACCATGTTTGAAAAAAAAAAACCCACCCAGCAATAGAACAACAACAACAACTACAAAAACAGTTACTCTCCATCCCCTTCCACCTTATTATCATCGTCCTCCATTGCGGATTCTTCCTGCTTCGCCTCCTCGCTGGAACCAACGGTTGCTGGTTCGGTTACGGTGTCGCCTTCCTCGCCGCTGCCTGCTGCTGGTTGGGCAACCGTGTCGCCTGCCCCCTTCTCGGCCGCTTCCTCCTCTCTGGCAGGTGCTGCGGCCACTTTTTCGGTTACGTCGCTGCATTCCTCCTCCTTGGCCGCTTGATCCTCATCGGCGGGGCTCTCGGCTGGCTTTTCGGTTACGGTGGCGACTTCCTCCGCTTTGGCCGCGTCCTCCTTGCCGGCCGGTGCATCGGCTGCCTTTTCCGTTACGGTTTTGTCTTCTTCCTCCATGGCCGCTTCCTCGGCTGCCTTTTCAGTTACGGTACCGCCTTCCTCCTCCGTGGCCGCTTCCGCCTCGCCGGCGGGTGCCTCGGCTGCCTTTTCGGCTACGGTGTTGCCCTCTTCCTTCTTGGGCTCTTCTTCTTTGACCACTTCCTGCAGGTTGTACTTCTTGTAGCGTGTATACTCGCGGACCACGCTGACACAGCACACGGTCTTGATCACCTCCAAGATGATGGTGAGGTCCGGCTGGGTCAGGTTCACCATGTTTCTGGGGTTCAGCTTGCCCACCAGGGCTTTAAGAGACACACAAGGGGGGGGTGGAAAGCAAGAAATTGTTAGGCACAATCCCCCCTTCATTATCCTGAGATGCAAGAGCTAAGTTTTCCAAGGCACAGCGCCAACTGCTGGATCTGGTGGGTCACTGCTTCCGATTTGGATCCAAATACGAGTTGCCCGCATCACACTAAATTTTACAACACTTATTCTTTACCGTCTTTCTTAAAAAAAAAGAAAGAAAAGAGGTAAATTTTGATGTCATGACTGCAAAGCGGAGCAGGGGGATACTTGGAGACAGGAACCTACTGGAATAGACAGTATGCGTGACACCTTTTAATGCAGCCGAGATGCAAAAATTGCTAATAGCCGAGATGCTAACATCCAGTTGGAGCTTACTGGCAATGGCCTTGATGAGGTCGCATCTCTTGCTGTAGTTGTTGTTTCGCGACTTGAAGGCAATCTGGTAACTGGCGCAGTTGGGCTTCTTGAACCAAGGCTCCAGAAAGGTAGACAGATACCTCATCATTTCCTCCGGGAAGGCCCTGCATGTGCCCGTTACCTTTGTGGCACACAAACACAGGTTGCTAACCTTGCTGTAAATTAGCATAGCAATGAACAATAAGAACAGTTTCATTCATGACGCACGTTTACCTCAAACAAATGATCTCAAAATGCCATTGAAAAGAGGTCAATGTCTAAAAAAAAAAAGACTCATTCTAAAAAATATATACAGAATATATATCACAGAACTGTTCGGAGTGTGCCTCGGGGGGCTACATGACTGGCGAGGGTGCGAGTTTCCCCAGCGTTCATCAGATTGGGAGTGGCCCAATGATCAAAGCCCGAACACTTTTTTGTAGTCAGGCTGATGTAAGTGCATCGGAGTCAGACCGTTAGCCTGCGAAACGATAGCGCAGCAACTGCTGGAGTTGTTTTGTTTTTTTTTTTGCATCTCACCGGCAGCATGCGAAGGATGAGGCGTGTCTTCTTCTTCTTGGTAGCGTGCAGATCGGCCAGGATGTGATGAACCAACTTGTCGGACTCTGCGTTCAAAAAAAATAAACAAGTCAATAAAATATTGGGCTTTTGATGCGACCAGGCCATTCAAACCACAACAAAAAAATCTGATTCGTATTCAATCTAAATCCACATGAAAGTGACCCAGGTCAGATTTTGTTTTGGCGGGGGGCAGCTGGAATCGGAATTGAGTCATTCAGACTGTCGTAAAGAAAATCATAAAAATCAGACATAGCTCACTATTGGACAAAACAAAAAAAAAATCCGATTTCGGTTGCATTTGCAACCGTTTCACAGTTTGATATCGTGATTCCGAACACAGCCAAGACGATTACCCAGATTGCGAGTTCTGATGAAGATGACGTTGTTGGCCCCGCTCTCCAGGGCTTGGAAACGTCGCTGCTGACTGCCGTCATACGCTCGCAGCTGTGTCACCTCTTTCTTCAGAGCCTCCTCGACATCTTCTTCGCTGCAGCCTCCGGCGTCCTCTTCCAACTGACAGCAAAAAGGTCGCAGTTTGTCAACGTCAGCATTTCAAGTTTAACGCTACGCTTGAAACCCTATTTTGGAACGTTCAATAAACCCTTGTTTGAAAACCTAACCAAGGCTTGAAACTTTGGCGTGAAAGCCAAACTACTATGCCATAATTTCTTAACCTCAAACTGTAACGCACCTACAAGCATGACAACGACTCAAAACACGAGAATACTGGGCCATAACGTAACCAGAGATGTGAAAGACTCGTTGCCAGTTATTGAAAACATTTTATTTCAGCTGTTGGTGCTGAGGGTGGCTAGACCTCATTGTAAGGTTGAGGGGGCAAGCACCTTTTCACAGCTCAGCAGCATGTAAACTTTTAGACCGTAGGTGTAAAAAAAGAATGTGCAATGGTTAGACCTAATAAGATCAAGCACCTGGGCGGTGCGTTCACTGACCTTCTCGGGTCCGTAGAGCTTGTCCGCGTACTCGCTGAGCAGGTTGAAGGCCTCCGCCGTGCACTTCCTCTGGTTCATGTTACATGTGATCAGGATGCCCTGCATGCCCACCTCCAGCTCCCTGGAGCCCCGCCATCGTTTCGCGTGATACTGGCCGCCCCCGAAGTGCTTCTTGCCGCGCTTCCGAAACTCGTTCTGCGGTGCCGACATCTTGCCAATGACGCCACTGGAAACAGCTATTAATAAACGGGATGTTTAATTTCTTTTTTAGCCCCGTGTGCAATCTGCGAGGCAGTTTAAAAGCGACACGCAACGCGATAGTAATCCTAATACAATACACCTCGAGGGTTTAAGTAAAATGAACGCGTTAGAAACGTGCATTCAAATAGAAAATGGGACTAGGTTACGGAAGGACGCCATATTCACGTTTTGGAGGGATTCTACGGAGTACGAAGAGGGACGAAAAGCATATCTTCGGGTTCCGCGAAGGAAATAGTCCACGTCTTAAGTACAACACTATTCTTTACATTGTGTCTTGTTCCCCAAGCGTATTAGATGCGAGGAATTGCAATTTTATAACGGGCGACTCGTTTTGATTCAAACAAGGCTTCGACGAGTGCGAGAAAAGCGAAAATTTTGTGAGGAATTTTCTCGACGTAAATTGTCAACTACTGTATTTAATTCACTGTATAAATTACAATTGATGTAAAAATTTACTAAACTTACGATTTGTTGTCTTAGATATTAGGAAATGTATTTTGGTGACGGAAGAACGCCTCCATTGTTTTGCAAGGACCAGGTACGGAGAATATCTACGGAATGCTAGGAGGGCCTAACAACAGTTACTTCGGAGTTTCGCGACAAGTACTAAACAAGTCAATTGACCGTTCAGATTGGTTAGAAAAAAAGTTCAGAGCTAATTGCGATTTACCTCTCCGCGAAATCAAAGGTTGGAAAACTCAAAAGAAGCCTCCTTTAAATTTGGAGAACATGTACGGCGTCGAGGAGTGACGAAAACACTCACGACATTTCGCGAGGCAAAATGTCATTAGTCGAATGTGCCAATTAAATTGCAAATTATGGTACATGTGGTGTATTAACCACATGTCAAACGCGTGTGTGTGCCTCGTCATTCAAGACACAACCGTACAGAAAGAAAATATTTAACTTATTAGCCGTTTTGTTTGTCAAACTAGTTATCATGAAATGACATTCTGTGACGTTAAGGTGCCTTATTTGATTTACGAACAAGGTCTACGGCAGGGGTCCCCAAACTTTTTCCTGTGAGGGCCACATAACTTTTCACTTCTCTGATGGGGGGGGCCGGTGTCAGTTTGTAACATCAACGATCGTAGGGGAGCTTAAAAAATGTTGTTTCCCAGAAAGCCACGCTTAACCAAATAACCCTTTCCAGGTTCTTTACAAAAAAAAAGTCAGGAAACAAATAACAGTATTAATGAAATAAATAATAACTAAATAACCCTCTGAGTTCTTCACAGAAAAAACAGGAAATTAATAACTAAACAACTCTCTCTCTTTATAACCCCTTGAAATCCACAAAAAAAGAGTTCTGCCATCTACGAGAACGCCACCGATCTTGTCTTGTTGATGTCTGCTACCGTCTTGTTCGCGTGTTCTACTAGTTGATCTGAGAGACAACTAAAACACTGAAACATTCTATGATGTGTAAATAACTTTGTGACTTTGATTTCAACCCTATTTGCGTCATGGGTCATTTTGCCCCGAACACCACATTTGTACAGCTTCCATGGAAATGTGAATAAAAACATTTCAATTTTTCTGCAGTTGGGGACAATCTAGAAAAAGTCATGAAATTTCAAGTTTTAAAAAATGATCATTTAGGGGGGTTTTGGGGCGTTTTTAACACGGTGACGGGTCATTTTGACCGGAGGACAACAGGAGGGTTAGAGTCAAATGTCACCGTAATTTGGGGACCCCTGGTCTACGGCAAGCGAGGAGGAACGAAAATCAAATATTAAAAAACGCCAAAAGTACGCATTACGTTGTTTTCTTAACTATAAAAGAATCTCTGCAAATCAGGGAAGGGGGACTCATTGCTGTGCAAGCTTCTGTTAAAAACGGACTTCTTGTTGTCATATAAACGCAATATTTAGATTTAGATAAACGCAATGTCATTGGGATGTCAAGAAAAATGTAATTTATTTACATTTCTATATCAGAAAGCATTCAGATATTGTAGACAATCCTTAAGTAAGCGTAAAACTAATTTTAGCATTAATTATGCACAATATTGACAACCATTAAACAACAATTGAAAGCAACCAGTGACTCAAAATATAAAGTTGAAGAAACGCCACGTTTTCTTGCATCAGACGGTTCCTTTTCAGAGGAACAGTTTGTCGATATTGACAATTAAACATACCACTGCGTGGTTTTACGACAGTCTTCCAATACAGTTCACTGAAATGTACCCTGTCACAAAAGGACTTGGAGTCATGCGATATCGGAGTCTCAACACTGTGGCACGATGTAAATTTAGGGTTTTTTTTGTCTTTATGCAAATATCAAACCTATAAAACATTTGCGTACAGTCGACCCTCGCGGGATTTCTCAACTACTGGTACATTCTTTTTCAAAATCCTTCAGCCCTCCTACAAAAGGCTTGACAGCATCATTTGGAAACCCTAAAGCGACATGATTTTGTTGGGTTTTTTTTTTCAATATTATGGATAAGTCTTTTTGATTGTTACCAGCTCTTCCTCAGCGTGGACTTTAGAGCCGGCCGTGTAGCTCTGACCTGAGTTGTTGAAATAGACCACCTCGCCCTTAGGGCTGACTCCCACTGGAAAAACTGGCACCCCTTGTTTTTGTTTGGCCCCGCCCCCCTACCGCTAACTGAGCGACGGCCGGCGCAGCAGTAGAACCCCTTCCCTTGGTTGGGTCCCCCATTGGACACCTGCAGATGCTTGGCGCGGCGTCCACAGTCGCAAAGCGGCGAAGTCATCTTTCCATTGATGGACAACGCGGGGAGGACGCCCCTGTTTGGCTCCCTGGAGACGCCATTGCAACCAGGACGCGAAATGGCGGAGTCAGGGGTGGGTTTCTTATCTTGGATGAAGAAGCATTTCGGATTGAATATGCACGGTGTGTTTGATTTTGTCACCGGCGGAGCCTCATAATCCTGCGCGTCGTAATCCAAAACGAGCCCCTCCTGGGAGGCCTCCAGAACCACGTCGTCATACGTTGACCGGTCGTCATCTTCCACGGAGAAGTCCTCGACACTTTCAGAATTTAAGGTCGGAGGTTCGAGGCTACCAAGAATGGTGGAGCACAGAACCAAACCCTTGTCGTTTTTGCGGATGCCCCTCAGTGTTGTCTTACCGTCCAGAACTGTCTTTGGGGACACCAGACTCTGAACGGAGTCTCGGTCCTCAAGGTTCACGACCAGATTCTTATTCCCAGTGGACGTCGTTTTACTTTTTGCAGTTTGATGGTTTCCACTGTTCTGATCACAGACTTTTTCGCCGTTTTTTGTCAGCATTGGTTTGACTGCCGCTGGGGTCTGTCGTAAGAGAAGAACTGTTAATATATTGGTAGCAGTTTGGAAATGGTGAAGAATTCTTCAAAAATGCAGCTTTGAGATGTTGATTGTCACTTCTAGTTGAAGTTTACTGTACTCTCAAACTAAGCATAAAACAAAGATTGTGCATTTCAACTAACCACGATCACTAAATTCAGTTAGCTTAATGCTAACAAGAAGTGTTTCATTTTGTAAGTTAAAAAAAACTTATTCTGGTACAACTATACCTTTATTCTTGTGAAGTTTTACTCGTCGCATTATGGATTTAATATAAATGCAGGCTTTATATATTAGGAAAACTACAAAATTTGTCTTGCTTTTTGAAGTCAAATGGAAACTATTGGCAATAATACATTTTAATAAGGTATATAGGGCGGCCCGGTAGTCCAGTGGTTAGCACGTCGGCTTCACAGTGCAGAGGTACCGGGTTCGATTCCAGCTCCGGCCTCCCTGTGTGGAGTTTGCATGTTCTCCCCGGGCCTGCGTGGGTTTTCTCCGGGTGCTCCGGTTTCCTCCCACATTCCAAAAACATGCGATGCAGGCTGATTGAACACTCTAAATTGTCCCTAGGTGTGAGTGTGAGCGTGGACGTCCACTCACCCCCTCCAAGCTTCTTGTGATCTTCATCACGCATCCGTCCCTCATCATCCTCGCCGCCAGCCGAGCGGTGTTCCTGGCATCATCCAAACCTAATCACAGGCGAGTCGTGCGTACATTTCAGACGACGAGTGGTTGAGTTGGAGTTGAGGTGAAGCGACTTTGCGTACCGGAATGTTCTCTGCCAGAAAACTGTATTCCTAAATCTTGTAGCGCGCCATTCAGACCTTTGGGTTTCCTGCTGTAGAACATCTACAAAAGACACAAATCATATTTAAAGCCTCATTTTTTAAAAAAATCTCAAGATATTATAGTTTTATTTCAGTAGATTAATGATTGACTTTGGAAGTTGATGGTTTCCCCCTCTTCTGCCACGGTTTTATTGGAGTAAAATGAATACTTTATTCTTGCAAATACAAGGTTTTTCATTCTTGTAAAAAATTATGAATGATGACACATTTTAAAAATGTTTCCTGAATAGTGTTTTTTGATTTTTTGAAAACCTTTATTCTGGTGTAATTTTTTAAAATCGAAATACTATGATTTACTCTGGTAAAATGACAACTTTATTTAAAAACAAAACATGTTTTTCCTCTCCCTGTCCAGTTTTACTCAAGTGAAATTATGACAAATCTTGTGGAATTGCACCCCCACCTCACATCATGATATATTTTTATAGAAAGATCACACCTATATATTTAATATTTGACTCATTTCATGATTGTTTTTGTTGCTACGAAATGATAACTTCATTCTCATAAAATATCTCTGAAAAGCAATTTTTTTCTCATCATGTTGTTTTATCGTTAGAAATTTACGATTGTCATATTTTGACTTCTAATTTCTAAAACCTTTTTTGTCATATAATAGGTTTTGTGTGCGTGTGTGTTCCAAATGAGTGTAATATTAACACACCTTTGTCATAAAAAAGTGCAAAATGAACTTACCCTGTATGTGTTCCTCAAGTCGATCCAGCTATTGAGCACGTCCAGTTTGTGGATCTGCTTGCGTTTACACTCATAATGCAAACAAACGCCCAGATCCCAATCTGCGAGCGTATTCCATTTATTAAAACACGTTTATGAAAAATGCACGTTTGAAAACAAAATATGTCACCTGACCACGTGAGGAAAGCACAGAGCTTTTGTCCAGGTGACTCGGTGGGGGAGTTCAGTTGCCCAGCGGGAAAGACCACGGCCTTCTCGAGGCGGAGCTTCTGCAGCCAGCGGCCGAACTGAGACAGACAAATACGGAGGGGCACGCCTGCCTCCACCTGGGTCTGTAGGATACACACGCGCACACACACACACTGTAACTGTATGGGTTTTATTCTTCAAATATTCTGTACTTCTTGCACAATTATAATCCCCACCCTCATAAATATTCTGAATGTATTCTTGTAAAACTGTACCCACCCCCTCCTAATACTACTCTTTTGTGGCGTGTTGTTTTGTTCTGTTCTTTTGAGGTCACCTGTGTGATCCCAGTTAGCTCGGTGCAGAAAGCTGACAGTATTGGACGCTCCCGGGGTTGAACGTAGGCGTGAAACTCGGACTCAATCTCCCCCGTGGACGTATTGAGAAGAACAGCGGGGAACTCGACTGCGTCAGAAAAGTATCAATGAGACCAATAAAGATGCAAAAACACCAATACGGCACCTTTTGAAAATGGAAACGTACTTATTTCCTGAGTGTGGTTGTTTTTCTCTCGCCAGCACGTGGACTCAAAGTCAATGATGATGAGGTATGAAAATGATTGATCTGATACAAAATATTCCATACACCATGTTATGAAAGGCCACGTTCGAAATGATCACGTTTGTTTAATTGCGTTACTAACTTGACAGCAGAGTCTTTTTTTGCCCAGCGGATGACTGACTACGTTGCCTGAGAAGTCCTAATTCTCTGTGGACACAATTATAAGAAAATACTGTAAATAGCATACACTTGTCTATTACTGTCGTGGCGTGACGCATGACATGAACCAACAAAAATACTCCATTCATTCGATGTCGACGCGTTAATCCGAACATCATTATTTGTTTGTTTTTATTACACAGCACTTTGAGCTGTATTTCTCTGTATGAAAAAGAGATCTGTAAGTGCCCTCTCGCAGACACAATTTCACAAAATCGGAAATGACAAAGATTTTAATTAATTGCTCAATCTCACCTCTGGTGGGCGATTAAGCACTCCAGAGATTCGAGTATTGGGATACAAGACATTAAATAGCCAAGTGTACGTCATGTGTCCCTATTTAAAATATAACAATGGGTTGACTTTCGGCAACACACTAAACGGTTATTACTCAGTTTATGTCGATACTCACTTGGCTAGTTTCTTTGTCGACATTTCCGCCACTTGAGCTTGCCCGTGTTACTTTCGAGGCAACATTTATGGCGATATTTAAGGTTTAGGCGAGGCTATCTTGGGCGAATTGCGCTTTTTTTTCAAACGAGTCGTATCCATGATTCTGTGTTCGGCTCGTTTGGTCCTCATGGCAGAGAAATCGATAGCAGAGTCGTTAAAGGCGGATGTATAAATATTGCGTCTGCAATGAGCTTCAAATTAAAGTTTTACCTTTCGGATTTCAGCATGTTTATCCTGTAAAATAGCTTCATAAATGTTAATTATTCATTAAATATTAGATATTATTTAATTTCGTTTGAAAAGGAGCTTAAAACATAAGCATTTTCATCAATGTTGTTCAGCTGAATTTATTTTGAAAGTCCTCAAACAAACGTGATCTGACCTGCTTCCCGTGTCAGAAAGCTTGCATTAACATTTCCCCCCACGTGTTTTCCATCCTTTTTCAACCTTGCTTACCCTGAAATTTTGATACAAGCAACCATTCCAACGTGTTTTAATCGAAATGTTAAACTTGTGAATTTGGAAGGCGTCGGAACGTCATAACACGGTAACTAGGTATGTATTATACATTTTATTTTAGTGACTTAACATCCTGCAGATCGTTAGCCGAATAAATCTTATACTTACCCACTCATGTTGTCACAAACTTAATCATCGACTTGCGTATTAACTCACAATATTACTCAGTAACTCACTCATTTATTCAGTCAACAACTAATTAACTCACTAACGAAATAACCCATTCACTCCTTAATCGACTCATTGTCCAACTCACCAATGCACATCATAACTTTGTCATGCACTCAGTCTTAAGTCACTAAATTACCTTCTTTCACAATTACTAACTTACCAACCGTCTCATTCATTAATTAACACAGTCAGTTACATCATGAAATGTGTCAAAGTCAAAGTTCTATGTTTCAGGCCGAGTCGGGCTGTAAATGACATTTGTGTTTGTTTTCCACGCAGGTGGAGTTTGGCTGTAAAATGGAGTCCTCACTTTCAACGCTCACCAACGGAAAGAAAAGGAAAGATGATCCAGATCATCATCATCTTAATGGCCACCGCACGGCAAAGAGGGTCAAAAGCGAACCTGCTGGCTCTGATGAGCTGGAAGATGTTGAACCCCGAATCTCTGTGCTTCCCGACCGCCTGCTGCATCCCATCACGGCCAAGGAGCTGATCGAGCTCCTGCACTATGCTACTCTAGGGAAGAGCAACGGAGTCAAACAGCCAAGGTCATCATATATTCATTCATTCATTAGCAACTTGGTGATTGAATGATGATTGAGTGAGTTGGTGAATTAATGAGAGACTTAAAATCGTGCATGAGGGAATTAATTTAGGTGTTGGTGGGGGAGTTAGTGAATGTAATTGTGAGTGAAGTCATGAGGAATGTGTTTTGATTCAACGTTGTTGTTCTGTGTGTGTCGCAGTTGGTGTGTTCTCCGTGGACAAAAACGTATACAAGGCGTCAATGTAGCGGTGGTGGAGGGTGTTAGCCAAAGTGACTTTTACAAACATTACCTGACTCTCAGGAACCTGAGGACCAAGTACAGCAATGTAGGTACCAGTCGCTAACAAGTCGGCATAATGTGCAGATGGACATTGGTGATGTCAGTACTGTATTGTTTTGTTTGTGTTAGAGGTTGAGCTTCATGTCGTCAAATAGCAGCAGCAGCAGCCTCCTTTCTACAATATTCAGCAGTGAAGTGGACTCATCCGCACAACCGCTTTTGTCAAAGGCGTTTTGTCAAAGGCGCAAAATCAAGATAAACAATGGTCAGCATTAAACATTTCACTCACACATTCACGAACCAACTGTGTCTTTCGCAAATTTTACTCACCAACTAACTCATTTCTTCCTCAACAAACTCACTTAATCACTCGACCAACTGACTCTTAAATTGATTTATGTCGCTCACTAACCAAGTCACTCTCTCCCAAACTAGGTCACGGGTCTAACGTGTCAACCTAACTCATTCACTCATCACATGAACCAACTTGCTCTCATTTCAGTCATGAAATCAAGTCTCTCAATAATTCACAGCAAATATTTCCTTTTTTTTTCTTTTCAAACCTCGACCACAAAGTACAATAAGATTCAACCAACTATTTAACACAACTAACTCATTCAACATGCGTTTGTGTGTGGCAGTGCTGAGTAGTCACCCGGTGGTGAAGAAGTATGGTAAGGAAAAGCGCGGCCTAACTGCCTACGTGCTCACCCAGGAGGAGTTAATCAAAGGGCATTACCCCGTAAAAGGTGATTAGTTGGTTTCATCGTCCACGTGTTTGCCCTTTCACTTCCTGTTGATCACTCTCCATCGTCTGCATCAGGACTGCCGGGCTTCGAGGGCTTTCTGGCCCTCTACAGCACTGACATCACGGATAGCAGCCCTCTCTTTGGATTAGACTGCGAAATGGTGAGATGACTTCCTGGTTTAATTCATTCCCCTTCTGAGCCTAAACCAATCAGTTATTTAATGGCAATCATGTGACACAGTGTCTTACCGAGATGGGCTCCGAGCTGACCCGAGTCTCCCTGGTGGATGGCGACGGAAAATGCCTGATGGACGAGCTGGTTAAACCTCACAACGAAATACGAGACTACCTCACTCGGTAAGCACGGTCAAGCTACCAATTTGTCATTCAACGTAAAGACTAAAAAAAAACAGATTCAACCCAATAAAAAGTACCCACACATAAATAAATACATTTAAAACATAATTAGAATTGCACAAAGTTCAGTTACTGTTACACAATTTAGTTGTTTGCTAATTTTGTCATTGCAAGTTAGTTTCTAGATATCTAGCCATTTTTTTTGAGAGTCTTATATTCATATGGTAATGAGCAATGAGTAGTTGTTTGGGCAGTTATTCAGTCCGCTACTGAGTTACCTAGTTGACTTCGTATGTTACGTCCGCTCAGTTTGTTGGCTGTTTATTCTGCTTTGTATTTTGTTAGTTTAATAGTAGTTTACTAGCATCCAGTTTCTTCCTTGGTTAGCTAGCTCTCTCTTAGTTATTCGGCTAATTAGATACAGTAGTTGTTTATTTAATAATCTGGTTACTTAGTAGCTAGCTCTCTCTTAGTTATTCGGCTAATTGGATACAGTAGTTGTTTATTTAATAATCTGGTTACTTAGTAGTTTTTTAGGTAAATCACAAAATTGAATTGGCTTGGCATCGAGTCAGTTAACTTGATGATCTCTTATTTGACTAGTTTGATTCACTGTTCACCTGTTTGGGTAGCTATTTTGTTAATTACTTATTTAGCTAATTGGTTAATTTATTGCTAGTGAGCTATTTTGTTAGCTAGCTAGCTAGCTACTCACTCGATTGGTCACTTCGTGAGTTGATTATTTAGCTATTTCGGTTAGTTTGATAGTGATGTATCTCATAATTTATTTAGCTACTTAGCTAATTTGTTTACTGGTTAGATGATTTGATATTCTGCTGTTACATATATAATTCGTTAGCTAGCATGCTGCATAGCTACTTAGCCGAGTAGTCAGTCAGCTAAATTATTTGGTTACAAACTTATCTCATTTGTTGGTTGCCTACCTAGCTAGTTGATGAGGTGATCGATTGTTTAGTTAACCAACTATTGAATACTTTTTAAAAAAATGAAGGTAGAATGGTAGCTCGTTCAGGGCAGTTTTTGCTTATTATGATTACCAAATAAACTTACCGCGGACAAAAGGTATGTACAATATTTGTGTCCCATTGTCAGTTTCTCTGGCATCACGGTGGCCATGTTGGATCCGGTCAAGACAACATTGCGCGACATCCAAGTGAAGCTGTTAACGCTGTTGCCAAATGACGCCGTCCTGGTGGGTCACTCCATCGAAAATGACTTGGAGGCTCTTCGAGTATGTGGACACACGCAAACAAATCAACTCAAGGACAAGCGCTCCAAAACAAAAAGTGCGTGGTATATGATCCTCGGGATTTGTTGTTATTTTTTGCAGCTGATCTACCCTCACGTTATCGACACATCGCTGCTGTACGTTAGGGAGACCGGGAAGCGATTCAAGCTGAAGGTTCTGGCTGACGTGGTGCTTGGCCGGAAGATCCAGACGCAGGATAAGAAAGGACACCTTCCCTTTGAGGACGCCTTGGCCGCCCTTGATCTGGCCAAGTACTTCATAAGCAAGTCACCTCTGAAGGTAACGACAACCAAAGCAATACCCAAAGATAACGCTATCGATTGTGAGGGTGATTACTTTTTTAGGTCGGCAGTTTGTTCATCAGCCGGGTAGTTTGGTTTGTTAGTTAGATACCTAGCTCGCTAATTTTAGAAGATTTAGTCAGTTAATCTACGTAGGTTGAATTTATTTACAATCTGGTTATCTTACAACTAGCCGGTGGTGGTACTTGGCTGTTGATAATTTTGTTAGTTATCTGGTGAGTTAGCTAACATGTTGCTTAGCTAGTTAGTTAGCGAGATCGATAGTTTGTTACTTTGTTGGGTGGGTATTTAGAGAAATGGTGGGTAGGATAACTGACTTATCGAATGAATTGGGTTGGGTGTTTTTTTTTGTTTTTTGTTTTTTAAACCAAGTTTTAGGTATCAAGTTAGTTATTTAGCAAGCAACCTATGCAGTTGTGAGGCTCATTGGTTAGTTTGTTCATGACTGTTGTTTGTCATTTACTTTGTCGGTCAGTTAGTCTGTCAAATCATCGTTGGTTCGAGTTGATGTGTTAGCAGCCACGCCGTAACTTACATTAGTGCAACAACTGCGCCGTGTGTGTCTGTTTTGGATCGTTCCGTCAGGTTGTTGAGGATCACTTCGAGGACCTTTGGGGTTGGTCCATAAAAGACGAAGATGAGCCCCCGCCCAGTAGCAGGTGGGATGAACGCGCACAAACGCTATTGTTTGTGTCGCAGAGACGTGGTGGTAACCTTGTTTTTCTCTCCCTGTCTGGCGCGCAGGTTTGCAGATGTGTTGCAGCATCTGGGCCGGACCGTCGGCTATGTGGGGAATCGCAGTGATTTAACCTTACATCCAGCCAATCAGCTCTGGCACAACTCGGACAAACAGGTGAGGAGGCTCCGGGCCATCAATTGGATGGATGGAAGGATGATTTTTTAAAAAAAAATTTGTTTTCAAGTTGCTCTTAGTTCGGAAATTAGTCTTTAAATTACTTGTCTGAAAGTTGGCCGGTTAGTTAGCTGGTCTGTAAATGAGTTTTGATTTGCCTGTGAGTTTTGGTTCGCAAGTTAGCACGTTCTTAATTCATTTGTTGGTTTGGTGATCTGTTTGCAAAGCCGTTTTTTTTTTTGTGGTCAATTTCTTGTAGCCAAACATGAATCTGCACTCAATTTCACTGCCATTTCCTCTTCCAGACACAAGTTTTGTCATTTTTGCTTCATCCCGAAAACAAATCAACAAACGGCTGTCAAAACAATACCTCGGGAACCAAAAATGGCGGCCGTTTACGGCGGCAAGCTCACTTTTAGCGCAGTTCAGCTCTCCTCTTAGTGTCATCGGTGGACTCTTGTGCAGGTCGTGGACGCTTTCCGCAAATGGAACAAGTGTCCCTTCTTCTCTGCGCTCAGCTTGTCTGGCTTCTCAGGAGTCCCCCCTTGTCAAGACCACAAGGTTCAGTATCGTTGTGTACGTGTAAGTGTGTGTGTGTGTGTGTGTGTTATCCCACCATGTGTGTGTGTTTGTTGGTGTTTTAGATGAGCCGGTATCTTCAGGACATGTGCGTGGTGTTTGCTGGACCGCTCCCTGCCGGCTTCTCCGAGAAAGCGGTGAGGCGAATGTTCCGCTGCTGCGGCTCAATCAGGGCCGTCGAAATGCTGGAAACCACACACAGGGTGCGTTTGGTCCACGTGCAGGCACAAGCGCAAAACGGAAGTGAAATATTACCCCCCCCCCCCTCCCTCCGCCGGGTTTTGCATTGAAGGTCCCGTCTCGCTGTTTTCTGTAGGTTCACGCCGTGGTGGAGTTCGAATTACTCGAAGCCGCCGCGCTGGCGCTACAAATGCTAAACGGTGCCACCGTGCAGGGACACACTGTGAAGGTGCGCTTGGATGTCATAGTTAATACAGATTGTAGTTTAAAAACTAAAAAAAAAAAAATGTATGCATGTTGATTTGTAATTTTTTTGAAATTGTAGTTATTTTTTTCACAACATTGAATAAATTTCCTTTTTTTTTTTTAAACTACAGTTGCATGTTTTCCAGAGGCCCCAGTTTTGACCCCTACCATTCTTTTCAAGCAAAACAACGCGAGCGTACGTATGGTGTATGTCTCAGGTTCAGAGGCCGGTGACAGCGTCCACGCTGGATTTTGACGTGACTCTGGATGCCTTGATGAGCGACGCCGTCAACGCGCGCCGTCTCTACGCGCTCAAGCTAAAAGGTCACATGACCGCCAATGGGCACACGCCGACGGACGGCAAGCTGGCAGTGAACAGCTGCGCTTCCGTGTCGCTTCCCGTCAAAAAGTGCGAGCTGAGCGAGGAGTCGCTGACCAAGACGTTCGGCCGCTTCGGAGTCGTGGAAAGGGTCGCGTTGATGGGCGAACCTGAAATGGAGCCCAGTCATGCATACATACGTGAGTGGCGTATTTTTTTCTCTCTTGGAAGTAACATTTTCGCCAAGTTGTCATGTAGGGATTTTCTTATCACTGATATCACTGTCCTATAAGTGGTACAGTCACAAAAAAGGTCACGATGGAGTGATACATCTTAACATTAAGAAATCATTCATTCATTCATCTTCCGAGCCGCTTGATCCTCACTAGGGTCGCGGGGGGTGCTGGAGCCTATCCCAGCTGTCTCCGGGCAGTAGGCGGGGGACACCCTGAATCGGTTGCCAGCCGATCGCAGGGCACACAGAAACGAACAACCATTCGCACTCACACTCACACCTAGGGACAATTTAGAGTGTTCAATCAGCCTGCCATGCATATTTTTGGAATGTGGGAGGAAACCGGAGCACCCGGAGAAAACCCACGCAGGCCCGGGGAGAACATGCAAACGCCACACAGGGAGGCCGGAGCTGGAATCGAACCCGGTACCTCTGCACTGTGAAGCCGACGTGCTAACCACTGGACTACCGGGCCACCCACATTAAGAAATCATTTTAGACTTTTTTTTTAAATTAAAATGTGATACAATTTTCAAAATTTTGTAAAACACTGTTCTTAATTCAAATACATCCCCCCAAAATACATTGATTTGCTCTTATTTACATGTTTTATTTGTATTGTGGATTTGTAAAATAGAAAAAAACTGTTTGATGTTCATGAATTTTTCAAATATAAAACGTTCAATTATAACTCATTTTTTTTCGAACTGACTTAACAAGTGTAACTAGATAGAAATATAATACATGTAATATAAAACATAATCATGTCATAATTACACAAATGCCCAAAAATCTTTTATTCTTATCCAATTTTAAAATATTTCAAAATCTGATTTTTTTTAGGCCTGCATTTCATATCTAAATTTTAAAATATTTATCCAACTATTTTTTTTACATTTATGTACACGCTAATATTTAAATATTCAAAAGAAAAGGTGATGTAACAGTGCGGTAAACCTGACCCTGTGTTTCAGTTTTTGGGGAACGCATTTCAGCTGTAAAATTTTTTTAAGTGAATAATCATCAGTTCAAATATCTTGTCATTATAGTGTCTTCAATTAAATACAGGTTGAACATGATCATTGGGTTCTGCTTTTATTTCCTAACTTTATTAGAATTGGGTTTGTACGTGTTATTGTAAAATATAGTTTGTGTGGGTGTGTGTGTGTAGAAACCTAACAAGTGTCAATTTTTTGTTGGTCTTCTTTTCCACAGATTTTGCACATTCTGAGGGGAAACAGTCGGCTGTCGACTCCTCCGCAGAACTTTGGCAGGAAAAGTACGTGACATGTCCGGCGCTGACTCCGGCAGACGCTACTTGCGGTGTGAGCCCGCACGAAGGGCCAATTCACTTCGGAGGCCAAACGCACCACAAATCTCCTCAGGTTTCATGATACACTTCGCTTTACGCTTATCAGAGGATCAGACTAGAATGCTTGCGAGTGATGTTTCAACCATATCGTCAAACCCGACTCCAAAACGTTTTTCTTTTTTCGTGAAGGATGCGGCACTGCGGCGGATGATGAAGAACCTGGACACACGACTGGGGAAAGTCTTTAGGTCTCTCCCAGAATGCACCTTGTCTGTGGTGCTGCTGCTCGCTCACAACAGGTCACTTTCAAATCTTTTTTTTTTTAAACACAAAGCATTCTCTTGATCTTTTTTCCTCCCCTTTTCATCTCCTTAGCGCTGATAATCCGCCATCGCCTGGTTTGTGCCTTTTGGAGATCAAGCGCAAGAAGTCAAGTCAAGCCCTCACGTGACAGCACGTGCTGCCATATCGTGGACATCCACTTCCGGTTTCCAATAGACTCATTTCAAAAATGGGGATGAAACCGTGACCATCTTCCAAACACGTGAGAATAGAACTGTGGTACACAGGTGGAAACAATAAATCTGAAAGTACCTTTGACGACACAAGACACATTATTGGAGGGAGGGGAGGACATTTTGGTGATGAAACTACAACGTGTTAGCGCACTTCCTGGTTGAAACTAACCCCCCAAGTAACATGACAGAAGAGAACAAACGTGTGAAACAAAGCGACAGTAAGAAAATTCTTTAATTTTTTTTTCTTCCATTTCCCTACTCCCCCGCCCCTCCGAGGAAATATTGAAGGATTTTGAACCTCATACAAAACAATGTAAATATGTATGTAGATTTTGACACATTTGCCATACAACTACAAAACAATCTGTACAAAAAAAACGACAAACAGAAGCACCTCCAATAGGGTCCAAATCGGCACAGCAATAAATTATCACATTATGGTTGTCGATACCGTTTTCTGTATGTTTGATAAAATAAGACCATTTCATAATATTTGCTTCTTTTTTTTTAAAACGGACAGCTTTTTAAATAGACATTACGCTGAACCCTGATGGCGTCAACTACATGTTCACCTTACGGCAGCTGAGCTAACACACAAGTAAAAAAAAAAAAAAATTATAATAATAATAAGGTTGGGACCGAGCTCGCCGGCTCCATTCCGGTATCGTCACATGTATAAAAGAACTGTTTGAAATTCAAGGTGAAGTGTGGAACCGTCTTTATGGCTTGTGGGGGGGTTTGTGTGCTGGTCCGCAGCCGCAAGCGAGCTGGCGCTCTCCTGGGCACGCCGATCCCCGAGTGCGTCTTGACTTTGTTGCTACCACGCCTCGGGAACCTCAAACAACGCTGACGAAGTTCCGGCAGCTGAATGAGGAGAAAAGCGGGGGAGATTTAGGAAGAGAAATGTTGCCATCGCAAATATGACGGACAGAGGAGCAAACCTTCCGATTTCTTCTTTTTGTTCTTCTGACTTTTCTGTGCCGGCGGCACGGCCGCTGCGGCAGAGGCCTGCTGCCAGCTGAGCGTCCCCTCAGCCTCTTTAGCCAAATCGGCGGCAGCTTCCTCCTCGGGGACGGGATTCGATTGGGTAGCGTCCCTACAGGGGCGAATTTCAAAGTGGCGTCCGAGGTGATGGGGGGGGGGGGGGGGGGGGGGGGCAAAACGTAATCGATGGACTTACATGGTCTTCAGCCATCCCTCTGACGTTTTGCTCTCCACAACTTCTATAAATCAATCGGAATAATATTCAAATCAGCAAATCCCGTCAGACTTCAGAAAATCTCGCGAGAATTGAACAAATCCTTGTGAAATGCCGATTAGCATGCCAACAGTTGGGCAGCGGGTGTGAAGGAAAACACAAGCGCACACACACCATCGGTTTTCATCTTCTTGCCCCCTGCGCCGTCCGAGTACGAGTAGCGAGTCCAGCCGTCTGCGGCCTCGGCGCTTCCAAGCTCCGCCTGGATGGGACTGCCGCTGCGCTTCCTCAGAGCTCTGTGGAGAACGACAACGGACATGTTGCTTTAATGCTGACGACTAATATGACCGATGATACAGCCATCGAATATAGGAAAGTTTTTTTTTTTCCCATTGGGACCGGAATATATAATGGAACTTACCAAGTAGATTATTACTTGAATGTTTACTACTACTAAAACAATGACAGAACCAGATGATTTAGTCAGTTTAGCATAAGGGGAGTTTTTTTTTTTTTGGGGGGGGGGGTATGAAATTTCATTCATTCATTCATTCATTTTCCGTACCGCTTGATCCTCACGAGGGGTGCTGGAGCCCATCCCAGTCGTCTCCGGGCAGTAGGCGGGGGACACCCCGAATCGGTTGCCAGCCAATCGCAGGGCACACAGAGACAAACAACCATCCGCGCTCACACTCACACCTCGGGACAATTTAAAGCGTCCAATCAGCCTGCCATGCATGTTTTTGGAACGTGGGAGGAAACCGGAGCACCCGGAGAAAACCCACGCAGGCCCGGGGAGAACATAAAAACTCCACACAGGGAGGTCGGATCTGGAATCGAACCCGGTACCTCTGCCCTGTGAAGCCGACGTGCTAACCACTGGACTACCGGGACTCTAGTAAATGAGGACCCCAGCGCATAGTCTGACTTAAGTCACTTGAACTCAACCGTCTTTATTGAGCACTTCCGAACCACCCCCTCGATACAAAGTGATGCACGTGGAGTAAAAATAATTCATACAAACCCCCCCCCCCCCCCCCCCCCCCCCCAAAAATAATGGAAATCCAGCTTCTTTCATCTGTGGCAGCTGGCGAAGGTAAAGCCACGCCTTTCTCAAGAACACTGAAACACTAATTCATGCCTTCGGTCACATCTCTGCTGGATGACTGTCCTGCACTTGGATTTGGAGTCAGCCAATCCTCCATGAAGCGTCTCCAGTTGGTCCAAAACGATGCTGCTCACCGCTTGACTAGAGGACTAGAACTCCTACTCTGGCTCCCTGTTCCTTTTAAAGCCTTTATTTGTTTTCAAATCTTGAAATGGCCTCGGCCATCTTCCCAACTATTCAGCCTTTTGATGGCAACATGCTCACTACTCCTAACTACGAAGGCTTTAGTTAGCATAGCAGAATATTCCGCGTAATGCAATCGATTTGAGTCAAATGTGATTTAACTGCCACCGCTCGAAGGGTCGCCAATGCGGATGGAATATTATCGCTGCGTTCGTGCCTCCTTTAGTCTTACAAACACGTAAAGTACGTGCGAGCAGAGGCGTCCTACCTGGGGTATCCGAACCCGCTCGAAGTGGCAGAGGCCGGGTAGTGAGGCTGGACCCAGCCGTCTTCCGTCCAGGACTTGGAAGTGGGCGGCTGCTGCTTCCCCTTCTCCTGCCGCCTGCCCTGAATGTACTCGGCGTACGTCTGGATCTTGTAGCTCTCGGCGTAGCGGCTGGTGTTCATGGCTATTTGCACCTGGTCTGTTTGACTGAGGGACACAAAGGCGGACGTGTCGTCCACCCACGAGACCTGAATGTTTCCTGAGGAGACGCGAATAGGGAAAATGAGCGTGAGTGACACGCACCGACCGGGTTGGTTCGTGGAACTGATCATGCGGTCGTCGACCTTTTTACCGAAGGCACTGAAGAGCTGGTAAAGGTCGCTGGTCTTCCATTCTTTGGGGAAGGTGACGTAGAGGACGTTGTCTCTCTTCGGTTGCACTGGAGCAACAAAGACAAAGCGATATAAGCAACGGAGCAGCGGGTCACTTCCCAAGTTTTGTTGTCACGAAGCCTTTTATTTATTTGGTGGGGGGGGGGGGATCTGGTCGTTATGATGTTTACATTCTAAAAGGTGTTCGTTGTCAGCAAAATCGGCAAATGAAGGACTTTGAAATGTGAACGTTATTGGGCGGGGTACAATGAAAGGAGGTTTGACTGTACCTCAAACTCAACATTGTGTTAATTCAAATATTTTTTGGGGGGGATTGGGGTTCCTTTACAGACACACACGTGCACTTTTATGCCCCCCCCCCCCCACCCCAGAAAATTACAATCATTCATTCATTCATTTTCATTTTCCGAGCCGCTTCATCCTCACTAGGGTCGCGGGGGGGTGCTGGAGCCTATCCCAGCTGTCTTCGGGCAGTAGGCGGGGGCCACCCTGAATCGGTTGCCAGCCAATCGCAGGGCACACAGAGACGAACAACCAATCACACTCACACTCACACCTAGGGACAATTTAGAGTGTTCAATCAGCCTGCCATGCATATTTTTGGAACGTGGGAGGAAACCGGAGCACCCGGAGAAAACCCACGCAAGCCCGGGGAGAACATGCAAACTCCACACAGGGAGGCCGGAGCTGGAATCGAACCCGGTACCTCTGCACTGTGAACAGACGTGCTAACCACTGGACTACCGGGCCGCCAATCATATTTATTTGAAATAAACGGTGCTGCTGAAATACTCACAGTCTGGTCCTGTGATATTGAGGTAGGGGATGTCGATTATCCTCATCAGGAAAAGTCTGGAATCAAACCGACGGTGAACATCGAGCAGCCCGACGACAGATACAAAAACGGCGGAGGCGCGGCGAAAAAAAAAATCGGCGTTACTCACTTGTTGTAGAACGGCTCGATGAGTTTGGAGTGAGCCGACACGTACGCTTTGGGTGGCGTCAGGAAAGAACCTGGGGGGGGGGAAAAAAAACGGAAAGTTGTCTTCGATTGGTTAAGAAAAAAAAAAAAAAAAACGCGTCGCGTCACGCTAACCCAGGAAGTTAGCCATGGAGATGAAGCAGCGTCCGGTGATGTAGGCGTCGTAGCCGGCCTCGTGCAACTGCTCGTTGGCTGTGTTGTAGCTCGGAAAGCCTTCAGCCGCCTCTTAGGACGGGGGGAAAAAAAAAAAATACGGATCCGTGACGAACCACTGCGTGCGCGTGCAAGCATGTGCGTGCGCTTACCGATTTGCGGAGCCTTGAAAGGGCTTTCGTTCAGCTGCTTCTCCAGCTCGGCCAGAAACGTGTTGTTGATCAGGTCCTGCAACGCGCACAGAGATAAGTTTTATCGAATAGCACATATTCACATACTACCGACTGCTGTCAGGCTGATGAATAAAAAATAACAATCATAATAATAATAATAATAATTAAATGATGTGAAGAAAAATTGTAAATAGTACTGCGATTTATCCATTTTGTGTTCATATTGCATTTAATTGAAAGATGTTTGTTGTTGTTTTTCTCTTCTTTCTTCTTTCTACATACATTCTTGCTGCTGGAGGCTGTAAATTTCCCCAGTGTGGGACGAATAAAGGATATCTTATCTTATCTTATCTTATATGCTCACTGGAAAACTTGGCAAGTCCTGCATTTTTAAACTGTCTGTCATACTTCAAGATGGAAGCTAATTTGAAAGTTGTCACTTGAACACTTTTGCATCATCAATGACGGATTTTTTTTTTTTTTTTGCATCTAAGAATTCAATACATTTGTTTTGATAGTGACAAAAATAAAATGTGCAGCTATCGCACAGTCACGGAAGTCATCTTAGAAGCACCTTAAAGGGCTGAGTGGACGCCATCAACTTTGTGTCCAGAAGCCTGCGAGAAGAGAAAAATCATGAAAGGGGCAGACACAGGAAGCATCTGTTGCCGTCAGGAAGTGGGTAAGAAACGCACCTGGGGAAAACGCACATGGTGACCTCTTTAAAATCTTGAAGATCCTGGAGAAAAAAGGGGGCGGGGCAAGAGAGAAGAGAGAGCGTGTGCGTTAAGTAGTTCAGAAACGACGACGACGAAATCCCGAAGAGCGCAGCGTACGTCAGGCAGGGGGCAGTAGAACTGGTGGATGGTGTGCATGACGTCCAGCAGCATGTTGTGGCCCACCACCAGCTTCCCCTGCCAAAAATGGGTTTCCGGTTGATTCCACAGACTCATGTTTTAAACATCCAAGTCAAAAGTTCCAGAGATGCGAGATTGTGACTCACAGACTTGGAGATGGCGTGGATGACCCGGGAGAAGCCCACGGCATCATTTAGCTGCATCTGGTGGAATTGAGTAATATTAGAGAAGACAAGACAAAAAATATATATATAATATTGATTTAAATTTAAAGCAAGAGTCATTTCTCAGGACATGTTTTTGCCAACCTGCTCCTTCTCCAATTTCTGCTGCTCTCTCCTCTTCCTCTCCTCCTCATCCACCTTACTGACCTGGATGATGCGCTCCTTCTTGAAGACAAAAATAAAATAATGTGGAAGGATTTTATTGTTCATGCGACTATTTCGTTAACTCATTCCGGGTGCTCGCATTTTTACTTATTAGTTATTTTTGGAGCTGGGAGTCGCGGCTTGGAGTTTGAAGCGGATTATGTGGGACAGGAGAAGTGAACTAATCTCTTTTCGTCAATGGACGCTACAGCTTCGTGTTTGCTTTCAAAACTTTGCTTGTAGCAGACGTGTGCACATTTTTCAGCATGATGTCTCTGATCCACCGGTGAAAGGACACTTTGATCCTCTCCTCTTTCATCTAGAACTGCTTCAGACAACAAAGTGTATGCAGAAAAGGGGTGAAGATTGCACGACTGTCTCTGTCCTATGTGTTATGTTTGTTATTTTGACTTCAAAATGGCGCCGCGTGAGTGGCCGCCTTTCCAGCAGCTCCTATATTTTGTTCTTCTCCTTCTTCCTTTCATAACTTTGCTGCTGTGAATCTGGAATTTCTCCATTGCGAGACTAATAAAGGTTTTCTTAACTTAATTTTTCTGGAAGCTAAACTAAGTACTTCTTTTGGGTTTATGGAACGCATTAATTGGATAGACATTCTTTCCCATTCGAAATAGTACTTTGGTTTTTGTACGATTTGGTTTTTTGTCACTTCAGGACAAAAAAATAAAATAAAATAAAATTCCGCTGCTTACAAAAAATGACAAAGCCAGTTTAATAGACGTCCATTTTGATTTCTTTTGGCTGCGGTAGAAATCACAAGCAAGCAAACATAACATGCATTGAGTTTCAGTACCTTGTCTATTTCCATGGTTTCTACATGGAGGCCTTTTGGAAACCTGTCAGTCAAAAAGGAAAAGACAAATGAATCCCTCTGAACAAATGAAGCAATAAAAGTAAAGTGACAGGACATACTTCCAATTGAGAGTTTGGTAGATCAACTTCCTCTGGAACCTAAAAAAAAAAAAAAAATAACAATGAAAAATCAGACCTACAAATGTAGATAGAAACACGTGGGGATTCGTTCCCGCATCGCTTCTCAAGGGGCAAGTTTAAGTGTGGGCTTACCCGGTGCACGGTTCCAGCTCGATGGTTTTCTCCGTGCTCGAGAAGAGGGCCTCCACCTTCTCCCTACGTCGGGCAAAGTCAGAAACAAGGTCATTATAATCGAACAAGTCGGGCGCCTCGGCTGCCGCTTTTGTCCCGAGACGTACACCACTCTGTTGATGAAGTCCTTGTGCTCGTCGGGCATGTGGGCGGGGCCCTTGGAGCAGGACGGCGAGATGTAGGACGGCGTTCCGACGCCGTTGGCCTGCTGGCTACGCTTCTCCTCCGTCTGCTCCCTCAGCTGGGCCTCCTCCTCGTGGTTCAGGTAGGGGATTCCTGTTGATGTTTCACATACGACTTTAGGACTGGGCGATAGACTTCTATTAAATAATATCGCAGTTCGGTTTTTTTGTAATTAATTGCAAAAATCATGATTAATTTTGTTTTTTTTATCCGAGCCACAAAGTGGCACACCCTTGTGTGAGCGAATGCTGTAATGCTCAGATTTGGCCAATTTTCTGAATCGCCAAAAAGAAAGACCTGGCTTGGAAGCGTTGCCATTTCACTCACCGTGACAGAAAACCTTGTTGAAGTCAAAGCCCTGACTGGCCAGGAAGTCAATACTGGAACTCTGAAATCATGAAAAATAAAATATAGTATCGACCTATAGTAGTCACTTGAAGCTTATGATACAAATTTTGAAAGGAAAAAGAGATTTACTTGGCAGATAAACTTGATGTCAGGTGAGGTCCGGTTGAAAGGTTTTGGGAATATATAAAAGTTAAACGTCTTTGTGATGTATCTGCAGTAGAGAATGGAAGGTTAACTGCTTTGCACACTTGTTCGACAATGTTTTAGAAAAAAAAAAAAGTGCAGCGAGGGAAAAATGAAGGTTTACTGGAGATTTCAGAAAGAGCACCAAAAAAAAAAAACACCATATAATCTTTTATATTTTTTTTTCTTCTCCATGTCACTTTAGGGCACGGATGTCAAACACATTTTTGTCGCAGGCCACTTTGGAGTTGCATCTTCCCTCCGAGGGCCGTTATGAAGAGGGAACCACAAAATGTTTCATTGTCTCATTGCATTATGACTTGCAAACAACAAATGAATGGTTTACGAGTCAATTACAATAGTTTATTCAATTATTGTTCAAGTGAGTGTAAAGAGGGTAGCAAAATTATTGCCCCCCCAGAAAATCTCAGTGTTGCTTATAACACATGACAGTTTGACATTTCGGTGAAGATTTTAGCAAGCATTATGCAAGTTGACAGACGTGATATGCTTTTGCGAGCCACATAAAATGGTGTGGCAGGCCGGATCTGGTCCCCGGACCTTGAGTTTGACACCATACTTTAGTGTCTCCGTTTTTCAGTGTATGGCTACTCTTCGGTTCCACGGAGGGGGAAAATTTTTAATTGGTAAGAATCGAGTCAGGTTTCTATTCCCATTCAGTCCTAATGGGGAAAACACTCACTTGGCGTCTTTCTGGTCATACTTGAAAGTGCAGAGCCCGAATTGGAAGAGAAGAAAATCCATGGAATGCTTAGAGAAGGGAAAAGAAGAGATTGGATTAGCCTGTGGAGCAATTTAGAGGAGTTAAACGTCACTCTTACACACCTTTTTAAGCTTGGTGTAGCGTTCCTCCGGCGTGTCCAGCCCATTGGTGAGTGCGCTGACGCTGGGTCCATCGCTGATCCCTGGGCAACACGCGAAAGGCTTGACATCCACATCACATAGCTTCAATTACACAATTAGTCATACCTGAAAACTCTCCATCGATGGCAAGAAAGTCAGCCTCCTCTATCGCGGTGTACACCAGGATCAAACAGTCTTTAAAAGCTGCAAATTATGTCAACGATAAACGAGAATTTTTCGCGTTAGCTTAGCGAGCAAGAGTGCTCGATTCACACACGCGCTAGCGAGGACAGAGGGGGGCAGTCGCGCGCTTATTCATTTTTAAGATACGCATGCTTACGGAATAACTTGAATAGTGAGAGGTGGATTTGACAAAATACAAAGGCCGGCGTGTAACACTTACATTTGCGTGTCACCTCCATCCCGACGCGATGGCTGTGAACCCTCGGCCGGTGCTCAGAGCTAACGTTTGCTACTTTGCTAGCCGACCCCGTTTGGCTTTTCAAGGTGAGTTCAGGTGAAGCTGGGAATTTGGAGCTTCTCACGGCGCGTCACTGAAACGATATCCCACATCCACAACTCAAAACATTTTCAACAGATCCGCAGATTTAAATTTTGTTCGAGTGTATACCGTACGTTAGGTTGATTAACATGATGTAAATTTAGACTCAGAGAGCTGTGTTCGTGTGAATGGGAAGGACTCAGAGTGGTTCCCCATTAACAGCGGGGTCAGACAGGGCTGCGTGGCCGCTCCTGGCCTATTTAACTGTGTCATTGACCACCTTATGATCCGAGTCCGGGAGCAAGTCTCAGGCGTGTCGTTCGGCAACTTCCACCTGACCGACCTTGAATACGCTGATGACACCACCCTGTTCAGCAACTCCCTCCAAGACCTCAGCAATGCTCTCTCCATATACCAAACAGAAGCAGCAAAGCTGCGCCTCCAAGTAAGCTGGCAGAAAACCAAACTTGTGTATATTGGTGACAGATCCCCCTGTTCTTTGGCACCATCTTCAAAGCCCTCCTCAAAACTCACTTGTATTATTTGGCATTCGACTCAGCATGACTTAGATTTGCGGACCTGGCTCATGACCGTGGTCATTGGCGGGCCCTGGTGAAGCTGATCGGCTCTACGCACTGCGACGACCCTGCCGAATGAGACCGGGCCTCCGCGTCGCAAGAGCATTTATTATTATTATTATTATTAAATTTAGACTTGAATGAATTAATGAATCAATCACTTCATTAAAATCTAGCAGACTTTTGCATTCTATTCGTGGGCATAAGACTGACAGACCGGTGATACCCAACCGGCCTGATAATAGTGGGGGCAGAGAAACATCAGAAGATAGCAGTCATAATAGATGTTGCAATCACAAATGTTAATTTGAAAATGAACACAAAAAGAAGGAGAAATACCAAGGATTGAAGAAAGAATTCGCTCGAGGTTAATTCTCGTGTTGCTATGCAACAATAGTGAAAGGCAACCGCGTCGACCAATCATATGCCGACCCTTCTTAGTAGGCGGGCTATTTTGGAACTTGAAAGCCGAAATCGCAACACAATTGATGTTTCCGAATAACCACTCAAACGGCGCCTCTGCTTTAGTAGGCGGGACTACTGGCATAAGCGAGCTGAGCGGCAGCCATCGAAGGCTACTGTGATTGACCGCTGAGGAGAGCAGATATTTCTTGAAAAATTCACATTTTTTTCCCCTTCGACAGTAGTCATGGTGTCTCACTCTCTCGCCCTGCCGATGATCTGTTTCACCACCCTGTGGGCGCTGGTGGGGGTGGTGGCTCCCTTTTTGGTGCCTAAAGGACCAAATCGAGGGTAGGTGGGTGTAGCAGCTAACGCTAACGACGTTACGTCTCATTGGTTCTCTCTCTCTTTTTTTTCTATTTCTCTCCCTCTCTTACCTCAACACTAACATAGGACCTTATTTTTTCTGTTTTAATGGAACCAAGATGAATTGCTCCAGTGTAAAGCTAATCACGTGTGACCTCACAACCGGAAGGTACCAGTGATGGCGAGAGGCAAAGTGCAATGATAACCATAGACCCAAAAATTGAATCAAAAGAAAGGGTCTGGACCGCATGCAGTGCCTAAAAAAAACAGTCGTCTTAATATGCCTTGTTTTCGGCTGGAAATGCATTCTTCTAAGCGTTCCCATGGTATAAACAGCTAAGAATGTCAAGTCAAGTGCATTTATAGAGCACTTTTACACAGCCATCGCTGCATACAAAGTGCTTGCTGTACATGGAGCAATTTAAAAAAAATCACAAAAAACAGTAAGCCAAATCGGTAAAAAGACGGTAGAAAGCACCAAACAGTAAAACCAAGAACAAATGTAAGTCTATTATCTAAGAATGCTTCAAAAGTTACTTTACTTTCAGGGCAAAAGTCTGGTTTTGGGGTAAATTTCCAGTCACTGGAAAAAGTCCCTCATGACGGGTTTAAGTTCCTAATTCTGAGGTCAAGACCCTTGTTCTGGGATCAATCCATAGTTCCCAGTTAAAGTTCCTAGTTCTAGTGTCAAGACCGACTTGCCGATCATGTCCCTCCTTCACAGTCAAGTCCCTAGTTCCTGATAAATTCCAAAGTGATGGGGGTAAGTCCCTCATGACCGGTTCAGTTTCACTAATTCCGAGGCCAAGTTGCTAGTTCTGTGCCATTTTTTTTTTTGTCGTGGTACAAACATGCGAGACCCTCCAAAGTTCTAAGTTCCAGATAATTCCTGTAGTGTAAAATGTTTTAATGTGACTGTCTTTTCCAGGGTGATTGTCACCAGTTTGATTCTCACCGCCGTCTGCTGCTACCTCTTGTGAGTACTTTGCAATAAAAAAAAAAAAGTGCAGTACAGTATTACATTTACATTTTGAACGTGACTGCGTTTCCAATGTCTCGACTATTGACACAATACACCACTGGAGGGCGCCAAACAACATTACAGTAAATATTCCCATCCCCGGAATTCTATGGAAAGGAATATTCTTCACCTGGAATAAAAACCTATGCATTAACATTTTGACTACGATATTACGTGTTACCGGAACTTGCGTAAGCGGAAATTCCACTACCTGTAACCCGGATGGAGGTGTACTGCCGCGGGAGCTTAAATACATTTTACAGTATTACAGGTACTTCGCGCCCATCGGGATACAATCTGAATTTTTGGGCCCATGATGCACGTTCAAGGATCGCTTTATTGTATCATTTGATATAGATATATTTAATAATTGTGTGTTTTCCTACAGCTGGTTAATAGCCATCCTGGCGCAGACCAATCCTCTTTTTGGCCCTCAGCTGAAGAACGAAACCATTTGGTATCTGACTTACTTCTGGGAGTAGAACAGGTGACACCGACACAACAAGAAATGTCCATAGCCTCCTTGAAATATGATGTCCAGTATGCTACATTAGAATATTAAATATGATGTAGTTACATATGGAATATGTCAACATTCAAAATGAAATTAATTTCATTATGACACGTCAGACGGTTAATATTTTGCACATTAGACACAGAAACGTTACATGAGACATTAAGCGTGACGTTAGATATTTAAATATGATACATATCGGGTACATACATTTAATATTGCGCACCTATGGTACATTACACATTAAATATGATGTGTGCAAGGCACATTAGACATTTTGACGTAAACGGGATACACAAGAGGAAAACCAGTTATTCTGACATTAATATGGGACATTTGACGTTCATTATGATGTCAATCTATTACTATGTCAATTAAATATATATATACTGTATATATATATTGACGCTAGACGGAAGGTGTACAGACACAAATAGAATGCAAATATGATACATAAAGTTATTATATATATGACGTAAATAGAATATAGTACATCAGAGGTACATACATTTAATATAATGTTAATATGCTACGGTATGGTCTAGGTACATGCATTAAATATAGCATATACGTATATATATATTAAATGTGACGTAAATATGCTTCATTAGACATTAAGTAATTGAAGTATTGTGTTCCTTCTTTTTCAGACGGCCCTTATCATCGCCGTCCTGATTCAAACGTGTATATACACACACACACACACAAGTACACTTAAGATGAAGACTACTGTACAGTTGATGTAAATTGAATGTTTTACGGTATAAACGTTTAAATAGGTAATGTGTTAGTTCCACTTTTTCAGTGTTCATTTTTTTTCCACGTGTACTTATGTTTGTCCTGTGGACGTAATGACCTCAGTGTTATGTAGCTGTTACTATCTACCCCCCAAGCATGGAGAGAAACCCCAAAACTGCTCCTCCTCCCCCTCATCCTTGTTGCCATGGTGATCTGCCCAACTGATTGTCATCTTTTGACACTATATGTATATATATTAGAGCTGTCAGTTTAGCGCGTTTTTATTGGCATTAATTTAAATGAATTTTAACGGGATTCAATTTTTTTTCTCGCGGGATTAACACGGCCCACGTCACAGCGGATGTTACGTTGCTCTATAAATAAACCGGAAACAAAACAAAAAGCGCGCTGCACCGGTCCACGCGTGCGGGAGACACTGAAAACGGATACTTAAACAGTTTATGAATGGAAAGTTTACTTTTAAAAAGTTGCCAGATTATTCCACTGACAAGACCAAAGTTACCTGTATGTTTTGCAGGCGTAAACCCCTCCCTTGATCTGTTTTATTTACCTTTGAACCACAATGCTTCAGCCCCCACCCAAAAAAAAAAAAAAATCCAAATCAACATATAAATAAAATACAGCTACTCTTTACAAAGACCAAATTACATTGTACCCTATCCACCCCTTTGTGGAACTGGCCTGCGTCGAAAAGACCCCAAGTCTAAACCGGTCCCAAAAGACTCAAGAATTCAGCTATTTTGATGGTAATTCGGACATTGACAGGCAAACTTGTGTGGTGCTACCCTCCCACAAAGTAGAAAATGACCAATTCAGCCCCCAGCCAGTGTTACTTTGTCAACATGATGAGACTTAAAATTTGGTTGGCACATTCATCATGATTAGCCACACAAAATGGTGTCAAGAAACCATGCCTGGAAAAAAAAAACACAAGGCGGCAACCAATATAGGTTCCTTTTTCCAATTTGTCTTAATGTGAATCACATCCATCTATTCGACAGATGGCTGGCACAAAACTGCGAAAATCTTGTTTCTGTTATTGCATGTCGGCAGAATTCCACAAATCGCCATGAAACGCAAAAATCTGAATAAGTGAACTCCAAAAGGTTAAAAAAAAAAACAAGCCGTGATAAACAAACCGCGAAATAGAGAGGGATCACTAATTTTTTTTTTTAAGAAATAGCTCAATGAGTGCGCCTAGTCATTTTCTTATTCACCCCAAAATATGTGTTGACCTTTGAAATTAGTAGACCCACCAAAAACTCTCAAGCCATCAAATAATTCTGTTTGAATTGGCAAAATAAATGTGATAGACATGTCTCTCGTAAGTCCACCCTCAAAAAAAGTCACAAGAAGGCATGACCAAAAAGACACGGGAACTTGTCCCTGTATTTATTTTTTGTTTTGTTCTCATCGTTTTTTTTCCCATTGAATGTGAAGTGGTCATGTTGTCAAATATTCAGCAAGTTGTGTAATTAAAGGTCACTTCTTGCAAGCGGAAACACACATCGTAGATTTTTGCGGTGGGTTTGGTGAACCAACCATGGAAACATTCCAGGTTGTAGCGTTCCGCTTGACGGCCACTAAACGCTTTGGATAACATTCCATGCTTCCTGCTCTTAATATCCGCTCGTAATCCCGTGTGTGTGTGTGCGTGTGTGTGTGAGGAGTTGCCATGGCAACAACCACGTCCGTCAGAGCTCTAATTGTCATTGTGACCTTGTATTATTTATGCTTCTGTGATGTGTGTGGAGAAGTGAGAGAATAAAACAATAACTTGTGTCTCAGAATGCTGAATTCAACAGTTTTGAATGTACACTACAATTTATTTGAAGTTAATACAATCGACACCAGTTTACAAATGTTTTTGTTAGCATAGTTTTACTCCAAAATGGCATGAATTATTTTTGTCCTCAAACATATGAACACAATATTGTGTGATGACAACACAAAATTCTTTATTTTGTGAAAAAGATGACATACATCCACAAAGCTGCAATCAAATCCTCCAAAAAAAATTGGTCGTTGTCCTGACTGTGCTTTTTCAAAGCCTCGACCCACATATGATTTGAACATGTGAATGAAAATAAATACACAAACATGTGCACATATGGGCTTTATATGGGATCAGTATGCAGAGAATCCTTCTGTAATATTCATAAATAGGCCATGATGTCTCTATGCGCCAACCCTGCCCCCCAAAAAAATCTTTTTTTATGCATGCATCTATAGGAACTGGCCTAGATAGGTGGATGTTCGATTCATCGCTCGGGAGTATCTAGAATACCAATGCATATTTTTCCTCAGGTTGCCCATTCTAGTTTTATTATTTCATAATATTCGTTTGAAGTGTAATTTAACGATTGTTCTTGCTGCTGTTTAAAACCACTCTGGGGTTCCTCCAACGGGGGTTGCGCCTTCAAGTATCTTGGGAAGGCCTCGGGTTCAACGGGTTCACATCTGCTGCTCGACGTCCTCAAATGCGGTCTCCTCATTCCGCCCCCTCTGGCAGCTCTGCGTTTGTAAACACACGCCACTTCCGCTGTCACGTGATCTGAATTTAGACAAGCAGGTGACCTAACCACAACGGAAAACAGTCAGGCATGCATGCAGTCATAATGACGCCGCGGTGTTCACACAGTTGGGGATTTTATTGTGAAACTCTTCAAAGGAAGTATGGGCGCTGACCTCATTGTTTGACGGTAAACTTCGGATGCTTGTCCCCCCCCCTGTATTACAAACAACCAACGACGAGCGAAAGAAAGTGTCTTTGAGTTTAACCACTTCCAATCAACACGGCCCATCGGTGAAGCGGCCAAAGTGGAGTGATTTACCTTTACGTGCGAGCGATTCACTGCAGTGTCACGTCTACCGTGGAGCCGGACGGCACCAACTCCTAAAGCCACGGGGGTGCGCGGCTTCCCCGCCCCCACCTTTTCTCCCTCGACTGGAGGCCGGGGAGACAGGACGACTAGGAGAAGGAGGGGGGGCAGTCCACCAGCCACACATCCGCTGTCTGTTTCTAGTGGATCCGCCGTACAGCGCAGCTAAGCCCGACGTAAACGAGCCATCCTCCCCCGGGCTGAGAGCAGGAATTCCCGGCCGAGCAGTGTCCACTAAGGTCGGTCTACTCTTCCACTGCCGTCTCGAGATAGATTGTGCATGTCCTTCTCCCAAAACAAGCACCAAGCAAAGGGATGCACACCAAGGCGGACATTTTTGTTTCTTATCTAGGGTCCGGAGTAGCCTTCACTTCACTCCAGCGAAAGGGGACATCTGAGGACACGGAAAGGTAAGCCCACTTCGCCTTGCATCACACCCCCACTCCCGTTTAAACACGCAAACATTCACTTTTAGCGGATTAGTAATCAAACCACTGTATATTTTAAATAGTTTTAAATGCTCTCGTTGGTATATATAAGAAAATCTATGTAGACGAGACACCTAATCATGCAAGGAAAGTTAGATGTTTATTATTTATTTAAAAGTTGCCCGCGAGTACTTGTTGTGCCTTTTGAAACATTATATTGTCTTTACAAAGTGGTGGAAGCTGTTTTAGTCGGGTTGTGTTCAGTTTTTGGGCGGGGGTGGCATTTTGGTGGCTAAATTGTAGCCGGGGTCGTGTTCGTGTTGGTGTTCCGGGCCTTGGCGGCAGGTGGACACAGTTTATGTCCTTATTTTGTATTATACTACACTTGCGTTATTTATGTTTAACACAAACCCAAACGAAAAATGTGCCACTCGTGGAAAGTGGGCGCCTCCAAATGGGTCGTATTAACAATTCATGTTGGACATCCGGTGGCAGTGCCAGCTGCGGGCCCGTGTTTATTGTCTGCCAGCTCCGCCAAGCACGGCGAGTGCTTCCCGGTAAGACGTATGGAATATTATTACAACTAATCGTTGGCTAAGTCCTATAAACCGGAGTTAAAGTGTTGGGAGATGAATTGGGGAGTTGGGGTGTTTGTTCCCCGCCGCCACTCTCGACCCGCGGCTGGCCGGCCGACTGCCACCTTCGCGGGGCCGAGCTGCTCTCGTCCTCCCAAGTCCACCGCTCCTGGTTGTCAGCTCCTCCGGCTTCCAGCTGTGCGGGCACACGGCGCCGTCCTTGCCCATTAGCTGCGTCGCAAGCTTCGCTTGATTTGTGTTTCCCGCGGAGGGGTTTTGTAGGGGAAAGGGAGAGAGGAGGTGGCTGACATGACGACCGAGAGACGACGTTGAACAGGGCCACTTGTTCGAGGAGAACCGATGCTCCCAAGGACACTAAAAGGCGTGTAACTCAGGGCATATTTGTGTCCTTAGAGACACTTAAATTACCATTTAAATTTTTTATGGGAGATAATATATATTCTCTTGCACATTTTGGGGGTGAAATGTGGCAGGTTGTCCTTCAGACAGAGACGCCGGTCCCTCCCACTTTTTCCCCTCGTCTCGCGCGCGTCTCTCGGCCACGCCGCGACCAACGCAGGCCTCTCGAGCCCGATCGGTTCACTGCAGTCGCTGCTTTCACTTTCTTTTAAGAATTTCCCCTCTATCCACACATCAACAAGCTGCCTTTTTCTTAGCACAGAGCTTTTTTAAGAGCCCCCCCTGCTGCTAAATTCTTTGTCTGGTCACATGGCCGACAAGGACTTGCAGTCTAATACACTGATAAGAGTCCATATTTAAACCAGATCGTATTTGTGCATTAATTTATGTTTGGAAGACCAACTTTCCACATTTAATGACTGACTTATGCTGTTGTCTACTATTTTTTATTTTTTTTTATTGTCTACTAAAAACATGTTAGCTTGAAGCATACGGTAGCATGCCAAGACATACAGATACAAGCTAAAAACACGTTTTTAAAAAGGCAACGGAAGCAAAACTGAGTTCCGTTGTATTTTATTTTGCCATCGTACAATGTACTCACGTTTTTCGATCAATCATCACCCAGAAATCCATCAAAGTCCTCATCCTCTGTATCAGAATTACAATACAATACAATACATTTATTTTCGGGGCTTCTTAGAAACCAAAACCGAAGTTGTTTTGCAACAATTCACATAGCCACAATCTATACAGGTGTTGGTACCTTCTTGCGGCGTCCCTTTAGCGTCCACTTACACGCCCAACCTTCACTCATTGGCGGACTTCTCCCCCGCATGTCGGCTGTCACTCAGGTTTTGGAACTCGGCGCATACACAAGACGCTCCGCATCATAAGGCGTCCTGTCCATTTTGGAGAAAATGTAATACTTTTAATGGCGCTTTATAGTCGTGAAAATACGGTAATTCCCAAAATAGTGCGTCTATAATAATAATAATGCATCTATTTTGGTAGCTGGCGGAGAACATCACAAATGGACGGACGAAACAATTTAAGATTCCAGGATGGAGGCATGAATGCCATTGTGACTTTGGGGCTTCTTTTAAATTAAAAAAATGCTTAAATTCCAAAATGTTTCAGCTGGTCGTTTTGGGGAAAAAGTTAATCTGCATTTGGCTATGGTATTGCAGCTTACATGCACCCAACAACACCGCATCTCTACTTAGCTTTTGTTTTTCATGATTGTTCTTTCGTGTCATAGAGTTGTCGCCTAAAAATGCCGCTCTCTTCGACGCACGGGGAGGCTAACAGTACTGCGCTTAGCTCCATCTCCACCAGCGCCGTCAATCTATTTAGCATTTGGCGTTAACGTTATAGCCTCATGGGAGAAGGAGGGGACATAATACGGCTTTGCGTTACCACGGCAACCAGCGACTGAGCTGTTTTGATCCCCAAATGTGAATTTCAGCCCCACCTGGTCAACAATCGAGGATGCGCCACTCGTCACTAGCTAATGTCATCTGTGCATCAAGAACACTTCAGTTCTCACACTCCAGATACACAAAACTATTTATATACAAGCTATTAAAGAGTGAGAGTTGAGAGGTGAGAGTTCCGAAATAGTTTTTTTTTTTTTTTTTTGTACGACTGATGACATCATGATGTAAAAATTCCTTGATAGTAATTTGACAGTGGGAACTGAGTGAACGATTCCCAACACAAGATGTGTCAAAGAAACACGCGGTGCCATGTTTTTTTTTTTTTTTTTGAGAAGTCCGTTGAGTCCAAATTCACAGGCTGCGTCCTCCCGAAGGCCGCATGACATCCCTTCCGGCACGACTCGACCCCCCACGTTGTTTCAAAATTTACATTTAAGCCTGATTAAATTCACTGCGCTTTATGCGGCCCACGGCGGCTACATGAGGAGAAGCCATTGAAGGCGTCAAAGGACCCAGCCTGCGAATCATCTTTTCTAGAATTTGGAAGCTGCGCCGGAAACGACGTTAAATGTGGCCTTCGGAGGACACGGCCCGTGAATTTTGAGACGGCCATGTGTAATTGTTGTGTAAATGCCATGTCGTTGGCTGTAAAGGTGCATGGTTACATAAGCATCAATGGTGTTTGGAAACGCAGTGTATTAGCTTTGCATCGAGACCTTGTTGACAAGCCGTTGTCATTGTGTTTATGAGCTCGGAGACCTTCGGACCCTTTGCTCCATGCTGAATGTCCACACAACACACCGGCGGCTTCTTCCGCATGCCTTTCATTTCAGCCGGCCTGTTACCTTTGAGAAAATAGAATCATGTCACTGTGTGTGACCTACTGAGTAACGAACGCGAACCGAGCACGATGCTACCAGGATGTCGGGGTTAATCCGTCGAAAATGAAATCAACCGTGAATCCACCCATCACCTCTTGGATTTTCTTCCAATTTTCTGCTGTTGTTTAAAATTGGAAAGAAAAGAACCAAACACAAAATGTTAGCGTTTCCAAATTTAAACCTCTTCATTCTGGAGAGAGACTATCAAGTATTCAGCGAGTTAGAGATTTCAGAGATCTCTCTTTTTTAAAACCCATTCAAGAAAGGCTGATTTTGGGATCATTTCAAACAAAAGTCCGAACTGTCCAGCTTGGTCTTTTTTTTTTTTTTTTTTTAGGGGGTCTCTACAAATTCCAAGCACAAAATGGTCCTCCAAAAGCACTTGTTCATATTCTATTGTGTTTGTCCTCACTTGGGTTGTTGTGAGTGTGTGAGAGCCTCTCCTGGCAAACCGCTCGTCGACTGTGTTGCTGGTCAGAGTATCCTATTGCTAAAGACCCAAAATTGCGTTATCCTGATTTGATTTTGTGACCTAGTTATGTGTATATATATCTATATATATATAAAACCATCAGATTGAGCTTTATGAACGCAACAAATGAAATGGGACATAATTCTGGAGGTCTGCCGGCTTACAGAACGGAACGAGCCGAATGTCAAGGGCCTAGCTTTGCCAAACTCGTGCTTTGGACCATTTGTTGCCCTCTTTATTGTGTGCGTTGGTAAGCTGGCTGCCGCCGCCGTTTGCCAAATGTGACTTTTCCACGAGGTGTGCCAACAAGGCCCTATCACCGCTGCCCTGCCCGGGCTCATTTCCTCATTCCTCGGCTCAGTCCGCCGACAGCGAGCGTTGTAGCATTGTTCTCCCAAACCAGGTCAAGCGGGAGCCGCTTTTTTTTTTCTCTCCAAATTGTTGACAGGTCGCAAGCGGTAGAGCAACCGTGAGTGTTTGTGTTTTTTTGTGAACTCGTATTACTCTGTGTTTCATCATCACACCACTTCCCTCCGCCGCCTCCCCCCTGCGGTGGAATCTCACTTTTTGGCACGCTCCTGCAATCTGATTGGTGGAATCCGACCACAAGGAGGGAACGTTAGCGACAGCCCCCCCCCCCCCCTCCACAGTATGCCATCGTGAGACCCAATGTTATTCATAATCTGAAAGCAAATCTTTATGGCCTGTCTGTGAAAATCAAACCAAAGCTGTGGAAAGACGTTTTACATCTATTTGTAACTTTAAAAAAACTGTCAGGAAGAGTTCAATCAGATACATTTAGCGCTGCAGACCCCCACTCGCAAAGGTTTTTCGACCTCTCCAAAGCATACTTGGAAAAACTGTTTTTAATAACTTTAAATGTGCGAGAGAGGTGAAACTATTAAAACAGTCTTGGCATTGGGTCAGTAAAACCGGTGAGTCAATATGGTGGAAAAAATCTCCTAGCCGCATTTGAGTGTCGTTAGCCACGTTATCAAGTTCTGTGACAGACGACGGTGCCGCCTGTTTTACGCGTTATTTTGCTGCATGCGCACGGCAGATCCGTTGTAGCCCAAATAACGCAAAGCATACTTCTGGGAAGATGCTTTTTTTTTTTTTTCGGGTTGTGGGCATAACTTGATGGCTAGCTGCATGTAGTCGCGGTATCCCCCGCCAAGAATCGGCGGTTCGCTTTGGTTGTTGTGACCTTCCGCTGAAGCCGTCTTCAACTTCCTGTTTCTGTCTTCTTGTTTTTCTTGTCAGTGAGCTGCGAGGCTGCGTCATGTGAAGAACGGTCAACCTCTTGACCGTCTCAACTGTGATTCTGAGGTAATACAATCATTAGCCACTCGGTATGATCCGCTACTGTCATCCACCAGTGAAAGCTACAATAACGGGAGTTCTTGTTTTTTTCAAATATGAAGCCGAGAAGCGTGGAATTTGGTAGACATCTCGGTTATGAGATAAGCCAGCAAAAACGTCTGAAGACGCCATTCCTGAAAAGATACAGGAAGGTGTCTGTTTTATTTTTTTTTTAAGGCTCCTTTTGAAAAATCGTCATCCCTTGTGACGAGCCAGTGTCCCTTTGCAAAATGGTTGGACAGGTCAATCATGAAAAAAAAATCCACAAAAAAAATTACAAGGAGCCATGCCTGAAAATTCTCTGGAAGAGCTTCAATTTGGTTTGGCGGCCATTAGAAGTTCATTTTGGCTATGTTGCGCGTCTGTGTTTTTTCACATTTGTACTTGACTGACTGACTGTATAATCGTACATTTCTGCAGTCTAACCGACCAGGCGGGATTTTGTGGCTACGACCTGACCCCGCCCCTCCAAGGCCTCGGGCATGCCTCAGGTAAAGTAGTGTCAGGTCGAGCCCCTTCGCTTGGCCGTCTTTGCTCAATGTGGTTGTCCCCCCCCCTCCCTCCCTCAGCCGGGTATGAATGGCATGGAGCCTGCTTTTGGCGAGGCATATGGAGGTCATCGGACTCTACTCAGCCACTACCCAATGGCCATGTCACCACAAGGGGGCAGGACGGAGTACGACCAGGTGTGCACCTCAATTCCCACACGACAAACCTTCATATGAAACCTCAAACTTCGTTGATAACCTTAATTTCAAACCTGGGATTTTTTTTTTTTTTTTGGTAACGTCTTTTTCTTTTTTTTTTTCCCCGTCCAGAGCATTCTCCTCATGCTGGGTTCACCGGCATCCCCCCGCAAACGGCCTTTTGAGCTGCTCAGTGACCTCGTGGACGACGGGGGCCTGGGTGAGGATCTGCACGCCGAACGCTGGGACGTGTCGGCTCTGGACGAGATGTCTCGGTACACAAAGTTGGGTTTGGGCGTGGCCTCCGAGGACGCCGTGCTCATGGGCCGATGGGGGCGGAGCCGAGAGGAGGACAAGCCGCCCGAGAGGACGACCAAAGACGAGTCGGTTGGTGTGGGACCAGGACAGGACGGAGATGTGAGGAAGGAGAAGACTGTCGAGGTGCTCCAGTCACAGGTGAGACAACAGTCGGACGCTAGGCAACTATTTGTCGAAAACTTCTGGAAGACTCCACTTGAGTTTGACGCTTGTTAGGCTCGAATTATGACCCGTATTATGACTTGACCTGCTTAAAATTTAGCGGGGACTTGACTCGCATGATCTTTGGTACACTAACTTAAAAACTCCATGAGGCCCGTAACTAACAAATATTTTCATACTTGATAAATTTTTACATTTATTTTTCTGTGAATCTTAAAAAAAAAATCCATCCCTTTAGCATTGAACAAATTTGTCAAATGAATTTTTTTTGTATTATTTTATTATTTTTATTTTTTTTCTTTGCATACGGCATTTGTAACAGATAAACATACTTTTAAGATTAGACTTTTAATTTTTGTTACCAGGCCATAGTCCCGCCTCAGGGGACGCCGAAGGAGGACCACCAGGAGGCGCCGGCATCGGGTTTACCCCTGGAGCACTGCAGCGAGGAGCACAACTACTCCCTCAGTCAGGGAGGAGAGCCGGCCATCACTTACGGCGTGCAGGGGGAGGCGCAGCCGCAGCGGGAGGAGGCGCAGCAGGAACAGGCGGACGGGGAGGGCAAGCTGGACGAGGAGGACGAGGATGAGGAAGAAGAAGATGAGGATGAGGAGCTAGAGGAGGAGACTGCAGCCGACCTCTCGAGCTCATCGGAAACGGAGTGCGGTGAGTTTTTTTTTTTTTTTTTAAAGCGTCCCGCGCTATGTCCGTTCCAGACCTCAGACCACGTCGTATATTTTACGCGGCCTAGTGCGCGGGCGCGGGTACACACTGAAGCTGCGGCGGTACTTCCCGGACAACATCAACAATATCCCGCTTTGCTAGAGTCACTTCCCAGAAGGAAACCAACCTCACACTAACATCTCAATGGAGCGGAACACGCGACAAAACATCCTAGGGAGAAAAAAAAAGGAATACGCTACACACTGTAAAAATAAGTTCACAACATCTGTACTGCCCGTGAACGTGCAAGGCTTCAAAACCTTATTTCAACACAGAACGCAGGCTACAAAGCCGGAATCCAAACCCCAACATTTGTCTTGAAATACGCTTTTGAAACATTAACCCAGACTTGAAACCCACGCTTCAAACCTTTATGGATTTCTTGAGGCACAAAATGATATTTGGCAGAACAAAACACTGATGACTGATTAATCGGCTGATCATTTATTTATTTATGTTGTGTGCTTTTTTTTTTTTTTTTGAATGTCATGTCTTTGTCATATGTTGCAATGTGTACCAAAAAAAAAAAGAAAAGAAAAAGGCTTCAGAAGGCTTTTGTTTTTTTCTTTTAAGTGCAGTGACTAACCTAACCTGAAATTTTAGCGGCACGCAAGCAGAAAATTTAGGGGCCCGCACTGTAAATCGACTTGCCAAGTCAATATTCGGGTCCACTCGTTTTCACTGCGAAACTCATTAATGGCCTGAAGTGTGGAGCCCGCGTATGTCAGTACCCCCCCAAAAAATATTCAACAGTATTAAAATGAATGTTTTGAAGAAAATTCGCATATTTACCGGTCACACGTGCGTGGGTTGTGAAAAAATGTACGGGTACTTGTGCTGTCTTGAATGGGAGGGGCCTTGCATGGAGCCTTGAATTTAAAATGGAAAAACATCTGCCGATTTTAAGAGCAAATATCAGCTGATTAAATGGGCCGGCTAATGAAACCCTAATCGCCGTCTTGAACTTTTGACGTCGTCTTTGAAACGTTAAGTTGAACCTTTGCCCTCAACCTCACTCTGAAACCTTCAGCCTACAATAGTCCTCCAGCCCTACCCTGAAACATTAACCCACATTACTAATTTGTGACCTTAATGTCTAATGTCCGATACGAATATCAGACAGGGACGGCTGTGATAATCCAAACAACATTCGGTATCTAGAAACCAAAAAAACAACAAAAAAAATCCCCCTATTGAACCAACCAGGAAATGCAGTCCTAACGCTAATGTAAACGCGCTACACTACACACAAGCATGCACATTTCCATAAATTCCTCATAAACTCTGTCTAACGTGTCATTTCCATCACCACACAGCCTAAAATATATTTAGAGATCTTACGTATGCAGGCGCACTCTAGTCGACCTCTTTTCTTGGTGGATGTGTGTCACGTGCACGTTTGTGCGTGTGTGTGTGTGTGTGTGTTCTTAACTGAACGACAGTAGCTGGAAGGGCAAGGAGAGTTCAGACAATGTCATTCTGTGCAGACTGGGCCAGACGTCGCATTATATAAAAAAAATCGTGTGTGTGTGTGTAGGGAACAAGGGAACAATAAATTGTGTCACGTCATATCTGTACATCTGTACCCGGACCTCACAAATACAGTCTTACAGGAATGTGTGTGCGTGTGTGTTTGTGCGCGCGTGTGTATGAGATGGTTGTAACCAGAGTCCGAGCCCAGGCGTCGTCTTGTGCGTGTAGTTTTTAGTCAGAGCTGATGTCATTTTTAGCCACGCTCTTGTTTTTCCCGCTGCCTCGGAAAAATTCTGTCTGGGGTTTGTTGTTCCGCTTTAGCATTCGCCAATCGCTTCCGTTTCTCAATCTCCCAGCCGAATAGGAAGCCCCCGATCCTCCGATGCCGAGTTTGAAACCCCTCATCGATAGTTTTGAAGGCCTACGCCTGTCGCAAAACTCTGATTTGAAACCCTCACCATGCCTCGGATGCTTTAACCACCTATTTTGCGTGCGCTTTGACTGGCAGAGGCGGAGGCGGAGCTTGCCAGGCCAGCGGGCGCGCGGCCGTCCAAGCGCCGCTGCTTCTGGGAGTACCGGCGCTCCCGCGAGTCTGCCGCCAAGAAGAAAACGTGTGGAGGAGGAGGAGGAGAAGGAGGCGGCGATTGGTCGCTGTCATGGAGCTCCAGCACGCTGCCCAGCACGTTGTATCGACGACAAGGTTCGCTAATGTAGCCTTAGCATCATTTCAGGCATTTCACAAAAATGCAATTTTAGTTGAGGGTTTTTTTTTTCCTATTATAAAAATAAAATGACAATTTGATGCCCTGGGGGGAAAAAAAAACAATGTCTTGCCTTGTCAAAATGTCTTGCCTTGCCGGCAAGACTCGGCAATATTTCTGAAGCGTCTTCCTGCTTTCAGGCAAGAAGGGGCGACGCAAGGCCCGCAAGACGGACGCCAGCGACCTGACTCCCAACCCGCAGAAGCTGCACAACATCGGCGAGCAGCTGCAGAATCTGAACGCCGCCATCGACGGCATGGGGCCCGTCAACGACCTCCCCGCCCTCGCCAGGGCCAGGTCGCGCAAGGAGAAGAACAAGCTGGCGTCCAGGTAGCGCTTGTCGCCCTCGCGCTCAATCCCGCCCACCCTGATTGGGAACCTTAAATCGAAAACCCCGACCTCGGCGTTAAAACGCAAAAAGAAAACAATCCTGAATGCGACCTTTTTGCCAATGTCCCGATGACTCAGATGCACGGGATAAGTGGAGGGAAAGCAGACAGGATGAGGGAAGGTTATGTGGAGTTCAGGCGCGGGGGTGGGGGGGGGGTGTTCAGTTTACATTGCCTTACTTTGCAGGGAGGGCGGGCGGGCAATGTGATCATGACGAGCAGAAAAATGTTGTCCAGAAGGCTTTTTCCGTAGCGCGTGGAAAAGTTTGCCGCTTCCCTTTTCGAGTGTCCGCCAGCGAGCGCTCATTGTGGCTTTTGCTCACGAGCGCCACCGCCATCGACGCGAGGGCGGGGGGGGGAGGAAGCCGATCCCCTCCGGAGAACACGCTGTCCTTCTTCCATCCGGGGAATGGCGCTTGTGCTCTCTTTTCTCTCTCCTCCCTCTTTTCTTCCTCTGCGCTCTTCTCTCATCTCCCTTTTGTTTTTTTTAAAAAAAAATATCTGGCCTGATGTTTATTTGTGACCACCAGCGCCTAAATCATTTTATTCTCTTGCGCGTGTCCAACATTGTTTCTTGGGGTTATTTGCCTTTATTGTCAATCGTGTTTTTTTTTCTCCATCTTTGTGTTTCTCTTCCTTGGCCTAAGCCCTTCTCTTGTTTCTGTTTTTTCCTGTGCGCTGCAGGGCGTGCCGTCTGAAGAAGAAGGCGCAGCATGAGGCCAACAAGATTAAACTGTGGGGGCTCAACCAGGAGTATGGTCAGTTTAAAAAAATATAAATATAAATATAAAAATTCTTTGCACCTCGATGCTGCCGACGCAGCCTCCATTTTTTTTCCTCCTTTTACACACAGACTAAAGTGGGACATTGTCACCTATTTGAAAGCCCAAACTCTCGCTTGAAACCCGAATGAACCTTGACCATGACCACGTCTAACTCTATTTGGGTCCCCTTAGCTTGTCTTAAAACGCTAAACTAGTACGGAAAACCTCATTTGAAGCACTACCTTGAAACGCAACCTTCACTTGAGGCCCGAAAGCCTAGCCGCACAAAAATGACCACAGCGCCCCCTCCTTGTTGCCAGCTCGCCCATATTTGGAGGCAACCTACAGTAACTATCCATCCATCCATCCATTTTCTGAACCGCTTAATCCTCATTAGGGTCACGGGGGGTGCAGGAGCCTATCCCAGCCGTCTTCGGGCAGTAGGCGGGGGACACCCTGGATCAGTTGCCAGCCAATCGCAGGGCACACATAGACGAACAACCATCCACGCTCACACTCACACTCACACCTAGGGACAATTTAGAGCGTCCAATCAGCCTGCCAAGCATGTTTTTGGAATGTGGGAGGAAACCGGAGCACCCGGAGAAAACCCACGCAGGCCCGGGAAGAACATGCAAACTCCACACAGGGAGGCCGGAGCTGGAATCGAACCCGGTACCTCTGCACTGTGAAGCCCACGTGCTAACCACTGGACTACCGGGCCGCCCTCCTACAGTAACTAGTACCAGTAATTTAGTATTTTCGACCGGGATATAAATCATCATAAAAATGGGCACGAAATGACACCGCCAGCTCATCTCCTATCGGAGGCTTTGGTCTGATGTCACGGCGTGGGGCTCCCACGTCTACGTCACAGTAATACCCAAATTTGAATCTGTATCTAAAGTCCCGGCCCGGTCTCGAAATCCAACTTTGAAATTCTCAGCCTAACTTGAAACGCCGACATTGTGTTGGAACTCCCAACTCGGAAGACTCGTTTGATTCCGCCGGGCTCGTTTGACCTGCTAACCCGAAACCGAGAGACCAATCGGAAGCCCTTTTCGTCGCTGAGGGCGTCCCAATACTTTTGGAAGGCCTCACATGAGCATCCTAACGGCTCGTTGTTGCAGCGCGACGTCATCGGCGATGCCACGAATCCGAAAAACGTGATGGCCTCCTCTCGTCCTTGTAAAATTTTTGTGACCCTACCACCGCTTTTGCCCCCCCCAACCCCTCCGCCCCCACCCCGCAAACGGCATTCCGCTCAATCCTGTTTGCTTTGCCAAGGATTTAGTGGCTCAACAAACTTTAAGGGAAACACACACACACACACACTTTCAAGGCTTCTCTTGCCATAGTTAGCCGCTGAGTCATAAACTCACATTTTTGAACGCTTTAATCGGTTTTGATCTGTAATATTATGTAAGATTGTGACTTTTTCCAAGTTCTGCAGAAACACCACTTCATTGTCAGAATTGACCTCTTAAGAAATAGCAATATTCTCTGAGGTGTTATTTTTAAATGTATTATTTTTATTTTTTTGCTTGTTTAAGTTTCAGAGTAAACATTTCACCACCCGCCCCCTTTTTTTTTATTCAAACGATTCCTTTTTTCCATGCTTTTTTAATGACATTTCATTTCAAGAAATAAAACCATTGCCATTATATTTATTTTGGAAACGGTAAAAAAAAAAAAACAATCGTCATTACTTTTTATTTCAAAGTAAAAGTACTTAATTCTCTTAAGATTATTTCCTTCCCTTCAGAAAATATGACTTGTTACATTTTGTTTTCTCTCAACAATAACTTCATTCTCATCATACCTTTTTTATGGTATATCTTTTTAGGTAAAAAAAAAAAAAACTTAATTTTTTGTAAAATTGGCCTTTTTTTTCCCCTTGGGGAAACGATACCATGTCACTGTTGTCATTTTAAGATGATCTTGGACACATTTGGCATTTTCTCTCCATATTCACGTGCTTTGTGTGGTGTTGTGGCTGCCATGACCTTAGAGAACCTGCTGGGGGCGCTGCTGCGCATCAAGGAACTGATCCGGCAGAAGGTGGAAAGCGGCGAGGAAGAGGACACGGACGAGCGAGGAATGACGCGGCGCCTGGAGGACATCCTCGCTCAATCCAGTGGTGAGGAACACACGCCAAGTCACGCTCGGAATTCGGTGCGGGCATGCGCGCGTTTGCTTGATCCGATTTTTATTGGAGGCCTCTCACTTTGTAATCTCCAAAACATGACTGCATTATGTAAGATTCTCCCGGGGGGGGGGGGGGGGAGTTTTTGTGGGATTTCTGACATGGAGAAAAATTTCACCTCCTCACCCCCTCCCCACATCCCCCCCAAAAATCTTAAATTTCAGAATATGAGACTTTTTCCCTCCAAAGTATCGCTTAATTCTAATCGTTTTTTTAACTTGTACTCGTTTTTTTCTTTTCTTTCTTTTTTTTAAACTTTATTCATCCAGGTAAAACAATTTTTTTTTGTAATGCCGCCCTGACAAAGTAAAAATAATAATAATAAGCATGTATTTCCATTTTTGTCATTATTATTTTTTTTTTATGTGAATCCAGTGTGTGCGTTTGGTACATTCCATTCACGTAAAAAATAAAAAAAAATAAAAAAAAGAGAAGAATGGGCATAAACTAGACATGTCCAGCTCCGGGCCTGGGGGGGGGGGGCCACTGTCCTGCCTGTTTTCCAGCTCTCCCGCCTGCAACACACCTGATTCAGATGATCAGCTCATGAAGCAGCATTAGATCGATCTTGATGATTTGAATCGGGTGTGTTGCTCCTGGGGGAGCTGGAAAACGGGCAGGACAAGCGGCCCTTGAGGGCCCACTTTGGACACCCCCCTGGATAAACGTTTTTCAGAGGAGCGCGACGGTCTACGACAAACGGTACAACGTGACGCCCACAAAAACAAAACAGGCAGACAACGACTAGCGGATAAGCGAGCTTAAGATTTGAAAACCTCTTCGTGAGTGGGCCGGGCCGGATGTAAATGTACGGGGTGTGTTGCCGTGGCAACCGCAGGTCCTCTGGTCGCCGGGCGGACCAAAGACTTCGTGCAGAGGATCCTGGCGGCCAGCGGGGGTCCCAGTCAGCGCAAGGAGCCTCCCCAAGAGGCGGTGCTCTAAACCCCGACCCCCTTGGATGTCCCTGTCTGAGTGGATGCTGCTCTTGTAAAATACTGTACCCCCCCTTTTCTCCCCCCCCCCCTTGCCATGTGCTGTACTTGTACCCCATTGTGCCTATAAATAGATATTGCACTGTTCTGTAGATGCCCGTAGTGGTCCGTGGGGGTCGGGGGCGCTGAAAGTAGGGGGTTCTCAAACTTGATGGGTCGAGGGGAGGAATGTTTCCAAGCTCCCCCCTCTCATCATCCTCAAAAGAGTTAAACACGATTTCCGCGTCTACCTAAAAATGCCACAGGAGATAAATGTTCTGTCCTAGTGTCACAATACCAAATTTGAATATTCTTTTATTATTATTTTTGGAGTAGAAAACTAAAAAAAAAAAGTCATAATCTTGTGGTTTAAAAAATGGGAAATCAACATTTTTGTGTCATCATTTGTAATGTGACGATAAAATTGCTTAGGGGAAAAAATGTCCATGTTACAATAAATTATGATTTCTTTTTCAAGCAATGGAAAATGTAATTCTGTTAAATTCAGGTTTGGGATGAGAGAAAAATTGTCCTAATCGTAAAATTCTGATGTTTTAGTTTTAGTTTTTTTTTTTTTAAGAAAAAAAAATGTGAATGTAACGATCTCAAATTCAGATTTTTTGCGGGGGGGCGTACTGTTATTACAAATATAATTTTTTGTTATTGAGAAAAATAGGAATGTTAAAATACAAAAAGTCACACCAAAAACATTTTTTAATTAAAAAAAGGGCATTATATTACCAAAACAATTTCATTTAAGAAGACGATTTTTAATGTCTTAACTCAAATTATTGGGGGCCGGAGTAGAATGTCCAGATAAAAATTCTGATTTGGGGAACAAATTGAATGTTAGGGTAACACATTTAGATAAAGTTAAAATTCTTACAGAAATAATGATATATTTAGCCATGCGATTTGTTAATCTAGAAAAAAAAATAGTTTCACAACCTTTTTTTCTTGAACAATATTCATATTTGCCTTGTTTCTTCAAAAATATCACAAACACTATTTGAGACGTTTTACCATCTTTTATCTCTGACAAAGTAAATTCTACTTTTATTTTGGCAAAGGAAAAAAAAACAATACTTCATCATTTTAATCAAATTGAAAATATATAAGATAAAATTATGACTTTTCTTCTCTCCACATTTTTCATGTCATTTCCCAACTAAATTATTTTCCCGACCCCATTTCGAGAAACTCTATTTTCGAGGATATGAGGGGGTTACCTTTTTTTTTTTTTTTTCAGCAGCTACACACCCCACCACCCCCACCCCTCAGCTTTAAGACGCCCACCCCCCCCCATTCCTGTCCTGCCACTATGTTTCAAAAGCTGCACCTTACTTAATCCAAAGCGACCAAAGAGAAAAAAAAAACACCAAAACCTCACACATGCTGCCAGTGTTTTGCTTTGATTTGCTTTTATTTTGACTGAAGCACCAGCATGCACCCCCACTTTGACCCCCCGCCCCCTCATAAAGGAAAAAAAAATGCATTTCAGCCCCCTATGTGTGGCCCTCCCACCTAATTATGTAGCTTACCTTTGTAACCACAAAGTTAGACACTCTTGGAGAGCAAATAATGATTTTTTTTCTCTTATTTTATATATATATAGATATATATATATTCTATATATATATATATCTATATATAGATATATATAATGCACACACCCACATGCAGAAAATATTTGTGATAGTATTGGGCTTTGATGCATGGACATTTCCAAGAACGTGCACTTTGATTCCTTTCTGTGACTCCTCCGGTCTCCCTGTTACATTGTGTTGCACAACTTGGCTGCTCTACAGCAAGAAGCTGACGGGACAAAAATCACAACCGCTATTTGAACCGTGAACATTTCCGGGGACGCCCGCTTGCTTGCGTGACTTTCTGTGATTCCTTCGGTGCTCTCTGCGGGGGGGCTCGTGATGTCAAAACAGGAACGGCACGATTTAAATACCATTTTCTAATACAATCCCAAATTATCGGAGAAAACTGGAGGAGTCACAGAAAGGCGAAGACGGGGATGTCTTTGAACGAAGGAATTTGTGACATTCGATTCCTTGTTGGAGAGCGATACCAAAACATTCGACGGTCGGACGTGTGCATTCAAAAGTTGCAAATTCACATGCAAAGGTTCTCGAGGATTTTATCCCCCCCCCCCCCCCCCCCCTCCCCGAAATGTCCTTTCAAAGCCCAATATTCCCAACTTCTTGTGGGTTATGCATATTGTTGAGTTATGTTTTGGCCATGTCTGCCTTTCTTCTGTGAAGCTGTAGACCGAACGTGTCCAAGGTCTCTAAATGTTGTCGGACATAAAAAAAAAAAAAAAAAATTAAGAACCCTTTTGCACTGTGGTTTGAAAACAACTACGCACCTTGCTAGAGGACGGAGCGTCCTCCTTAAGAAAAAAAAACAAAAAAAAAAAAACTTGGCACCTTTTTTTTCAACTCGGCAGTATGAAAAGATGCCGAGTGGGAAGCGCTGACTGGTTTCTGGCAGAGGAGCATCACTTAGTTAGTTAGCTTGCGCCGCCACTAAGTGCCTAGCGTAGCCTCGTAGCGTAGCAATTTTTGTGCGTGTGTGAAAATACGTTTACAATGTGTTTAAGAAGTGTGTTTTAATGAGTTTTAAAAAAACGATTAGAATACAGTCGTGCCTTGAGATACAATTGTCTTCGCGTTTCGAAATCCGAGCCACTACTCTTCGCTTTATCGACTACTCTTAAAATAATCAAACGCATTTAAAACATAACAAAGAGAGCGAGCAAGAGCAATGGATAGGACAAAAAAATGTATTTAGAGTGTACTGAACGGTCTGTTTACAGTAAACAACCCTTGTTTTTGTTTTTCAAACTAACGAATGTATTATCTCAAAATATGAAAACCATAATTATGCCCAAAATGAACCTTGGAGGCATCGCTTTCTGTAAGGCTGATCTTGCCCTGTTCATTTTTCCTCTCTCAAAATGTACACCATTGAAAACATTTGTCTGCCATCTATACCCAGATGGTGGAATTACAGCCAACATAAGCAAAGCTGTTTTCCCCAACATTTTATAATGTGGCAACTGTTATTACTCTGTTTTTACACCATACAATAACGTAGAGAGCATTTTTTTCAGGGGTCCGGAACACATTAATTGCATTTTAATTGATTTCAATGACGAAAGCTGATTTGAGATAAGATGGTGGACGTGGAACAAATTCAGCTTGTACAGTATGTCAAGGCACCACTGTTATTATTATTATTTTTTTAATATGGTTTCTCGATATCCTGAATTTTGCAGAAGGTTATCCCCCTGCAACAAACGGCTGCTGATTGACTCGCCAGAGAATCGACCTGTGAATGTTTTGCGTCCGTTTACGTGACATTGGAATCCCGAGTGACCAATTCGATTTTAACGTAACATCCGTTTGAGAACCGGAGAATATTCATTTTTAAAACTAGCTCAAAAACAAATGAAATTGTTTACGATTAAGCTTTGAAATTCTGTAGGTAAGAAATAAAAACAGACACCAGACGCGGGAAGAGTTTTCTGTTTTGTCGTGCAATATTTTTTTCTTTGTTCCATTGGTAAAATTTGAATAAAAAGCCGTTAAGAAAAACATAATTTATGTCGCGCAAATTTTTGTATGCTGTCGCAAAAAGAAAATGAAGAGAATTGAATGATATATATATTTTTTTGTCTTCCTTTCAAAAATGGGACACTATTTCAGGCCAAATATCTCGGGCAACCGCAGAATTTTCAAACTTTGAATTTCAAACATTTTCTTCAATGTCACCGAGTGGCAAAAAAACCCCCCCAACAACTTGGTTGTTAATTACCAAAAATGTCGACGTTAACTGTAAATATTTCCATGTGTCAGCCAGTCAGATGATGAGCACCAAGAGAGTCAACCTAAGCAGTTTGACGACTTTCATGTCATCCCATCGGATTTAATATAAAATGTTATTTATATTACGATTTTGTTTGAAACACAGTCTCTCTCTTTGACCACAAACCAGTCAGCTTGAAAAGACGTCATTGGCCAATAATTGCAAACATTCCACCACAGTCATGTCAAATAATGTACAGTAAAACCCCTTTCCTCCCTCGGTAATCGCACTACTACAGTACTCTTACAGTAGTATTTGGACCTTTTAACACATGTAACTCCTTTTGTCACTCTGTCAACCTTTAAGATGGAAAAACATACAGAAGTGCCGTAAAAATAGACGCCTATTTTTGGTTTGTTCTGTTTTGTGTGTGTGCGTGTTTCTTGTAAACCTGTATAATGTATATTTTAATATTTATATGCAGCTGTTGTATTAAAAGTATATTTTTAAAATAAAATCAATCTTGGGTTTTTGTGTGTGTGTGTGTGCGTGTTTTGAATAAAATCTCAAAATGGAAAATGAAATGAGGGTAGAAGGTAAATGATGATGAAACAGCATTTTAATTAAGAAAAAATGTCCAAATAAGATGAGCAGATCATAATGTGAAAATTGTTTGCCTATGAATCTTAATATTGCGCTTTCACAAGGTACATTTGTAACAAAGTGTTTTACAAAACATTTCAGTTATGACTTATTTTTCAAAGTTTTAATTCAAAAGAGAAAAAAATGTAAACGGATTACCGGTACCTAAATTATTTGTATATATTCACGTTTTTTAATTTGCCATATTTTAAATGTGCTTTTGTGGAAAAAAATTAATTCAAACTAATAACAATGTAAATGAAATATGAGCATGACATTCTGACGATATTGTATTTTACTCATTACATTTTCATTTCAGTGGCTCTTTGGCTCAGTGGTAGAGTGAGGGAGCGCCCCACCAGAGGTTGAGTGTTCGATCCCTGGTTGTTGCAACAATGTCTATTCTTCGAGCGGCCCGGTAGTCCAGTGGTTAGCACGTCGGCTTCACAGTGCAGAGGTACCGGGTTCGATTCCAGCTCCGGCCTCCCTGTGTGGAGTTTGCATGTTCTCCCCGGGCCTGCGTGGGTTTTCTCCGGGTGCTCCGGTTTCCTCCCACATTCCAAAAATATGCATGGCTGATTGGACGCTCTAAATTGTCCCTAGGTGTGAGTGTGAGCGTGGATGGTTGTTCGTTTCTGTGTGCTCTGCGATTGGCTGGCAACCGATTCAGGGTGTCCCCCGCCTACTGCCCGGAGACGGCTGGGATAGGCTCCAGCACCCCCCACGACCCCAGTGAGGATCAAGCAGTTTGGAAAATGGATGGATTTTCATTTCAATTGAAGGGGGACACAGAGGTTATTAAAAAAAAACTTTGTTTTATTGGCATGGAATCATTTGTATTCACATTTGAATCGTGTCTTCCCCACTATTGCACCGTGCCCACATCCATTGGACAAATTACTTTTTTTTTGTTGTTTTTTTGGCCAAGCAAAAAAAAGCAATGTACAAAAAGAGTCATTAAGAGTCAACAGCAGCTTTGGATCAAAACATTTGATCAAGATGTTATCGCTTGTCTGTCAAACGACAAACGAAGGGGGTGGACAAACTCAACAAAACTTCTGTAAAAGGGACATGGGCCAACTTCATTGGAGAGAGAGACCGACAGATCGGTTGTCGTTAGCCCGCTAGCTTAATTGGCTACAACTTCATTTCACAATGCCAATGAGGGAAGAAAAAAAACGAAAATATCCTTGTTCAGCTTTTAAATTGACGTCTGTGTTAGATGGTCAGCCGTGATGCTAATCCGCAAAGGTTGATCACACTTGATCGCTTTTTCCATTTCATTTGGAGTTATAATTAACCGATTAAAAAGAAAACCCTTAAAATATGTATGTCGAGTACATTCTTTCAATAATAAAATCATTCCATCACGTTAATTATAATTTGATTATAACCAACCAGTTATTTTATAAAATCTCATTTTGAAAAATGTGGAAAGTTGTCTATTTTACTACTTTTGAGATAGCTAGCTAACTAGCTAGCCGTACGAAAATGATTTTCATTCTTCTTGCAACTACACGGTTTAAGACAAATGTTGAAAATTTTTTGAGAGCAATGATGTCTATTTCAAAACGAATAATTGTAATTAATCCAATTTCACAATTTTTGTTTTTTTTAACCAACTACAGGTTACGCATTGCTTTTTTTTTTCCAACGAGCAGGACCGCACGTCAACAGTTTGCCCACCCCGGCGAGAACGTTTTGACAAGGGAATCATTCAAGTGTAGGACAAGAAGGATGACGTCATCGCGCGATCACTCGATCGGGATTCATACGGACGAAAAATCCCCACGTGGTGATTCCGGAGCGAGGAGCTGTGAATGGTCAGGGTATGAGCGCCTCTCCTTCGTCGGCCCAGAGCATGTCCAGCGTGTCGGCCTGCCGCTGTTCTCGCTGGTGGATGCGTCTCAGGCGTAGGATGTAAAGCAAAATGGCCAACACCACCACCAGCAGGCACAGCGAGAACAGGTGGTGGTTGTAAACGAAAGAAGAACGCAGCCAGTTGGGGTGGCTCTGGCGCAGCGCCTCCTGCTGGAGGTCCCTAAACATGACACGACAGATGTTTGGAAAATTCTTCACCCCGGAGCCAGTTTCTCTTGAGTAACCAGAAATTTGGCAGACTTATTGAATAGGAGTAGACCCAGACAGACACGGGAAGTCGACCATTTTTGTATTTATTCTCCGAGGGCCCTTGAGGGTGGCGCTTTCCAAACGTTTTTGTGTACCTGAGTGGCAGGAATCGCGTCTTGTACAAGATGGCTCCCAGCGTCCACTGCACTTCCTTGTCGTAGACCAGCTGCGCCGTCCTCAGACCGCGATAGTCGCTGGGGAAGCGGAAGCCGGCGTGCAGAACCTGGAACATCCACGCCGACTTGAAGCACTGAAACCTAAAGGGGGAAAAAAAATAGAAGCAAGAGAACAGGTCTGATTTTCTTTTCTTATGCGACTGTCCACAGGTGATCACAGGGTCTCTTGTCTTTAGTTGCTTTTTTTTATTTTTTATTTTATTTTTATTTTTTTTTGCCAATCTGCCCCAGCTTCCAACAGATGCTGCGATTTGCGCTGTATGGAAGGATTGTCTTCCAAAAATTGCTACTTTGCTCCTCCTTTCTCGGTTGTCTTTCCCAAGGTAAAGGAAAAGGAAAAGACCGAGTACTTGAGTCTGTCGATGTCGGCCTGCTGGGAGAAGAGCTTCTTGTCCAGGCGCTGTTTCAATGTCGGCCACCTGGTGGCGCAGAATTCCTTACATTGCCGAGACAAAAGAAAATCCTCTAAATAACAGGTAACTTAAGGACACATTTTCTATTCATCTTTTTTTTTTTTTACCGTGGCGGCCTTGGAGTATTTGTCGCTGTCGTACTCTCCGCCGATGCGCAGCAGGTCCTCCATGCAGTAGTAAAACTCGGAGAAGCCGTAGAACTCGCTGTTGCTGAAGTTGATGGGTGCCTCAAAACACAAACGATAATTCCGACTACAACTTTCGTCCTACCCAAAATGGATATTTTGACATGGTTTGGTTCAGTGTTGACATTTTGATAGCCGGGGGGGACAAAAAAAAAAAAAGGGGGGGGATGCGCGGTACCTGGTAGATGCCGCCTGCAGTCATGGTGCCGTTGTGGAGGCCCAGGAAGGGTTGCACGGCGTCCAGGCAGCGGGCCCAGTCTCCCTGGCCTCTCAGGTGCACGGTGAGGTTGTCTCGGACCACCGTGTGCGGCAGGGCCAGGGGCAGGCAGGGGTCCAGGTAGGGTTTGTCCTCGCTCAGGCCCGTCGCAGCGTTCAGCAACCTGGACCACCCACGGCACGAAAAGGGGCTCTTACCGGTAAATGAATGCAAAATGTGCGGATGGCGACGGGCGGTGTTTTTGGACAATCGATCGGAGGGCGGGAAAATGCTGATGATACGTTAACGGTTCGGATTTGACGGATTCTGAAGGCCCGTTGCCCACATCAGATGTTTGGAGAGAAAAAAAAAAATCCAAATCGGATTTTTTTTCTGAACTCAAATCAAACTCCGATTTTTTTGGGGCGGTGATTTAAAAACCCGAGAATGAATTATGAGGCCGAGAACAAGCACCTGTTGTTCTCCAGCGTTGTGTTGAGGATGCGCTGGTCGTAGCGCTGGCGGGCCATGTTGCCGCCAAAGCCCAAGAAGGTGGTGACGTAGACGCGGTACACGTGCTGCGTGTGCTCCACGTCGCAGCCCAGGTTGAACTCGGCCAAGACGCTCTTGCCCGCCTCCTCCTGAAGCACCAAAACTAGCGTTAAGCTAATTTTCCTCAGCAGTTTTAACCTGGTTGTGTCATTTAGTACTTGTTTTTTGCGCTAAAGTTGTTAGCTAGCTGGTTACAGTCGTTAGCAGGGTGCAGTGGTGAAATTAGTTACTTCATTCCTTCACGGCGGTAGTTTGTTCAGGTAGTTTGACGTAGCGACAGTATTTAGTTTGTAGCCCAGTTACAGCAGATCGTACGTTAGCCGGTAATTAGCAGCGACGGCGGCGTCGCTCTGACCTCTTGCGGAGAGCTGAAGGTGATGGCGCCAGGCACCTCGTAGGCGATCTGCAGAGAAGCACCGCCCATGTCCATGATGCCCACAGTGCGGCGGCGGCTGATAGGCCGCTGGTGCTGCGAGCCGGTGGTCACCTCCACCGTGCCGTCCTCTGTGCAGCACAAAAAAGGACGCCGAGGTTAGCTCGAAGCCTTGCGAGGCGTACGTTAGCTCGCGCGGCGTCCCTCACCGTCGTCGGCGTGGTCGAAGCGGCCCAAGACGAAGTTGATGCCGATCCACGCGTAAACGCCTTTAGACGGACACAAAAATGCTATTGAACTCTCCCGCCTATTTGCTAGATGTTAAAACCGTGATGAGATATGCGAATAGGTCGACTATTTGTAATTCAAACCATTCGCTGCTTTTGTGCTCTTTCTGAAACACCCTGAAATGCCACCAGATGGCGCCAAAGCTTTGTCTAATAGAAAAACAGTGCTTGGGTGAGGTCCCAAAAGGTTTATAATTGCTTACATATTCCACAAGGTGGCACCGAAGCATTACTTTTCTGTAAGACACGTCTTTGGCGCCATCTTGTGGCATCTTAATGCATTGCCAAAAAAACCCAAAAAACTGCAACTACAATAGGTTCTTTCAGCAAATAATGAGATGCGTTCCTAGCAAAAATACATCCACCACTCCAAAAAAAAATGTTCTTTTGGTTTTTTTTTTATAATCACCTTCTTGCTTCCCAGTGATGACCTCAGCGTGAGAGCGGGAAAACAGAAAGTCAAAGTCCAGAGGGACGTCGCTCACCAGGTCGTCCAAGATGGCCACTTGCTGGCTGCACCAAGTCAAAATACACAAAACTTTACTAATAGCTTACTTCCCGTGAGTAGTTGGTTACGGTAGTTACGAGTAGTATGTTGGTTAGTTACGCTAGCTGGTACTTTGCGGGCTTGCTAGCTGCAGCGATTGCTTGACTTACAGGAGATAATATCGGATCGTATCGGTTTGAAGTCATTGGGAGTCATTACGGTGAGAGAGTTCCAAACAAAATACCTTTCGGGCAGCAGCCTCATGCCCGCCGTGCAGAGGATGTAGAGCGGAGTCTCCTTGTGTTTGTTCCGGGGCACGTGGGCGGCGGCAAAGCCGAGCAGAGGATACAGGTAGTCGCTGGCGCTCGTTGGAGACGTCGCCAGCGAGGAAATACCTGAAAGGAAATACATTTGTGCCGACGCTATTCAAAAAAGGTGCAGAATACGAATCCCGCAGATGAATCCGTTTACATCCATCTCAGCAGGCCGTCTTTGGAGCCTCACAGCGCCCTCTACTGGACAACTAAAATTGACCTTCAAGTGGCCCGAGGCTCACGTCGCCAACATCACAACGCCAAACCCGGAAAAATAAGGTGAGCTGCGACGCGGCCTGGGTGACTCTTGCCTAACTTTGACGAAGCTCCTCCCCTCACTTCAACATGGACCCAGTCAATTTAAATAAGTAATACAAATACAGACCCGGTTTAATCTTCTTGACGACAGGCTGCCGGTCAAGGTCCCTCATCTGTCGTATGTCGAGCAGCGTGTGAGGGTTTCCGTTGTGCGGGGGCCAGTAGTACACGAAAACGCGAGAGCCGCTACTACCGCAGTCCACGACCACGCCGTAGTTGAGGCCCGCGTCCCGCACGTCAGTGGCCTCCATGGACTCGGCGCTGGAGAGGTACCTGGAAACAACCCCGGGGGCGGGCGTCGGTCATCAAATTGACGCCGCCGTGCCTCTACGGTAGAAACCGTGCGAATAAAAACACCTGCGCTTCTTTTCACAAGTGTTTGTTTGCTTACACCAAGGACAAGCCTTTGCATGAACCACAATGAACACGTGTCCACTCACTTGCTGAAGTGAGTCCCATGTGGTCTGCGGGTGGCCCACAGGAGCCTCTGGTGGGTGCCCAGGAGAAGCAGGACTGAGGCGGCCAGCAGCAGCAACAGCAGGAGCTTCTGCCTGGGGGCTACGCCGCAGTACCAGGACGCTGGCAGAAACCACAACGTGATCCTGGACACACACACACACGCAACACTTATGGACCTTTGAGAAAAATACCGGACGTCCCGGTGGAAAGAAAGATCTTAACGGCAGCCGTAAGGGCCAACACGTGGCGATAAGCGACGGAGAAGTGTTACCGTGCCATATGTCCACCACGCCGGCTTGTTGAAGCGCACAGTCGTCACCTCATGGTCGCTGAGGCTCCCACCCACAACTCTGACCTGTGTTGAAAACGTTTCACTACCAGAACAGTCCAAATGTTCCTTTGCAGTCTTCCTTACAGTTACAAACACCAGTGCGACCCGAACTAATAGATCGTCAAACTTATTGGTTGTTTCAAGTATCGACTTTATTAGTCAGTCACGGTAGGACGGTTAATTGCAGCAGTCGGGCAGATTATTCAATTGGTTAGTTCCAATCGGTCGTTTATTAGTTTGTAAATTGCAGTGGTTAAGCTGCAGTGCTTCGTCAAGTTCGAGTTGATCGTGTATCAATGTAATGTATTATTAATTGACATATTCTCTTTCGAACAGCTTGTTGGTTGTTTGACAGGCTGTAAAATAATAATAATTAAACTCTCCAGTTGGCGTTAGTGGCCTAGCTTTTCTATTTCTGTTCAGAAAACAAGACACAACTCGCCAAAAAGATGCTCCAGCTGAGCTGCGCGTCCAGAACTGGAACTTGGCATTTCAGCAACCCATATGGCGTTGCGTGTCGTCATTTAAAACCTACCGTAAGAAGCCGCTCCTCGGCTGTGGCGACACGGTCCGACACTCGTTGTTCCTCCGACAGAAAAATGTGACCAACAAATAAGTGGATCGACTGAAACGATTGTATGACACTCGTGTGATGCAACGGGGCGACAAAGAACACCGTCGAAACAAGAATCCGAATGTTCTACTTCCGGTCGGCACGACTAATTACGTCACAGGAAACGCGGTTGAGTTTGAGAGCTGCATTCCAGTGCCGTAGGAAAAACGGCTAATACATTGACGAATGTCAAATGATGTATAATACGTTTGATTGAACAGATTCTCGACCACTACTGGGGGAACGTGTAGCCCTGGGGCTACGTGAAGGCACTTGAGGGGGGGGGGGGGGTCGTGACATTTCAAATGTCATTTAAATCGTCGTATCGAGGATATTTTTATTTTTCGTTTCCACTCGTTTAAAATTAAGTTAGGGATTTCTTCTTGAGAACATATCTAACTATGATCCCAATGACGCGTTGTGTTGTTGATAATTATTTTATGTGCACAAATTTTTATCTTAATTTAAGTCCATTATTTATTTATTTGTAACAGTCTTTTTGCGTATTTCCAAATACTGCAGTCCAATAGATACCACTACAAATCGATTTTCAAAGTTTAATCAATAAAAAAACTGTAGACACAGCACTGTGTTTAAACTTTAAAGTCTTGGGGTTTTTTTCCATTCCAAAATGTTTTTCCTTGATGAGGGGATACTTGGACGCATACATTCACTATCAGGTGTTTTATACCAGCAGTCATAAAATACGATTACGAACACAGCCAGGTGGCGCCGAATTATCGACTTTGCATCACTAATGGCATAATTATGTTATGATGCGTTCATTCGAGAGGGGATTTTGTTCAGACCGCCTTTGTTGAAGAACGCGCACTGGCCAATGAAAAGGGCTGTAAATGAATGGGTGTCTTCTCATCCAATCACTTGCTACACATAATCTGACGTCATCACGCGTCTTGCCCAGTGGTTTGCTAACGTTTCCTGGAAGCTCCACTTCAGATGAGCGACCCGCCAAGTGACAACCTGGTCATCAGCGGCGGCGGTGGGTCGTAGTCCCAGGAAAGCAAGACCGGCGGGCTTCTTTTTCAATCCCCCAACCAAATGGAAGGTGGCGGCTTCGTGTCCCGGCGCACATCGCCGGACACGCCATGTGTCGACAACCAGGTTGCAGGAGCGGAAACCGGGACCGGCGTTCGATGGTTCGGCGGCAGACTACTGAGCGCCACGGGAGGATTCGTCGGTGGTTTACCCTCGAGGGCGTCAGGTGAGCAGGACCTTTCTCCGGTGTTGTACCGAGCCACCGCGGAGTGCTCGACCGAGGCAGACGTGGACTACGAGGGGCTACCCCAGGGAACCACCACCGGTACCCACATGCTGGCCGGAGCCGTGGCTGGAATCATGGAGCACTGCCTTATGTACCCCATCGATTGTGTGAAGGTATTATACCACACAGCCGCACAGTTAACCACAACTTGCTCATTTTATGTTCAAGTTTCACTAGATGTCACCGAAATGCGTGTTGCGTAAAGCGGGTAAGCCCCGACGTGTCCCTGAGCTCGACTGACTACAAGCTAACAGGCTTGCAAAGTAACCTTGCTGTCCGCGATGTCAGTTTACCGGCATTTAGCTGTGGAGAAACAATGTTCAAGCGGTCACAAGTGTAAATTCAGATTTTGAATAAGCCGAGAATAAAATTCCCCTTGCCGTGTTAAAATTTAATAAACAAAGCAGACAATTATTCCTCGTGGCGTGTTGGACTAGCGTGCGTCCATTGTCGGACATAAATACTGTTGACTTGACTTGACACTTCAAAATCACCTTCATTTTCTGTACTTTTTTTTCTGTTTAGTAATGTAGCCACATATGAAATTAACCCCATCGCTGCACTTAGTATTACCGTCACATAAACCGCCGCGAGGTTCGCTGTACTTTGTAATGAGAATCATTTTTAAACTGCAAATTAGTCCGTTTAAATTATACGTTTGGGGTGGGGAATAAGACGCGTGAAGGAAGTCTTGCCAATTTCAAATTGCGATATGATATGGTAACTTTAAAGTTTACGTAACCACGAACCTTGGCGTGTGTTTGAACTTTCGTTTTGGGGAAGAAGATAAACTTTTGATTCACCTTTTACAATCTACGATAATCAACCCATAAAAAAAATAGCAGCCCCTGAATTGATCGCTTCGTCAATTGGCTAATCAACGCGAGCAGTGAGTTATCTGAATGATGACATGAACTTGCTCTTTGGTCACACCAAAGACCAACCAAGAGCTTTTAGACTCTGTAAACTGGCACAAAGGCAAAATTAGCCCATTAAAAACAAAAAAAAAGAAATGATTCAGATTTGATTGTTGCTTCGGTGCCGGTTCAATTGAAAAGGAAAAGAAAATGACACGTGTGTTGTCCACGAGCTGTTTGGAGTAGCTCATTAATGACCATACTCATTAAAATGAAATAAAAACATATCAGGGACTGTAAAGCTGACTCGTACCTCATAAAATACGACAACAATTATGAGATACCGTGAACGTCAACGTGACTGGTGGCTTCGTCCAGAGTCAAACAAGGAAGTGGTTAAAATGGGTTTTTGCCCGGGCACCGAGTCATCAGCCCGACTTCCCAACCTGAAGAATGCCTTTGCAAATTTCCTCGGTGTTGAAATTTACCTTGCGAGATGCGTTGTGATTTGTGTGATGAATAAAAGTTGATTCTTTTCCTTCCGAGAGCCCTGTGTCGACGAAACGTAATCATTATCGGTTTTCCTTCGTCAACTCATCGTGCGTCATTGTTATCGAATCAAATAATGATCACTATCTAATCACAGAATACGTGATAGAAACTCCATGTGCCGCACGTATACCTTAATTTGACCATTACCTCCAAGAGGCATTCGATAAGAAGATAAGAAAGATAAGAAAACCTTTATTAGTCTCGCAATGGAGAAATTGCCGATTCACAGCAGCAAAGTTATGAAAGGAAGAAGTAGAAGAACAAAATATAGGAGCTGCTGGAAAGGCAGGCACTCACGCGGCGCCATTTTGAAGTCAAACTTTGTTGTCTGAAGCAGTTCTAGATGAAAGAGGAGAGGATCAAAGTGACCTTTCGCCAGTGGATCAGAGACGTCCTGCTGAAAATGTGCACACGTCTGCTACAAGCCAAGTTTTGAAAGCAACCGTGAAGCTGTAGCGTCCATTGACGAAAAAGAGATTGGCTCACATCTCCCGTCCAATGTAAATCCGCTTCAATTCCAAGCCGCGACTCCCAGTTCCACATCGGCGCTAATGCTCCTTTCTTCTCATCGTCGGCTCCTCAAGCCTTACGTCCATCTAGCCGCAGACCGTTCAACAGCATCCTGCCGAGAAGGCGCAACCACCAAGCACAGAGTTTCCTCCTCGATGAATGTCATGGCCAAAAAAATGCTGAAAAAAGTCCACATCGGGTCCACACGACGTAACAACAAACACAAAGTGACAAAACAAACCCAAAAAAACAACAACAAAAAAGCAAGGCTCATGAGAGCACTTGCCGACGGCTGCCTACTCGGGCGCCATCTTGACTTGATTAGGTAGTAACCTTTAAATCGGGGGTGTCAAACGCATTTTTGTCGTGGGCCGCGTTTTAGTTACCGTTTCCCTTGGAGGAGGGTCGTTATGACTGAAACCATATTAAAAAACCATTAAAAAAAATCATAATAGTTTATTCAACTATTGTTCTCCGTAATGAGAAGAAAATGCTTACACTATGTCTCTAATTTATTCAATTAAGAATTTTAAATGTTGATAGAGATTTTAGCTAGCATCATAGAAGTGGACATGTTTGATTTGCTTTCGCGGGCCACGTAAAATGCTGTAGCAGGCCAGGTCTGGCCCCCGGGCCTTGAGTTTGACACCAGGCTTTAAAGCGTCGCACAGCATCCGAGGACGATAGTGTTTCCTTGCCCATATTTGGAATTGCTAGCGTAGCTGCTTAGCAGGAAGTAAGCGCGTTTTTCCCGCATGTTGGCCTATTGCGGTTAGCGCTCTGAAATCGCTCCGCCAGGCCTCAACTTGAATATTTTTCTTCCCCTCGGGTGGTGGTGGTGACTCATTTGTGAAAGCATCGCTCATAATTGATCAAATTGTGTCCCCCCCCCCCCCCCCCCCCGCACTAGACTCGCATGCAGTGCTTGCGGCCCGAGCCGAAGGCGCGCTACCGCAACGTGGTGGACGCCCTGCGACAGATCGTGCGCACGGAGGGCCTGTGGCGACCAATCCGCGGCATCAACGTGCTGGCGATGGGCGCCGGTCCCGCCCACGCGCTCTACTTCTCCTCCTACGAGCGCATCAAGTTCACGCTGAGCAACGCCATCCACCCCGGCGCCAACAGCCACTTTGCCAACGGTCGGTGTCGCAGTGTGTGTGTGTGTGTGTGTGTGTGTGTGTGTGTGTGTGTGTGTGTGTCCTGTTCGTCTTTAGCGTGTTAGCGTGCGTGCGATTGTAACGTGTGATTTTGTGCAGGGGTTGCCGGCTGCATGGCCACCGTCATCCACGACGCCATAATGAACCCAGCTGAAGGTAAACGCACACATAAGGTGAAATTGGAACCGGTGAATGTACTTTTTCCAACTGATGTCAATTATCCGGGCGGACCGATTAGTCGGCTCCTATAAGGTCTTTTCAAAATAATAGTCGGCAGAAGTTGTAAAAAATAAAAAAATAATGCAGGTATTTGGACATGAAAATTCCTCTCCATTGGGAAGATCCATAATATTTTTTGTAAGCATTAGGAAAGTTTACTTACTTATATATATTTTTTAAAAGGGGGGGGGGGACACCCTTATTTCTGCCCAATTTCAGAATCGTCCAACAACAACAACAAAATATTTGTTGAACCATCCATCCATCCATTTTCCGATCTGTTTTATCCTCACGGGGGGGGGGGGGGTGCTGGAGCCTATCCCAGCCATCTTCGGGCAGTAGGCGGAGGGACACCCTGAACCGGTTGTTTGCCAATCACAGAGACTAACAACCGCTCACACTCACACCTTGAGAAAATTTCGAGTGTTCAATCAGCCTGCCATGCATGTTTTTGGAATGCGGGTGGAAAGCCGAGCACCCGGAGAAAACCCACACAGGCCCAGGGAGAACATGCAAATTCCACACACAGGAAGGCCGTTGCCGGGATCGAACTCACGACCTCTGCACTGTGAGGTCGACGCACTAACCACTGGGCCACCGGGCCGCCGATTTGTCGAACCGTAGTCAAATTGTAAGCGATTCGAATTGCCGATTTAACGGGCGCGTTTCCATCCTGTTTGTTCCCGACAGTGGTGAAGCAGCGCATCCAGATGTTCGGCTCGCCATACTGCGGCGTGCTCAACTGCGTGGGCACCACGCTACGGCGGGAGGGTCCGGCGGCCTTCTACCGCAGCTACACCACGCAGCTGACCATGAACGCGCCCTTCCAGGCGCTCCACTTTATGACCTACGAGTACCTGCAGGAGGTGCTCAACCCGCACAGACACTACCATCCCGCCTCGCACATGCTGTCGGGGGCGCTGGCGGGCGCGTTGGCCGGCGCCGCCACCACGCCGCTCGACGTCTGCAAGACGCTGCTCAACACGCAGGAGGCGGCGGTCGCGCACGTCCTCCAGGCGGACGCGGGCGGCGCGCCGGCTGTGCGTCACATCTCCGGGCTGGGCGAGGCCTTTCGGACGGTTTACCGCGCGGGCGGCGCAGCGGCCTTCTTCAAAGGTGTGCAGGCCCGCGTCATTTACCAGATGCCCTCCACTGCCATCAGTTGGTCCGTCTACGAGTTCTTCAAGTACGTCATCACCAAGCGACAGCACGAGAGGCGCCTACGGGGCGACGTCGCCAAGTGAGCCGGTCGCCAGCGCAAGAAGAATGTTTGGATGAAAAGGGCCTCCTTCTGTTGAAAGAGTTGGCCAGCAGATGGCGACAAAGATCGTGTCGTGGCGACAACGAATCATGTGGCACTCATGAGCTGTGAAGTGCGAGCTGTCAGCAAAATAATTTATTCTTAATCGATTTTACTGAAATTTTCCAATAGTAATCTACTAAAGATGCGGTCTTGCTACATTTTTTTTAAAAAGCGACAGCAAACGTGCTACTGTTGGCTTGAATTTCAATGTATTTGATTAATATCACTATTGAATGCCATCAACAATATTAAGTCAAAACACAAGCATCCAGGATTTTTATTTCTCCCTTCACAAATTAGCATTCCCTATCGCCTGTTTTGCATTTCATTCAATCTTCCGTGTCATCGTTTATCAAAATGTAACCCCTCAAATTGAGACGTAATGCATTCTGCCCGCGATTGGTCGGCTTTGTGTTGAGTTTGGGAAATTGCTCCTTGAGACTTTCTGTTCAGTTCTGTTATGTTATGTGAGACATGTTGCTAAATGAAAGTGGCTACGGGATCCTTTTTAGTTTTTTCATGAAAATTCTTGACAAATTCTAGACTTTGACACTACTTTCCTCCTGCATTCGCAAAAACGCTTTGTAAATTCAGGTGTCCTTGAGACGTTATTACTTTGACCTTCTAAATTAAAGTAGCTCATGTTTTATTGACATCTCTTGCTAACTGCCAAATTGGACTCCAGGTGTCAGGCTTGCCTTCAGCCAGCCGCTTCAAATCCAAACGCACAATGTAAATAAACTGCTCCTCGTGGAAGCCATACAAGCAGTCTTTATATTGTATTAAATTATGTTTGTATGTATTTGTGTGTGAATATACTCATACATACTTACATACATGTATTAGCATCAAGCTAACTTGCCATTTCCTGGGGCTGCGCTCCAGGAAGATTTTGCTCTACTTAGATAATTCTACTGTGTGGAAGGAAAACAAAATCAAATTCAGATCTATTTTTGTTTGCTTGTTAATAAAGTGGCAAAAGGCAGCCCCTCGCAGAAGCAGGGTCTTCTCTTGGTGGTGCACCGAAACAAACCAACGCTAGTCCACGTCTGTTTTTTTCCCCTTCTACAGTGATATTTTGCGGTTCGTTTATCGCGGATTTTTTCAATCATTGAAAAAGAAAAGTCTCCAAAAGGTCCGCGAGAGGCAGCTCAAGTCAGCAAAACCGTGAGTCACATAGAGCAAAATATACAGTAGTAAATGTATGTTTACTGTAATTTGTTATTCAAACACTAACCTAATTTATACATGTTTAAATATATTAGCATATAGCATTAAGTAATGTTAATTACTCCAAACATTTACTTCTACATGCATGTATACCATTAATTTGGCCTTCTAAATACTTTTTATACTCCTACACATGTACAGATACATATTCCGGGGGTGTTCACGACCTCGCCGACTTTCGTTTTTCGCGGGTGATTTCGGTCCCCATTCACCGCGAGAAACGAGGGATTACTGTACTTTGTCCGCTTTGTTACTTTGTAGTTTGTTTGTAGCAGAGATGTTTGAATGCAAGTCAAGAAAAGTGACAACCCTGAAAACGAAATTATCACATTTACCATCCCCGCAAATGAGTATTACATCCTCTTCACGTCGGAATTTTTCGAACGGGCCACTCACAAAGGCTTCGTGAATCCAGAAAGAAAAACAAGTCTAACCGGAACGTCTCCAAGATACATAGACTAAATATTTTTTACTAAATTAAGGTGGCCTTCAGAAAAGTATTTTACCACGTGTTTTTGAGTTTCTCTCTTTGAACCGAACTACCTCACCGAAAACTAATTTTTCTATCACGTGCTTTTCTAATTTTACTGACATGCAAAAAAAAAAATCGTACGGCTGAGCCCAATGTAAGGGAGGGTACTCAATAATAGAATCTAAAGCCTTGATTATTTTCTGGGCGGATATAACCAACCATGTTTAGGGTACCACACCGGGTTAGATTTGAAATTTTGTGTTGAAAATGCGCGGAATAAATTGGGTTTAAATTGTTGTAGTACTCACATGTGATCAACCGAGGACGCTGTTGTAGCACTAAACAGGCCAGAGTTTCCCATGCTTGACCAGAAGTGCCTCGAATTTAACGTTAAGTTGTTGTTTTTTTGTACTGTAGTCGTTGTCGGAACCATTTTTGCACTTCACGGGTTCTGCCTGAAAATAATTGTTTTTAAAATTACTTTACCCAGAATTCTCAGCTGCTTCGTACGATCACACGAAGCAAACATCCGTCTATTGGTTTAAACGCGGATGCAGCGTGTTGACAATGAACTCTGAAACCGTTATGGTAAACGAGGGTGTCATAATGCATTACACTTGTCGCCATAATTTGGCAAACAAGGACAAGAAGCTTGAATGTGATTGAATACAAGACGATAAAAATGTAGCTTACAAAGTTCCTTTGCCAAGTAGGTGGCGCTATGCACCAAAGAGATGTAAATGCCCTATAGTAACTGCAAAAGCCATTTGTCAAAAAGTTGTCCACCCTTTCGGGTGTGTGTGTGTGCGTGCACGTTCTCGTTTGTCTGGCATGTCACACACCTGATTTTGACCTGTATAGGAAGTGCGTGACCTCCCCGTCCAACATGGCGGATCATCTTTCTTTTTTCCCCTTTCTTCTCTTTCTCTGAACAGCAAACAACTGAGAACGATAAGTCAATCAGGTATGTAAAGGTAGTAAAAGTTGCAGTGTTGGTTGTGTAATTGCTGTGTCACCCTGACAAATAATAAAACCTGTCCAATTTTTGAGTACCAGTAATCCTGTGAACAAACCACAAATAGCTTTTGTAGTTGTTCATGTTATGCTGCTAATGCACAAATTTGCTTTTGTAGTTTTTCCTCTACGTGTTTACACAAAAAAAGAAAAATGAAAATTGTGGCGGCCTCGTGACACTGCGAACAAAATTTGGAATTGTATTTTTTCCACGCAATCTTGCAAGGATGAAAATGACTTTTGTAGCATTTTTACATGACCATTTTTATACCGAAACCATAAGTCGCAAAACATAACGCAAAAAAGGTCCTTCGTTTTCCATGTAGAATTGTTGTGTGGTGTTTTATGTAAACAAATTAACTAAAAAAATAAGCCTGCTAGCAGGAAAAAAACGTTTGTAGTTTTTTTTTTTTGGGGGGGGGAAGGGGGGGTCACAGAACCCTGAAAACACACAAAAATCCCTTTTGTAGTTTACAAGTAAACCAGCAAATATATGTCCCTCTTGTAGTTTTTGTGTTAACCTGTGAACAACAAAAAAAATCAATATTCCTTGGCGAACAAACAAAAAATGTCATCTAGATTTTTATGCAACTTTATCAAATCTGCCGGGTACATTTTGAACGTCTTGCATCACTTTTGCATGTTTCATTTGCTATCAGCTGCTGCTGTTGTTTAAAAAAAAAAACTTTTGGAGGGGGCGCTCTGCAGCTGCGTCCGATAAACGACTCGCAACGTCTTCCAAAGAAACCTCGCGTGAAAATTTACGTCTGTTTTGCCGCGCCCTGTCACAGAGGATGAATGTGGGCGGCTCGCTCGCCCCTAGATAAGCGCCGTTTGCCCGTTCCCAGAAAACGTGACGCTTTTCGCCCCACTTACGCGATTAAACGTGGACGCCGGCCTCCAAATATTTACAGAAGGTTGACGGACGGCCCGAGAACGCCTGTTGGCGCCGGCCGGGACGCTCGCCCACCACCGACGACAAGAAGAAGCGTTTCCCCAAACATTCCGGGCTGAGCTGAAATCTTTTTAGCCCCGCTGTCAGGAAGTCTGACGTGAGAACGCAGTTCGACGACGATGAGCAGAACTCCGGCCTCTGAGCTACATTTACGATTCCGAATTCTCATATTTGTTCAACGAGACTGTATTGAATTACTCCCAACGGTCTATTCTCTTCATTTTGTCCTTTTGTGGCGTTTCTCTTGTGGACTTTTTTTTGTCCAATCAGATTTCAGTCTCTGTGTGTTGTTATGGCAATCTAATCTGCCAGGAGCCTTCACGATCCGAATTCAATTCGCAGCGACGATGTTTCTTGAACCAATCACATTTCCAATTCATTAACATGTGGCAAGTTGTTTTAAGGACAAAAAAAAACAATGCTGAAGGTCTGGAGGTTTAGGGAACTAATCAATAAGTGATACACTAATTATCAGCCCTTAGTGTGTTAATAATTGAGCTGCACATGATTGTTAGTGACTAATGAGCGCCGAGTAGTCTCATGAATTGACCTGCTGCCAAATTATCACCGACTGCATTACTACTTTTTCGTCGTCTTTTCATTTTCTTCGAATCATTTTGCTTTTGTTTACTTCTCAAATCACCGATTGCGGAAAAACAAGGTGTGCTGCAAAAATGTTAATGACTCAAGAAAAAAAAAAACATGAAAATGCACTCGCCAAAGCGACCATACACTATGAAAGGAAAACATCTACGAAAAAAACAGTACACCAAAAAAACGTTAAAAAACAGCACACCTACTGTGTATTTTTAAATTTTCTCAAAAATGCAGTGCAGAATGCACTCAAAAATAAAACGAACAAAATCCCCACATAAAACAAATTTCCTATGAACAAAATAAATACACAAAAATCCAAGAGCCATAAAGAAGCAACAGCACAAAAAAACAAGACTCAAATGAAAGTAAAATGTCCTAAATAGAAAAATAAGACAGAAAACCAATGAAAATACACAGAAATAAAACAAAATGGAACCAACTCGTAAAGCAAACAAAACTGTAAAAAGGATCTACAACACATTTCGCCAGAGGGAAAATAAACACAAAAAAGTCGAGCAATACACCAACAGAACCAAATATTCGATGACACAATACAGGTAGGAAAGCGAATTGCTGCCACACGAGCAATAAAAAGTCAAATGTGTCTTTAGTACGTGATAAATAAGTGTAACCGCCATATTCGGCAAAAAAAATCGAAGCACTTCCGGTTCAGATTCGTGTACATGTCTTCTTTTTAAATATAAATTATTATCTAATATATTATATATTATATAAATATTATCAATTGGCCTTTTTTTTACGGTTTTATTGAAAGTGTTTATTTTCAGTTCCAGTATTTTTATATATACTTTGATTTCTAAGACACAAGAGGACACTGCCAGCAACCGGAACCGCAAGTGAAATTTTTTTCATATACCGGTACATATATATCATTCGTATGAAAAAGTCTACCTTCACGACAATTAAGGAAATAAAAACAATTTTCCTTTTCATAAATGGAACTTGTGGTCTCGTGTTAATGACCTCACTTGCCCAATTAAAGTCGCTTTTATTCTCCTTTGTAATGAACTAAATGGATTGAAGTGCTAGCTGTGAGAACAACCCCACAAAACATAAAGCCACATAATGAAGCGACCCTTGTAACCCGCACTTGTACTCCCCCTCCCTCCCTCTCCACTGGGATAAATGGTACAATTTGTAGCAATAATGCTCCCTCATTCACGAGCGAGACCCCCACTGGACTGCCCGCCCCCCGTGCCTGCGCCGGTAACCGCCCCACCACCACCTTGGACCTTCACAGTGGCGGGAACAAAAAGGCAAAAACCACGGTGGGAACATTACGAGGGCGTCAATGTGCGAGCTTGTCTTTGTCTTGGGCAGAGGGGCATGTCTCCCCCCCCCCCCCCCCCCCCCCCCGCCTTCCCTATTCTAGCTGTGGGGTGCTTTTAAATGGCGCCACTTTCTCAATGGAGCGGCCCAAAATGGAGCTGTCCACTCCCTCCTGTATTTTTTTTTCTCATACCGGGACAAACGGCCGCGAGCGCCAAGGGTGAGGGGTTATCTCGTTTTTAGAATAAGAAGAAAACAACAAATGTTCTATGAAATGAAAACAATAAAGCTTTATACAAAATTTTGTAAAACTACAAATTCACTGTTGAAGAAAAGTAACACATCTACAAAAACGACACATTTATTAACAAAAACAATGGGATCAGAAAGAAATTGAGTTTGATGAGCAAATTGGCCCACAAAAGAAAAACATCTGGTGAAAAAAAACCAATTTATGAGCAAAGCAAACAACAAATTCACAAAAAAAGAAGACAGAATGTGACAAACAAAAAATAGATCTTCTAGAACTACCAAGCAACAAAATGGAAACGATAAAACCACCAAAAAAAAATCAAAATTGACAAAAATAACGAAAACGACATTTTTCGTTCAGCTCATCATCAAAGCTTTGCAGAAGCCCGATAACGAACGTGAACATTTGAATCAGGTGTGATGAAGGAGGGAGACATCGAAAACAGGCTCTTGCGGACGGACTTGAGCATCCACGATGGACTCAAGACAAAATACTGACCCATTGCAATTTTGTAGTTTTTTTTCCTCATTTATTAGAATGCACGTGAAAGTCTCTGTAACAAAAAAGCAACAAAAGTGTTTCAAAACTCGCATCCACCACCAGTCCTCTCGCCACCTCTCCAAAGGTATGACGTCACACACCGCGTAAATGAAGGAATAAACGCACCCCCACAGCCACGGCCTCCTTCCACTACCAGGCCCGGATGCCCCCCTGGTGGTTGTGGGGCTGCGCCGAGGGTGCCTGCAGTCCGCCCAAGTTGACGAAGGCGTTGGGGCAGCCTGCCGAGGTAGGCCCCGGCCCCGGCCCCGGGCCAGGCCCAGGCAGGCCGCCGTACACGCAGCCCGAGTTGCTCTGGTGATACGCGGGGCCGCCGTACGCGTAGGCCGGGTAGCCCCCAGCGAATCCGTACGGCGAGGCGGCGCTCGAATAGCTGTGAGTCGAGCCTCCGCCGCCGAGGCACGGTTTCCCGTCTCGTACGAGCACCGGCACGACCACACGCCTCGGCGGCGGCGGGGCTTGGTGGTGCGGCCCGAGCGCCTCCAGGGTCCTGTCTTGTCGCTGCCGTTTGCACTTGTAGCGGCGGTTCTGGAACCAGATCTTGACCTGGTTGGAGGTGAGCTCGAGGGCCGAAGCCAGGTGCTCCCGCTCGGGCGCTGACAGGTAGCGCTGTTGCTTGAAGCGACGCTCCAGCTCCAGCACTTGAGCCTGCGAGAAGAGCACGCGGGGCCGGCGGCGGCTGCGCGGCTTCGGCCGGACGTCCTCCGAGGAGACGTCGGCCAGGGATGACGGAGCCTCCCCGTGCTTGCCTTTTGGACGAATGCACAATCAGGAATTAATATCATCAAAATAATCATAATGGTAAAAATAATAACACAATCACATGTTTAAAAAAAACGATGACGTGAAATAAGTAGGTCCGCTAATATACACAAACGTGCAGTCGTGAAGTTAAAAAACAAAAACAAAAGCATAATCGTGTAAAAAAATGTTCGAATGAAATACACCACGATTAAAAATGTCAGAATATCCTTCATACGTCTAATAATTGATCAAAATACAAAAGTGAGTTCAAAACTATCAATTTTTAAAAAAGTACAACATTGTGGTTGAAAACATTTAAAAAACGATTTCGTTTAAAAATGTATAGCAAAAAATACGTAGTGTGTGAAAAGTGCAAAAAAACACAAATGTGTTAATATAAAAAACACACACACACACACAAGCTCATCACCAACCTTTTAAAGATTTGTGTCGAAAATAGTGTAAGGAATATGCAACTTAACTATAATAATAATAATAATAATAATCATAACCTTCTCACTGCCACTTTACAGTGTATTCGTTCTTATTGACCTTAAATGAAATAGACAGTGACACTTTTTGAAAAATGGCTACTTATGTTATCCAAAGCAAATCACTTCTGACTTTTTGTTCTACATTTTTTTAAATACGTTGACAACTTGCAGCACCTTCTCAATATCGATTTTGACTTTTTTTTCTCCCCATCTTGTATTTTTGTTCACAATGAGGTGTTTATTGCTATTGCAAAGTGCACACTTTAACTTGATGCTTGTTCACTTTGGGCTCGTCCCCCCCCCCCTACCCCCCCATCCAAACCAGACTCTTGCAGGACTAAACAATCCCACTTGACTGAAATCAAGAGCAAACCAAATGTGTGCTCTCCACTGTCCACTGAATATGGCCCATGGGTCAAATGTGGCCCATGCGTTCAATAAGCCAACTCAAACCTGCAAACCTTGATTTTTTTTAACCTTCAATTGTTTTGGGGAGTATTATTAAGTTGGTTATATAAATTATAAATAAGAATTGGCATTGTCCATGCATACATTTACTGGCCCATGTCAAGTCAAGTCAAGTCAAGAGTATTTCTGGAGCACTTTCAAACAGCCATCGCTGCATACAAAGTGCTGTACATGGAGCACAATAAACAGTAAGACAAATCGGTAATAAATGCGGTAGAAAGCACCAAGCAGTAAAATCAAGAACAAATCTAAGTGTAGGTTTGACTTTTATTGCATGTACAATTGTCCTGGCCCATGTGTCAAAATTTGTCCCTGTGTCAAGCAAGGAGAAGAAGACTCACTGCTCTCCTGCTGATCCTTGCCAATGGGGGACTCCCGTTTGGGCCCCCGGCAGGCCCCCCCGGAGTACTCGTCTGCCGTCGGTCCGTTTTCCTCCTCGCCCTCGCCCTCGTCCTCCTCCGGGGCGCTGAGGAACACCATGCGTCCAGGGTCCAAGAAGGGCGGCGCCGGGGCCGAGGGAACCCGGGGGCTGTCCCGGGTCAGCATGCAGGAGGACGGCGAGGGGCTCCGGTAGTGAACCGAGGGGTACTCCTGTCCCGCTTTTAGGATGTCTTTGACGGAGAAAGGCGTGGAGGTCTGGAGCATCGTCATCATCATGACCCCTCGCCACCTCCCCCCCTTTGACCCCCCCCCCACCACCAGCTCTCAAGACCCCATGGCGGGCACGGGTGCACGGCAGTCCGCCTGAACAGTCCACGATCCTGATGTGTTCTGAGGGACGCTGCCAATTCCCGAAGTGGGAAGGAGGGCGGGCCTGAGCGGGGAGTGGGGGGGTTGGACATGGGCGGGTCCAATCACAAAAAGTCCACCGGAAGATATTGGGAAGGACAGAAAGAAAATGTGAAGGTTGTGGCGATGGTGGGGGGGGATAGTCGGGGGGGGGGTCATGTGATCTGTGCGTGTAGACAGGAAGTGACCCGTTTGTCCTCCTCCGTGATTGACCTCCACACTTTTTCGTTTTTCTCTTCTGCTTCTTTCTCCTTTTGATGTTGTTCTGCTTTCTATTCCTGTTCATCTCCTTGTAGTTGTTGACGGATTTGTCCGGCTGTTTTCCTTTTCTTCTTTCTTGTTCGGGGTGTCCGACTCATTTTCGTGGTGGGCGACATTTCCGTTCCCCTTGTGAGGGCCATTATGATTGACTGTGGACATTCTGGAGGAGGTGGGCAACAGGAGGACGCTCGCTAAGCTAAAAGCTATGATGGACAGTCCCTCCAGCCCCCTCAAAAGTCTGTGTTTTCTGGCTTTGGTTCTAATTGGTTCAATTTTCATTGGGTTGTGCTTCGTTCAATGGTTGGCGAGCATTTGCCTGTTAGATTGCTTTTGTTCTGTTTGTTTCTGCGCTTGGGCTCAGTTGCTTTCAGATTTTATTTGGCGAAGAACACATTTACATTGTGTTTGTACTTTATATGTAGTCCTTTTGTATTGTGAATATACTCCTGTGTGTGTGTGTGTGTGTGTGTGTGTAGTCAACAATAGGAAAGGTGACACCTCTTGTCTGCTGTCATTCTTGAAGGCGCCAGATGTCTTTTTCGTCGTCTTTTTTTTTTCTTTTTCCATGCTCGGATCATCTCGGCCGGCCACACAACAGCAGAGTCACAAAAAAATAAAAAAAATATTGTGTGTATATGTAAATATATATAATTAAAACAATCTCTTGTTTAAAAAAAAGATAAAGAGATCACACCCAATGCTATTATAATTAATAAGTTTGGGACGTGCATTTTTCCACCTGATTCAGTTTTGTCATGGGAATTTAAGATAAGATAAGATAAGATAAGATAAGATATCTTTTATTCGTCCCATAACAGCGCTAAATGGAAGTAACCGTTCCTATAATTGAATCCCGACGAGTTGTTTTGCAGATAAGCAAAGTTCCTGCCCATGCGCTATTCTGTACTCCGTGTAGCTGCTGAAAATGCTGATTGCGCTGGCCTTCACCACCTCCCGACAAGATAAAATGAGAGCACGAGATGCAGAGGGGGGGGAGAAGGTTCCCTTGACAGACACGGATTCAATTACAAAATAGAGAATTGTCATGCTTGTATAAGATATTTGCTTTTAATTTGAAGGAGTTGCGGAGATTTATCTCAGACAATGCTTTATTAATAAATTTGTGTGTGTGAGTGTGTGTGTGTAAAGTTGTGCATGCGTGTGCTCTGCTCACATTACAATAAAAGTTTGTAATTGGTCTTGTAATGAGCTGCCGGGACTTAAGAGTAGCAAGGTGTGGGCCGTCCAGGTGATACCGTGACACCAGGATACCATGATACACGGAGAACTAAAACAAGAGCGCTGAAACGCGAGCGTCATTTCTTGTTCGCTATGTTCCAAATAATCTACTTTGACACGCGGGGGTGTTTTGTCAGATAGGCACGGTTTCAAATACACGCACACAAACCGCGACTGGTTCTTGGGTGATGACACGGAGAGAATGAGATTGATTTTCGAGTCCCTGCCAAATGAAAATAGAAATGACGTGCTGTCAGATGTCGGAAGCTCCAAACATGCCCTTGCTCGACTCGTAGCTGGAACACGACTGCGTTCAGTTGTTTGTATAGCGCGCCGCCGGTGAAATAATGTGCCACTGCGTTTACGTAACGGCTAACTTCCCCCGAGGTGTTGTAATTACGTGGCCCACACGTGACAGAAAAGGTTTATGAGTGACATCTTTGATGGCAACAACGCCGAACCAGGGGCGAGGGAGCGAGCTAGCGGACTAGCGAGGCCCTCTTCTGTGTTGCGTGCGTGTATGCTAGTATTGTAGCTAGCCCCTGTTATGTGCCTTCTGTGGGTCCACATGAAATAATGGGCTCGTCACTCTGAAGGCCTGGTTTTGTGTCTGTTTGCTTCATTTCGTTTGGCTTATTTTAGTTGTATATTATTGTCAATGTTAGAATAAATGTGGGAAGTTAAATTAGCTACGCTTGGTTGATATAGTCTGGCTTACTTTAGCTAGTTTTTTTTTCTGACTAGCGTATCTTATCTACTTGAATTTGTCTTATCTTAGTAGCTTAGCAGTATCTTAAGTAGCCTCGGAGTCACCTAGCTAGCTGTAAATTAGCTACGCTTGGTTGATATAGTCTGGCTTACTTTAGCTAGTTTTTTTTTCTGACTAGCGTATCTTATCTACTTGAATTTGTCTTATCTTAGTAGCTTAGCGGTATCTTAAGCAGCCTCGGAGTCACCGAGCTAGCTGTAAATTAGCTACGCTTGGTTGATATAGTCTGGCTTACTTTAGCTAGTTTTTTTTCTGACTAGCGTATCTTAGCTACTTGAATTTGTCTTATTTTAGTAGCTTAGCAGTATCTTAAGTAGCCTCGGAGTCACCTAGCTAGCTGTAAATTAGCTACGCTTGGTTGATATAGTCTGGCTTACTTTAGCTAGTTTTTTTTCTGACTAGCGTATCTTATCTACTTGAATTTGTCTTATCTTAGTAGCTTAGCAGTATCTTAAGTAGCCTCGGAGTCACCTAGCTAGCTGTAACTTTTTTTTAAATCGGGGTTTAATATCTTAGTAAATTTTAGTTGAATTTAAATGAGGTATTTGTAGTTTGGCTCGCTTGAACATAGTCTAATTCTGTTAAGTTTAGTGAAGTCTAGCGTTGTTTAGCTCAGATCTTGCTCATCTTTGAGCATTTGGTTGTCATGTGTGTGTGTGTGTTTATTTGTTTGTGTGCTATGATTAGCTGCTAATCCGACGCAGGTCAACGAGGTCCCAGGCAAATGTCAGTAAACACACACGCACACATACACACTACCATGCTGCTTTCTGGGAGCGCAACAGGTCACCACATGTGATTGAACATGTAAACACACAGTGCAATGTCGAGGCACCCATGTCATGCACAGGCTTGTCCTCTATGTGTGTGTGTTTGTGTGTTCGTGTTAGCCAGCCATTTGGTGATACATGTACGTTATTAGCATCTTAGCATTGCATGTCAGCTTCATAAATCTGCGGCGCGCACTAGCATTTTAAGCCGTATACATTTCCCATCACACATTGTACTTAAGCATTCATTTTTTTGTCCTATATTAGCATCGCTATTAGCTTGTTTCCCTAGCGTCCACGTTTTAGCATCTTGTATTAGCATACATATATATCGCTACCACTATGCAATAACTTCAGATATGAGCATTGTGTGTGCTAGCATTGTCCATTATCGGGTATTAGCATCCGGTGTTAGCATGTTTCTCGACTCTTGATGATCTCTGTCTGCTTCATGTTTATCGCCGGACGGTTTGTCTGCGAATCCCTCCAAATATTCCCCGCCGAACAGTCGTTCTGCACCTGAAAACGCCGACGTGGGACTTTTGTAATTTATTTACGTGAGCGTCGAATGAAAACAAATGGTTTCCCACACGCAGACTCCAGCAGACGCTGTTTACTTCCTTGACGACAGGCCGCTGATTTAGGAATAGGAAAGGTCGCTCGTCCATCCTCAAGTGGGAGTCATCCATCATCGACAACACGGCGTGTATACATACTGTAGTGCGTCGTACAAGTGCACTTCCTGCCACAGGAGCTGCTGCTGACAATAGTTTTCACAAATAACAAACGTGGCCTCTGCCGGGGAGTCGCATCCACCACCATTACAGAATGGGAAAGTACATGTTCAGAGTTTCTTTGCGCTCACTTTTAATTCCCGCCTAGTTTGGTATTGGTTTTTTTTTCCACTCTAAACAATTAGGGGTGATGACATTTGTTTTATTTTATATTTGCATTTTGCATCAGCCGTGAAGGTCAACATTTTTGAAATTATTTGGTTGTATTTTTAAATGTATTTTTTTTTTCAGTGTTAGCGGATCTACGTACAGATCAATCGATATATAGATCATTCAATGCAAACGATCCTCATTTTAGTTGTCAACGATTGCTCCTCCTAACAAAAAAGATTAACTTAAGAGCATGTGGATGCAGACATTTGTAAGTGAACATCCACTTATCACTACTCCGAAAACAGGAAGTCCCCCGCAACTTTACCAAGCCTTGTCAAAACCCCAACAGAAGGTGATCCCGTTTACACCTTTAGAAAATGTCCTTTAATTAATACCTTGACAGTAGGGTGCCAATAAGTGGTCCCCCTCGCAGCTTCACTTAACTGATAGGCTGACCACAAGTCAACTCAACACAGTCCAGAGTGAAGAAAATAGTTTTGGCTTTTTCTTAGGTGATCCACGAGGCCTAATGGACTCCATCATCTCCATCTTTGAAACTGGACCTGACAACCACATTGTCTTGTTTTTGTTTGTGGAGAGCGAAAGGACAAAGAAGAAGAGTGACAGGTCAAGAGTGTTTAAATCTGCCCCCCCGCACCCCATTCCAAAAAAGTGTTTTAGCCTCCATTATCATAAGGGCTGCAGGGACAAATTCTGGGCTCCTTTTTCAAAATAAAATTCATGGTTTTATCAGTGGTACTAAGTGTGTGTGTGTGTGTGTGTGTGTGTGTGTGCGCACGTGCACACTGGGAGCAGGAGCCTCTAAGCCATTCATCAAACACTTGAGAACGTCTGACAAGCCAGGAAAGGCACCTGAATGTTTATTTTGACGCACAGTAATTTACACCTTCCTTCATTTGTTTAGACGTTACTTCAAAATCATAAACACGCCACCAACCGTTTCATTTGGCCCCACTATCTACTGACTTTTTATACATTTGTATTGTTTGCGCCTGTTATTGTTATGGCATTACTTCATCATGAGGCTGACTGATGATTGGATTTTGAAGAATAATATGAATTTTTATTCATGATTAGATTTTCAAAGTGTTAATTATATACAAGGCGGGTTGTTGATGATATGCATTGTTTATCCTAATAACATGGCTGCAAACAGAAAGAAGATAGTTGGCAAAAGCATCGTCAGTGTTGCCACCTTAGCAATTTTTCTGACCCCCAAAGCAACAATTTGTCAAGAAAGCATCTTTAATTCCCACTACATAACACTACTATAAATTTCGTAATATTTTGCATATGATAACAAAAGAGACTTTATTTAATGGTGATCAAAATTTGGAGCCCAAGTGTACGCTTCTAAACCACAACTGTTTTGTCGAGGTCACCTTCCTTGACCTTTACAAATCTTCATGAGAAAATAATTTGAAACGTTTAAAAACGTGTTTGGTGCCAAGAGAAAAAAAAGAAAAGTGGGGGTGGAAAAAACAAAGCGAAAATTGTTTTTCATAATTTATTAGACATTTTTCCATAAACGAAAGGGGAAAAGTCAGTTCAAATTGAAAATCATATTTTTGTGAGGAAAAAAATTTTTTTTTAGGGGGAGTCCATATAAGGCAGCCTTACTGAGAGCTGCTTTTTTTGCTTCCCAGGAGAGTAAACATATTCAAGACATCTCTCATTGTGATGTAAGATTGTTTTACAAGCACGATAATTAAAAAAAGTATTTTTAATTAATTCTCTCTGACAACCTCTGACAATCAAACTGTAATTGCTTTTTGGAAATTGCCAGGAAGTAATCATGTCATCCAAAACACTGAATGTATTTGATCTCGGTTCAAAGTACTGTCATGAGTGAACAACGTGAAAGTGATTTGATCTTCAGTCTTAGGTGATTATAGAGACATCTAGTGGTAAAATGTTGTTACTTCGACCTTGATTTGTGCCACTCTCGCCTAGTGTTAAGGAGAAAAGACACAAATTAATTAAACCTACCTCTTTTGTATTTGATAGTGAATATGTCGTATTTTGCAATGAAAACCCAACATTTTAATCCAAAATGTATTTGAATTGAAATACACGCAAATCAACAGAGTAGTTCCTGGTTGACTTCCCATTGGGTTTGGAAAAAACACGTCACGTGTAAGGAGGCGTTTCATTGGCTGGTCCGCTGCACCTCTGTCTGTCCTTATTCGTGAAGGTGAAATCGGTCCCCGATTTATCTCTCTGCCTGCCTCCCTCCTGAACCCTTGCGGACGTCCTTCTGTCTCAACTCCACAATCATGTCTGTATTCGGCGACGTCCCGCAGGCGCCTCCAGTGGCGGTCTTCAAGCTGTCCGCCGACTTCCGCGAGGACAACCACCCACAGAAAGTGAACCTCGGCGTCGGAGGTAAGCGGAGCTAACGATGCTACAAAAAAAGCTAGCTGGTCCCATTCAGAGAGCCCGGCCGAGTTGCATTCAAGGGTCACGTGGCAAAACAGGAAAATTTGACATCGGCGAAAATACTTGGGATAATCCCATTTTTAGCCAAATCATACAGTCACGTAACGAATTCAACGTGTGTGTGTTAAAATTAGAACTTTTTGCCAGTAATCCTGAAACCTGGCAGAATAACAGTTGACACGGCCACATTAATAGATAACATAATTATAAATAAGATTGATCAAAAAATGGAAAGTGGACCTAGAAAGACCTAGAAAAACAAAACTGGACCGAGGTCTACTCAAACGAAGACCCAACTACAGCGTTTGAAGTATTTCAATTTACCATAATCTCCCTATATGATAAACATTTTCCATTAACTAAAGTCTCCAAAAAGTATAAAGACCCAAGTAAGCCATGGATAACGAAAGGCATAGAAAACGCATGTAAAAAGAAAAACGATTTATATAAATTGTTTTTAAAATTGAGAACTGAAGAAGCAGAAAAAAATATAAGACCTATAAAAATAAACTAGTAAATATTATAAGAACCAGTAAAAGAGATCATTATCATGCACTATTAGAGCAGAATAAAAGTAACACACTAGAAATATGAAAAATACTTAACCAAGTAATCAGAAATAGTCCTAAAAAAAATGACTATCCAGTGTATTTTATCAAAAGCAAAAATACTATTTAGGAAAAAAACTGCAGAAGTAGCAACTGAATTTAATGAGTATTTTGTCAACATTGGCAGTAGCCTAGCAAAACAAATTCCTGATCCAACAAACTTGTTTTTGGAACCCGATCAGAGGAATAATCACAAAGCAATTCATCTTACTTTAATTGTTGCCGGGTGAAGCAATGTTAAACCTTTGCCTTGCAGCCAACTTCTTCATGTTTTTTTTTTTTTTTTAAATTAGCTAGCAAGAAAGACGGTTATGCATGCCCAGGCTCTTACAGTAGCCTCTTGCTGCCAAAAAGCACTCCCCATGTCTACGTTCACCCGCGAGCGCTTTTGGCGAGCAGCTGCTTTCTTTGCTTTGCTCTTTTCCCAACCCACTGTGCTGTCACACGATACAGACTCATGTCCACACGCCACAAGTTCCTCGGAGGTCAAAATCGCTCGGTTTAGTTCCCAGCAACCTCGGCACATCCTCTCTTTCACGCACTCATTTGCTCTCTGACGGTGGGGACACGAGGACTTCCTGCCACGATGTTTTGGACAAAAAAAATACACTTTATGCTTCAATTTGCTGACATTCCCTATTAATTCCGATGTCAAAGTTTCAAATTAGGACTCCTTCCAAAAGTCCCTCTTTTAAATTTCCGTGGGCATTAAAAATAAACTGCAACCCATTTCCCGCCCCTCGCCAATCCTAGTCGGACCTCGGAAAAAAAACAAAGCGTTGCGGGTCGGCATCCGTTTTGCCACGTGACAGGAAGTGAAGCTGTTTTGCTGCGGTCTCCCTCAGCCTACCGCACCGATGACTCTCAGCCGTGGGTTCTGCCGGTGGTGAAGAAGGTGGAGCGCCTCATCGTGGAGGACACGAGCCTCAACCACGAGTACCTGCCCATCCTCGGGCTGCCAGAATTCCGATCGGCCGCTTCCAAGGTTGCCCTGGGAGAAGACAGCCCTGCCGTCAAGGAGGGCAGGGTGAGTCTGTGCGGCTAACTGTAAGCACGTTAATCCCTGACTAAACGCTGCGAAGCAACATTCTTCGTGCTTTCTCGACCCACAATGCCTTTTGCTCTATGTTAGCGTAGCAGCAGTTAGCAGCTTAGCTTTTAATCATTCTCATTTGAAACGGGATCCGACGTTGAAACCCGATCGATGTGCCTGCACATTTTTGAACTGCGGTTGCTATTTTGCTACATGTTAGCCTAATGAATGTTAACATTCAATACGTTCGCATTTCAAAGAGTGCTGAAAAAAAAAGGTAAGCTATAAAGTCTTGCTGTTTTCTCTACCGACATTACCGTCGTTGTGTAGCTGCTAGCATGTTTGCATTTTACAAATCCGAGGAGAGTGACAACAGAACAAAATGTCAAAGCCCGATCAATCCTTTCAATCACTTTTATTTTTTTGTCTTTTAATATGTGAGCAATTATCGAGTCGTTATTAAAACTTGTCAATGTGCCTTTGCACTTTTTCTACCACGTATGCTATCTTGCCACATAGATACGATCGCATCTACTGTTGCTGAATTAGCATTTTAGCAGTTCTCATTTGCAGTAGCGCCCGCCCGCAGGGCAAGATATCAAATCCTTATTTGTCTGCTGCTGCACAAATTTTTGTCAATCTGCCCTTTTTCTGTTTTTGACTTTGCTTTGTTGACATCTCAAGTTTTAGCGCGTTAGCCTTCAACCAACTTGGGAGGCGTTAGCATGCTTGCGCCTGTCGATTGAAGCACAAGGTCATTTGTTTGCATGCTATCCGTTAGCATGCAAGTATATATGTATTATTCTTTGTGTACGTTATAGTCACCACTGGTGGGGGGGTTTTTTTTCCGCTTCAGGTCGGGGGAGTCCAGTCTCTGGGTGGCACGGGCGCCCTGAGGATCGGGGCCGAGTTCTTGCGGCGTTGGCACAATGGCGTCAACAACACAGCCACTCCTGTTTACGTGTCTGCGCCGACCTGGGGTGTGCGGATGCTGACACATACACGTGTGCTGTAAACATGTATGACGTATGACTTCAAATGTATATTGTTTTTGTTTGTTTTTTTATCTCAGCGAACCACAACGGTGTGTTTGCCGACGCTGGGTTCAAGGACATCCGTCCGTACCGCTACTGGGATGCCGCCAAGAGAGGTCTGGACCTCAGAGGCTTGCTGGATGACCTTGAGGTGACCTTGTTTTTAAAAACGGCGCATTCTCAGCCAGCGGTCATTTTCGCAATTTCGCAATCCGCAGGCGTGTTAATGCGGTGCTAACATCCTCTTGCCGCACCCCCGCTTCAGGAGCTTCTATGTCATGCAAATTCTGATTTAGGCTTTAATTACCGTGACCACCAGGGTGAGGCTAGGGTGTGGTACTCAATGTCGACTTTGTGACATTTCTGAACCTTCAAAGGCAACTTTTGAGACTCCCGCCAGAACAGAAGATCATTTAAGGATAAGGGACCATCTCAATGGTCGGGCTTTTCCAAACTGTTCCTGGAGTTTCCATCTTAATTGTTTAGCCGCAACGCTTTTTCAGCATTCCACTTGAGCTTATCGTGTGTATCAAGAGAAACCTCAGTTAAAGCATCCGTGTCGATTGTGTGTTTGAACAGCAAGCTCCAGAAGGTTCCATTTTTGTGCTCCACGCCTGCGCTCACAACCCCACCGGCACCGATCCCAATCAGGGCCAATGGAGGCAGATCGCCGAGATCATGAAGGTCTCCTTCTCTTTTCAGAGCATGAAAAAGCCACTTGACTGTTTCCCTCTTGCCTTGATGTTCTCCTCTCTTGTTTTCTTGCTCTCCAGAACAGGAATCTTTTTGTCTTTTTCGACTCGGCCTACCAAGGCTTCGCCTCGGGTTCTCTGGAGAAAGACGCGTGGGCCATTCGCTTCTTTGTGTCTCAGGGCTTTGAACTCTTTGTGGCTCAGTCCTTCTCCAAGAACTTTGGCCTCTACAGTGAGTACACGTCGAGGTGTTCATTCCAAATTTACTTTCTAAATAGCGACTTGGGTTTGAATCGAGTCAAGCGACGTGACCCCGAGTCCATCAGCTCTGGACCTCGTGAAGAACAACCCCCGACTCCCTTACCTCTCCTCAGACGAGCGGGTGGGCAACCTGACGGTGGTGGCGCGAGACGGCGACAACCTGGGCCGCGTCCTGTCTCAGATGGAGAAGATCGTGAGGACCACCTGGTCCAACCCGCCCTCGCAAGGCGCTCGCATCGTCAGCAAGACCCTCAACTGCCCCCAGCTCTTTGCGGAATGGTGCGTTTCCATTGTTTATAATAGGCCCCCCCCAAGAAAATAGAAAGGCCTTCACGAGCCTCCAAGCCTACCTACTGACACCTACAGGGCAGTTGAGGAACTACAGCACTTTCTTATGTGGCATATACGCGTTTGCCCCCCCATTAATGTGTTGCTTTTCTCCGCAGGCAAGATAACGTGAAGACGATGGCCGATCGTGTGCTCCTCATGCGGGACCAGCTCAAGTTGAAGCTGCTGTCCCTGGGCACCCCGGGAACATGGGACCACATCACCCAGCAGATCGGAATGTTCAGCTTCACCGGCCTCAACCGTACGTGCACATGAACAATTGAACTAATTAGTCGACTAGTCCTTGAGTTGACTCGACTTTTCCTAAACAAGGTTTAATAAGAAATGTCTGGCACGTGAGTCGAAATAGGCTTACGCTGCACGCAGTACTTGAATCGGAATAGCGGTTAGCCTTGTTAGCTTTGGCTAGTCCAACTGCTGCTAGTCTCAGAAAATGTCAAACGGCGCTGCCTCGACACTGCCTGCAAAGGGGCGAGGGCACCGGCGCAATATAACGCCTTATCTGTGTCGTCCAAATGTCACTTCTAATAATGCACAGACGACAATATATATACCCCCCCCCCCCAATATATAGCTGGGCCTTTACAACTCAAATGTTCTCACAGACCTGATCAAAACACATTGTGGCTTATAGGACCTTATTTGGAGCCTGCTTCTCATGTCCGACAGGATGCCACCACGGTCATAAAGTAAGCCAAGTATCTCTCAAGTGTCTAATCTTTCCCTCTCTGACTTGTTTCGGCGCCGCAGCCAATCAGGTGGCGTACATGATCAAAGAGAAGCACGTGTACCTGATGGCGAACGGTCGCATCAACATGTGCGGCCTCACCTCCAAGAACCTGGACTACGTGGCGCAGTCCATCCACGACGCCGTCACCCAGGTCCAGTGAGAGGGAACGCCATCTCCGCTTCTCCCTGCACGTTTTGTCCCCCGTCCCGCTCTCCGTTGTCCACATCTTTGATGTCACCGAAAGTGTGAGTTGTACATCCTCACTCCTCCCGCTAAGCCGATGGTTCCCAACATGTACTGAGCCAAAGATCCATTTTACATTCGAAAAATGTTCTGGCACGTCACCAAACAAAAACATCATCAAAAGTAATAGCCCTGATGCGAATTGCAAAATAACCAGAGGAACTGTCACCTCCTAACCCCCCCCCCGCAATATTTTGGTTGTATTTCTAAAAAGTATTATTGAATACATTGCATCTAGTCAGTCACTGCCACACAATGGACAGTTTGAAAATTGGCGCCTGATTATCAGAAAAAAAAATATATATATATATATATTATTTTTAAAAGCAAACAGTTTAATGGTATAGTAAATGCAAATGTTTTGAATTTTAGAGGGTAGATACAACTGAACTGTACTCAATGAGTGATTTATTCTGGATACCACTAGAGGGAGCCCCGTTATCGTAGTTCAGTGGTCACCAACATGGTGCCCGCGGGCACCAGGTAGCCCGTGAAGACCACTTGAGTAGCCCGCCAGTGCCTGGACATTGTGATTTGCTAGTAGAAATTATGATTTAAAAATGCAAACATTGGCAGTACTGTGAGACATTTCGAAACACAATCAAAGTCTGACAATTTAAATCATCAAGTATTAAAAATAACACATCCTCATATTATTGAAGGTATTTTGGACAAATATGTTATTTCAGACGTGTATCAATTTGGTAGCCCTTCACACAATCGGTACACATGAAGTTGCTCTCACCCTCAAAAATGTTGGTGACACCTGTCGTAGTTGAAGCTGTAAATAGTCCCTAACTATGATCCTCAAACACTTGATCATTACACAACCTTGGACTCAAAAGTAATCATGAAGGGTTCTGTTTTCATGACAGATTACATTTAAAAATAAATGATTGACAGATTATTCGATTTTTGCAGCACGAGGATGCTGGCGCAAACAAAGAGTCCTGTTATTTCAACGTGCTTCCCTGTTGACTTACTACTTTCCTGTTAGCTTGGCTTTGATGTCATCAAGTAGTTTTGTTGGGGGGGGGGGGATAGCCCAAAAAATATGCAGCCAATTGTGAAGGGGGGGGGGGAAGTGAAGAGGGAGCTGTAAAATCCAGGGTGCTTTCGCTGGACCCCTGTAGGACTCCTGGTCTTGTCAAATTTACTGATAGAAACCAAGCAATTATTCTGTTGAATGAAAACAAACGTGAATTGTAGCTTGTAATAAAAGAACATTTGAGTCTTCTCTCTGTCACAAAAATATGTCACTGGCATGAACAAAGACACATTATTTGTAATTGAGTACATTTTTCTGTTGGGAATCGCCACGCTAAGATATGCTATGCTAAGATGCGTTAACCATGTGCTGCTGTCAATTGTCGACAGGACGTCATCGTAGGTCATTTACTGTCACGGGTCGGGTAGCTTTGTGTGGTCTTGTAAAGTCACTCCCGCTACACACACATTTCAAAGTACACTGTAATAATGCGACGACAAATATACGTCGGAACGCTCTTCTCCTGCTGTGTTCACCTCCAATGAAACGGGTCATTATTTTATCGTCGGCAAATGTGTACAATTGATTTTGTACGCGCCACACATTTGCAGTCTACAGTACTCTGCATTTGATGTTGCCTTTGAAAAGTGCTTGAAGTGTTTGTCCTTTTACCACAAAATCTAAACTAATATATACTGTCAGTTGCGTGCTCCATGGAGAAAGCAAATAAATTACTCGACTTAAAAAAATTGAATTGTTTTTCTTCAGTGTGCAGTGATCATAGTGTGCTGCGTAGATGGATTTATGTGGACAAGTAGCGTGTTCTTTCAAGGACCGCAAAAGGTGAGTGATAAGTCTGAAAATAATTTGTATGCCATGTCATGAGATGCTAAACGTACCGAAGGGATCATTGTATGCGTGCAAATACACTCATTGAAAAAAAAGAATGGAAATTCAAAATATTGCAACTATTCAGAATGAATTTAAAATCAAAATATAGAATGAACATAGTCATTGTTTTTCAAAAGCAAAGGCGACCTATTGAAAAATATTTCATCTCATTTATTCATCCATCCGCATACACTTTGAGCATAAAAAGCTCTTAGTATCAAAATATGATTTAATGAAGTCAAGTGTGATATAAGCAAGCAGCATTTCCAAGCAAGAGCCCTTTCACGGTATAAATTGACTTCCGGCGGCGTGGTGACATCTTTGGTACGACGTCATCAAAAGGACACGTGCCTTTTTTTGTCATACAGCATAGCCCAAATATTAGCTCATTTGATTTCTTCTCGTATGCCAGAATTCGCCTTGTTGTTGCAGCAGCGCCCCTGGTGGAGGCGACTTCAAAAACCCCCAAACGTCTTGATCGTTTCCGTCAACATCGGTAGGTCTTGCGTTGCTCAGCCAGTTTATTCCGAATTGTCAGTTTTATCGTGTTTTACGTTCGAAATTACTGCCGACTCATCCGCTTTATCTTCTCGTGAGATTTGGCTCTTCTTGTGGCCTGAAGACACACACAAAAGGGGCGAAAACAATCATTATCCTTAATAAAGTGACGCCTTGATAAAGTGGCTGTATTAAAGTTAGGAATCAAAATAGTACGTAGATTAGACTCTTAAATGGAATTAAATAACTTGGTGAGTCATAGTGTGTGCGTGTAGAGAACTGGTTTTCTGCCTATATGAGTAGTTAGTATGCATGGATGTGTCTGTGCGAGTGGATTTGTGTTTGCATGTGAATGAAAAATTGAAGAAAGACATTTGAAAAGGCTAATGAATAGTGTGTGTGTGTGTGTGTGTGTGTGTGTGCATGCTGAGTTTAAGTCGGAGTTTGTTTCCCAGTGTGTCCTTGGAAGGGCTGAGCGACAAGCTGCTGATGAAAGCAGATGTGTCTGTTACCGTGGGAACATCAGCCACGTCTTGACACAGACACACACACACAGACACACACACATATCATAGAGGTTGCGAGTCAGTGTTGACTTGTTTGTTGGCACATTTTTGCTGTGCTGTCCATGCCATTGACAGGAATTGCTCATGATACGAATGTTTCCATAGTTACCGGCATCTCGGGTGTACGGGATCTCGTCCATCCGCAGGAAAACGGAATCGCTTGGACTCTTCTGGCTGTCAGACTTACTTCCTGCAAAAAAAATGTTGTGTTCTGAACATTGATATTAATATATATTTTTACATCAAGCAATATTTTTTGGAATGGCACAAATCCACAAATAATTGATGGATCTAAAAGGAGTTTGTTAATTGGGATTGAGATTGAATTGAATTATTGAGAATCAGAATGATTTTGATTGAAATTACCCTACAATTGTTTGTGTGTGTGTGTGTGTGTTTTAACCATTTTCTCCTCATCTCACCACTTAATATAAACGTGTCTCGGGTTTCATTCCAAAAACATACACGGTAGGTTAATTCATCCCAGCACTGTTTTTTTTTAATAAGGTTCAAATCGGGAAAGGAAACGCGAGAAAGCAGGAACGAGATGGCGCTTGTCAATTTTCGGCCACATTGAGGCTAGGCAGGCGTTGTGGTGTTTCCCCGGAGATACGACGGGGCCTTTTTTCCGACGTCGACCATGAGGTGAGTGTAGAGAGGTTCCAACTCTTTGAAGAGCAGCTTGTAAGTCAACGAATTGAAGCCGTCCGAGCTCCAGTCCAGTTTGGTTCTTCTGAGGAGGTCGACGCTAAAAAAAAAAGTTCAAGTGAGTTGGAGGCCGATCGGTGTATGTTTGACCACAGCAAGCCTCTTTGCTTGACTTACTTGCGCGGGTTCCGTTCGTTCCCCGCGTCTCTCTGGTGCTTGATCATTTTGTAGCGAGCGATGGCCACTGGGGGGCGCACCACCTGCATGCCGGACAGAATCACTCTGCTCCGGTCGCCAGACGATCGAGAGAAAGAGCAGAACGTCAAGACACGTCCGGCGCCCCCCACCCCCCCCTTCCTACTCAAAAGTATTGGATACTTTTTGCCGGGCCGAGTTCCAGAAGAACTATTGACGTTGGAAGTTTTGGACGACGATGGACTTTGTCCCCGGCTGCCTCCGTGTTTGCTTTTTTTGGGTGAGTTCATTTGAGCTGGCGGTCAGTGTTTGTATGCGAACTACGACAAGCCCTCAATTCCATTGAGATTGTCCAAGATAGTTATGTGGACAAAGGGGATGGATGTTGTTGTTTCATTTTCATGAATTCATTAAAAAAAAGAGAGGGAAATGCCGTAAGTCATCAATTTTACAGTGTAAATGTGCGTGACTGAGCTAAATCAAGCTAATTTTCATTGGCGGTCTCTTGGGCAGGTGTAAAAAGCTAGCCTAAAATGAAAGGCATTCAAATCGAATATCGATTTACAAAACAGACGGTAGTACTGCAAAAAAAAAAAAAAAACATCTATTTTATGTACAAGTGATTGAGACGCTCACAAGTCTGTCCCACCCCGTGAGAGTAAATTCGACCCGCCTTCAGTTTTTTATTCTCTTGTTGTTGTTGTGTTGTTGTTCCTGTGAAGTAAAATTGTAAATAGTACTGCGATTTATCCATTGTGTTCATATTGTATTTAATTGAAAGATGTTTGTTGTTTTTTTTTCTCTCTTTCTCCTTTCTTCTTTCTACATACATTCTTGCTGCTGGAGGCTGTAAATTTCCCCAGTGTGGGACGAATAAAGGATATCTTATCTTATCTTATCTTATCTTGAATTTGATTCCCTCATTAGCCGCACCCACCGTCGAGGATGTAAAAAATCAGCATCCTCAATCAGCCTACGGAGACACGCACGCTGAAGACGAGTGACGTCAGCTCGAGGAAAACAAAACCCAAGAAAACATTCCGGAGCGGAACGTTCAAAGAGAAGGTGAGCGTAGCCAAAGATGAAGATTAGCAGTTGATCACTTCGGAAGTGATAACTTCACGCATTTTATTTGATTTTTTTTTTTTTTACCTTTGCCACAAATTATCGTCCTCTTGGCCCCAGCCCCAAAACTGGTTCGAGTAGCCATTCGTCTTCCTGAACTGCTCTGGGGTCATTGCAACAACACCACCAAAAGCTTGTGGATAGTGAAGCCTGAGGGGGGGGGGGGGGGGGGGGGAGACACAGCCAACAGAAGATTTATTTTAATTTTTTTTTTTTAATCTCGCACTCAACCAGCGAATGGTAAACTATTTGAGATCGACAAATAATAATAATAATAATTCCATTCAAAGGTCAAACTAAAACGGGCCGCCCCCCCAGCTACGTTAAAACGCTTACCTGTATGCAAACTTGTCAATGGCCACGGAAAGGTGCGAGGGCTTGTCTCGGCGGCAGCCGTAGATATTGCGGTCGTCCTCGGGCAACAGGTCCACGTCGTGGAAGACGATGCAGCTCCACGTGGCGTCTCGGAGAGCTTCCCTCACGCCGGCGTTATAAAGTCGGCCTTTGTTGAAGGTGCCGTTGCCCCACTGAAAGACGGAAGAAACGCGGCGAGTCGGGATGTTTTGCGAGGATTTTGATTCCCACGCCACGACTCCTCACCTGCTCCACCAGGTAGATTCTGTAGTGGAGCTGTTGCCGCTGCAGGAAAGGATGCAAGTGGTCGAGGAGAGCGCCCAGGTGCGTCGGCCGCTTCCGGTACGGCACCACGATGGCGGTGCGGTGCCGAGCTCGGCAGTCCGGCGGACGGTACAATCCGCCCGCCGAAACCGACGTGCTCCTTTTATTCCCCATCGCCTCCAGAGTCAAAAGCGGGAAGGTGAGATTGGCGGGCTGAGGCCCAACTGCGCATGCGTGGAAAGGAAGAGAAAGGAAAAATTGGGGGTGGGGATGGGGGGGGGGCTGTCTACGACGGCTCACGTTGATGCTTTTTCCTCACTCAATAGCGGCGACACGACGGGGCACTCGGCCTGTAACGCGGAAGGTGCCGCAAAGAAGGCGTAGGAGAGCGCGAAGGCTGCTGCCAGCAAGACCAGCGAGAACGGGGACCTCCAAAGGCGCCGGGACCTCCAAAGGTGCCGGCAATGCCCCATTTAAAGAAAGATGCTTCACTGGTGGCAAAATCAGAGGACGCAGGGCAGCCCCGAGGTCAAGTGCACCTAGAGAGGCCAAGATACTTTTTTACGCGACAGTATATATGCTCTTTGTTCATGTATCGAAATGGTGGCCCAGTCGACCCCCCCGGTGCGTGCACGATCCTCATCTCAAGTCATGTTTGACGGTCAAAGTTCATCCAGCACTTATTGAAATTGGCAGCCGACAATCGACATTCTCCGGCAACACCCAACCACGAATCACTGTGTTTGTTTTTGCAAATCGGTGCTGACCGATTCAATCAAATAATGAGCACATCAATCTTAGATTTACAACAAAAAAACAACAAAATACCCACTTTACTTTGGATAAACAATAATCAATGATTTTTTTTTTGGCTATTTCCTGACAAGGTAGGCACCAAACTGACTCCTAATCAATTGATGTGCATTTTCCACACTGTCAAATCATTTCATGATTTCGAATCAAGGGCTGAAGAAACTTGAAGTGTTTTGCTTTACCGAGTGAAACGCGCAGGCCGGGAGACGAGCGACGTCAGCCTGGTTCTGATGATGATGACGTAGATGACGTTGACGATGACGACGTTGACGTTTGCGAGCTATCCAGGAAGTAAACCATCGGAGTTTCTTAGCCGTTATCGGGGGTCCAAGCACCCTTAACGTTTTAAAAATTATTCTCTCTCTTTAAAAAAATATTCTCTCTCTCTTTTTATTTACTATATGTCCTGTTTAACAAGCTACAAACGTTTCGACGGTACTGGGTTGAAAAGCATATTTGAACAAGCAAACTACAGAAGCCCAGCCGTGCCAAAAAAAAAGGTGTTCCCACTTTTCCCGCCCATGGTTGCCAATATGCCAGTTGCCACCCGTCTCGTATCACAATGACAAACCTTTTTATTTGTATTTATTATTATTATTTTTATTTGGTCTTGTGTATCCCGAAGCATTTTGTCATAAATACAGGATAGCTGTTCAACAGTCCGGTGTTACGGGTGTATTTTACAACCTGTGAGATCGAATGTCACCGGCATTCACTGTTGGGGTTTGGGCCTTCCTTACATGCAATGACATGCAATTATTTTTTTTCCAGTTTCTCTGAACCTTTTGATGATATTGTGGACCGTAGATGATGAAATCTCTTCATTCCTTACCATTGCACATTGAGGAACATTGTCCTTACACTGTTTGACTAAGAGGTGAACATCGCCTCGTCTTTGCTTGTGTTATATAATCTGTTCTTATTTATCTTAACACAACGTAGTTATCGTTTTGTTGTTGTTGTTATTATTTCAATTTCACCTCTGTATTACACAGATGACTTTTAGCTGACACTCAAGTCGTGCTATGCGTTTTAAAGTTTGTGCAAGTGTTGCGGTGCCACGACACCGCCGAGTTATGCAATTAGTGTCTATAATATTTTTTTCCCCCGTGTTAAAATCCGCTTGATGGATTGATGAGCTTCTGCAAAGCAAAAGTTGCGAGGTATATTGTTGACCACAAGATGGCAGCAACGTCAAGACAAACAACATGGGGAGCAACCGGTGCAGTGGATTGATTTCATTTTTTAAGGAGCTACGTAAAGTCCACTTGAGAGTTGCATTCCTTTCATCATTTCACGTTCGACTTCAACGATGACTGTATACTGATTAAATGTCAATTATTTTTTTCAAATCATTTTCATTCACGTGTGGGCGTTTGGGAAAACACGCATGTGCGTGTGGCGTGCGCCACTTGGGGGCGCTCATGTGATTTACTCGGGCTTCTCGTGTGTGTCGTCAGCCCACAATACCTGTGAAGAAAAAAAAAGTGAACAAGCTCAAGTCAATATTTGAGGCACCGAACAGGCAAAAAAGCACGAACCGTCGTCAATATTTAACCAGACGGCTCAGACATTAACTGACAAGAACCACGTACAGTCCAAATACACTAACGACAAGAAGAACAAGTTACAAGTGAAGTGGTAGCAACTGCGGTACTGCCGGCGTTACAGTATGTTGAGGTCCGGAGCTCGGTTGATCTCGTCCCGCAAGCTGACAACAGCGGCAACACGCCTCGGCCTCGGCCGGAGCTCCGGTTCGGATGGGGCCCGCGCCCTGAGCTCGGCCGGCGTTCGGCTCGACCTGAGCGGCGTGTACCCTCCCATCGCGACCCCCTTCACTGAGCGGGAGGACGTCGACTACGACAAGTTGGAGCGCAATCTTCGCAAGTACGCGGAGATTCCATTTAAAGGTCAGAACAAGTGGATGAAGCATCATCGCAATAATTGTTCACACGTTCGCTACCAAATACAGCAATTAGATAAATACAAAAACTAAATTCAAAAGTTGAGCAGAGGTTGAAAACGGTCACAATTTGCTCTTAAATATGACTGGAATTAAAATGTTTCGTTTTGTCTTTGGTAAAAAGTAATTGTACGTTTTATTCACTTTTATATCCCCCCGCCCATTTTTTCACACTATTTTAGAAAGCATTTCAGTTTCTCTCTTTTTCCCACTATTACCAAATTACAATTTGGTAATAGTAAGTAATTAATTGTAAAATATATAATTATATATTTTAATTTATATAATTATATAATATATAATTTAACCAATTATAATATGTATAATTGGTTAAATAATAGTAAGTAATTGGTAATAGTAAATAATAAGCCTTCAACGTGGACGGAAGGATGCACGCAGGCGCTGATGATGATGATGAAATGTCTGATTTTGGGGACCTGTCAATCACACTGCGGTTGTTTGGCCTTGCGTGTTGTGTTTGCGCAGGTCTGGTGGTGCAGGGTTCCAATGGCGAGTACCCTTACCTGACGGAGGAGGAGCGCGTGGAGGTGGTGAAGAGGGTGCGACGCTCCATGCCCGCCGACAAGCTGCTCATCGCCGGTTCCGGCTGCGAATGTGCGTTAAAAGTGTACGCATGTGTTTTGTCAGCGGGTGGAAGTATTCAAAGTGTTAATATTTCTTTACTGTCCTGAAAAGCCTTGGTGGCAGTCCCGTGAAATGGATTGAAACGGGTCGATTAAGCTGCTTCATTTCACAAAAGATGTATTAATTAGAAGACCGTGTTTAGTGGGCGCATATTCAACACATTCTTGCAATGGACATTTTTGCCTTGAGAACTTGAATTGAAGCCCAAAACCTTGTAATTGCCTGTAAATGCCACAAGATGGCGCCCACGAAGCCCAAAACCTTGTAATTGCCTGTAAATACCACAAGATGGCGCCCACGCATTTTCCCCCTCTATTAGACAAAGCAATGGGCTGTCTAAAATGAAGCTCCTCCCCTTTCTTTGGTCTCAAGATGCCACAACATAGCATCACTTTGCGTAAGTGACAGTAAAAAAATGATTGTCGACTTGAAATGTGTTGTGATGTGATTGTCGTTCAGCCACAAGAGCCACGTTGGAGCTCACGGCTAAGATGGCGGCGGCCGGCGCCGACGCCGTCCTGGTGGTGACGCCGTGCTTCTACAAAGGCAAGATGGACTCTCACGCCCTGGTCCAGCACTTCACTAAGGTCAAACACGGAAACCACAAAACGCATCCTGTGCTCCCTTCATTTTTTTTCAATCATGCCACAAAACAGTCAAACTAAAAATCGAGTCTCATACCGAGTCAGAGAATCCAAAAAACTCTCTGTATGAATTTCCTATTATACTCTCAATTTAATCAATCATTTAATGATTAAAACCGTTAAATATACCATATGGGTGAAATTCGGACACCGTGTTTTTTCTGCTTGTAACAAATTTCATATTTCATCATATATTGTTCAATAAATGGATTAAAAGTTGAATTACGCGAACTTCACAATAAGAGCAGAAAAGGGAGGAATGAACGTGACGAATGTCGCCCTCTTGTGTCACCGCGCAGGTTGCAGACGGCAGTGAGGTTCCGCTGATCCTCTACAGCGTCCCGGCCAACACGGGCCTGCAGCTGCCGCTGGACGCCGTCGTGCGTCTGTCCCAACATCCGAACATCGTCGGGCTCAAGGACAGCGGCGGAGACGTGAGGAGGAGGCGCGCCCTCTTTTACGCAATCTCTGCGAGTATTTGTGAGGGTGAAGGAGAGGGAGCACGAGGCTGGGATAGAGAAGGACAGTTTTCCCTCAAGCTTTTGCGAAAAATGTCGTCGGGTCTCGGCGAACGTCTCAAAGGACTCCGCTCTCTCGTCGTCGGTGGCCTGGTGCCCCGAGTGTTCGGAAGTAAAAAGTTGAAAATAGCAACAAAAAAAAAACGAGACAGTGAAAAGAGTGGCGAGCGAGCACCGCGCACTCGGCAGGCAGGCAGGCAGGTCAGCCGACGCGTCGCATTTGAGGCTGCGGTGGGGGGGTTTAAAAAAAATCCACATCCGCGCTCGGCTGTGTGGGAAGCGTCTGACTGGATTTGCGATTTGGGAGGAAGACGGCGGCGCTCGACCCCGCGCCCCCACGCCCACGCCGCCGCCGCAACCGTCTCGCTCGTAGGCGGGAACTGGCGGAGCAGGAGGTGAGAAGTCGCCAGACGGGTTGCCGGAAGAATTTTTTCCCACTGTCCAAAAAGTCCGATGACAAATCTCACAACTCAACTTAACTTTTTGCCTCAAGTCTGTTGAGAGGCCAGCTTCTCAGATTTGTCACTTCGGAGGTCACTTGGTTAGCTTGTCGGTTAGCCAGCCAGTCAATTGGTTAGTCAATCGGGTAGTTAGCAGGTTTTCAGTCTGTAAGTGAGTCGGTCACCCGCTTGGTTCATTTGGTGGTCAGTTAGCCAGTTATTCAGTGAGTTGTTTAGCCACTCGGGTAGTTGATCAATTGGTTAGTGATTTATTCAGACAGTTGGTAAGCTAGTCGAGCGGTCGGTTGCCCGTCAGTTGGTTGGTTACTTTAGTAGTTAACAGTCAATTGGTCCATCAGTTGGTTTGTTTGCCATTCAGTCGCAGTCAGTTGAGTTTAGTGAAGTCATTTGGTCAGTCTGTTAGTTGGTTCTTCAGGCAGTCCCGTCAGTTAGCAATTAGCTATTCACCCAGTCATGGCAGCTCGTCATTTAGCCAGTCAATTACTTGCTGAGTGAATTTCGCAGTCGGACAGTTAGGTATTGAGATGGTTGGTTAATCAGTTTGTTGGTGAATTGATAAATCAGTCAGACAGCCAGTTTGAGTTAGTTAGACAGAGACTTGGTGTTAGAAATGAGATTGCAGGCGTTTCTCTCCTGTGCATCCCCCGTAGGTGCGCAGAGTGAGTGCGCTTTGAACTGAGTATTCACGTCCTTAAAAAAAAAAAAAAAAAAAATCACCTTTCAGGAGCTGACAGAGCTGACGCCCGACTGACAATCGCTACCTAAAAATACACACAGAGGAGGCGGAGCTTATTCCCTGCGGAGTCTTTTGATTGCCTCAGTTCTATTGGGCTAAAGACAATTAAAAGAAATACAGGCAGCATATTAATGATTCATGAGCTATCGTTGACGCCGATTCCCACCCCTCGGGAATGTGGTCACGTGATCCCAGGCAGCCAATGGAAGACGTTTGTCAAGACATTTATTTGACCTGTGGCACCCCCTGCTGACCAAATTAGGGACCTCAAAGAAACACACTCGTGACACAATCCAGACCGGTGGTTCTTTACTTTGGTCCGATCGAACCTCAGGGGTTCGACGGAGCCTCTGCCATGGAGGGTAAGAAACACGCGAGTCAACGTGTCAATTTGCTATGACACCCCTTGGCCATCGCTAGCTGCAGATGGTCACATGACATTGCTTGTCCAATCAGTGCTGTGGGAAGTTTCGTTCGCTTCGTCGTCAACGTGTGACTGCCGTGATAGTACGTCGTACAAAAAAAAAAGCATACTTATCTCTTGAAATTGTATTTACTTTTTTTCTGTTTTTAATATGTGGAGGTTTTTTTTAAATATCTTGACTTTGTAAAAACATTTTATCATGAAGGGTTCGGTGAATTTGCATATTAATTTTTATTAATATTAATAATTATTTATTAATATTATTATTAGGTTTGGTACCTCTAAAAAGGTGTAGAACCACTGCTCCAGACCGAGACATGATTTGAGGAATGAACCTTCATGTTTTAGGGTTACAGTCCACTTGCATTGGCACCTGTTTCGGCCATTTTGTTGCCTCAAGCTGTGTTTTGTGCGCAGATCACCACGATGGGCCTGATAGTCCACAAAACCAAAGACCGGGACTTCCAGGTTCTGGCGGGTTCAGCCGGCTTCCTTATGGCCGCCTACTGTGTCGGTAAGTCGTGAAATGCTTACGTAGCGGCCAGCAGCGCCGACTGTACCTGGCTAGTCTCGGAAATGCCCGTCAATAGTGACCATCCCTCCAGTTAGCCTTTTGAGCTAACGAGCTAAGTGAATCCCACGTTTCACGAATACAGTGCAAGTCACTTGCATATCAGTTGATTAAAACGGCAAGAGAGTTGTTTTTTTTCTCCCAATCTATATTTGAAGTCCTATTTTTCAAAATTATTAATTAGAAATTTTAAGTCACAATAGTCAGATTTCTTCAGATTGTGTGGGGGAAAAAAATGTTGATTCAGTAAGATGCAAGCGCAGGAAAAAGAAAAATGCCCAAAGTTTGAGATGTTGTGATTGGTTTGCATTTCAGGTGCGGTGGGCGGAGTCTGCGCGCTGGCGAACATTCTGGGCAAGCCGCTGTGTGACTTGGCGCATTTGTGTACGTCAGGTCGCTGGGAAGAAGCCCGAGAGCTGCAGCAGCGGCTTATCGAACCCAACGCTGCCGTAAGGACGCACTCCATACTAACATGTCACCCCAAAAAAAAAAAAAAAAAAAATCATTGATTGACACGTGTGTTTCCGGGCAGAAATGGGAGAGTCAAGTCAAATGACGTGACTCGCCTCTGCGATTTTAGGACTTGCAACTTTGGCTAAACCTTATGAAAAGACTTGTCCGTGAGACGCGCAAGCTAACGAAATACACGGCCATCCCTTCTGACTTGCTCGCACATGTGCTGCCAGGTGACCCGCAAGCTGGGCGTGCCCGCACTCAAACAGGCCATGGACTGGTTCGGCTTCCACGGCGGAGTCTGTCGCTCGCCTCTTCGGCCACTCGACCAGGAACAGACGCAGCAACTCAGACGAGACTTCGCCTCCAATGGATGGCTCTGAATGTATGTGCCTTTTATTAAATCCCATATGCACGTTGGTAACTATACACAACTAACCCAAAAAGAACCCCCCCAGCCAAAAAAAGAGGTTTAGCAATGGCACAAGTGAAGTGAACGCCTTTTGGGTTCAATGAATAACCCCAAAAGTTCGGGGAAATCGACACTCGTGGTTTAAAAAAAAAATGTTCACAGAATTGATTTTCATCATGAACAAAAATTGAATAAAACAAATTAATCTACATCAAATAATGGCTCATTATGTGTCATCTTATACAAAAAATATTTCATCAGTCGCACATTTAAAAAAAGCGATCATGTCAAAGTGGGTTTTTTTTGGGGGGGGGCAGAAATTTAACAAGACTTTGAAAAGAGGCACACTGTCTCGTGTACCATGTGACTGTGCTCAGCCAATCGGTTGAGAAGAATGGCGACAACATTAAAACATGGTGTAGTTATGTTTTAAAGTGAATTTTTTTTTTAAAGTTAATTGATTTTATTTTCCATTGATAACAGAAAATGAAATAATTTTGGCAGTATTGTATTAAATTTACCGGAAGAGTGGCGTCATGGCGTTTAAAAAAACAAAAACAAATATACTACCACCGTCAAGGTTCCATCTGTACTCGCTATCTTGAAAAGTGAACTCACCAGATTAAAAAAAAAAGCAAATAAATACCGCTCACGATTAAGATGACCATTTTTGAACGACATATTTGATCATATTAATATAGTGGCGCCTGTGATGACTATTTAAATATTAAAAATGCTTCATGACAAGTTGAGGGAATTTCTTCAGCGTCACATAAATGACTTGGAAAAAATTATTTGGTTAACCGTGTCCAAAAAAAAAAACGGATGGAGACCATTAAAAAAAAAATATTACACTTGCATACAAAAAAAAAATGCGTTATCAGAGGCTTGAAGCGCCTCAAAGCTGGAAGACGAGCGCATCAAAGTCGAGCTTCTTTCAAATGTTGGATATGCAAATGAGGCTCTTGGTGCTAGCCCCCATCCCATCCCTCCCCTTCCCATGCCCTCCTCCTCCTCTTTACCGTATTTACACATGCATGCACCTCCATCATCACGCCTGCAGCGCGCGCGACACTGAGATGTAGATTAAAATAAAAGTGGCAAATTAAAGGAGCCCCATGGGGGAAGCCACGCTGTTTTAAGTGCAAATTGAACATGTGACTCGGTATTCCTATAAAGTCATGCATACATAAATAGACATATACAGTTTTATATATATATGTACTGTATAGCACACGCAGTCCCTTGTAATAATGTGTGTGTGTGTGTGTTGGTTTCACATTTCATTTTTATTGCGTCTTATCGGCATGCACGTGAGTACGTCCTCTCCAAACGGGCAAAAAAAAAAAAAAAAAATCTTTTGGGAAGCTCCCCCTCGAGAAGATGACACAAAAACGGCTTCCTCCGCACCGCCTCTCTTGACTCGCTCCCTCGTTGTTACGGAAGAAGCATAAAAATAGCCACGTCCTCCCCCGTGGAGACGGAGTAACAAAATGAAGAAGGGAAAAAAGAAGAAGAAAAAAGACATTTGGGACTCGGGGAGCGTCTCTTTTGTGGACTCGCTCAAATGCACACACACATACTCCCTCGAACACGATCAAAAACCAGAACGAAACACAAAAACGGAGACACGGCTGAATGCAGAAACAAAACAGACGAGGCGTTTGCGCGTTGTACATTGCGAGTCAAATCGTGCACTTTGTGCCTCGTCAAGTCACACAACCGAGCGAGATGGAAAAGGACGATTTTTCGATCAGCCGAGACGGTCCCAAAAACACTTCGCTGGGCCGGATGCACGCGCGTTCAAGTGGATTAACACGCTACTACTCACGAAAGACGGAGAAGCCGCGCTCGTCGCTAAGCTAACCTGCCGTCAACTGAAAATGACATCGTAGTGCCGCAGGGCTGAATTATCGCGCACTTGTTCCTTGGGTTTGGTCATGTTCATTCATTCATTCATCTTCCGAACCGACTTGACTTTCCCTTTAATCGATAAAAAAAAAAAATGCACCTCAGAATTGGAAAATTGTCCTCAAATGAAGTCAATGATTAGCAAAATAAGATAAGATAAGATAAGATATCCTTTATTCGTCCCACACTGGGGAAATTTACAGCCTCTAGCAGCAAGAATGTTGAAAAAATTTGCTCCACGGTGAAAAAAAAAAAATATTTTGAATCTTGCAAATAGCAACACACACGTTGACACACACACACACACACACACATCTCCGCACACACATCCGTTGGAGGCATAATATGAAAGAATTCGATTCTGATATTTAAACAGTTCGCCATGGCAACAGGCTGCGCCGTGGCCAAGCTAAAGCGCCGCACTCTTGAATGGAGATGAGACAAATTAAAGGCAAATCTGGACGGTTGCCGGGGAAACGCGGGAGGAGGAGGAGGTGAAAGTCCAACCCAAACACACCTTAAAGCTATTTAAGTGACACTGGCCGAGGGTGGCCATTTTTTTCCCTCAGAAATGCAGTTAAAAAAAAAAAAAGATGATACATAGGAAAGGAAGTAAAATTTGTGCTCGGATGGCAACCAAAAGTCACTTTAAGATACAAAATTTCTCTTGACACTTTGACAGGTTTCACACCCTAAAAAACGTCAAAAAGCATTTCTCGACAAAACGTACAACTTTAAAAAAAAAAGATTGAAAAATACATTCAATGCAAAAATATTTGGGGGGCGGGGGGGTTGACAGTTTTTTCCTACTGACTGACACAAACAACCAAAACGTTTTTTAAAGTGTGAATTCATTCTTGACAAAGATTTAATTGAACCGTCTTGCGTTTTCTTTATTTTTGTTTTCGTTTCTCCACACTGTGTTTTGACATAAAAACAAACGTTACATTGTAAAATCATCACATTTTCACCCCTCCCCCCCACACACAAAATGTGTTAACATTTGCTTTCCGGTCGTTTTGGTGCTGTGAATTTGTGACATCCGATTAAAAAGGATAGTCAGAGCACCTGGAACGTCCTTCGGAGCGCCGTCTTCTTCCATCCACGCTGCCAGCAGACTTTTGTCAAGCTCCAAATTCCTCCCAGTCAAACCTTGACCAAAGTTAATATTTGATCCCAAAGACTTTTGACTTTTGCCCTAAGGAAGTCTTTTTTGTGTGTGTGTGTTTTTTTTTTTTTTTTTTTTTTTGAAAGATGCCTCGCCCTTTGATTTTTTTTCACAGCGTTTCTCATTTCAGCATCTTTCTTTGAGTGTCTTCCAATTAAAATGGCTTCTTCACATTTCTCATTCGGGAGAGAGGCGGCAGCCAGCGTCGTCGATTCTATTCATTTGAGTCCTTTTCATGAAATGACCCTCAAAGTATGTAAAGAGTGCGGCGGTAATTTAAATGATTTAATCACCCCCCCCCCCCCACTACCACTGCACTCTCTGGAGTCTCAAGGCTATCTAACATATTTTTGCATTTGGCAAATGCGTTGACGGGTTTTAATCGAAATTTCTAAAACTCCAAAATACATACTGGGAAACAAACTAAATAAATAAACAAAATAGTACTGCGATTTATCCATTTGTGTTCATATTGTATTTAATTGAAAGATGTTTGTTGTTGTTGTTGTTGTTTTTTTTCTCTTCTTCTTTCTACATACATTCTTGCTGCTGGAGGCTGTAAATTTCCCCATTGTGGGACAAATAAAGGATATCTTATCTTATCTTATCTTAAACATTTGAGGTCCATGAAAGATTCAAATTAGTTTAAAAGCGAAAAGGAAACGCCGAGCGTTTAACAAGTATTTTTTATGTGAAATAAATATAGTTTTTTTTTTTAAATAAGTCCTTTTGTAATTATATTTAAAGCAACATGAAGATAGTTTTAGCTAACCTCCCATTTGGCCTCAGCCCAGCATTCTTTTGGTGTTGATGAGAGAACCCCCCTTCCAAGAGAAACAGCCGGAATGTCCCACTCCCATGGATTCTCTTTTTGTTTGGATGCCGTGAAGTGGCTCGAAGGTGCTTTTGAAAGGGTTCTTGTGGCCCTCGACGAGTGGCGGTTGTGTAACGCACAAAACGCGCGCGCGCGACGCCGATACGCACAAGTGGAGCGACACGAGTGGCGTTTAAGAGTAACAGTCGGGAGGGCTCTGATCCCACAGCCAATTAAAACAGTGCGATTGACCCCCCCCCCCCACACACACACGGGCGCGCACACAAATACGAAGTACATCCCAAATTAAACAGGCTCACAGATAATCAGAACTGACAATTGACTCCATTTGCTGTTTAACACCCCACGCGCACGCGCGCGCACGCGCACTCCACCCACGCACAACGAGCGAACGTGCACCAATCCCGGCGGGCACGTCGACTTCGCTGCAACTCATTGCACGCTTCGCGAGCGTCACAACTAAGCACAGAAAGTACGCGAACCTTCGTTGATGCTCAAGCTCAAAATGTGTCCTGAATATGAGATGAATTCTAAACAAAGCATTGATTTTTTTTTTTTTTTACGTTTGAAGAAAACAAGCACTGTAACATATAAAATGTCAGAAAAATAATAAAAATGAGAACCCATAAAAAAAACAACTAGGATCATAATGTAAAATGATGATTGGAGTAGTCGTCTTTTGGATGTGTAACTACAAGGAGGGGCGTGGCCTCGTTAGTGACATCAGAAACTGGCGTCAAAGTTCAGTGTGAGTGTTTAAAATCATTGAAAGTGCAACGGCGATGTCGCTCTCCTTGCCCACATGCAAGGGCATTTAATTGTCCCATTAAAAAAAAAAAAAAAAGTAAAAACTCACAAGGTAGGGTGCTAGCAAGTCAAGGCAGCACGAATCAATCCGGTCGTAGTTGAGGAAGACATTCGTATCCTTAATTGACTCCAGATTCCGAAATTCTTCTGATGTAGGAGAACGAAATTCCGCATACAAAACAAAAATTCTAAATCGGGGCTGCCCAAGTCCAGTCCTCAAGGGTGCCATCCTCTTTTAAAGGCACCTAATTGAAGTGATGAGCTCATCAGCAAGCTTTCCAGAAGCCTGTTATCGATTACAGAGAATTTGAATGGGGGCGGGGGGCGGGGGGGCGGAGAAGATGGAGAGGCCCCCATTTTTTTGTCAATTTAGTTTTTTAATGTATTTGTTCGGCAGCCATAGTGCACACGTGCCACATCACAACAAATGGACTTGAGTCAGCGACGCAAGCGTTTCAGTTAAATGTTAGCCAAACACCACATTAATGTTTAACCCCGAGACATCATTTCGGACTCCACATTTGGCCACTCCTAAAAAATAAAGAAGGAAAACACACCTATAGACTGTTTGTTCCTTTTTGGCTTTGAGCAGAAGTCGACTTCACCCCGTCATGATGGTACCTTACACACGGGACTTGGAAAAGTGCGATTTTGATGGCAAAAAAGACCCGTATTACGCTTCTGATGCGACCATTCTAATTAGCCTTTGCACAAAACAGCCTTTAAAAAACAATTAGATAAACTTTAAAAAACCGAATGACCTCTTGAAAAACATCCAAAGTCACTTGAAAAGATCCGCTTCCAATCAAAATGGTTGACTTGCAGTGTCTTTTCAGACATGGCTTTTTTTTGTGGGTCCACTCATGACCCAAAAGTGCACTACACTAAATTTTATGTCGTTAGGTGACTTTAATTTAAACAAACAAACAAAAAAAAACCATACACTGAAACAAACGGAACTGTTCACCTCATCGAATGTTGCTTTCACACCCACAAGCCAAGTCCAAAAGTCAAATGTTTCACAATTTTGCGTTATCAGTCCAATTACGTGGGAGCAATCAGACAAAATTTCAAGGAAGAGTTGGACTTTGAAACTAAGGACTGCTGAAAAAGGAGCCTCAAAACAGAATGGCTGACTTTCGGTACCTTTTCACGCATGGCTTCCTGAGACTTTGCGTGGGTGTATTGACCCACCAAATTTCCATGTTACAGAATCAAACTGGCTTCGGAGGCTGAGTTTTAAATTATCCAACCAAGGCAAAATTTTCACACTGTGCCCACAATGTCCACAATGTCCCGTTTCATAGTTTATCTGTCTTGTACACAGTGTGTGGTCACAAAAATCTCTTGGGCGTGCTTTTTAAAGGATCCCGAAAAAGTGGCCAAAATGCGCTTAAAAATGTCCACTTCTAGCCAAAATGGCCGACTTCCATGTCTTTTCAAACATGGCCACCTGACACTTTTGAGTGGGTCGACTCACGATAGATGCGTGTACCAAATTCCGTGTTGCGAGGCAAAAACGGGGCTTCAGGAGCTCCATTATTTTTTTTTCAGACTCTACTCGACTGTAAACGCGGAAAAGAAACACAAGAAAAAAGTCACAAAAGCAAAAATGAAAATCATAAGTGCACAACAGGAAATGAAAGTCGATGTGATGTGGATGATCAAGACGGTGTTTTCGTTCTGACATCACTAGAGATTATTTTTAGAAGCGCCTTTCAATAAACGCTAATAAACTGGACGGCACCTTCTTCCTGAGCAAAGATGAATTGTATCGTGATATATTTATTTTTTGTGTGTTTTTATTTGTTTGTCGGATTTGAGCGGTGAAATCCCGCCAGAGTGACACCTCCTGTCACGGCGGTCTCCGAGCTGTCCCGGATGACGTCCCCGCGGTGCGCCGCTGACAAAACCACTTAGTCACGGCCGGCGTGCGTGCGCGCCAGCTAGGCTAACGCGTCACCGCTGAGTGACACCAAAGACAAAAACTCCAAAGCCGACAACCAGTACAGCTTTTGAGAAGATTCCTGACAATGACGGTTGGAAAGGGCATTCCCCTCAAAAATGATCCTCAAACTTGAGCACCAGAGTCTGTACCACATTACAATCTGTCCAGGATATCAGTTTCCGATTTGTCCTTTTTTTGGATGAATTCCTTGTTTGGCATCTGTCGAAGGAATATACCACAAAATGTCTGCTTCAAAACAAAATGGCTGACTTTATGCTCAGTTTTGGGTACGGGTTCTTGAAACTTCCCCAGAGGTAATTCTGGGAATATTTGGCGACCCCCCCCCCCCACCCCTCCCTGTTTGCTGGCTACAGCTAGCACCATGCTAGCAACACTAATATGTTGGCTGGCTACAGCTAGCACCATGCTAGCAACACTAATATAACACTAATATTTGGCCGGGTCCCGCCTTGGGCAAAATTGAACAGGAAGTCAGCCATTTTGTGCAATTTCAAGGCTTCGTACTTTGACAAGTACTTATATACTTGACAGATGGGCTAAACGATGTGTTTGTGAGTCAGTTGCTTAGTAGCGTTACCTCTATGGGTCGGTCAACCAATTAGTTTATTCATCAGTCACTCGAAAGAAGTCATGTTAGTCATGAAGCTTTGAAGTTAGTTGGTCAGCTAGTCAGTTGGTTGGTTCGTGTGTCTATTTAAATATGAGTCCTTAATGAGTTTGTTCATTTATTAGCAGGGCAGTCAGGTAGTCGGTCATCGTGTTACTCATGCAAAATTGGGAACACCACACGTTTCGACGATGGTACGTGGGTGGAGGACGGCATCAAAGAAGATGAGTTTGCGGCTTTGCCGGGAAAAAGGAGGCGCGGTTCAAACGCGTTATTTATTTATTCTTGGTGTTCAGATCAAGGCGGGATTCGGATGGCGTGTGATGAAGGGCTTGAGAAGAAAGCCGGCTCATGTGCGCTTTTTTTTTCCCTTTCCCCCTTCCATCATGTGAATATTCCGAGGTCTCATTTCACATTTGAATATTCCCAGCGGGTGCATGAGAGCGGCGAGCACTTCTCGTTAGCGAACGAGGCCGATAAGTGGCTTCGGGTTCCTCGCAGGAGTTCTAAGTGAGGAATGTGATTTAGTGGCGTTTAGGGGGGGGCGGATAGGAAAAGGTGGCTGACGGGGTCGGGAGGGAGCAAGGTGGGGGTGGATTGTCGCCGTTGTCAGCGGGTTTATAGCGGCCAGCCAGTTTGCTAATGGCGAAGTAAATTAACGCTCCATCTGTCAGAAGAGTGCGCTTCACTCTTTAATCTTAGCGGGTGATTTGGACCAGAGATTTGGACAAACTAAGTCCGGATGGCTTTGCTCTTCTCAAACACGTGAATGTGTATACAGTATACATCACACATATTAGCGTGTGTGTGCAAACCCTACACCAGCTAAGTATTTCAAGGCTAATGGCGGCTTTAAGAAAAACCAAGAGGCACTTCCTAGGGCGGAGTGGGGGCTCCAAACCTGGGGGTGGTTTCACAACCAAATGACAAAGAGTCAAGATGTTTGCCGTTCAGCGTGATCTGTCCAATTGGGACTCCATTTTGGCGAATTCCCGAACACGAGTCGAGCAAACTGACAAACGCACCCAGTCACTAACAAACTGTACCGAAAGACTGACTGACGAGAAAGGGACTGACCGACTAGCCAACTGATCTACTGGCTAGCTAAATACGGACCGAGAAAGGGACTGATTGACTAGCCAACTGATCTACTGGCTAGCTAAATACGGACCGAGAAAGGGACTGACGGACTAGCCAACTGATCTACCGGCTAGCTAAATACGGACTGAGAAAGGGACTGACTGACTAGCCAACCGATCTACTGGCTAGCTAAATACGGACCGAAAAAGGGACTGACTGACTAGCCAACTGATCTACTGGCTAGCTAAATACGGACCGAGAAAGGGACTGACTGACTAGCCAACTGATCTACTGGCTAGCTAAATACGGACCGAGAAAGGGACTGACTGACTAGCCAACTGATCTACTGGCTAGCTAAATACGGACCGAGAAAGGGACTGACTGACTAGCTAACTGATCTACTGGCTAGCTAAATACGGACCGAGAAAGGGACTGACTGACTAGCCAACTGATCTACTGGCTAGCTAAATACGGACCGAGAAAGGGACTGACTGACTAGCCAACTGATCTACTGGCTAGCTAAATACGGACCGAGAAAGGGACTGACTGACTAGCTAACTGATCTACTGGCTAGCTAAATACGGACCGAGAAAGGGACTGACGGACTAGCCAACTGATCTACCGGCTAGCTAAATACGGACTGAGAAAGGGACTGACTGACTAGCCAACCGATCTACTGGCTAGCTAAATACGGACCGAAAAAGGGACTGACTGACTAGCCAACTGATCTACTGGCTAGCTAAATACGGACCGAGAAAGGGACTGACTGACTAGCCAACTGATCTACTGGCTAGCTAAATACGGACCGAGAAAGGGACTGACTGACTAGCCAACTGATCTACTGGCTAGCTAAATACGGACCGAGAAAGGGACTGACTGACTAGCTAACTGATCTACTGGCTAGCTAAATACGGACCGAGAAAGGGACTGACTGACTAGCCAACTGATCTACTGGCTAGCTAAATACGGACCGACTCACTGGCATAGACTCGCTTTGAGCTAACCAACTGACCGACGGACTGCTGGGTAGCTCACTTGCCGGCGAAAGCCCGTCTCCCACTGAGCGGCGAAGCATGGCGGAGGGTCCGTCGACGGTCGCCAACGGTCACAAACACGTTGGGCAACAGTTCTAGCGCTCGCGAGCGAGTGTTCAAAGCTTCTTTGCCATCAGGAAAACTGCGTGCGAATGCCCACCCGATGAGCGTCTTTGCGACCGTTGGCGGCCTTGAGCGGACCCTGACGCAAAATCACGACGTTCGCGTATCGCCAAGCGGGAGACCGGTTTAACGGTCTCGCTGACTAACTAATTAACTAATTAATTAATTAACTAATTGACTAACCAATAGAGATGACTGGTTTAGTGACGCCTACTAGTTGACGAAATAAATGACTGACCATTAGTGGGGTGTATCTCTGCACAAAAGACAATTCGAGACAGTTTTTGTTCTGAGGGGTGCGAACCTGATCCAAGCACGGTTCGGTTTACAGATTACAAAAAAGATATCTCTTGAAAACGACCTGAATTTATTATGATTCATGCACACTGGGACCTCTGAAGTTAGATGCCACTGAGGATTTTAGACAAGATTCAGTTCTTAGCGTTTTAGTTTTTCTTTGTTTGTGGCACTAAGTCAGTTGGGAACAGATTTTGGTATCCTTCACGATTTGTGACAGTCATAAAAATGGTGTTTTATTTTGATGGATGGAGTGTGGGTTTGAGTGACAGATTATCCGCGGATAATGTCCTGTGCTTCGGACTTGATCCGTCCAGTCGGGACGTAATCCGCGGTTCAGCTCCTTTTGGTCGCAGTCACTGGCTAATTGCGGATGCTAAAAGTGCGAGTGGGTGTTTAAAAAGGCTTCCGGCTGTCATGGATGATTGGTGACCTACTTCCTGTAACCTGATCACCCGCTGAATTATTCAACACCGCACTTATTAATTTTTTTTTTGTAGGGGGGTGCGGGGGGGTCGCAATACCATTCCCAGTCAATAGCTTGGACTAATTATAACTTTATTCTATTAAAATGACTCCAGTTCACCTCAAAAATATAATACTACTGTATCTCTGGAAAATACTGTCTACACAAATCTTTTTTTCTCTCTTGGCCCAAAGTGTTTAAACAACAAAAACCCGCAAAGAGAAATTCGGGCTAAGGTGGCGCGATGGTACGTATATTCCACACTTGTTGCCTTCACGTCTTCTTCAAGGAAACTTGTTCTTTCACACTGAGTGACAACCGTGACCAATCGGAGTCTGTCTGTGTGGAGTCTGCATGTTCTCCCTGGGCCTGCGTGGGTTTTCTCCGGGTGCTCCAGTTTCCTCCCACATTCCCCCCCCAAAATAAATAAATAAATAAAGCCACATTCACATACTGGAAGCAGTGCAGCCAAATCAAACACAACAAAATAACTTTAATGGAACAAACTACATTTATGTTGTACATTTCCGTAATGTTTCTGATCATGTTTAGGCCAGCAGAGTCGATCTTGCTGGCATTGACTGTATCCATAATGTTGTTTTATTGTTTTTTTTTTTTTTTTTTTTTGCATTGGTTGCAGGTGAAATGAAACGGTTCTGACCCTACAGTGGCACTGATGTAAGACTTTTTTTTAACACCTTTTTTGTTTCATTGTCACTACCAGAGCTAGAATGACACATTAAACGTTATTGTTTGTTAAGTGCCATTGTTTGTTACTGATGTGTGATCAGCTGAAAAGTGGAAGCGGAGCAAGAGGAAGAGGAGGAGTCGGAGGAGGAATGTCTCCGCGCCATCGAATGTTGCCACAGTAACGGCGCCCGGATCCCTGTCATCCTGCCGGCATCGGGACTGCCAGCCCCCAATCAAAACACACACAAATACACGCACGGCGAACAAAAATGACGGTTTTACCTGCTCGATACAACAGCGAACTCGGTTGTCTACATCGCTGAGCACAGCGCCGACAGATCAGCTGCTCGCGGTGACAAATTAGCCTTTTCCTTCGCCGACACTTCCCCCCCCCACCCCGGAAGTCCTGTCAAAGCAGCGCCAAGATGCCGCTTCCGGATTGGTGCACCGCGCGCTGTGATTCAAACTGCGCTCCCATTGGCTGGATTCTGACCGCTGCACGTCGCCAGTCCCGACATATTTGTCGAGGGCAACGGGTTCAACGACTTAATTAGCAGGAGTGCTCTCATCTTTAAAACGTTTGCCCTTGCCGTTTTTTATGTGCGGCAGAATTACAAAAGGGCGGCGAGCTTTCCCCCATTTTAACGACCCGGTGCCATTTTGCGTTTCAATTTGGTGATTAGGACCGCGGTTTTTTTTTTTTGGTAGGTTTTTATGGAACTTGATTTAGTAGTGGGGCAGCTGCGCAGAGCCTGTGACAAGATGGCGTGGACGTTCAAAATAACAGCCCTATGGCCTCTGCCTCAATTCACTAAAAAGCTGACTAAGTTTTTTTTCTCTTCCTTTTAAACTAGCAAGGTGACCCAAATTAGAAAGCACTGACTTCCTGGGAATAAATTAAGGCAGGCTAGTGATTATTATTTCCCCAAGTGTGGAGTCCTTTGCCCAAAAACACACGCACACAAAGGCAAAGCAGTACAGTCCAGTGGCAGCAAGTAAGAAACTACTTTGTATCTGTAGAACATTCCGAACATTTCAGGCTCTATACGTAACTTGCGTTGTTATTTTTCTAATGATGTTTTGGCGACTGTCTATGTCAACTGCAATTGAGATGTTGGGGTCTCGAAAAGAAACCAAAAAAAAAAATTTTCTTAGTGTAATGTAAAACAGGTAGCATGAACAATGAGGGCAACCGATTAGGATTTGTTCCCCTTATTCAAAAAAATAAATAATTGGTGGTGACTATGTTGTGCATTATATTAGCCTAAAAACCACCATCATCCATTTTGCATTTTTCTTTTGTTTGCTAGTCATTACACAATGTTAGCAAAGCTATGAGAACACGTTTTTATTCGAATCAGTATTTCTTCCTTCTCGGTATGAGCGCTTATTTTTTTTCCCCATTATGCCAAGTTATTAAAACTGGTATTTTATACTCCGTGGTAATTATTCGTGAAGGACGCAGTTAGTGGGATTCCTGTTCTAGAATAAAGAAGCTGCAATGGATGCTGTGTCAGGAGAATTTACCACATGAAATGATACTGTTCAAATGGAGCTAAAACGGCACAATATTTTGTTGTTGTTGTTGTTTTTGTTTGTTACTATTAGTACAGAGTGTGAGTAATAATAATAATAATAATTAATAATAAATCCACACGAAACATCCATATTCAGTCGGTCATTTGAAAATTTAAAAGGTGTCATGGCTAACAACCTGTTTTTTTTCTCCCTCTGTAACCCTAATATGACATCCTCCACATTGACGAAAACCAGAGAAGAAGCAAGCGTTGAGTCTAATGGGATTATTTAAGAAATTTAAGCCATTAACAATAGGGGCCGTTTAATCCCTTAGATGAGATGTTAGTAATACTTTAATTGGCTAAATTGCCGCATTAGTGTGAATGTCACAAATGTATAAATTCAACCCAGACAGAGACCGAAGGGCCATTTCAATGAAAATCGAAAATGGGGGTGGGGAATCATCTTTGCCACATATGACGCCGATGGATCACACTCAAGCATGGACTGCGGGCAGGAAGGAAACGGAGCGCTGCAGCAAATTGGAGACGCGGCGCAAAGGACCCAGCGGCAAGGTAAGCGATCATTAAACCTTTGAAGTCAAGATGGCGCCCGAGTAGGCAGCCGTCGGCAAGTGCTCTCATGAGCCTTGCTTTTTTTGTTGTTGTTTTTTGGGTTTGTTTTGTCACTTTGTGTTTGTTGTTACGTCGTGTGGACCTGATGTGGACTTTTTTCAGCATTTTTTTGGCCACGACATTCATCAAGGAGGAAACTCTGTGCTTGGTGGTTGCGCCTTCTCGGCAGGATGCTGTTGAACGGTCTGCGGCTGGATGGACGTAAGGCTTGAGGAGCCGACGATGAGAAGAAAGGAGCATTAGCGCCGATGTGGAACTGGGAGTCGCAGCTTGGAATTGAAGTGGATTTACATGGGACAGATGTGAGTCAATCTCTTTTTCATCAATGGACGCGACAGCTTCGCGTTTGCTTTCAAAACTTAGCTTGTAGCAGACGTGTGCACATTTTCAGCATGACGTCTCTGATCCACTGGCGAAAGGTCATTTTGATCCTCTCCTCTTTCATCTAGAACTGCTTTCAGACGACAAAGTGTATGCAGAAAAGTGGTGAAGATTGCACCACTGTCTGCGTCCTATGTGTTGTGTTATGTTTGTTATTTTGATTTCAAAATGGCGCTGCGTGAGTGGCTGCCTTTCCAGCAGCTCCTATATTTTGTTCTTCTCCTTCTTCCTTTCATAACTTTGCTGCTGTGAATCGTGAATTTCTCCATTGCGAGACTAATACAGGTTTTCTTATTAAGATAAGATAAGATAAGATATCTTTTATTTGTCCCACAATGGGGAAATTAACAGCCTCCAGCAGCAAGAATGTATGTAGAAAGAAGAAAAAAAAAAATTAGCGTGCGTATGAAATTCTGTTTAAGTGGTTATTCCTTATCAATCATATCTATCTTAAGGTTCTTGGACTAGTACAACTCTGCACTTTGTCTGTACAAGGAGGACAATTTTGGCATACTACGAAGAGAATTGCGCTGATATTTGTGCGTTACTGGTGACTTTAATGCGCTGTGGAAATGTGACATCACCTACTAGTGGCCTGGCATGCACATTACAGCATTTTTAGCCGCTTTTTTTTGCGGTTCGGGTCAACTGCATTTTTGCCCTCATTATCTCGACTTTAAAAACCCCCAAATAAAAACAAAGAAAATCCCAAGGTGTGATGTTGGAAGCACACTTTCGAAAGGCCATTCGCATATCCAACCACAGCCATGGCGGCGACGACCCCAAAACAAACGCCCCTTTCAATCTATGCAAGCCGCTGTTTATTTACATGCGGCGAGGCGCTAACAATGTTCCTTGTCTCAACGCTTTAAATCCGCCGGCACCCGCGCCCTTTGACACACATCGGCCCCCTCTAAGCTAGGCCACGTTTGGTACGCATACACAGTATAAAAACTGAAAGTGAGAGAGAGAGAGAGAGAGAGAGACACACACATCCATCCCTGAGGACGACCAATGGTTGCAGAGATGCTGGGAGGGAGGGGTGGAAACGGAGGGTGGTTGTATTTTCTGCTGCGTGGGTGGGACGTAAGAGAGAGAGGGGGAGAGGGAGGTATAGAAAGGGGGGGATGCTGCAGTCCCGTCCACTCACATCTCCCTCCACCCAGCGTCACAAGAGCGAGCGAGGGTGACGCGCGCGCCCAGCAGTATGTGCGCGCCCGCGGGAGGGGCCAACAGAAAATGGCGAGTCTGTGCAAGCGGCAGCAATGCACGCTAGAGAGGCGCGGCTTTCGGCAGGAGCTTGACTCGTGGAGGCACAAACTCATTCACTGTGTAGGTAAGCTCGCTTTTGGAAATTGCGCGTGTGTGGAGCGAGCGACTTCTCGGAGCTGTCATCGCGTTTGTCTGCGTGGGAACTTTCGCGACGTGTGGTGGTCGCGTTGCCCGTCCAAAAGGGGGGGTCGAGTCGCTTTCCTCGTGTTCTTCTTGACATTTTCATTCGAAAGCGTTTGGTTCCCGAGCTGTTTATTTATCGTGGGCGTCACGTGCTCTCCCCGGAGCCGCGCCTCGACCAATCAGCGTGGCCACTCTGGCCGCGTGCCCGCGCACCGGCCGGCCTTTTTGGTTCCAGGGGAGGAGGACGTGCGCGCTCGCGATCTCCAAACATTACCCCCCCTACCCACCCTACCTCCTTCACTCCCCTCTTCTTAATGGGCTTTTTTGGGGGGAGCGCGCATTGTCAAGAGATATTATTATGCGCAGTTTTGAAGTGTTTCTTCAATTGTTGTTGCTGTATTCTTTTGTTTTTATTTTGACCCACCCCCCCTCCCCACACCCCTTTCCTGGTCCTCCTCCCTCGTGCCTCAACCTCCATTTCTAGTGTATTTCATTAGCTGGCGTTTTAATCCGGTTACATCCAGCCGTCCCGATGTTATGTCAAGATTATCGTCCACTCCGCCGGTGATCCCGCGACCTCGCCGGCCTAATCCGCCTTTTACGGCGTCCCCGAGCGGGAAGCGGGAGTGCCGTACATTGGCGGGGATGATTTCGAGTTTTTTTCTGGGGTTTTTTTTGGAGCGGCAGTGTCCAGATGTTGCGCATTGAACCCTCACCTACTTAGGGACCCACTCGACTCCTTCTTCCCAGCAGATTTTTTAGCCAGAAAAGCTCCTTGTGAGAGGATGAGGATGGAGTGATCTCCATGAAGAACGTCACTTTAATTCCTCATCGTTGTACAGTTCGTTTATTTATTCCACGGGGTGGAACACGGTATCTGAAAACATCTGCTAATGAAATGCATCACACATATTGATCGTTTCAAATACGCGTAAGTCTTTCATGACAAAAGATTTGGATATAGCTTTAGTGTGTGGCTTCACAAAATTATTCAAGTCCATATTTATCATGCTAAATTATGCTATGCTACTATTACATGTATGTCTATCTCTATCTATGCTAGAAACCCAAAGGGAAGCTATTCTGGATCCAAACCGTGCTATAAAATTCCTCGTCTCACCCCACCTCGGGTGGTGTCCGTCCGTCCCTCATTCAGCTCGGGTCCTCTACCAGAGGCCAAGAAGCTTGAGGGTTCTGCGCAGTATCTTTGCGGTTACCAGCACTGTGCTTTTCTGGACTGAGATGTCCGATGTTGTTCCCGGGATCTGTTGCAACCACTCATCTAGTTTTGGGGGTCGCTGCCCCGAGTGCTTCGACCACCTTCCAGGCTCTCTCCAGCTCCTCTCTGAGCCCTTGGCATTTCTCCAGTTTCTCATGTTCCTTCACTCTGATGTTTCCATCACTTGGGACCGCTACATCCACGACAACGGCTTTCCTCTGCCCTTTATCTATGATCACGATATCTGGTTCTTGGTTCTGGTATTCTGATTACCATCTTGTCTGGATCTGGAAGTCCCACAGGATCTTCGCTCTGTCATTGTCCACCACCTTCGGAGGTGTTGACCTTGGGTTTTCCAGTCCATACTCCGCACAGATGTTTCGGTAGACTATGCCGGCCACCTGGTTATGGCGTTCCATCATCTCAGGTGCCTCTTTGCACAACCTACACCTTGGGTCTTGTCTGGTGTGGTATACCTGGGCCTCGATGGCTCTGGTGCTCAGGGCCTGCTCTGAGCAGCCAGGATGAGTGCCTCTGTGCTGTCCTTCAGGCCAGCCCTCTCTTAGCCACTGATAGGACTTCTTGAGATCGGCCACTTCAGTTATGGTCCGGTGGTACAGCATCCCGTGTAGGGGCTTGTCCTCCCATGATGGTCCCTCTAAAACTTTAATTTTCCTTTCGTCGCGTGCTATACTATACTTGTAACTATTTTATTTCTATTATATTCTTTGCTCCGTTTTCTAAAATGCTACGCTCTACCTAAGCTAGCTTAGCTACGTGTTTTTGTATCGGTATCTGTTTTTTTTTGTGGTAATTCTAGGCTCGGCTATCTTGCTATTGAACTGTCCGTCTGTCCATCCACTCACTGAACATATAACCTCTTTAAATATATAAAAAAAAAAGTGGAAGATGACAAGGTAGTGTCGTTCGCCTCAAATATTAGCCTTCACACATGCTTGTTGCCCATTCCTGGTCACTCCAACAATTCCCAGCTGGTCCCAAGCCTGAATAAAAATGGGTGGGTTGTGTCAAGACAACAAGTCAACAAAAACAACGCAAAACAAATCATGCAAGTAACTCATAGTGGCGACCCCTTAATAGGAAAAAAAGCTGAAAGTCACTTCTGTGCTAATTCACGCAGGAGATGTATGTCAAGCTATCCATCTAGCTCAGCTAAGCTATCGATGCTATTCAACGTTCTCTGATCTATTTACCGACTGTATCTAGCTAGCTGTGAAGCTATGATATGCTGTATCTCATCAGTCTATCGGTCATTTCAGCCATCTGGCCCTCTTTCCGGGAAATGATTCCATCCTGACAGGGCAACAAATCGTCCTGTGTCGATATTACACAAGGCGATATCTGTATAGCGAATCTGTGCCATGCTACGCTATTTCTCTTCAAGGTAGTTGTCCATGTAATAAGTGACCTACTTCCTGTTTTGTGTCCCAATTTGGGATGCGTGTCACCAGAAGTGGAAGCGCTTTCTTTTGGGATTCCCAACTCACCTGCCGGCTTGACCGTCATTCCTTCCTTCCCGTCTTGTCCCCTCTCCTTTCTTTCTCCCAGTCTCTGCGGCTGTGGTGGCTTTCAAAGCTCTTAAGCCAGCGTTTATCAACCGAGATTGTGGCCTGACATGTTTGTGGCTTTGAGGGCTAATTGGCGGCCAGGCGCAGGTTGGCGTGTACTCAAATGATGAGCGCTACATGTTAGCTTAGGTCGGATGGTTCAACAAATGGACGTGAGCCTTCTCTCGGGCTACAGCAAGTGTCTCTTGACTGATGACCTAGCTTCTACATTAGCATGAAAGCATTTTGCTGAAATCGCAGTACGTACTGTTATTATGGCAGTTGTAGATGGCTGTAAATGTTTTTTGAATGGCATCACTTGTTTATGTGTAATTGCTAAAAAAATGATGCTATACTACGCTACAGCTAAAAATCTCGGTGGTTTTACCGTTTATCTCCACCAGAACATTCTAAAATCAAACGGGACGGGGGGTGTCTAAAAGTAGAGACATTTTAGAATAGCGCCATTGTTTCTTATATTGGTGCTGTTTAAAATAACAATTTTGGTCCACTTTTCCATGCCTTACATTTACCAACACGTGTACGTTCAAGACTGCTAAAAAACATCAGCCTGAAAATGCCAACATTTCGAAAAAGTGACATTTCTGTTGTTGTTGTTCTAATATGATTGAATTTGGTCTTCTAACATCCTGCTTTAAATTGCCGTCATATACCGTTGCTACCTCCATTATCCCAAAATCATGTCCAGTTTGTAATTTAAAGCACACAATAAAAATAAATAAAATAAATGAATACATTGCCTCCATCGATTGAAAATTGTGTAATTCTGTGCCAGCTCACAAGCGTTAGCAGCCAGCGACTAGTTCTTGGGGTGCCTTTTTCCATCAGTTACGGGGCTCACGTACATTTTAAAACTCAGAAAAGGTTATCGAAAAAGACGCTTTTAGCGTTTTGTCTTGTGCCGTAACATGATTCCGCATTGACGCTATTGTGCTGCAGGACCGCTTGAAAACGCCCTCGCAACATTTTGTTGTCCGTACACGCATGAGTACTTGAAATGCAATAAATGCAAATCAACAAAACGCATGTTGTCACAATATGTAGGCTTGTGTGCGCTTGACACCTTGTTTTGTGTGTGTGTGTGTGTGTGTGTGTAATTTGCAGATTCTTTTTCCAATTTTATTTATTTATTTTTAGATCGTCAACACCTCCCCGTCTCCTCACACTGAATTAAACAGTCGTTTCACGCCTTGTGTGTGTGTGTGTGTGTGTGTGAACTGTGCACACACACACTTAGCGTAACGTATTAGCAGATAAGACGGCAGCTAAATGTCATCCAAAACACACTACGTTAATTATTAAGCCAAGTGGCAGGAAGAGGCAAATTCTACCGTGTTAGTTTGTGCTCTGACGGCTTAATTTGTGTGTGTTAGAAGCTAAAGAGCTAGCTTGACTCTTAACGGATGTCAGTTTGTCAGTCAAAACAAAACCAGCAAACCTCACTCCCCAGTGCCTTCAGAGGGGGTTCTGAGTTGAGTGGATGACAGGCAGGGTAAAAATGCCACCTGAGGTCCTTTTAAACTAAAATGTTCTGTATTATATGGGCCTAGCATGCTAGGAGAATCCTAACTAACCTAGCTAGCATCTTATTTCTCAGCGCGGGAATCAATTTGCGATGATTGTTTGCCCTTTTGCGGTTTCATTAGGATTGTGTGTCGCATCAGCTAACATTCAATTTTGAGTCTTTAAAAGTTAACATGGTACGGAGCATGCTAGCTCGGCTTTGTTCACTCAACTTCATGAATAGGACATAAGTGAGTCTGTTGTTGTTGTTTGTTGTTACCAATGAGCTCGTCTGAGTTTATTCAGAACCTGAATGACGTTTTTGTTTATCGTGCTACTCTACTCTGGCTTAAATGTGGTGGGTCTTCCACCGGCTAACTTGCTAGTTTAAAGTCTTGCAATCTCGCATGCTTACGAGCATTAACTCAAGTGTTGCGATACATCAATGAGTTCATTTTTTTTTGTGCCCTGTTGGTTCTGTTTAGTTTTGTGTTTCGCTAGCTTGAGGTCTTTTATTGTATTACGCGAAAAAGCACCATACAAACACTCGGCTTCAATTCGAGAACATTTCTATCATTGCCATAGAATGCCAGATTTGTTTGCATGTCATGTTGGCGAGCGCCGCCCCCCCCGCCCCTGCCCATCTCATGAATGGTAGAAAATTTCTCCTGCCCCCCAGTGCCACCACCCCTCATGCATTCCATCGAAATGCACAGATGGAGCAAACTCCACCCACAAACCTCACAATCGTTTGCCACCCTCTCATCTGCTTCTTTAAAAAAAAGAAACAATACGTCCACGGTGAATGAATTAGGGTGGGGTCCTAATCGTTGTAAATCTTTAAACTGGTCATTACATATGCACACACGCGCACACACATATATCTGGGCATCTGTGTACACATTTGAGGAGGTGCCAACCAGACCGCTGCCTGCTAACAGGCAGCTACATGCTAACGTGAAGCTACATTCTGTTGAGAATCTGCCATTGACAAGTGACAGGATACATGCTAACAGCCACATTTTTATTGCCATCTACATATAGATAAGCATTAGCACGCTAGTTAAGGAGTTCTAAACGAATGAAAAGCTACAGGCTAAATGTTAACCGCTCCATTCTTATACCTGTGTTCATTTTACATACAGACAGGCATCCACAATTTAGCCGCGACACGGTAACAAGAAGCTACACAGTCGGCTATTAACAAGCTACACGCAAACGGTTATCAATAGTACATATTTTGTAGACTAGCCTGGACATGCGAGATGCTACTCCATAACGGGTATATGCTAATGAGCATTGACAGTCGACGCATCAGCTGTCACCCGGTTGCAAGTCATCTGCATGTAAAACATATAAATTTGCAAACCATTGGAAAAGATCCACGGCAGTTTGTGAAACATGCGTTGTATGCTAATCACAAACGACTAGCGATTCGTGCTGCATGCTAACGATACCTGCTAACTCGTGGCTATATGCTAAAATGATGTCACAGCCTACCTCCTAGTTTCTGGCTTCCTTAAAATTTATACACAATGTGCCACCTCTGCCCCAAATATATTTAAGCCTTCCATTGTGTAGGTGTGTGTGTTTGTATGTGTGTGTGTATTTGTGCTCCTTTTGTTTAGTGAGTTACGTGAACCCTGCCTGGATTTGGTTGGCTTATTTTTTTGGACATCGACACCTTGTGAGCTCATGCGAGGTTTGGAGCGTTTTGACTAAATGTACACACACACACACACACAATGTTGACTTGGACCCACCCACCTTTTAGTGAATTCCTTTTTTTTTTTTTTCAATCAAGGCCGCCTTTGTATGGAAGGTCATATTTGAGCTTATCCTCCCCCCCTCCCCCCACCACAGCTTTTGATCATTATCAAGATGTGTGTGCCTGTGTGTATGCATCTGTGCATGTGTTTGTGTGTCTGTGCAAAAACCAGTTTGGGACGTGGTGTACGCTACAAAGTGTGTGTGTGTGTGTGTTTTGTTTCTTGGAGGCTGAAGGTCAGCCGTTTGGTGGATTGTGCTTATGTTTTGGATTTGGTCAAGAATGTGTGCTATGTTGATGTTCTTGTTTCTTGTTTTACAAAAAAACAAACAAAACAAAACAGTCATTTCAAAATACATGGCAGCAATACAGCCGCTCTTGTATTTATGAAATTATGCAAAATTATTGTTAGTATTCTTTTTTACAAACCTCAAGAAGTTTTCAGAAAATGCTGATAAACATTCAATATAGTTTTTTCTCCCCAAAAAAAAACGCATTGGGAAATGCAAAAAAAATTAAATAACTTAAAATGAAATGACCGTAATTCGCCCCACGTTTTACAAATACAAATAAATCCCCCCCCCCCCCCAAAAAAAACAAAACCTGTAGTGCCGGTTGATAACTGTAAACTCCGTTTCAGTACCTCCTGGTCTCCCCACCCCCCCTCACCTCACGTCCTCCTCGTTCATGGCCAAGCGTAGCGAAAATTGACCGTAAATGAAATTACAGGCGGCGTCACCCGGACGTCCGTGAACAAATTAATGAATATTAAGAGGCAGTGCGTTCTGCGCTAACGAGACAATAATGACAATAATGGAGCTGAGCGGGCAGCAGTTAAAGGGACAGGCCTCAACCTCGCTTACGAGCCTCCGCCAAGGAGGCTTTGTTTTGCCTCGATAAAATGTCAAGAAAATACATCAAATCTCAATGGATGTTATACATTTCATCCAGATCTGATCCCGATTGGGTATTGGATCGCAATGTAGATGCCTGTTCAGACAATGACACATTTGTCACGTGAGTCAAATTAAATCCAGATCTGATCGAGTTTGCATATTTATTGCATATTTTTAAATCTAAGGTCAAGGTATCATGTTCTGCCACTTAGTTATTTCATCTCTTGCATGTCTTCCATTTTTTGCGGCGGTTAATTGAAGTTTAATCCAGATCTGATCCAGATAGCATATTTGTACGCAATGTCAACCGTTCCTGTCTAGGCATCTTACTCTCAAATGATGTCCTGTTTGCTGTGTTTGATCTAAATTTGATCCAGATCTCTGCCAAAAGTCATCATCATAGTTGTGGAGTTTGATTTTAATCCAGATCTGATCCAGATAGCATATTTGTACGCAATGTCAACCGAACCTGTCCAGGCATCTTACTCTCAAATGATGTCATGTTTGCTGTGTTTGATCTCAATTTGATCCAGATCTGTGCCGAAAGTCATCATCAGAGTTGTGGAGTTTGATTTTAATCCAGATCTGATCCAGATAGCATATTTGTACGCAATGTCAACCGAACCTGTCCAGGCATCTTACTCTCAAATGATGTCATGTTTGCTGTGTTTGATCTAAATTTGATTCACATCTGCGCCGAAAGTCATCAGAGTTGTGGAGTTTGATTTTAATCCAGATCTGATCCAGATAGCATATTTGTACGCAATGTCAACCGAACCTGTCCAGGCATCTTACTCTCAAATGATGTCATGTTTGCTGTGTTTGATCTAAATTTGATCCAGATCTGCGCCGAAAGTCATCATCAGAGTTGTGGAGTTTGATTTTAATCCAGATCTGATCCAGATAGCATATTTGTACGCAATGTCAACCGAACCTGTCCAGGCATCTTACTCTCAAATGATGTCATGTTTGCTGTGTTTGATCTAAATTTGATTCACATCTGCGCCGAAAGTCATCAGAGTTGTGGAGTTTGATTTTAATCCAGATCTGATCCAGATAGCATATTTGTACGCAATGTCAACCGAACCTGTCCAGACATCTTACTCTCAAATGATGTCATGTTTGCTGTGTTTGATCTAAATTTGATCCACATCTGCGCCGAAAGTAATCAGAGTTGTGGAGTTTGATTTTAATCCAGATCTGATCCAGTGTGCAATAGTTGGACCCAGTGTAAATGTAGCATTTTCAGAATCTTACGAATCGTGTCACGTCGTTTCCTCCGGTTAATTAGCGACACTCAAGTATCAAAGTAAAGACTGAAGAAGATGAAGAAGAACAAATTGTGATTAAAAGGGATCTTAACTTCATCTTTCATGTATTCTTTTCAGAAAAAGCTTTTCCACTACTTCCTGATCAAATGGCATGTTTAGCTTTGTCTGCTAGCAATGCGTCCTGGGGGAAAGAAAAAAAGCTGCTCAATCCCCCCCCCCCCCCCCCAACACACACTCACAAGTCATTGTTCTGATCTGGAGCTAATTAAACACCGTGGCAACCACACACAACACCACAGTGAGGTGCTAATGGGAATGTATGGAGTCTGTCAATCAAATAATCAGAGATCAGCCTTATGGTGTTAAAGCTTTTTATTATTATTATTATTATTTTTTTTTTTGAATTAGACATCACAAATCAAGATGTCGGTCTTGACACAGGTTAGCGCTCACCCCGCCACAAAATGTGCATTACACCTCGATAGAGGTCGTTAGCGAGCATGCTCCGCTTCCTCTCCCACCGCGGCGACTCCCGGCGGAGTGAGACGTCTTCCCTCTCTCCCGTGGATCTCGCTCTCGGATTGAAACGTAAAGAGCTCCTAATGAGCGCAAAGCACCGGCGTCGATGGATTACTCACAATGTTGACTATTTCTAACAGTCATTGTTTTATAGTCGTTACTACAGAGAATTCAGCAATACAAAACACACACTAGTAGCGCATTTAGACCGGACGGAGATTTACATGATGCCAAACGCGCAACCTGGATCAGGTCTGGATTAAAACTGAAACTATGTACGTATCCATCGGGGTTTGGGTTTTCATTATGGTTATTTTTATTTCATTTTGGCTTTTATTTTTTTTCAATTACATTTTTTAGTGCACCTTTTTGCTTTATTTATTTATTTATTTTTATGCTCGGTTTTAGTAGAGATTTGGTTCGTCTTAGTATGAGTTTTAGGAGGATTTGTGGAGTGTAGTCAAGTCAAGTCAAGAGTATTTCTGGAGCACTTTCGAACAGCCATTGCTGCATACAAAGTGCTGTACATGGAGCGATTTAAGATGCACAATAAACAGTAAGACAAATCGGTAATAAAGGCGGTAGAAAGCACCAAACAGTAAAACCAAGAACAAATCCAAGTCATGCTGAGTCGAACGCCAAAGAATACAAGTGAGTTTTGAGGAGTTTTGATAAGTTTTGATCTTATTTCGTACTGTTTCAGGTATTTGGTTTAGATTTCGTTGACGAGAATAGCCTTATGTACCCACTGAGCCATCATTCCATTTCTTCCACTTCTTCTGACCCAGCTGGCTATCCAGCAACCCACTTGGGATGAGTCAAATTGTTCTGACTGGAGCTGTTGTGAAAGCGCTATTTACATCCACATGTTGTATTTATCTTGTTGCTAATTTAGCATTGCTCATTGCAGTCGAATATTACATCCGTGTCCACATCCTATGATGGCGACACGGGCAGCTGCGTAAAGGACCGAGTGGGCTTCAGGGCCCTCTGCCTCGCTCTCCTCTGTCACCATCACTTAGGTGTCAAACTCACCCGAGTGTGTACACACCGCGCTACACATGCGCGCAGCGAGTGAAGGTCAAGATGGCCATCAGTAAAAATGTCACTCGAGTTTTAAATCTTCTTCCCGGGTTTATTTTGTCATCTTCGCCTCGCATCCCCCCCCATTCACGCTGGCTTCCTCTTTGGCTGTGAATGTAGCTTAGCATCGGGGTAGCGTAGCCGAGGAAATATGTGAAGTTGACCGAAAACTTCCACGCGTGTCCTACAGTGGTGTGTGGCCAAATATGAAATCGCACCGTTGCTAAGCTAACACTGTAGCAGGTTTTTTGAAGATGAACTTCTCACTAAAGTATTTGCGGTGAAAAGCCAGCAGTAGCTAACGTTGATGTGCCAGATCCAATCTCTCTCTTATCCAAAAGTCTGAAGCGTTTTAATCCACCGGCTCGGCTCCATTCCGCCGCTAGTGTCGCTGATTCAAGGCTAACTCAAGCGTCAACTCATGGCTAAGAGTTACTTTTCACTAAGTGCTAATAGCTCGATTCAGCCACTAATGAGCCAAAGCTAATTTTAGCTAATGCCTAAGTGTTAGCTTCAGCTGATCGCTAATAACTAACGTCAACTAATGTCTAAACTGCCAAAGCATCAATTGGTGTGCGCGCGTGCGTGTGTGTGTGTGTGTGCGCACGTTAGCACAGTCGCTCTCAGTACTTAATTGACGCGTGGGCACAGCCGCCATATTTTTCTCCTTCAAACGTGGCGTTTTTTTTTTCTTTTTCTTTTCCTAATAAAGCCTTAAACGCCTCCTCCGACATCGAATGTCACCACTTCACCGTGTATTTTAATTAGCGCGTTCAGCAGTGAAGACGACCGACTTGACACGAACATCTGAACAAGTGGCAAAGACTAAGTCTCCTCAAGGTTTCCAAGGAGTAGAACGTTTTGGGGGTTGCTTTTCATCGCAACCATGGAATCGGTGTGCAATGTGAACGACAGGCTCGATCAAATTTGTTGGTTTAATAAGAGGTGGAGTGTTTCAAGAAAAAAAAAGTTGTATTGTTTGATGACATCACCAAATCTGACACGTTCCTCTTTTTTCATTTTGGCGCCTCAGTGAGTTGAAAAGGTGATTGAACTTATGACATCATCAAATTCTGACATCATCCAGCTCATTGATAATCTAATTACACATATGAAAAGCGCTTACGGCGGCTTTTAATTCGACGTATGACTCAATATGCGGTTTGGTGCCAATTCAATTTGCGCTCGTTTGCGCGGCGAAGATGCGGCGGAGTGCGGCGACCTCCCGTGAGCAAGCGAAAGCGCTTTCCGGCGACGGCGTTCTCAAAGTTGTTCCCGCGTTATGAAAGAGGTCTCGTCAAGGCATTTAATTAGATATTCAGTTAGCCGTTTTCTAATCGGCTGATGCTCACGCGGGGCGCGCTGGCGCCAATCGTGGCTGCGTGCGGGCGTTTTGACGTATTTTTTATGATTTTTATTATTTTGTCATGATGAGGCTATGCAGTATCGAGACGCTGTTGCCAAGCATTTTTTTTTGGGTCTGTTTGTAAGTTTTTGCCCATTACGTCATCCCGCGAGGGAATCGTGACGCCAGAGTCGCTCATTGGGCACTTTAATTTAAGATAAGATAAGATAAGATATCCTTTATTTGTCCCACACTGGGGAAATTTACAGCCTCCAGCAGCAAGAATTTGAGGCGTGACTCAGTATGATTTTCTGCAAAATTTGTTTTGGTCATCGTGGAACCTCAAGTAGCCTACTTCCGCTCAAAGCTGATCGCCCCCCCACCCCCCCCCCCGCCCCCCACAAACGACACCTACCCAGATTCATATCCGCTACGCTAACCAGGAAAAAAGTGAACCTATTTTGTATTTGACATTGTTGCGACCTTGATTTTTCAACTCGGCCCAACGCGTGAATGGTGACAGTCAACGTTAGAGGGTGGAGGATGGGAGGTGGGGGGGTGGGGGTGTTATTGCGGCAAACACAAGAGTCACACAATGTTTGTCAAGTTTGTGGTCAAGCGCGTCGTCCGTCATGAGAGAATTTGGATTTTTATTTCCCAAGTGTGACGACCCCCCCCCCCTAAAAAAAAAGTTGCTGCGTGTAACAAGTTCTCCACGCTACTTGAGCACCCCCCACCCCCAGCAACAATGGCCGCCCTGTGCGGCATGCCACCAACGCATTACACGCCAAAGCCACAAGGATGACCTCGTGCATTTAATCAGAAAGCTTAAAAGGCAACCCCAAGCCCCCCCCCCCCGAGCGCAACCCCTTAGCTTGACGCGACGCTAACCTTCAACTCTTTCCTTACGGGCTTCACTTTGAAAACAATTCGCAGGTCCATCGCGAAGCTCAAATCACAATCGCACTTTTTGTGCGTCTCGCTCTTTGGACCCGACACCTTTGGACAGCTGGCGGAAAACGCTTACGTGCGCTTGTGCGGCGCCGCAATGAAGGCAACGCCCCCCCCCCCCCCCCGAATTAGGCCTAATGTGTCATCTTCATGCGGGCGGCCTTCTCCGCTCCTCCCCGTGTGTCAATATTAAACTGGAGAGACCCTCCCCCCACTCCGACAAGCCCGCGCGCTTCATCGCACAAATGCACACGTGGCAGCAAATTAAGAGTAGAGCAGACCTTTGATTTTTTTTTTTTTTTTCAGAAAGGGAAATATTTATGACCAGTTGTTAAACCCTCCCCCCCCCTTTTAGTGTGTGTGTGTGTGTGTGTGTCTTTCGAGGTCTGGGTCAGTGATATGTCAGATATTGTTCTGGGCACGCGATCGTATATATCACGTGCCCCATTAAACTCAATGGTGCGTTCCAGCCTCCAAAATGGTTTCTCACTGTCAAGCTGCTTAACGATTAAAAAACAAAAAAAAAAACATTTAAATGTATCTAACACCAAAAATAATTAAATTTCAGGTGGGGAAATGCACACGCGTTGTAGGCTTCTTTATTACCATGGTGCCAAATGTACACTGACCTGTAACATGTCCTCAGAATATATACATGTATGTCTGTTAAAAAAAAAAAAGGGTAAAATTGCAAAAAACGGGTTGAAACCTAACAAAAATGGTTGCGGTGTTGACCGACGCATAATTAGGAGACGTGGCATTGGCCAGCATTTTTCGCGTATGAATAGAATATGCGCCTATCGTTGCTATACGGTCAGTCTACATGTGTTGATGCACCATTTGTGTTCTAATATGCATTGATTGAAGGGCGAAAACAGCGACTAGCGATGCTAAGTGCTTGTTTTCCATTATGTGTTAGCTTTCAGCTAGCGGGGGGATATTTTCAGGCTCTCTTTTTGGGGGACGTGGAGACTGTCACAGATGAGTCTTTTTTATTTCAGGGGGGGTGGGATTTTTGTTTAAAGGGGGACTCGATCTTAAAATGGTTTTTACAATAAGGTGCGCTATGCAAGCCAGCTTGTCTAAAAATGACATTCTGATTAATGTTCGCATTTGCGGAATGTGAATTAAGCAACATCATCCACCCATTTTTATCCCATCTCCACGTTGCCACTTGCTGTCGACTGAAAACGACATCGCGTTTGCGGAGGGCTCAGGGGACAACCAATCTCGGTTGTTTTCAGAATTCGGTCATCCTCCTTTCGGTCAGAAAGCCGTGTTTTGACTCGTTGGCACCGCTGCTGTTAGCTAATTGAGCTTCAATTGAGAGTGGTTAGGTGGTGAACCGGATGAAGTGTCTTTAAAAAAAAAAAAAAAAGCTCATCACGTTGTTGCTGGCACGTTTTATTTTGGTCCGTTTCCATGCTGCCATCTGGCCACCACCAAGCGAGTTGCCCGTGAGCGTACCTACAGTATTGGTGTGTGTGTGTGGCTATGTGGGTGGACGTGTGTGTGTGTGTGTGTGTGCGCACGCACGCACGCGCATAGGGGGGGGTTGGAGGGCGGGTTTCGCAGTAGCGTGGGGGGAGCAGCGGTGCTATTGCAAATAGGTCAGAGTTGACTTGCCTAACGTCCAAATGAGACCAAGACATCTTCCGAGAAGACAAAGAAGAACAACATTGTGAGCTTCTTTGTCCTCCGCCTGCAGCTCTGCTTCTTGTGAACATCATATGATAACCAAAGCGCATATACTCACGTACACACACACACACACACACACACACACGTACAGACGCCAGTCCAAAATATGTCTTTGATTTCACAGCTCGGGGCCCCCTGACCTCGTTAGCTCACCCTCATTTCAGACAATCTCCACAGCTGGCTGACAGCGGTCAGTACAAAAACACCTTCAATTAAGACAAATTTTAAAAAAGGAAGAAAAAAACCAACTCAAATATCACCTTCCACACAAAAAGGCCTTTATTGCAAAAAAAAAATAAAAAATCACTAAAACGTGGGTGGGTCCGAGTCAACATCTATTCTGTGCGTCTAAAACATGCAAAAAAAAAAATAACACACCAATAAAAACAAAAACACAAAGACCATTTTAGACAAAGTATTAAAACGCAGAAAAAGATTCACAATCTCCCAAAAGAAAAAAAAACCCCCACAAAAACATACAAAAACTTAAAAACACAAAACATGCACAAAAAACCCAACCCATTTACAACCACCCCCCAAAAGAAAACATAGAAAAAAATTACTGAAATGCCCAAAAGCACCTCAAAAAACATCTTATTAAAATTTTGCAAAACATATTCAAAATTATTAATTCATTCATCATTCATTAACAATATATACCGACACAAAAATCTCAAATAATTAGTGAGGACTTTTTTTCATGGAGGCGGCATTGTGATGGACTGTGTGCGGATGTTTATTCGTTTGTTTGTGGGCGTGTGTGTGTGTGTGTGTGTGTGTGTGTGTGTGTGTGTACTTTCCTGGTTCGTTTCATCTTCTTGCGCTCTTTATGTGCAAGTCAGCGGTGACCCCTTATTATCCCTTTGTGTCACTTTGTTGTTGCCCTCTGTGTGTGTGTGTGTGTGTGTGTGTGTGTGTGTGTGTGTGTGTGTGCGTGTGCGGGTGTGCGCACGTACGCTGCTTTTTTGCCACCTATCTTACCATGTCTATCGTCAGGAGCAGGAGAATGCCCAGTTTCCGTGACGACGGACGGGAAGGTGTCGAAAAGCTAAAGAAAGAAAGAAAGCTAAAGAGATGATGAAAGCAAACAAGAGAGGACTCAAGGTGTCAAAGCGAGGAAGAGAAGGGGGAGTCTTGACAGAGAGTTGGGGGGGGGGAGAAAAAAAATCGAAACCTATAGACAACAATTAAGTGGACCAAAAAAAAAAACCGACCCATGGAAAAATGTCAAAAATGAGCCTAAAATGGCCGCTTTGAATCAAAATGGCAGACTTACAGTGTGTTATTGGGCATAGTGTCATGAGACTTTACAAGTGTGATAGAAACGGATAAAAAAAAATGTCCCGTTGCCTTCAGGTGTTGAATTTTCCCAAAACACGATGGTGCAAAAATGGCCAAATGGCAGACTTCCTCTTGGCCTTCACTGACGGCTTTTTGGAACTTTTTTGAGGGCCCAAATCCCAAAACCCAGTGTACATATTCAGTTGGATGAGATGTTTTTGTGGACCTCGGGGGCATTTTTTTCCAAAAACGCCACAAAACCCACGAGGACAAGAACATGCCAACACGTGAGAGAGCCCATACGGCCGCCTTCTGTCTCCTCTCATGTATTTTTATATATATGTCTTCCCACTTTTTTTGTGGGTCTCCTCATGATAGGCATGTCTACCAAATTTCATGCTGCCAAGTGAAACTGACTTTGGTGGGCTAATTTATAGAAGAGTTATGCAAAGGTGGCGTCGCTCTCCTTTGTCTTATCCCGCGGTTTTAAATCCCAGCTGGAATTTTTACCCACGTGCCCCCGACGGCTCGGCGGACAGCCTTGGGAGCCTTGGTCTGACATCCCAAAATGACAGCTTGGGTCATGTGACACTCTTATCGGTCAATGTTTCACGGAATTGCAAGTCATGAAAAAAAATTTGAAAAGTCATAATATATTTTCTTAGTATTTTGGATAAAACAAACAAAATATAAATGTCAGGGATTCTTTGTAGATTAAATATTTTCAATATCTTTGTAAATTTGTATCAAAACAAAAAAAACCAATACGTTTTCTTCATGTTTTGGATTAAAAAAAAAACATTTATGAATGTGAACTTTTTAAATATGAATTTAATTGTAATTTTAAAAAAAACATACAAAAATGTTTTCTTTTTTGGTGGTCTGGGGGTTTGGATAAAAATAAAACGTTGTGGGAGAAGAGATTACATTTCTTTAACGCAACAGCAAAAACTTTTTCTTCACGTCCACTTGTATTTAATTTATTCCCCAAAATATATTTTGGTTTTTTTGCCTTAGCTAAGCTGGCTTCCAACTCACCTCCGCATTTAATCAGGAGCTTTAAAAGCTTAAAAAAAATAAAATAAGGCCCCGAGCCCCACTGTGTGCCCACTGTGTTAGGTGGCTTAGGTGCTGCCTGCGCAAATTGGATTTTCTGTAGCTCAACGGCTCGCTTGTCGTGATGCGTGTGTATTACAGACGCGCTTGGTGTGTATAAAACTTGAACCGGGTACCAAAGCCAAGCTTAGAACGTCGCTTAACGGCCGTACCGTGACATTCGCGTTTGTCGCTACAATTGCGGTTAATCGTTTGCGACCCTGCGATCGCGCCAACTTTTTATCAGTGCTTACTAACATATACCTCGCGAACATTCCATGCGCACGAAAAAGTTTGCGTTGGCTCAAAAATGAGGGAATATTTTGAGTTACGCGCCTTGAGTGTAGTACCTCATCGTGCCACAACATGCCTGGCGGCACTGACATCTACTAGCTGCAGATGCAGTGTCATGAACGCCAAGAAGAAGAGAAAAAAAAATTTTTTTTAGGGGCGCCGGGGGTTCCAAAGTTTGTATGTTTAAACAAAAAAAAACATGAAACTATTTTTAAACTCTTTTTTTTTTTCAGGAAAATCGGCAAAAGCGTTTTTTTTAAAAAAATAATTTGTTTGGATTCCTATCAACAAAGTTAACAATTCAGGTTCAGAAAAGGGCGCCAAATATTTTAATTTACTCAATTTGCAAAGTAATAAAAATATGTGAATGCTGAGAACGTTTGGATGCGCCAAGCACGTCAACCCGCTGCTCACCTCAGTAAAAGTATTTGTCGGTGAAAGTGAAAAGGCAAGGTCGGCGCTTTTGCTTCCCGTATAGAAATGTTTTCGTGTTTTTCATTTGGCATCTTTTCACAGGAATCATTTGTTCCGCCGCCTGAAAGGAATTTAAAGGTCATTGAAAGAAAAAGAATACAAAAAAAAAATGTTACCTTGCTCTCCGGGTGCCTCGCGAGCTAGTTAGCCTTTTGTTTGAGACTCTCAATCAGTCTCGCAAACATGGCCGCCTCCGCCGCGCGGCGCTTCCTTTTCTTCTTCTTTTTTTTTGCGTGCGACCTTGACGCCCCTTGGAAGCCCACGCTGACGCCATTTTTGACTTGCGAATCCCGTAGTCTTCTTTCCCATCCAACTTGAAGGAAGTTCTCACTAACGTTAAGCGCTATTGAGCATTTCCATCCATATTTGGTGGTCATTCGCATTTAGGTTGTTGTCAGAATTTTGCATTAGTGAGCATTTTGGTGGGATTTTGTTGCTGGACAACGGCAATCTGATGCTACCATTCAGCGCTATTTCACATTTTGTCATATTTTGTGTGTTTTAACAGTAGTGTAACAGCATTTCATGCGTCCTTAGCAGTTAGCGCTAACGGTGTGGTGTTAGCGGTTACGCTATGTTGTAGATGAACAAGGGTTGTGTGAGTTAGCGTGTCATCTAAACATGACATTAGCGACGATTAAGATTTAATTTTTTTTACTGACTGATAAAAGTGTGACCTTATTTTGTGTGTGTGGATATCAATGTTGTTAGCGTGTAATCAACACAGAAATTTGGCGGTGAAAGCTGCCAATTTAGCATTGGAGACAGCGCCGCTATTCGGGACTTGTTTTTGATAATCATGAGCGGAAATTAGCCATCACTTAATCTTCCTCGATTAATTGACGCAGGGTGAAAGAACGCACGTGTTTTAAGATGCCCCTCTTCGGCTCCCGCTACGCCCACCTTGCCGCTAATTGCTCTCAATTAGCTTTCTCTTTAGCATGTTCACGTGCGCGATAGGTGCACTTTGAGACTTTTCGCGGCGGTTAGCGCTGCGTGGCCTCCTTCCTGGTGCTCACCGCTTAATTATCTCATTAGCACGATAATTCCACTCAAATGACCAAAGGTGACATCACCGTGTGATGTGAGCGTTTACAACACTAGTGTGAAATTAGCGTTTAAATATATTCTGTTTTTGAACGACAGCATTTAAAGCCATTTTTCCGCTCAGTAGTACGATAGCATCGAGTGCTATTTTGCCGCTGAACATATCGAGTGTAACGTTTTAGCATTTACAGCAGTGGTGTAAAGTTGGCACTTAGCATTGTTTGGTGACCTCGTGACGCTAGCGTCTAGCCCTAAATTGTTTTTGAACGATGGTTTTGTTGCTGAGTCTTTAGTTCACGGTTGCGGTTTCTGCTGTGAGGCTGCGGGAACGCAACGCAACGCAACGTAACACGCCATGTCCAATTTGCACAATTGATCGCAAACTCCAGCGATCCAGTGAGTGAGTGTTCGATTGGAATTCCGAGTGTGTGTGTGTGCGCATGTCCTTTGAGCTCATCCTGCTTTTTTTTTTTTTTCTTGAGAGAAAAGATGAGATGAGATTAGGGATTTGGTTCGCTGAGAAGCGTCAGATTGAATCGACACGCCGCGTTTAGTGGGGGGGGGGGGGGGGGGTGCGTGTGCGCGTCTCTCCGGCTCTGGTCTTTATTCCTTACAATTCACATGCAAAGCAAACCTCAAAACGGACAAACACAAGTGACACGTGCACTCGAGCACACACTTGAGCGCAATCATATAAACAACAAATGCAAAAATCATTTTCACGCCAAATAAAGACTAGTGCAACAAATCAACAAACTCTAAATACGTTATCTGATATTTTCTTATCAAGTTAACCCCTCAACCACTTTATGAATCAACTTTGAGGTTATCATGTTGACTTTTTTTCCGTGCCAGAACTAAATTAGCTCGACGTTAAGCACGCCGCATATTTTTCAGCACCGTTTTGAGTCGTATTTTTGTTGTTGTTGAAATTCACTCGCGGCGCGCCAATAGTTGCGAAGTGGCTTCAAAATGAACCACTCTACTGTTTCAGGGTATAACAAACGTGATGTGTCTTGCTATCATGTGCTTGTCCAAATGTCCTAATATGGACGACCATGCACCGGAACGGATATTCCAAAACTATAAAAAAAAAAGACTTACTTAGAAGTACAAATTATTCTGCTAGTTATTTCCACTTAAAGCAGCTCTCTGGAAGTGCATGCATGTGAAGAAACGCCACGTCGCCTGACGCGCCGTGTGACGTCGCCGTGTCATTACAAATTTTGACGGGACACGCCAGCAAAATCTTTGCCGCCCGACATGTTTTTCCATGTTGCGGTTTTAATTGGGCACAAAGGTCGCCCTGTCGTCGGCTAGATAAAAGCAACTGAAGGTTACTCTGCAGGCAAGTCTGCCGAATACTGTCTCGCCATTTCTGAACGGATGTTGGATCTTTCAAAATGGCCGAAAGTGCACTCAGGTGTCACTTGTTGCCAGGCAGAGTTTGTGGTTCCCAATCGAGTGTACCCACCCCCCACCCCCCAAAAATACACCCCCCCCCCGTTCATCCGTCATTTAAACTTCCCTTGAACGGATTTTGCAAGACACAATTTTGCGTCCAGCAAGCGGTTTGTTTTTCCCCCCAATCGCAAGCCAGAAAGTGACTTGATGCTAAATGCTAACAGCTAAGTGAGGAAATGTAAATAATGGATGAAGTCGAATGGATGTCAAGTGCTGTTGTGACCTAAACGTCCAACCCCCTGCCTGCTCTCTGGCCCTAATGAGCTATTGATTGGTCGAGAACGAGGCTTTGGTCACGCTGAATTATGAATGAGCACGCTGCGCTAAATTTAGCTACCGTTCGCTAGTCACAAGAAACGTCAACCTTCCGTACTCTTCCTTCACGTACGCTTCCTGACTACAAACGGACTTCCTCGCTCGGAATTCTTAAGACCGAATACATTTATTTATTTAGTTATTTTTGCAATAATTTAGCTTTTTATTTTGATCCATCGGTAGTTGATTCGTTTATAAGCTACAACAGTTATGTTTGTTGGTTTCAAAAGTTAGTTCGGCCATTACTTCAGTGGCCACAAAGTTATCAGAGCGATTTTGTTACTCGATTCCAGCGATTTTTATTTTATTATAATGATTTTTTTTCTTCTGGAGAGACGGTTCTTTTTGCTGTCAGTTACGATTATTATTTTTTTAGCGGTTTGTTACTTCAAGTGTATCCTTCATTTCATCGAGTTGCAAAGTAGTTGGTTAGTTGCAATCGTTAATTTCTTGCTTGATTTGATTTTCAATTACAGTAGTCTCTTTTTTTTAATCTTTTCATTGGTTAATTTTGAGCCTTTGGCACATTGTGAGGTTCCGCCTACCCCTCGCCCCGCTGCCCCAAAATAAGAAAACGAGCACAGTTCCGATGATCTTGCACTACAAATGACGTGTTCTGCTCACATGCTTAACATACTTGTGCATGGCTGTGTGGGCATCTACGTGCTTCCGTACACTTGCGTGTGTTTTGGGTGGATTTGGGTGGCGTCCGCATGCCTTGCGAGTTCCTCCTTGCACGTAGAAATCGAAGTTTCCTGACGTGTGCTTGTGTTTGTTTGTCTATGTGTCCACATATGTGCGTGCGTGTGTGTGTGTGTGTGTGTGTGTTACAGTCCTGTCGGACTGTAAAGTGAGAGGAAGTGCTGTAAAGTGAGAGGAAGTGACAGCTTTGTACTACTTTTACACGCCCACGCACACACACACACACACACACACACACACACGTATATATATGCACGTGTGTGTGTTTGACCTACATGGGTAATCTTTTTTTGCCTATGCCTGGCTGTTATCTGATCAGGCCAATCACATCCCATTGTAATATCCCGTGGTGTCCCGTTTGTCCATGACATTTAATACAAATGATTTATTTATTTATGCTTTTTTTTCTTCTCATGAGACATGTAACGAGTTGCAGTCAACAACAACTAGAAAAAAAACCCTAAGTTACGCATTTTACAATTTTTGTAAATGATGTATTTTGTGGTATACAAATTTTTTTTTCAAACACTCAAAATGTTCAGAGGCATCTGTGCTATCCATACATATATAGTTTTTATTAGTTCTTTGGGATTTTTTATTTTTTATTTTTTGCAAAAGGAAAAAAAAATTGTGTCTGGAGATCCCAACCAAGCCCTACTAACAATCTCGACCGGACGTGTTCATGTAAATTGGTTTGAAGCCTCCTGCAAAAAGGCAAACTCATTTGCGATCCTCTGGCGCCACCTAAAAGTTGCACAATTGGAATGACCTCAACCCAACAATGTGGCATACACACACGTCTGTCCAAGCGAAAACAAAGCGATTGACGTAAAAATCGCGTGAAATGCATGTATACACATTCGGTTTACGATGCATTCAAAAATATGAATTATAATGGGTCTCTATGGTGCAAAATATGTAAATTGTGAAGATTAAGGTATCACAACGTTTTTTTATTATTGCTGCAATGCCTGAGAATTATCAGCCGGTGACGTCATGAAATTTAGGCCATTTTAGAACCCCCCCATACGTTTCAGCTCTCTCGTGTTTTTCCGAATGCATTTGCCTTTGATTCAAAGACATCATTTTACATTTATCGCAAGCGGTGGACTACAAGGGTTAAATCCATTTTTGGATCATTATTAACATGAATATCTATTTCACGATTTTTCGATAACTTTCATGATTTTGACAGAATAGTACATGCCAAAAAAAAAAAAATAGATAGGCTTTAACTATCAAATCAAGCAAAACAAAAATACCATATTTCATACGGCTTTTGATCTTCCCTCAAGCAGTGTCCCGAAATACTATGATTATCGACATTATTTTGTCACGTGGGGGACGGCAAGACCTCGCAAAACGCTACGTTCTTCTACATTTCGACTCTCACCAGCCCAATATATCCCCAGCATGTTCACGACATAAACCGTAGCTAACACGCATTAGCTCATGTGACGTTAGCATAACCGCTAAGATGAGCAGCTCATTTGCAGGGGGGGTCGGGGGGGTTTGGGCTGATTGTTGACTTAGCATCAAAAGTACAAGATACTCTGTTGTAACAATCTGGGTTATGTGTGGTTTATTGTTGTGGGTTGCTGATCGGGTGTTGTGGCTATTTCTTGAACGCATCAATTTGTTCGTGTTGTTTGCACGGGTGGGGGGGCGGGGGGGATGTCACGCATCGGTTAGTCCGACACCGTTTTGTGGTCGTCACAGGAAAAAAAAAAAAAAAGGACGCAAATGGAAATGATGTCATCATCGTCACTGTCAATGAAAACAGCACTGGTTGATTAGACATGATTTGGAAAGCCACACTTGGGACTGTTGGGGACCGAACGGCACAAATAGATTTTGTGGCAGACTGTACATGTCCGGTTGTGGGACACAAGTTGACACGTTTGTCAGCATCCTTTTGAACTTTTCTCTTTTTTTTTTTTTAAATGTTTAATTTTTGGGGGGGTTTATTAATAAGAAACGAACTGCGTGCGCATTTGAGGAACCTTTTTGCATTTCAACACACGCGTCTTTGTTTGCCTCCGCTTTCATTTCTCCATGGTGGATGGTTGAGGTGGCGGGGGAAGGGAGGCTGGCGACGGTGGGGGGTTGTAGGTGGATATTTTGGGGGGCGGGGCGCGCGGGAGGGGTCGCCGCCGTCTCATGTATTTATGTTGGACCGTATGCGGTCGCTAGGCAACAGCCATAGCAAGATGTTTACAGTTAATAAAAAGTGAGTGACATTAGCGCACTCGTGTGTTAGCTCTAAAGAGAAGAAAGACTGCGTGTGTGTGTGTGAGTGTGTGCAAAGCGCGCATGTGTGTGTGTGTGTGAGTTATAATAAGCTCCAGGCTTGTCTTTATAGATATTTTGCCCGGTGTATGTTCCGGCAAAACCTCTCTGGCATTTTGTGTGTGCCTGTCTAGTAATTGTGGCCAATGAGTTGTTGACAATGACAAAGTCTGTGTTTTAATCATCATTATCGTCAGTTTGCATGAGCCGCACAAAGACTTTGGACACACACACACACACACACACGCACGCGCGCGCTCGCGCCTACCTATAATGTATATATTCACACACAGCAAATTGTTTCTTGAAAGAATGTGGTCACATGATGTGGATGCTAACCTGACTTCTGTTCTTCGCAGGCTTTGAAAGCATCCTGGAAGGCTTGTTTGGGCCGGGAGTAGTCAAAGATAGCACGCTTTTCCAAGGTAACGTGCACACACACACACACACAAACCCGCTAAAAAAATTGCATTTGAAAGGCAAAAATGAAAACGAAATTTTAAAAATCATGAAAAATGCAACCCTATTACATCTGTACAAAGAAAGCGCATGGCTAACGATTTAAACGGCGTTTGATGTCATTGTTACTTCCGAACGCATTTCGCAATTGACCAAATTCAAAACATCCTTCTTGTTCTGGGCTAATATGATTGAACTTTTCCTTGTCTAAAGGAAAAAAAAACCTTGGATAACTACTAAATATCAATTGTTGATGAATGGATAGCTCATGGCTAAACGTGTTTAGCGCCACACTGTCGTGTCAGTTTTTGTTGTTGTTGTTGAAAGGACTCCATGATTCATCACGGACAACACGTGCGCTTATTTTTCTGTGCGTTAATCACGGCGAAAGAGTTTAGCTACCTACTGCACAAAACGATAGCGGTACGTGGGTACGAAGAAAGCTCATGGCTAACCGTTTAGACGGCGTGTCATATAGCATTGTTATTCTTAGACTACGAGCGAAGGACATGTTGTGTGGCTTACTTTTCTTCATGGAAACATGTTAAATGAGGTTGAAGGGCAAAAATAAGTACACAAGCAATACAAAAGAATAATAGCGGTACGTTTGCGTGACGAAAGCTCATGGCTGAATGTATAAACTGCAAATAATAAACAGCGGAAATAATTTGAAGCACATACAACAGATGACGCAAAATTTTAGGGTTTTGGAAACATTTGTTCGTCACTGCTTGTGGGTGAAGAACGGTGGTGACTTTAAGGAGTTATATTTGGCTCAATTGCGGCACTGAAATCTTTTTTTGGGGGTGGCCATTCAGCCTGATGATATGCTCGCCGTGACTTGGATGTAAATTTAAAAAGAAAAGTTATTTTGCCCTGCGCTAGGGCCGCATCACAGCTTGCGTGCGCTTAGCGCGCGCGTTAGCCTCCCTCGCGCGTTATCCCGTAAAATTGTCAAATGACACCCTTTCGCCTTACTCTCTTACTCAGTTGACTTATTTAGAAACGCCACCTTCAAAATAAAGCCGTCTGTGTTTTGTAGATTGCGAGCCCGAGGAGGTTTCCGACTGGTCGTTTGATGACAACTGTCTCTTCTGCTGCCTGCGAGTTGAGAAAGTCAAGGTGAGCCGGACGGAGCTTGATTGTTGACATCGGACAGCTTCCCCCCCCCCCCCCGTCTTAAATAGTCATCATCTCTACATAATTCTCGAAGGTGTCGGCTTCAATTTGATTATTCGAAGCTTACTGTAAAACTGACACATGAAACCAACTCCACACAGCAAAATGCTCAGCCAAACCATCTCATACCCGACGTTAGCTAGCTAGCGCCATGCTAATGTGTAACACGAAAGGGAAATAAGCACAGTTGGCTCAATAACTTCAAACCGTCAAACGACTGCCACGTTAATAGTCATGAGTAGTAAAATCAAGAGTGCGCAACAATACTTAGATGCGTATTTTCTCTTAGCTCCGTCTGAACAAAGGCGAATTTCCGGAGTTGGGTTGGGACTTTAGCGGATCACGCATTACTCTCTCAAAACAAACGTGAACTCATGCAAAGACATTTCAAAAAATGTGTGAATGTTCGTTCGGATTAGCGCGTCGTCGTAAAACCGACGGTCGTAAATCGCTGCGGTTATCCCGCGTTCTTTTAACTGGGGGGTGAGGGGGGGGGGGGGACCTTTTACAATCATCTTTAGGACTCAGTCGGGGCTTCACACACAGCCGTTGCTACGCTACTTGACAGTGTATCTCGGCCCCCAAAGTAAGAGCGTTCAGTTGGTTCAGAATGAGCACTTTGACCAGACCTCCAAATTTGCTAGCTCGGTCATTTGCCGACGCTCGCGGCGATATTTGTTTTTCCTTTGAGGGGCTTAAGGCAACTACAAAGCAAATAAGACGCTCCCGTCCTGGTCGAGTGTCCCTTGTTCACTGACTTGGCCCTGCGCTGACCTCTCCCAGGTTAGCCATCTGCCTCCTAAAAATATACTCAAACAAACCCCCCCCCCCCCGTGCACTCTTTTGTCCTGCCCATCTGTCCCGCAAAGAAGCATTGCGGAACGTGCCTGCGCGCTCATGTGTGTGTGTGTTAATGGCACAAGACAAAGAGCAGATTCCAATTGAAGAATCAATAAATCTCGGCGTGAAGCAAAATGCCAAAAAAGACGAAATTTCGAGCACCGGAATACAAATTATATTTGTCCATCTCATCAGGCGCGTTTATTTATTATAAATATTTTTATGTTGATTTCCATTTTTAATTTTACGATGCATGCAAATGCTGTTTGTTAAAAAAGTCTCAAGAATCCATACCCGGCGTTTTTTTTTGGGGGGGGGGGTGGGGCGGTATGGGGCTCTTACTTTGACGATCCAAGCGGCTATTTTAGACAGACGGGCAAACGCAAGCGCGCATCGTGATTAGCGGAGACTCAAATCGCGCGCCGCTAATATCGCGACGCTTCTTCCTGCAAGGATCACGGCGCCCACGACACAGTCGCCGGCGGCCAGCTGCTGTCGGAGGGCGAGGACGCCAAACGGGAACAGACTCGCCTCAGCCGGCTGGAGAAACAAGCGCAAGACTTCCTCAATGCTGTGTTTCACAGGAAAGGTACAATACACCCCCCCCTCCACCCGCACGCCCCTCAGTCGGGAATATGTGGATGAGTGTCTTTCCAGAAGCGCATCCAGGCACGTTAAGTCGGGGAATTTGCTTCCTTCCTCTGGGAAATTAACCAATATGAGGAGCGTGCACGCCCTGAAAATGACGACACACTCGCCCACGTCGAATGTCATCATTTTTGCTCCCATATGGAGATGATTAATATTTGAATTTGTCATTTCCTTCAGTTGCTCCAAATTTTGGGTGTTGACCGAATCATCGGAATAATTTTATATTTATGTATTTTAAAATGTCAGTATCTGTCCTGTTTTTGGGACGTTTTTTGGGGGTATCGATAATGGAGGACCGGAATTAAATTTGACTTGACAAACGAACCCTCCGTAGCTATCGCGTCAACAACTTTGCAATGTTTTGAGCTCCTACGCCGAGCAAAATTCACCGCAGCTCTGCCTACCTCTTGGCTTTGACGCGATAGCGTTTCACGCGGGGGTCACTCGGCTGCGGCGTGAAACTGGCAGATCTTCCTGGCTGCCTAGTTGTGGGTGGCGTCGTGTCAAGAGGGCCAATTTGCGCATATTTTCAGAAATGGTTTCCAAAAGATGTTGTCGGTCGTTTAGTTTCAAATTTATTTGGTGATTTTATAATCGTGACATGACAGTGATGTGAACGTCATATGTTCTCTCAAAATAAATACATATAATAAGATATAGTCTACATTTAAATATTTTTGACATTGCCGTTCAGCGGCGGTCACTTAAAAACGGCATTTGTAATTGAGCAAAACTGTCTTTAAAAATATGCTTTTATATTGGATAAATTTTTTATAATATTAGATTATTATTAGTGTGGGACGAATAAAGGATATATTATCTTATTATTTTTATAATATTAAAAATATATAAAAATGTATATCTGTCAGTTTTGGGTGTTTTAGGTAGGGTGACCTGATATCTTAAAATAAAATCAAATAAAAAGGGGCAAAGGATAAAACCCTGAGGGATGCCAATTTTTTTTTTTTTTTTTTTTTACACAGATTAAACGCTTTGCCCGCAGGTAGTCGTAATTAATCGAAAGTAAAACCAAAGTAAAAGTGTTCGAAAGTGGGCCACGGGAGCTGTGACCCACTTTCCTGAGCCGAACTCCTGACTCCTTTCGTGCATTTGCGTGCCAGATTCACGAAATGAAACCAATTTGAACAAAAACTTTTTTTTCTTTTTTTTTTTTTTAAACGACGGGGCGCACTTTGCCTTGTTGTTGGCCAACGGAAGAATGAAAGCCACGCTGAAATGAAATGGACACGAAGGGTCAACGAGGTGCATGTCAAAAAGCAGGAAGTCGGCGTTGACAATTAACATCCACCGTCACCTCCTCGAAAATGGAATTTGAATGGCAAAAGAAAATGAAACAATCACGTTATGATTGATGAATCAGAGTGCCACGTTGTTTCCCCTCGTTCTTCTGAATAATACGGGACATTTTGAAAACTCCGTTTCTACGTTGAAGAATGACGATGATTCATCATTCTGATGGGACTTTGTCGGTGTTGTGTTACGTGGCTTTTAATGCGCAAAGAAGCGGATTTATTTATTTGGCGCCCCCCCCCCCCCCCGGATGGCCGCCTGCTGTGCCGTTTGTACGCCAGCCTGCAAAAAAAAAAAACGGATTAAAATAAATTTGATTAAACAAACCCCGTGCGATTATTATTTTCATGTCCTTTAATGCCATCCAGCAGATTGGACATTGCCTGCGTGCGTTTGGAAAGGGGATTCTGAAATTCACGAGACATGCGTGTGAAGTTTAACACCCAACATTATTCTCTGTGCGAAAGGCAAAGGCATATAAATGCCTAAAAATAACGATTTTTAATTCGGGCGGCACCAATTTTGCATCTCGTCTTTGTTGGAAAGAGATTGTTGACACAATCGGCTAAATTCCCTATTTTCTATCACAGGTGCACTAAACCTGCAATATTCTCTGTGTGAAAGAGTTTTCGAGCACAAACGCCCACCCCACGTCACAGTCGCGCCTTCCACTCTGTCATTGTCATTTGCTGTAAAATCCTGCCTTTGCTGGGTTGTGTGTGAAAGACGCGATTGATAAAAGGCGTATCTCCAGTGCGGTATTTGCGTAGCATCTCTGCGTGAAACAGGCTACAGAATTTTCCTTAAGCAACCTGCCTCGCAGTGGGCCTTTTACAGAAGGGAGGTTGTTTTGCTGTACGAAAGTGCATAGGCAATTTCCTGCCTTTGCTGGGTTGTGCGTGAAAGACGCGATTGATAAAAGGCGTAGCTCCAGTGCGGTATTTGCGTAGCATCTCTGTGTGAAACAGGCTACCGAATTTTCCTCAAGCAACCTGCCTCACAGTGGGCCTTTTACAGAAGGGATGTTGTTTTGCTGTACGAAAGCGCATAGGCAAATTCCTGCCTTTGCTGGGTTGTGTGAAAAAAAGACACAAATTGATAAATGCCGGATCTGATCTACAAATCTCTGCGTGAAAGACACTTTTGAGGCCAGAAACCTCTTGACGGTTGCTGCGTGTCAGCGCGCACTCGTACTGCAGTAACCTGCCTTGACTGGGTTCTGTGTCAAAGGCGCTGGATGTGGCTTTTTTTTCTCTCTCTCTCTTCGTTAAACAGGCGACGGATCTGGAAAAAAAAAAAACGTTGGAAATCCCAAATTGTGCAAAACAAAACGGAATGTTTGTAAACAGAGAAATGGTGCATGGTAATCTGGTATCAAGGGCGGCATAAGAGGATCTCGCGAGCGATTTTGGGGATTATTTCCGCATCACACCAGGATTATTCCTTGCGGGATGCGGCTCACGTTCGCAGCGTTGGTGATTAGGACTTTGGAGTTTTTCACTGCAAATAAATAAATAAAACAACTCAAATTTAACCCAGATTAAATAAATGTCTGCCGTCAAGGAAAAAAAATACGCTTGTTCTTTGTCTGCCGGAGGATTTCTTCCCACAAGAGACGTCGGTCTGTCTTTTGTTTATTCGGCGAATGTTGCAAGTAAAAAATTATTCTTTTTCTTATGTTAACTAGACCAAGACCGACAAAAATGTCTTCGGGAGTCATACGCTAAACGTATTTTATTTTTGAAATTTGGTGGCTTTTCGTGGCCGTCATATTTGAACAAACTCCTCCTTGAGATTTTACCCGATCATTTTCACACTTTGTATGTCATGTTTCAAGATATTTGAGATGAAAACATATCAAAGGTGGGAGCGAAGCCTCATGAAGCTTCATGAAACACATCAGGCCTTTTCTATCTTAGAGGGTTGATTTTGAAATGATGTCCTGTTTTTGATTATTAAAGGCACAGAAATTAAGATTTAAAAGGAAAAAAAAATCCGATTCATCAGTTCATCCAGAAGATAATCGCCGGATGAATGCGCTATCGTAGCATATTGAATGAATCTCGCTCTTTCCACCCCCGCAGAGCTCCCAAGTTTGTCGGACCCCCACATTCCTCTAGTGGCTCGCGAGATCATGCAGCGAATGATCCGGCAGTTTGCCGCCGAATATACCTCAAAAACTACTCAGGACGCCCCCCCTCCTCCGCTGCCGCCCAACGGGGCCATGAAGGACCAAAGCCCGCCGCCCTGCTCTCTGCCGGCGCCGTGCTCGCCGCCCTCGTCCGCATCCTGCTCCTCGCCGTCGCCCTGCCTCAGCCCCCCCGACGCCGAGGGGGGCGCGACCGTCGCCGCCTCTGCACAGAACCCCGTCCTCAGCAAGCTGCTCATGGCCGACCAGGACGGCCCGCTGGACCTCACTGTCAAGAAGAACCCGGCCGAGACCGAGACCCCCGCCCAGCAAGGTGAGCTGCGAGCGCCGCGCAAAACCTCGTCGTTGTCAAAACGTATCGTAAATTGACCACATTCAAAAACCAAAATCAAAACAAAAAAAAGGCACCGTCGCAAAAAATCCCAAACCGTGTTACACAAACTGATTAAAAATTATTTAACAAAATGAAAACTGAAAAAAAAGTGCCATGAATTAATCAAATGGCTTATTTATCATTTTACTCGGATGCGCCAATTTTGCAGTTTCTCTGCGTGAAACTCATGCCTCGTATCAAAAATGGTTTGTGGCCTGCAAATACAATCAAGCTCTTAAATATCCTGTTAATCAAACTGACACCATGGGGGGGGGGGGGGGTGTTGGGGGGTGGCCGCCGTGTGACCCGGCAGTGTGACCGCCGTCCGCCCTCGTTCAATTTGTAATTTGAAGAGCAGCTTTTAGGAAGCGGCTTAAGTGCTTCCTGCATGGAAAAAAAGAAGAAAAAAAAAGGACATATTTGCGGGCTTTGCCGTCCGCCCTCCCGCTGGCAGCAATGTTTGAATTACACATCTTATCAAATCATTAATTCCCTATTCTTGTTTGATTTGAATGCTAATAACATTTTTACGTGTAATGTGAGCAGAGAATGCGCCGCTCGCATGATTTTCGTTGCCTTTTAATGCTCAAAGCTGAGACTGAAGATTAGCATAGCATAGCATAGCATAGCATAGCAAAAACGTGGCCCATTTAAGGGCTGGCCAGCTTGCGACCTGCGGGTCAGTGGGGTCAGCTGCACTTGAGGGATTATTAAAGACAAACACACAAAGCAAAACAGCAACATAGAGACATCACAGCACTTCACACAAAAAGTTCAACAACAAAAAAAAATTTTTAATCTTTATTTAGTTTTTAAAAAAGCATTTCATGCATTTATTTTGGAATCACCATCTATTTTTGTATACCACTTTTCAATTGTTTTAAAATGCGTAAATGTTTTATTTGTACTCATCTTTTTGAGATTTCATTTCATATTGATTTTATTTTGCGAATACATTTTTAAAAAAATGAAATCAATGTGATTGTTTTTTTTAATTCAACTTAATTGCATTCATTTGTTAACCTTTTGTATTTTTTTTTCTCCAAATTATGGATTGTTTGATTTTATTTTATTTTTTTTGAATTCATATATTTAAAACATAACGAGAAAGAATAATGAACTCTCATTGGAGCGTCATCGCCGCTAATCATAAAAGCCCTCAAGCGTAAGATGGTCTGGCAGAATGTACAAATTCTATGACTCATCATTGTACGTATGAAATAAGATATGATATGATCAGTGGACTGCGCGCATTCCATTTGCACCTGGATCCTCCCCGCGCCGCCACTAAATGATGGTTCACGGCGTGCCGATTGGTTGATTGATTGACCCTACCGATTGATTGAGTGCCTCTGGCTAAAGGCGCCAATTAAGAACTTGTCTCGGCTAACGAGGTGCCAACTGAATAGCCAGCGCGCGGAAGTCGTCAGGGAGCTAAAAGCCAAATGCGGCTTCGTAACCGTGGAAACACTCTCGGCCTCGCAGCACGATTGCAAAGTTGTTTTATGAACTTTGAAGGGGAGGGTGGGGGGGGGGGGCGGACACTCATCAAAAAAAAAAAAAAGTTATACTGCGTTCCCGTGAAATCAATTCACTCTCATTTAAATGTCAATGAAAAAGTCAATTAGCATATTTGTGCCAGCCCGCAAGCTTGTCTTCATTTAACAATGTCAAACAATTACCACAAGTACAATCTGGGGGCTTGGGGGGGGGGGGGGTTCCAATTAGCATGCACCACCCCGCACTCTGTTTGATCCATTCCATTTACACTACCAATGCAATCGATATGATTGACGAAAAAAAGAGAAAGTTTATGTATCGATATCGGATTGGAGTCGCGCGCCGACTAAACACTTTGACTTGGAGTCTTTTAAAAGAACAAATTCACAAAATGTGGCCGAAACATAATCATGTAAACAAATGTCTGGCTTCACTTATCGTGACACAAAAAAAATTTAAATAAAATGGACGTCAAACCTACCGGCAGACCGCAATTGTGCATTTTGAGTGAATGATTGATTGATTGACACAGTAAAAAAAAATAATAATAAAATGCTAATAATCATTTGAATGTTGTAATTTGCAGTTGATTCTATCGAAAGGTAGATTGCAGAAAATCTTGATCCTAATCGTAAATCGCATTTGTTTGTCTTTTGTCCAGATGGCGTTTTGGATCTTTCCACCAAAAAGAACCAGAATGACAAGCAGGGCTTCTCCTCGCCGCATGGACTCAAAGGGTAAACGCACACGCCTCACCTGTCCGTCAAAACACATCCGCGATTAGGATTTGAAACCAGGTTTTGAGTTTTTACGCTTCGTGTCTCCCGATTTTTGGTGCATTCTCATTATTATTATTATTTTTATTATCAATCGCACAGACGCTCTTCGGTAAACGTCGACGTTTGGACGCTTTGCCGGCGGTAATCCAAACGCATTCTTCGTGCTAACGTGCTAAGCATTAGCTCGAGAACTAGCAAACAAGTGGCGATGCGTTCAGGGTCACTTGGAACACATCAAGGAAGACCTTCCCTGATGTTTGTGTGTCCGCCTTTTGAAGGGGGTGCTGCCGCTTCAAAAAAATGCAGCAGCGCAAAGCCCTCAGAACACGAGTCCAGATCCAGCCCGGGGGTCATCAGGGGTCACCTTGGTCCCAAAGACCCCTGAAGGCCCCCTTTAGGCCCTGAGCCCCAGTGGGACTCTCTAATGATTTGCTCATAAAATATTTACTCCTGGATGGATGGATCGCTACCCCCACCTTCTTTTGTGTGTGATTTTTTTATTTTGGGGGTGGGGGGGGCGGTGGTTGGGTCTGTGTATTTGCTCTTGTCTTGCAAAATTTTAAAACCATTCGATAAAATACGGAGAAAAAAAACGTTACGGTACAAAAGGCGTATCGAAATCCATTTGAGACCACTGCATACTTTTTTGTCCCAAATTTCTGACATCATTTTTTTCCCGTTCGCTCCTTTTTTTTAATGTATTTTTATTTTTATGTAAAATGCATATAGAATGTTTTTCAGAGTTTCACTTTTTTTAATGAATTTTTAATTCTCACCCCCCCCCCCCCCTCCCTCACCGGCGCATTTCAATGAGCGGCAATTATCTGCGGATTTGCACAACTCGCGGCGGGGAGGGAGGGGGGGCAGCCCGTCCACTGTAGAACGTTGATGTAAATCTCGTACTTTGGAGGTCATGTGCATCAAAGGGGGGGAAGTCAACCCGCAAATTTTCTTGACAGAAACACTTGAAACGCGGCATTCTGATTCATATTTGTGGAATATGAGTTAAGCAGAAAAATGCACCCTTTTTTTTTCCGCCAGCTCGCACCATTTTGCCACTTTCTGTCGACTGAAAATGACCCCCCCTCCCAGATGCTCAGGACTCGTCTGACGCCTATATTCATCCGAATGCCGTGTTTAGGCGCCTTTGGGTCGCATAGAACTTATGATGACTCCATTGTGACGTGGACTCCGTATCCCCTCGCTCCCCCCGTATTATTTTCCTGCAGGCCGAGCTAATGGGTCTTCCGGCCCTCACCGTTTGCCGCGAGAGTGGCCTTCTTCTTCTTCTTCTTCTTTGTCTTTGTCCGCTCCTTCTTTCCGTTCCTCCTTCTTCTTCTTCTCCTGCTGCTGCTGTTGCCATGGTGACCAGGCAGCACTTAAAGAGGAGCACTTTGCATCTTTCATCTTGCCGCAGACACATTTACATGCCGCCGCAATGCTGTCTTGTTCATTTGACATCCAATTTAAAAAAATAAAATAAAAATGGGGGTGTGGGGGGGGGGGGCGGCAATGATCGCTGATGCTTTTGAACTTTTTAATAGGTGTTTGTGGACATTTCTCTTGGTGAACGTTCCAAGCAACTTTTTTTTTTCTGCAGAATATATTGTATCTACTTTCGGTGTAACTAAAAAGTAAAGAAAAAAATGGACAACCTTAGTTTTCTGTTTTTTTTGTGGTTTTTTTAAAATGGTCTTTGGCACGGTCCTTAACAGAGTCCATGGGAAAAACAAGGGCGTAACTCCGCGTCGACTGGTTTGTGACTCCGTTTTAGACCGAGTTCTAGAGTGGTTCCTGACATATTTTGCTTCTGGTTGGTTCTCGGTGGGCGGCCCGGTAGTCCGTCGGCTTCACAGTGCAGAGGTACCGGGTTCAATTCCAGCTCCGGCCTCCCTGTGTGGAGTTTGCATGTTCTCCCCGGGCCTGCGTGGGTTTTCTCCGGGTGCTCCGGTTTCCTCCCACATTCCAAAAAACATGCGTGGCAGGCGGATTGAACACTCTAAAAATTGTCCCTAGGTGTGAGTGTGAGTGCGAATGGTTGTTCGTCTCTGTGTGCCCTGCGATTGGCTGGCAACCGATTCAGGGTGTCCCCCGCCTACTGCCCGAAGACGGCTGGGATGGGCTCCAGCACCCCCCGCGACCCTAGTGAGGATTAAGCGGTCCAGAAAATGGATGGATGGATGGATGGATGGATGGTTCTCGGTGTGCGTCCTGGGCTCTGAGTGGTTTGTTTTCCCTCCACGCAGGCACCCCCGGAAGGTGGAGCGTCGCGCGGCAGACGCGGACGAGGATGACGGCGCGCCGCCGCGAAGCTTTGGGGACGGCCTTCGAGACAAGGTGATCAGCTCCTTTAAGCCGCCGCTAGCCCACTCGCTGCGCGTCAAGGAGGAGTTGCTTAGCCAGAAGCGCCGCCTCCTGGGCCAGCCCGCCGCGCTGTCATTGGCCAGCCTGGAGTCGGCCGCTCTCCTCAATCACGGCCAGTCGCACTCCCTGCTGGGCCAGAAGGGCTCCTCGTCCTACTGGGGCAGTAAGGCCCACCTGGAGGGCCTGATGAAGCTGAAACAGGCCAGCGGGGCCCTAAGCGGGGCCCTGAGCGGGGCCCTGGGAGACCTCAAAGACCTGCCTAGCTTTCTGGAGAACCATCACAACCACCACGGCGCCTTCTCCTTCAAGAATTCTCTGCTCCACCACCACAATCAGGTCTCCAAGGCGCAGCATCACCACCACGACGCCAAACGGGACCACTCGCCCCCGGTGGACCTGAAGATCCCGCAGGTTCGAGGCATGGATATCTCTTGGGACTCCCCCGCCTCGGAGCTGTACGCTTTTGGCGGCGCCGGCGGCGGGGGACCGGGCGAGAGCGCCTTGAGCCGCAAGTTGAGGGCAATCCTGCCCAAGCAGAATCGGCGGGGCGGCAGCTTGGGGAGCCTGCTGGACGGCGCCGCCGAGTACTGGGCCGCCGACTTGGAGCACTCCGCCTCCGGGCCGGCGTACTCCACCTCGGACGCCGAGGGGGACCCCAACTCCAAGCAGCCGCGCAAGAAGAGGGGCCGCTATCGGCAGTACAACAGCGAGATCCTGGAGGAGGCCATCGCCGTGGTGATGAGCGGCAAGATGAGCGTCTCCAAGGCGCAGAACATGTACGGGATCCCGCACAGCACGCTGGAGTACAAAGTCAAGGAGCGCATGGGCACGCTGAAGAACCCCCCGAAGAAGAAGCTCAAGCTGATGATGAAGACGGAGGCGGCCGGCCCCGAGTTCCCCGCCGACGCCGAAAACACGCCCGCCGTCACCCAGCCCGCCGCCGCCGCCGTCGTCGCCCCCTCCCTCAGGCCCGCCGAGCTCAAGGCCGACGTCAAGGAAGAAACGGAACCCATCGAATGAAAGCGACCTTCGTCGGACTCCTCCGGAACCAACGCGGGACTTTTTATGCGTGCCAATTTCCTTTGCGGTATCCGAGCACAAACGCAGGGATGAGAACCGAGACGGGTTCTGGGAGACCAACCACGAATTGGAAGCTTCTTTTTAAAAAAAAAAAATGTATACCCGACACAAAACGACGACCATTTCCTCAAGCATGCCGATAATCCCCAGTCGGGTTGCAAAGGGCTGGAAAATGTTCTGTTGAAGTTCGATTTCCACCAGAAGTTGGACTGGGCAGTTTTGGAAATAGCCTTGGCATGGGAATTAACTGGGAATTGTGGGTAATGATTAATTAATCGCGTAATTAACTAATTAATTAATCAATAAAAAATTTGAGAGCGCTCCTCGCCCGTAAGCAAAGGGCATGACACTACCTTAATACCGCCATCTTAAAATATTGCGGGGGGGGGGGGGCCTCGTACCCGGAAAACCTTGTGAGGCGAGGCACCCCTCCCTCAGGCGCCTCTTGGACCGAGTCCGATTTCATTTCCCAAGTGAGAGCCCGCTTTCAACATCCAAGTGGCATTCATTCCCTCGGAGTCTTTCCAATTTTTGAAAATTCACAGAAATTTGTCAGCCCGATGCCCGACACGGAAAAACCTTGGAAACCAAGACCCCCTTTGCCCGTATTTCTTCTGCGGACCCGGACCCCGACGGCTCACGGACGCAGTCTCTTGGGATCATTACAATTTGGGCAGAGAGACAAACGGGGGGCCGGCAAGGGGTTGAAAATTGCAAGGGGACTATTTTAGTGTGCGTATGAATCAACGCCGTCAAGATTCCTCGTCAGGGTTGCGAGTCGAAACCCGCCTGCCAGGTAGCCATGATGCTTTAACTGCGAGACCTTTTTTTTTCTTTCCTGCCCGCGACGTCCCGCCGAGTTCCGTGCGGAGTGAGAAGACACACAAAAAGTCATTCAGGGATGCATGTTTGTGAGTTTTGTGACAAACTACTGACTGGTGAGATCATTTTGTTTCCTTTTTTGGTTTTTTTTTTGGGGGGGGGGGGAGTTTTGGTTATTTTTTTTAATTTTGGTTTTGCTTTCTTTTGCACTACACTTTGGGTCCGGCGCTTCGGCGGACCAGGTTACCTCGGCATTGTTGCCCCTCGCATCATGCACTTATTACGGTCCGTCTCACAAAGCCGGGTCGGGGAGGGCCCGCCGACGCCGCTGCCTCGGCATCTGAATGCGGATCAGCCGCAGCGGCGCCGGCGCTACCTCATGGACCTCCGTCGGCGTCTGATCGTGGAAGGCCGGCGCAGTCTTCGGCCTTTCAGGAACGGGCGCGAAGCTCGACTGCTATCCACACCGCGAGCCCCCCGCTCCTATGCTAATGTATTAGCGGGGCCTCGGCTAACCGCTAGCTAGATAGCCTGGGCTTAGCCAGGACATTTTGCTGATGTTTTTCTTTCCTCTTTTCCTTTTTTTCTCTCTTCGAATCAAGCTCAACTCACCGAGTTGCTCTACCATCCAATTTCTAGTTTGAAAGGCAGTTTACTACGACAATGTGCATTTATATGGGGTGCCGGGGAGGGGAGGGCGGGTAATATGCAGTGGGGCGGGGAAGGGGGGTTTAGCTGATAGTCAGATTTAATATATTATAAATTATTACGACTAATAAAAGCCAATTGTTTCTTTTCTGCTGGTTGTGAACTCAGGGTTGTAACTGAGACGTGGCTTTCAAACTTAGCAAAAACGGCTAGCGGCGCAGCGGCTAAGCTGACGTGCCGCGCATTATCATCGCGACTCTCCAAAAAACAAAACAAAAAAAAAAACAATAACCCACGACACTCCCAACTATCGTACTATTAAGACACATCATCGCACTTTGGGACATGAAAGACGCCAGGTTGCGCATGTAGCCTAGCCTTTTCTCGCGCGGTGGGAGAGCTAGCCTTTGCGCACTGAGACGCCACTAAGGTCCGCCTCCCGCTGTGGCTGGCTGAAGTGGTTTTTCCTAAGCTGCGCTCTGACAAAGAGGCAGGAAAAACATCCCTCGGAGGACGGATGGATGGAAAGAAAAAAACAAAACAAAACAAAACATGTTTTTGTTTGGAGTCTTTTGTACAGAGCCCCGGACATGAGGAAACAATTGAACTTGTAGCCCCAATATAGACACTTTTGAAATTTGTATTGCGACCACAATTTAAATGGTTTCCCGTGTCATATCTGGAGCTCTCGACTATTTTGTGGGGGGGGTTGGGGTTTTTTTTGCTCAATGTTGTTGTTAGCCTCCGGACGCTTCCTTGTGTGAGATTTCTGACAATTCACGTCTGTAAAAATGTACTGTATGGATGTGTTATATTTGATTGTTTTCCCTTGAACATGGCATGCACCGCTTTGGTATGTTTGCGGGTGGGGTGAGACGGTCTGGGCACGATTGGTTATTGACCCCCCCCCCCCATGGCGCCACTCGCTAGCTTGGTTCATACAATCGCTCGTGGCCAACGAGGAGAAGTCGTCCTGCATGAAATGCAGCCACACTTCGAACAATGCCGAGCATTTGAAGTGTCTAAAACAAAAGGTTCCGACTGGCGACCGCTCACACCGATCGGCGACCGAACGAATAGGTTTGTTTAATTACAAAATTTAAAAAAGTAATTTTGTAATACTTACAAAATTAGCCAAAATTTGTTTGGCTAATTTTCTAATATTAGCACGTCGCATGAAGTTTTGGTTTCCAAAAAAAACCCAAAAAAGAACAAAAAAACATAATTGGCACTTAAAGCACAGATTTTTTGCATTGAAAAACAAGCAGCACTTAACACTTTTTTTGTTTTTGATTGTTTAAAACACATGACTGCAACAGCAATGTGCAAAAAATAATTTGTAGTGCAACCACAAATTAAACCGTACATTCAATGAAATTAAAACGTACCCAAATGAGTATTAAATGAAATGACCAGTAAAATGACTCGCAAATACTGAAGTATGTCACGGAGAAAAGTTGACAAAAAATGGCAAAGTACAATGATAAGGTGTTAAAACAGCCCAAGTGAAAAACAAAAACAAAACAAAACCATAAAAATGGACCAAAACCGTTTTTCATCTGCTGAAAAACTCTAAATATTTTAAAATTTTAATCTGAAGGTATATTGTCATTGTTCCTCAAATAAAACAGAAGAATTGTTTGTACCAATTGCTTAAATCTTTTTTAAATCTTGAACTCACTCACTGCCATTGACGGCTACAGATGTCAAACATCCATTTTTTGTTTTGTTTTAAACTGGGCTGGCAAAATAGTTCATAGTTAAGATATCAAAAAGCATTAGTTTTAAAAAAAAACTAAATTCGACCTTAATCCGAACGTTTACTCTGTTCTTCCTCAAAACGACCCCCCCCCCCCCCAAAAAAAGCAACAGAAAAAAAACACAAAAAAAATACCTCCGGCCAGACTGTTAATTGCTCTTGCGGGACCCCCGTATAGGACCGGGGGGGTGCATGCCATTTCTTTTGATGTTGTCCGGCCTTCTTTTTCAACCGTCCACGGTCACAACAACAACAACAACAACAATGTCCTCCTCACGCTACGTGACACACTATACGCTAGCGGGATCAATGTTCTCGTCCACCACACTCTGGCTCTCATGTTGAATGTAGAAGTGAACGGAAGCCTTCGGTTCTGGAAACGTCTCAGGATGCAGCCAGCGGGATGGCGGGAAGCAATATTTGTCATTCGGAGAGTGGGTGGGGGGGGGCGCCGGGCACACACGTAACTACCTGAAGCAGATGGACATATTTATAGATGATATGAATAGAATATGACATATAATATATGGACCACACGTTTTACCTCAATCTCACTAGAAGGACTTCTTTGCCGTGCCTCGTACTTTGCTGTATCCTAGCGACGGGAAATCTTATTTTTTCCCACCTCTCGCGCTGGTTTTTTATTTTTTTTTCTTTCAAGTCGCCTCTCTCTCGCTGCGGGCAAGGTGTGTCAAGTGTCTGACTGACCAATATTTGCCACCCTACCTCGTTAATATCTTTCTTCTTCGAACATACTCGCAAGACAACATTGGAGAAGTCACGGCACAGATCCCTGCGGGACGCCTCAAAAGACTTTTTGGGGGTTTCAGTGTAACTCTTGCATTTTGTTGGCCGGACTTTCTTACCCGAGGAATCCGAGACGGGGAAAATAGGACGCTTTTATGTCGTGCGTGCTTAGCAAAATCATTTTTTTGGTATTTTTTTCTCCCGAGACTGCCAGAAAAAAAAAAACACCCCAAACTGCGCGAACCTCACAGATGCCACGTTGGCCGCTGCCATCTTGTCCACGCCAGTTGTGCTTGTTTCCTCTTGTGGTTGTCGTGGATACCTCAGGTCTGACCACTTTATCGAAGCAGCTGATTGTACAATAGCAACACACACACACACACACACACACACACACAAACCATGAAGAATCAGGACTTTGAGTGCCGCCTCCTTTACAGATTTTTTAGCTCTTTTTAAAAGACCCTTCCTCCCTTTCTTCTCCGTGTTGTTGTTTTCCTTCTTCTTGTTGAGGGAAAAAAAAATCCAAGTTTGGAAAAGTCAGGTTTGCTGTGAATACACGCTGTCGTATTCCCTTGAGCACACACACGCACACACACACACACACACACATACTCACACAGTCGTCAGGTAGCCATATGTTGAGTGGGCGGATTCTAGACGTTTAATTGCGCGTCTCGATTGGAAGGCGGTGGGCGCGTTTGCTCGGTTGGTCGGCATTGCCTCTGTGAACATCTCTTTCTTCCTCCTCCTCATTTCCACAATTTGAAAAAGTGGACATTGACCACCCATTGTCCCCCCCCCCCACCTCAAAAAATATATTTTTTAGAAAAAAAAAATCATATCGTAAAAGTCCGCTAGCTTAATGCTCGCATGTATCGTGAAACGCCATAGAGGCGCTAACGGAAATTAGCGTCGACGTTAAGAGTCATTCTAAACCTTGACCCAACAAACAAAGCGGCGTCTTTTTTAGTCGCGCTCAAGTGTTGCAACTGGAAATTTGGAGTTGCTCATATGCCGGAAAAAAAACTCGGAAGTTGCTTCAGAGGAATGCCACGCGACGAATGAGGACATAGCGAGAAGCCGCCGCCGCCGCCGCCGGGCTAATGTCTTGTCCTTTTTGCCGCTTGGTTCCGTGCCACCTTTCAGAACGTAACTAACAATCAAGGGGCTTGTTTGAAGCTAATAGAGGCTCTCAAACCCGGGCGGACGCTCGGGGGTGGGGGGGGGGGGGGGTAAATGTCAAAGCGATTCTCGGAAGCTAAATGCGCAGCTTAAAAGGCCAAACGCAGCCGCGCGGCGACGGCGGCGGCTTCGGCTAAGTTCTCTCAAAGGTTTTCGCAGTGTCGGCGACAAGTCGACACTTGTTCAAATGCAAAAGTTTTTGTGATGTAAAAAAAAAATAAACAACAACAAAAAACATGGCCAAGATAAATCATTGCCTCTCATGATTGAGTTGTTTTTAGCTTTTCAAGAGACAAAGTGAAATCATGTGGCCGCCATTCTGGAATTCACGCTCACTTGTTTTAAAATGGGAGTCAGCGCCCACCTGCCCCACCATCAACGTGCCTCCGATAAACACCAATCAAAGCTCAGTTGTTCTAGTAGGCTTTTCCTGGTGATTATTTTTTATTTTTTTTCCAGCAGAAGCCTGCCGGCTTTGCGTTTACGATCAATTTGGGTTATGGCCAGTAATTGATCATTTTCTTTTTAGACTGGTGATTTTATTGATTTTTTTTCTGCTAGTCACATGATCTCAGTTGTTTATTTTGAAAATATATTTGAACATTAATTGAGTTGTACAGCTGATAGGCCATGATGATTTTTGGAATAACTTTTCAATTTTGATTTTTTTTATTTTGGTCTCCACTTTTTACAGCACAAAAACTTTGAATTTGAACCGGGGGTGTGTAGACTTTTGCTTTTACTCTAGGTTAGGGTTTCGGCGCGATTGGAGGTGTTTGGGTTTGGGTGCAGGAGCTTATCTTGCGTTTGGGATTGAAAGCGATTGACTTTCCTATTGCAGTTCCGCCAGCGTCCTGAAGGTGTCTCTGGTGCACACTTCAAACATTGACTTGGGTTGCGCCGGGTCCGATTTCAGGTTTTGAGCTTTGTTGTGAGTTTTGTGTTCAGGAAGGCGTAGGGTCCAGCGTGCTGGACATTTTTCTGCCTTCTCCAGGGGGAAAGTGGGAATGGGTGGTCAAATGTGACATTTCCGGCCAATCCTACGCTGACCGCAACAAATAAAATAAAAGAGCTGGAGAAGTCCACTTAGGGAATGATGGAAATAGCCCACCTGGAGGAAATGATTTTCTGAGTGCATTGCCATGGCAACCTTTCCACATAACCCCCCCACCCCCACCACCCCAAGATGGCGGCCGTCTCTCCCGCTACCTCAGCTCCCCAAAATCTTGTCGCTCAGGAAACATCCGCCCACTCTGCCACTTTTTTTTTTCCGAGTGTTTGTGCGATGGCGAAAAGGGAAACGGCGTCCTTCCCTTTCCACAATTTTCACTCCGCGTTTTTTTTTTTTTTTTTTTTTGATTGACAGCTCCGCTCAACATTGCCCCATCGCCGTTTGTTTGTGTCGGAGGTTGGAGGCCTTCTGGCTTCTCGGGTTTTTTGTTTTGTTGTTTTCTAGCCAAAACCTCTTCCAGTGCTTTACGAACTGCCACGATTGTACACCTTCAAATGTCCGACTTCACACCTCGCTTCGTGCAAAATTCCCAAATGTCAAGACGGTAGGAAAAGCTGCTCCCCGAGACCAAAAACTTACAAAGTGACATTTGGGAACGGCTCAACCAGGGCTTTCTTTTTTTTATTTTATATTTAATTTTTTTTTAAAAATGTGCAACGAATAAATGAAAGTAATGGAGGAAGAAAAAAAACTAAATACCTCAGTCAGTGTGAGAATCTCACTTCACCTTGTCGCTCGACTTCTTCTTGAGCTTTTCGCCACGCCCGAGAGTTGAGAACAAAAACGGCGCCGAAAATATGACCCGCCGACACAACGGAAAGATTCACTTTCTCGCCGCGACGCCTTCCCAACTCGTTTCCGCCAACTCGCTCAGTCGCCCGATTTGCTCTCCTTTCCCCTTCCCGCTCGCCATGTTTGAGATTAAACGTTTTTTGTTGCCATACTCGATACCTCTTGATCTGCGTCAAGTGAATGTAAACACAACTAACCTCTCTCTCGCACAAACACACACTCTCTCACACACACACACACACACACGTCATTGCCACACTTTGTACATAGAAAATATGTCTAATGTCCGACGACGAAAAAGTTTTATCTTGAAGCGGGGAGAGGGTGGTGCCTTTCCCAGTGATGATTCAGGGAAAACATTCCGACAGTTCCCCACGCAGTACGTTAGCGTCTCCGTGTCCAGTCGCTATGGTTTCTCCTTTAAAAAAATAAAATACGAAAGCCCCCATTTCGCCAAGCGATTGCGAGTAGTTTCGAAGGTGTTCTCGTACTTTTTTTCGTCACAAGAAAAAGCGCGAATGAATATGTGCCACCTGACGAAATCTGACGTGAACGAGCATTTTTTTTTTTTTAACATTTGCTAACGGTCGCAATTGATGGGCGTTTTATTTTGTTAATTTTTTTTTTTTTCTGATGTGACACAAGGCGGCTTGAGGACGCTTGTATATAAAAATGCTTTACCCTCGGAGCCTCGTTTTTCCTCAGGCTGAGCTTACATTTTTTTGGGGGGGGTGGTGAATGTTTTGTGTGTGTGTCTGTTTTTAACGGCTGTTGGACCATCGCCAAGCGAAGGTCCAGCGATATTTTTTGCATGCCATTGTGTAAATAAACGACAGCCCCTTTTTGTCGGAGAGAGAATACGTCACGCCATCGGAAACAATCCCTCGCCGTTGCCTATTTTTGTTCTTTTGCAATCATTTTTCTTCCTGCGTACGTACGTGACGTTTACGTGTGCAAAACTTTGAATGGGTTTTTCCCAAAAAAATTTTTTTTTTTAACCGATGCCCGCCTGTCTGGATTTTTGCGTAACTGGACAGAAGTGTCGCGATCATGAATCACATAAAATACCCAGAATCCCTCAGGGACCCTCTGACACTTTTTTTCAAGTACGCAAAAGTCAACAACTTTTAAAAAAAAATGGTTTTTATTTTTTTTTGTTCGTTTTTTTTTTCTGGAGAATTTTATAAAATTGCATTTGCTTTCCATTTACGGAGAATCTTTTCTCAAAATTTTGACCGTCGGGCTCTTGAGAGTTCAAACGTTTTGGAGAAAACCCAAGTCACTCTTAGTTGAAATTCTTGTTGAATCCAAATGCCGTCAGATTAGCGCAGCCACGCTAACTCTTTGTGCGTGTTTCTGTAGCTAACAGTCAAAATATTTCACGAACTCGCCGATGTTTGATTTGTTTTCCCATCCAAACGTTTCAAGCGACTAATTGCGACATTCCCACCGCGCATATCTGAAGAAGCTAGCGACGCCCGCGTTGTTGTTTCTTTTGATTCGCTGTCTTGGCTTTCTACTTACAGATCTTCCTGTTGATTTTTTATTTTTTTTGTTCCTGAATCTTCCTCAAGTTGCGATCACAACAGTGGGACTGTAACAGGAAGCATTTCACACGAGCGGCGCAGCTAGCTCAACTCGCTAAACCGCGGCCACGCGCAAGCTAGTCATTTTAATAGTCACAGCTTCTGGACTTCACATACAAATCAGAACAGTGTCGGATTCGGGTTAACTGCGTGTTTTTTGTTTGTTTGTTTTGTACCTGACGGTCAGGAGGAAATATTTCACAAACACTTGGAGCTACTTCTGACATTCCTGCTACGCTTCCTTTGGTGTGTTTTGTTTCCTTCTTGTCCTTGTCGTTTCGGGTTTGATATCTATATATATAAAAATATAATAAAATATCTATAAGTACCTCATTCCTTCCGCCCAGATGGCCCCAGGGGGCGCTGTGCCGATGCTCAGGACACCCAAGCACCCCTTCCACACTGTACCTCGCAGATGCACACACAGCCGCAAAAACACACGTACAACACAGGTTCCGCCCCTCAAAAAAAAAAAACAACTACCCAAAAAGGACCTCTTCTTTCTTCCTTTCTTTCGATTCTGTTTACAGTTTCACGAGAAAAAAAAAAAGAGTAATTTAAAGAAATGTTTTTTCTCACATGCTTTTATTTATGTACAATAAGGTTTTTAATTTGTTTTGTACCTCTTTTTTGTGGCTTCTATTCCGAGTGTACATGAGCACTTAACGTCACTGTTCAGTAGCGCTGATTTCCGATCGGTTGATTGATTTCTGATTGGTCGATTGACTGCACTGTCTGTTTGGATGCTGAAATCTGATTGGACGACAATAAAACGTCTCATCATGTTTGTGATTTTTTTTTTTTTAATTGTCTTTATTTTGGAGACAAGGAGGAAAAAAAAGTCAGGTGCGGATTTGATCTTTTTTTTCCCCCGTTCCTTTTTTTTTTGGCTGATTAGATCTGTCTTTGTGCATGTATAAAAACGTATTATTATGTTCTCTCTCTCTTCAATTTGCTAAGAAAAAGACAAAGCAGAAGAAAAAAAAAAGTAACGTTTCACATTTCAGCTGTGATGTCGTGTCAAAGGTAGTGTTCACTGGATGCTAGAACCTTCTTTTCAAAACCACTATTCTTCTAATAAATTTGGTTGTCAAAATATTGCGTGTCCAACTTGATTGTCACAAATTCTTTCTTCCGTTTCATGAGCTCGTTACAATTTCCAGCGGCTTTTGTTCAACATTAGTTTTTTGCCCCAAAAAAACCCCCAGAACCTTTTTTAATTTTCTTTTTTACTTGTTGTTTTCCCCCCTTCCAATTCTTCATGAACTTCATTAGGTGCAAATGCATATTTGTGGGGGCTCGAGGCTCAGCGCCCCGTGAATTGCGAAAATACCCGTATAATTGGCGTGCAATAAAATGCATTCGGAACCTGTAGAATTATTCAAAAATCGCTTTGAAAACCTTCAATGTCCATTTTCAATGAAAATCGGTCATTGGTCGTCATTATAAACAGACAAAAAAAAGTGGCCCAACATATTTTTAATCCTGGGGGGGAAAAAAAAAACGCATGTGGAGCTCGGTCATCCGGGAGGGGCTCAGAGTCGAGCCGCTTCTCCTCCACATCGAGAAGAGCCAGATGAAGTGGCTCGGGCATCTGATTAGGATACCTCCCGAACGCCTCTCTGGTGGACATGTCCAACTGGCAGGAGACCCCGGGGACGACCCAGGACACGCTGTAAAGACTGTCACCCAGCTGGCCAGGGAACACCTCGGGATCCGCCGGGAAGAGTTCGAAGAAGTGGCTGGGGAGAGGGAAGTCTGGGCTTCCCTCCTAAAGCTACGACTCCTGTGACCTGACTCCGGATAAGCGGTGGAAAATGGATGGATGGATGGATGGCATGTGCTGAACTGCAGGGTTCCATTGGAATTTAATAAAATCTTTTTTTATGTTGCTGTGATTAGAACGTACGGATATCAGTTCTCAAATGCTACAGGTGAAAATTCAGACCATGAAGACCAAAAAGACCATGTATAGTAAGGCATTTTTGGCCGAAAAAACGACCGTGTATAGTAAGGCGTTTTTAGCCAAAAAAAACGACCATGTATAGCAATAAGTTTTTATACCCAAAAAACGACCATGTATAGTAAGGCCTTTTTGGATGAAAAAAACTACCATGAATAGTAAGGCATTTTGGGACGAAATTTTTAGCCGAAAAAAACGACCATGTATAGTAAGGCCTTTTTGGATGAAAAAAACTACCATGAATAGTAAGGCATTTTTAGCCGAAAAAAACGACAAATGTATAGTAAGGCGTTTTTAGCCGAAAAAAACGACAATGTATAGTAAGGCATTTTTGGCCGAAAAAACAACCATGTATAGTAAGGCGTTTTTAGCCCCACAATAACGACCATGTGTAGTAAGGCGCTTTTTAGCCGAAAAAAACGACCATGTATAGTAAGCCGTTTTTAGCTGAAAAAACGACCATGTATAGTAAGGCGCTTTTTAGCCGAAAAAAACGACCATGTATAGTAAGCCGTTTTTAGCTGAAAAAACGACCATGTATAGCAAGGCATTTTTGGCCGAAAAAAACGACCATGTATAGTCTATAGTCTATAGTATAGCCTTACTATACATGGTCGTTTTTTTCGGCCAAAAATGCCTTACTATACATGGTCGTTTTTTTCGGCCAAAACGCCTTACTATACATGGTCGTTTTTTGGGTATAAAAACTTATTGCTATACATGGTCGTTTTTTTGGGCTAAAAACGCCTTACTATACACGGTCGTTTTTTTGGCCAAAAATGCCTTACTATACATGGTCTTTTTTTTGGGCTAAAAACGCCTTACTATACATGGTCCTTTTTTTCGGCCAAAAATGCCTTACTATACATGGTCGTTTTTTTCGGCCAAAACGCCTTACTATACATGGTCGTTTTTTGGGTATAAAAACTTATTGCTATACATGGTCGTTTTTTTTGGCTAAAAACGCCTTACTATACACGGTCGTTTTTTCGGCCAAAAATGCCTTACTATACATGGTCTTTTTTTTGGGCTAAAAACGCCTTACTATACATGGTCGTTTTTTTCGGCCAAAAATGCCTTACTATACATGGTCGTTTTTTTCGGCCAAAAACGCCTTACTATACATGGTCGTTTTTTTCGGCCAAAAACGCCTTACTATACATGGTCGTTTTTTTCGGCCAAAAATGCCTTACTATACATGGTCTTTTTTTTGGGCTAAAAATGCCTTACTATACATGGTCGGTTTTTTTCGGCCAAAAATGCCTTACTATATATGGTCGTTTTTTCGGCTAAAAACGCCTTACTATACATGGTCGTTTTTTTCGGCCAAAAATGCCTTACTATACATGGTCGTTTTTTCGGCTAAAAACGCCTTACTATACATGGTCGTTTTTTTCGGCCAAAACGCCTTACTATACATGGTCGTTTTTTGGGTATAAAAACTTATTGCTATACATGGTCGTTTTTTTTGGCTAAAAACGCCTTACTATACACGGTCGTTTTTTTGGCCAAAAATGCCTTACTATACATGGTCTTTTTTTTGGGCTAAAAACGCCTTACTATACATGGTCCTTTTTTTCGGCCAAAAATGCCTTACTATACATGGTCGTTTTTTTCGGCCAAAACGCCTTACTATACATGGTCGTTTTTTGGGTATAAAAACTTATTGCTATACATGGTCGTTTTTTTTGGCTAAAAACGCCTTACTATACACGGTCGTTTTTTCGGCCAAAAATGCCTTACTATACATGGTCTTTTTTTTGGGCTAAAAACGCCTTACTATACATGGTCGTTTTTTTCGGCCAAAAATGCCTTACTATACATGGTCGTTTTTTTCGGCCAAAAACGCCTTACTATACATGGTCGTTTTTTTCGGCCAAAAACGCCTTACTATACATGGTCGTTTTTTTCGGCCAAAAATGCCTTACTATACATGGTCTTTTTTTTGGGCTAAAAATGCCTTACTATACATGGTCGGTTTTTTTCGGCCAAAAATGCCTTACTATATATGGTCGTTTTTTCGGCTAAAAACGCCTTACTATACATGGTCGTTTTTTTCGGCCAAAAATGCCTTACTATACATGGTCGTTTTTTCGGCTAAAAACGCCTTACTATACATGGTCGTTTTTTTCGGCCAAAACGCCTTACTATACATGGTCGTTTTTTGGGTATAAAAACTTATTGCTATACATGGTCGTTTTTTTTGGCTAAAAACGCCTTACTATACACGGTCGTTTTTTTGGCCAAAAATGCCTTACTATACATGGTCTTTTTTTTGGGCTAAAAACGCCTTACTATACATGGTCCTTTTTTTCGGCCAAAAATGCCTTACTATACATGGTCGTTTTTTTCGGCCAAAACGCCTTACTATACATGGTCGTTTTTTGGGTATAAAAACTTATTGCTATACATGGTCGTTTTTTTTGGCTAAAAACGCCTTACTATACACGGTCGTTTTTTCGGCCAAAAATGCCTTACTATACATGGTCTTTTTTTTGGGCTAAAAACGCCTTACTATACATGGTCGTTTTTTTCGGCCAAAAATGCCTTACTATACATGGTCGTTTTTTTCGGCCAAAAACGCCTTACTATACATGGTCGTTTTTTTCGGCCAAAAACGCCTTACTATACATGGTCGTTTTTTTCGGCCAAAAATGCCTTACTATACATGGTCTTTTTTTTGGGCTAAAAATGCCTTACTATACATGGTCGGTTTTTTTCGGCCAAAAACGCCTTACTATACATGGTCGTTTTTTTCGGCCAAAAATGCCTTACTATACATGGTCTTTTTTTTGGGCTAAAAATGCCTTACTATACATGGTCGTTTTTTTTCGGCCAAAAATGCCTTACTATATATGGTCGTTTTTTCGGCTAAAAACGCCTTACTATACATGGTCGTTTTTTTCGGCCAAAACGCCTTACTATACATGGTCGTTTTTTGGGTATAAAAACTTATTGCTATACATGGTCGTTTTTTTTGGCTAAAAACGCCTTACTATACATGGTCGTTTTTTCGGCCAAAAATGCCTTACTATACATGGTCTTTTTTTTGGGCTAAAAACGCCTTACTATACATGGTCCTTTTTTTCGGCCAAAAATGCCTTACTATACATGGTCGTTTTTTTCGGCCAAAAACGCCTTACTATACATGGTCGTTTTTTTCGGCCAAAAATGCCTTACTATACATGGTCTTTTTTTTGGGCTAAAAACGCCTTACTATACATGGTCGGTTTTTTTCGGCCAAAAATGCCTTACTATCCATGGTCGTTTTTTGGGCTAAAAACGCCTTACTATACATGGTCGTTTTTTTTCGGCCAAAAACGCCCTACTATACATGGTCGTTTTTTTCGGCCAAAAATGCCTTACTATACATGGTCGTTTTTTGGGGGGCTAAAAACGCCTTACTATACATGGTCGTTTTTTGGGGCTAAAAACGCCTTACTATACATGGTCGTTTTTTTTTAGCTAAAAATGCCTTATTATACATGGTCGATTTTTTTTCGGCCAAAAACGCCCTACTATACACGGTCGTTTTTTTCGGCTAAAAACGCCTTACTATACATGGTCGTTTTTTGGGGGGGTAAAAACGTCTTACTATACATGGTCGTTTCTTTGGGCAAAAAATGCCTTACTATACATGGGCGTTTTTTTCGGCTAAAAACGCCTTACTATACATGGTGTTTTTTTTTCGTCTAAAAATGCCTTATTATACATGGTGGGTTTTTTTCGGCCAAAAACGCCCTACTATACACGGTCGTTTTTTTCGGCTAAAAACGCCTTACTATACATGGTAGTTTTTTGGGGGGGGTAGAAACGTCTTACTATACATGGTCGTTTCTTTGGGCAAAAAATGCCTTACTATACATGGGCGTTTTTTTCGGCTAAAAACGCCTTACTATACATGGTTGTTTTTTTCGGCCACAAATGCCTTACTATACATGATCGTTTTTTTCGGCTAAAAATTTTGTCCAAAAATGCCTTACTATACATGGTCGTTTTTTTTCCGGCCAAAAACACCTTACTATACATGGTCGTTTTTTTGGGGGGACGAAAACGCCTTACTATACATGGTCGTTTTTTTTGGCTAAAAACGCCTTACGATACTAAAAACGACTTCAATAAGCCTTACTTATCATGTTGGTCAAACAAAGAAGTGATACGGCTGCAACCTCTGGGGATTGAACACCCAACTGCTAGTTTGGGAAATCTTTTCTCTACCCCTCAGCCACACCACCCTATAAGTTACTGCATGTTTTGTGTTTTCTTCAATAAAGCTGCAACTGGTGGTTAAAGAAGAAATGCAAAGTTGTTGCAAATACTGGGAATCGAACACCCAACCACTGGATTTGGGACTTCAGCTTTCTACCACTGAGCTAACCCACCACAGTGACCCAATGGGTTGTTTTGTGTTTTTCCTCAAATAAGTTGTATATGGTGGTTAAAGGGAAGACATTGTTGCAACAAACAAGGATTGATCACTCAACCTCTGGTGCGGCACTCCATCATTCTACCACTGAGCCAAAGAACCACATAGAGCAGTGGAGTACTGTTTTTTTATTAATCATGGCCGTGTCTTTCGGCTAAAAACTAAATGGTCGTTTTTTTCAGCCAAAAACGCCTTACTATACATGGTTATTTTATTTTGGCTAAAAATGCTTTACTATACATGGTCGTTTTTTTTTCCGGCTAAAACGCCTTCCTATACATTCCATTGTCAACACATTATGTGTGTTTTGGCGAAATAAGTGCAACAGCGGCAGTCGTTGCTAAACGGCACTCAAGCGACGACACACACTTCATGACCTTCACGTACGCACACACGCTGTGCGGATGTCAACGGGCCCATCAGAGTTCGGCCCCCAGCCCCATGGTGTCCCCCAGCAGGCCCTCCACCGACCCACCACAGTTAATGAATGCACACAGCGACTCGCCTCAATTAACTCTCGTTCACTGTCACACACACACACACACACACACATTTTTTTTAAACTTATCCAGTTATTGTCCCCAAAAGTTGACAATTTAAAATGCATTTTTTGTTTGTTTGTTTTTTTTATAGAAGTGTTTTTGAAATACTTTTTTCGGACAAATTTCAGTTTGTCTTTTGGGAGGTGAGGGTCTGCAATCTTTGTGCTGATTGGCTGTCATTTTCCCCTCCTCCTCCTCTTTTTTCCAAACGTTGTTTTGCTGTCAAATGATTTGCCTTGCCTGCGGCGCTCCTATAAAAAAAAAAAAAGAAAAGAAAAATCCCTTCCCCCTTCGTTCTCATTTCACATCCTCCTCACACCTCCTTCGCCCTTCCTCTTCATCCTTTGCTCACATGCGCTGTTCTCGTTCGGACCGATTGCTGTAATTGTGCGTGTGTGTGTGTGTGTGTGTGTGTTTGTGAGATGGGGATCTCGAGAGTGCTCAGCATTATCGTCAAATCAATTGAGGAAAAAAAAAAAAAAGAGGAAGGACTACAATTTGATCTGGAACGAACCTCGTGTGGTTTTGTTAACATCGGAGACAACGTCAGTCGGGTCTTTGATAACCTCAACGTATGCCGTTAACATCATAAACTTTCGAGTCCTCAATGGATCTAACATCTCTTTGAAGAAACACGAAAAACAACGTCAGTCATCAATGAACATATGGGAATGTATTTGTTTTTCGGAAGACATCAATCAAAGACAGTTCAATGAGGTTTGTACAAAAAAAAAAAGAAGAAAAAAATAAACAAACATGGACGTGCTTTCATTAATTTAGAAGACATGGAATTCACGCACGTTCTTTTCTGGAGCACAGAATCTTCCATGAACATGTTTTTGTAACTCAAAAGACGAGAGTTACGGTCGGTGTGTGTGTGTGTGTGTGTGTACTACGCACACATTTTGCAACCGCACTCGAGCGGCTTCTCCACGTCTTGCGTCACGGACGTTCCGTCGTCGCACAGGAAGCTGATCCGCCTTCGCCGCAGCCTGAGGGGAGCGCAGCAGGAAGGGGGGCCGGGGGCCCCCGGCGAGACCCCCTCCGGCTGGCAGCGGCCCTGGCACTCCACCCAGGAGAAGGTCTTGGAGGTCTGGCACAATATTGCCCCCCGCTGGAGGCGCTGGTAATCGCGCACGGGAACGCCCAAACACGCTAAACATGGGGGGTGGGGGGTTGGGGGGGGGGCACGACAAATACTTCTTTCTGCATCTGCTTCACGTTGACAATTTTGACACACAAATAAGACAAAATGAGCACGTTGGACCTACCTCGCGGTTCGGTAGCTCCGGTGGCGTTGACGGCGCCCCCTCCTTTGTCCAGCCCTTCTGTGATTGGCTGGTCACAGTGTGGCCCCGCCCACCCCGATTGGCACACGCACTGCACTCCCTGAAATGCGGCAAAACCTATTTAAGCAACAACAACAACAAAAAATAATAATAATCCAATGCGCAATTCGTCGTCGAGCGTGTGACCTGTGCGCCCCCTTCTGGCCGGCAGAGGCCGTGCACGCAGAGGAGCCGCCGGCAAGCGCGGCAGCCGGGCAGCACGCCCGCCTGCATGTGCCCGCGCGTGAAGTCCTGAAGCTCGCGGTTGATGTAAAGGTTCCGGATGCAGCCGTGGAAACCCGACACGTTGACGGCGCGGGAGGACAACGACAGCGAGGCCGGAAGCGCCTCCTCGGGAAGGCCTGAACGCCGCAAAAAAACAATCCCCCCCAAAAAAAAACATTCAACAAGGCGTGCGCCGCCGAGGACAAAACAAACTTGAATGGGTGAGAGTTGTGAATCCAATTGATGTACAAGTGACAGTTTTGCATTCATTTGAACGATTTGGGGCAAGGGTGTCAAACACGAGGCCCCGGGGGCCAGATGCGGCCCGCCACGTCATTCGATGGGCCCCGCGGAAGCTAATCAAGCATGTCAACTTGCGTGAGGTTGCCTCAAATCTCGATCAAAATGGAAAATTCTCATTACGACCTCCCACGTAGAGCGGCGCGTCCATCCTGGCGGCCTGCCGACGTGGGCGCCCGTCCAGCGTGGCCGCTCGACCTCCGTCCACCGACAGGTTGAGCGTCCGCTCGAAGGTCAGCAGCTCCACCGTGTGGAAAAGTCCGTCGTTCACCGTCTCGGAGCTGAGCGCGACCAATGCCAAAAAAAAAAAAATCAGAGACATGTGACATGGAGGCACTTTTCCAATAAGTACATCTGTTTGTTCCTAAACGTCCACGACGATTTGGTGTTCAGCGAACCGAACGCGCACGTGAATTTAAGGCTTTCCGTTTTTCAGAACCATCAAGATGATTCATTTTTTCTTCTTTGGTCAACATCGAGCAGAATTCAAGAGTCAAGCTAGCTGGGTACGCTAGCTCGCGTTGGTGTTTTTTTTTTTTTTTTGCTCACGGCGTGTTCCCACCTGTAGATGGCGGTGGCGGGCTGGTTGCCGGGGTCGTAAGTGACCCTGACGCGACCTTGATGAAGCTCCACAGCGATGGGTTCCTTATCGCCGTTAAACAACAAAATGCCGTTTTCATCTCCTGTGGACACCTGAAACAACAGCGGCATTCGCCCATTTACCATTTATTTATTTATTGGGGGGGGGGGATTTCTTCCATTTGCAGTCATGTGACTTTTACTCTTTTTTTCCCCTCATTTTGCCATCCACACTAAGAGTACTTTTGTTTTACCAAATTCTCTTGAAATGGCTTTTTTTAAATTTTTTTGGTGCACAATGTGGCAATTGAAAAACGTTATTCCGGTCAGATTCTTGCCTCTTTCCCCCCCCTCAGATAAAATCACCAAATTCTATGAAATATCCGTGCAGTCCAATTTTATTCTTGGAATATTTTTAGCATTATTCTCTTAAAATGTGGACTTTTTTTTTCTCCTGGCAAAATGACAAATCCCTCGAGGGAATATTTAATATAATAATTATATTATATAATTAATATATTATTATTATAATTATAAATATAATTATAAAAAAATATAAAATAATATAATTATATATTATATTAATTATATTATAAAATAATATAATAATATATATAATCATTTCTCCTAAAATTGCAACGTTTGCTCTTGATGTCACCGTGCGTTGACATAAAAATGACCCAATGATTCAAAATGTTTTTGAACAAAATGGCAAATTTTCCATTTGGCGCCTCGGGGCTTGGACGCGAGCGCGCGGCGGGCGTTAGCAACGAAGCGTCGCCGCCGGCGGCTGACCTGCATGCTGATGTTGGCTCGGGGGAGGTCCATGACGTCGTGCAGTTGGACGTAAGCGTCCCCGTTGACAAAGTTGACGCCGACCAGCTTCTCGCAGGCGGGACCCTCAAAGCCCGCCGGGCACTGGCACTGCGCCGCCCCCGCCTTCTCCAGGCAGGAGGCGCCGTTCTGGCAACCGGCCAGCTGGCAGGGCGACGCCACCTCGCAAAAATCGCCCCTGGACGCGGAAAAGCAACAAAAAGCAAAATCAATGACGTCCTCTCCTCACGTTGGCCTTTCGGCCTCCCCTGCAAAAAACAAATTCTTGGAATCTTTTCAAGATATCTTTGAAATTAAATCATATAATTTACTTATATTTATATTTATAATAATTATATACAATAATTAGACAATAATTATAATTATTATTAATTAATAATTGTAAATTTCCCCAGTGTGGGACGAATAAAGGATATCTTATCTTATAATGACCCCCCCCTCCCCCGCCCCACCATGTCGTCGGGCACATACGTGTATCCTTGCGGGCACGTGCAGGTGTATCCATCCAGGTGGTCCACGCACTGCGCCCCATTCCGACAGCGGTGGTCCGCACACTCGTCGTAGTCCAGGCCGCAGTCCGGGCCCACCCAACCGGGGACGCACACGCACCTCGCACATAACCAGCCAACGTCAAATCAACTCCCAACGGGACGAGAGTACGAAAGCGAAGCGTGATCATGCGTCACCTGTGTCCGGCGGGTGTGCTGACGCAGGTGGCCTGATGCTTGCAGGGGTTGCGGGGGGGCGCGCAGACGTCCTGCTCTTCCTGGCAAAACAGACCTAAGCGGCCAACGGCAACACACATCACACGACCCGATTCGCCGGGAGGCGGGGCCACGAGCGACAGCGCGCATACCGTCTCGTCCGGGGGGGCACAGGCAAGTGTAGTTGCCCACGCCGTCCACGCAGGTGGCGCCGCTCTCGCAGCCGTGGTCCTGGCAATCGTCGGCGTTGACCTCGCAGTAGACGCCGTGGAAGCCCAGTGCGCACGCACAACTACAAAACATGCTAATGAGGCACGCGCAGCATCTCGTGCTAACGTGCTAACTGCTAGATGAGTGAGACTCATTAGCCGGCGAGCCTGTCAAAACTGTGACATCGCCCATTTAGCACTTTACGAAACAACTCAACCGACACAACTTACTCAAGAATAGCAAGCAGAACGTTTTTTTTTTTTTTTTTTTTTTTACTGCCAATGTGCGAGGCAGAGGAGTTGTGACACGCAATTTCGGGCGGAGAAGGGATGGATGAAAAATGACATTTCATTCTCATTGTTACATCACATGTTTGGACTCGTGGTTTCCGTCGCTCCGTCTTTGGTACCTGAAGCCGCTTGTCTGCTCGTCGCTGAGACAAGTGCCCCCGTTGATGCAAGGATTACTAACGCAGGCGTCCACTGGAGTCTCGCAATGTTGGCCCTGGACACAAAGCCCAAATTTAATCACAACAACAACCAAAAATGAACAACGGATCGGGGAGTGATGCATTTTGGTTTGTTAGCTAGCAGTTAGCTAGCTACTTCCTGGTTCAGGGAGGAAGATGACAGGAACGGAACTTTTTTTTTTTGATTCTGCAGTTCGGCAGGATGGGTGATGGGGGGGGGGGGGGATTATTACCGTGAATCCATCATTGCAGGTGCACGTGTACGGCTGCGAGTGCGAGTGGCTCCCCTGGCACAGGCCTCGATTGTGGCAAGGCGACGACGCGCACGGGTTGCACTTGGCCATCACGCTGGCCTCAACTGGACCTGAACAAACAGGAGACAGCCATAATTTAGTGTTTGGTTGGTTGATTTTTTTTTTCCTTCCAAAACGCCATCTTTCTTCGAGTATTTTTGCTTGGAAATGACACTTTGGTAGTGAGCATTTGACTGTTGTGTGATGAAAGTCATTTTTCTCATTTTAATTTTATTCGCAGTAGGAAGGTCTAACTCCAATCCCAATTTTTTTGTCCAAATATTTGTACATTTCATCATATCGTTTGTCTAGTGAAATTACACACATTTTTGCATAGCATTTAGATTTTTTTAGAGGGGGGGCAAAATGATTACCTTTCCGCAATCAATATATTTTCCTCTCTGCATATTTTTTTTGCATTTTTCTCATAACGTTTGACTTGAGTACCACAAAATAAGACTTTTTAAAATATATTTTCAGTACCAAAATGCTGACTTTAGTCATGCAAAATTTAGACAGCATTCGTTTATTATCTAATTTCTTTGCTTCTCATCAGCTTTTTTGCCATATTTTGTCAGAATTATTTGATCTTTTCGTCCCGCAATATTCCAACCAAATTCACGTTTTTTCACATAATAGCAGATTTTTTTTCCTCCTAAATTGAACATAGTAGTCCATTCTTCTCTATTCTTTCCCCCTCGCAAATGACAACTTCAGCAGTTATTTTTATTTTATTCTTGTAAAAAAAAAAAAGATTCATCTTTTTCTCCTGCCCACCCACCCACAGATTTAAACTTCATTCTCCTATTAGATTTTTGTTTGTTTGTTTTGCTCAAAAACGGGAGCGCTTTTGGTCGCTGCGCATATTTGAATGAAGGGCGCGCGATCGGCGTGGTGCGCAGCAGGCGGCGCCGCTCTCTCACCCTGGCAGAGGAAGCGTTCGGGGGGCGTGGTGAGCAGCAGTTTGCCTTCCATGGGGGGCGGTCCGCTGCAGCGCGCGATGCCGGGCTCCTTGTAGCCGCTCTTCAGCCACTCCGACAGCCACAGCAGGCGGCAGTCGCAGTACAGCGGGTTAGCGCCGATGGCGCTGGCCGATGAGGTCATCAAAAGGAGACACCGCGACCAGACGCGCATTCAACTTGCTGTCGACTTGCCCATTTGTTTTCCCGCCCTTTTTTTTCTCTCTCTAATGTCTTGTCCTTCCTTTCTTCCATATTACCTATGTATGCCCCCATTTTCATCCCTCAACCTCTCCGTTGCCATATTCTCTTCTTTCCCCGACTTTTTCTTTCCCACCCGCCTCACTTTGCTTCCTTCTCATCTTCCTTGCTCATCGCCGATGATCGATATCGTGGTCGCTACGGCGCTACTCTGCCTCCGTGGACGCGTCTCAAAAAACACACAACACATAAAAACATTCAACCACATGAGTGCGAATACTAAGTAAGCTACGTACAGGTGCGAGAGCGACGTGACGTCGTTGAAGATTCCATGCTGCAGCTCAGAGATGTCGTTGCCGTGCAGAGACCTGGAATGCAAGCGGTTTTACACACTTACTCGCTGCGTGGCGGCGCGTGTGTGTACAGCATGTGCGTGTGTGTACTAACAGGAGCCTCAGTGATCCCAAGCCAGCCAGTGCCAGAGGAGGGATACAACGTAAAGAGTTATAACTCAGGATCCTGCACGCAACAACAACACATCCAAAGGATTGATTTGAATTGATATACAGACGTAAAATGTTTTGAGTCGGTCGTTGTATTTGTGTGTGAGCACTCACAGGGTGGTGAGTTGGCTCATGTTGGCGAACGAATCATCGGCCAGGGAGCTGATTTTGTTGTTGCTCAAATCTCTGCACATTCGACACAATCAAGGTGTAAAGTTGCAGCAGAAGGAAGCGGCCCGCAGCTCCCTCTGCTGGACATTCTGATCAATAACGTTAAACTTCATAGGAAGCAGAAGTGAATGCACCAAAAAAAAAAAAGAAAAAAAAGAAAGAAAGAACGGACAGACAGGAAGCCGAGGAGGTGAACAGAAAGAAGAAGAGGGGGGGAAAATGGGGGCGTCTTGGAAAAGTCAAACCTCCTAGTCTTTATGCCCGCTGGAAATACAGCATTGGGTCAAGTGGATAGGAAGGAAAAAAAGAAAGTCGGGGTGTCGTGGGTGAAAACAGGAAGTGGAATGTTGTTCCTCACATTAGCTGCAGGTTCTTAAAGTTGCCGAGCTGGCTGGGGACTCGTGTGAACTGGTTCCCGTCCAGATACCTGCCAGGGAAAATTGATGACGAATTGGCGTTTTAATTTGAAGGGGCCGAGAGTCGAGTCGGGGCGCTCACAGTTCGGTGAGGTTTGGAGGAAGTCCTCTGGGCAGCGCCTGCAGATGCTTGTTGCTGCAGCGCACCACTGTGTCCATGCATGTGCAACCGCTGGGACACTGGGGGCCCAATGAGCAGCCGGTGGACTCTGCCGGAGAGCCTGAGACAAACCACACAGCAAGTCAAACACTCGTTGCGCAGAAAGGAAGCGTTACTTTTCACTACTTTTCAGTGAGCGTTGGCTCCACGGGGGAGGAAAAGCAACGCAAATGCTGCATTCGAGGCCGCCGGTAAATCGGAACCGCCGCACTTTTGGGGGGGCGTACCGTCCTCGCAGCGGAAGTCGGGCGCCGCCACGTCCTGCAGCGGGATCTCACGGAGGAAAGCGGGCCCTTGGCAGCGAGGGTTTCCCGTCACGATGCGCCGGCTCCTCAGCCAGGCGCCCAACCAGGACAGACGGCAGTCGCAGTTGAACGGGTTGGCCAGTAGGTTCCTTGGAGCGCAAAACAGGCTTGGTTTAGGCCCGCCGCTGCCTGCTCAAACTACGCGGTCATTTTTTTTATAGGACAGAGAAGCGCTATTTGATGACGTCACTGTGCACGTCAGCACACTAGATCGCCTAAAAGGTTTGACGGTCCAGCGCAATGAGAAAAAAAAATTACATCAAATGGTGAGATTACTTTATCATACCGTTTTTTTTTTGAGGGGGGGGGGGGTCAAAATTTACTTGTGAATATAACATCAGCACATTATAGACAGTAAAATGAAAAGATATTTTCCTAAATTCAAGCCAAAGTGAACAGCCATGATAGCAAGTACTTGTTTAGGGGTGGGGCCGGGGGGGGGGGGATTTTCAAATACTGCTGAAAGTAGTTAAAAGTAGCTACATTTATTTGGTCTGCGCGCTGTTGTGAAAAAACGGTTGCTTGTATAGCATGAAAAAGATTTGACTGTCGCAGATGTCCATGATTTAGTAGTAGTTAGAATAACTCACTTAAACTTAGGCAATGAACTGCCCCCCCCCCAAAAAAAATCATTTAATCAATCATCAATTGCATGTTGTTGTGTGCGCATGCGCATCACTGACAGCGTCGAGAGGTTGGGAAGCGCCTCAAAGGTTCCGGGCAGGATGACGCTCAGCTGGTTGTCGTAGAGCGACAGCAGACGAACGTTGCCGAGGCCCGTGAAGCTGCCATTGTGCAGGCAGCTGATCTTGTTGTTCCTCAACATCCTGCGCACAAATTCAAACGGGTTCAAGAAGCGCTTCAGCTACCCGTATGTGTGTGTGTGTGTGTGTTGAGTGTGTCTCACAGCATGCGTAGCGATTCCATCCCTCTGAACATGCCACCGCGCACCACCTGCAGGTGGTTGGCGGTCAGGTGCAGCTCGAACACGGCGGAGGCGCCCTCGAACGCGCCGTCCTCGATCTCGGAGATTTTGTTGTTGCTCAGGTTTCTGATCGACGGGTAGAAGCAAAGGAAACAAAAAAAATAAAATTTTCTTCCTTTGACTCACATTCACTCTTAAATGGTAATGTTGCCGTTGTCGTTTTTGAAATGATTCCTTTCATGCAATGAGCAAAGAGAAATGATCAAGGTTGCTAAAAAGGTGTGTTAAAAATGTTTTGGTCTTCTTTCGTCAATCCTGTTATTGCAAAAATTGAGTTGTTATTCACACTCCAGCGGGGATTTTATTCATTGACATGGTATTTATTTGAAGTACCAGATTCATATGATTTATCCATTCTGACAAAACACGCGTGCACATGCGTGTGTGTGTGTGTGTGGTCACCGCGGTTTGACCTACATTTTCCTGAGCTGCGAGAGGCCCTTGAAGGCACTCGTGGCCTCCAGCAGGGAGAGGTCATTGTTGTTGAGGCGCCTGCGACGTAAACCACCGACAAAATCATCATCATCAGGGGGAGCCCGAAAGCCAAAAGGCAAGAGAAGAAAAAAAAACAAGAAGATGGTGAGTGGAGTAGGCGGTTGAAATGTCCAGCGGCTGTGCATTCATGCGGCGTGACATACATGTCAACATGTATACATGTTTCGTTAATGGTGTTTGTGTGTGCGTGCGTCATACAGTTCCTCGGTGGTGGGGGGGAGGTGTTGGGGGAACTTGGTGAGTTTCAGGTTGGAGCAGTCCACCACGTTGGCCTCGCAGCGACACTTGCTCGGACACGACGGCTTGCTGTTGCACCCGGAACTCAGCCGGCGGTCCTCTGCCCCTGGCAACGCACACACACACACATTCACAAAGCTCTATCGCGGTTCATCATATGTGCCCCATATTCTTTTAAATTTTTTACGGTATACAAGAAAGTGCAAATTTAGAATTGCTGGCTTTTGGTGTAGTACCACATTTCGCCACAACATGCCGGGCGGCGCTGAGCTCAACTGGTGCTGTTGCAGGGTAATTAAGAGCAAGAAGAAGTGACAGAGAAGACGCGGCAATGAATGGTTCTCGTGGAGCAGAGACTAAATGCTTGCAAGTATTGTCATACGCTCGGTTTGCATGCGTCGCCGCTCCGTGTGCGCTAAGTAGCAGTTGTTGAGAGGTCCACCATTAGGCTCATTCCCGGGAGCCCGGCTTTTATTTTGCATTCTACATTCGTAGCAGTATCCTCTGCGTTCCCGTTCGCGAGTTTCTGGAACAATAAATGACTGCCCAACTGAGTGAAGTATCAAAACTATCCATATTTTTAGTTTGAGAATCAATTTTAGGCCTGTGTATAGCGTAGATAAGCGGACACGTAGCTTGGAGGCGTGGCTAACATTTGATTGACAGGTACCATGAACGATATTGGTGTTACGCACCTGGGATGTGGTACTGCTCCTTGGCTAAAATATGAACAGAAAGAAAAGTTGGTCAATAATCGGTCAACAAATGGGATGCGAAAGCTTCGAATCTTTGTGTGTGGTTTTAGTGTTGACCAGCCGAGGCGCTTTTGGGTCACTCTTAACTTGGTTGCCCTCCGACAAGTCGGCTGCGATGACCAAAAGCGCCAACCCAAAAGGATCATTCGGATAAGTATATTAATTAAGATATCCTTTATTTGTCCCGCAATGGGGAAATTACATTTTTTTTATTTCATTATTTCAAATGTAGTCAATTGGTAAAAATAAGAACCAATAAACTGATTTTTTTAATTTTTAAAAACGTTTCTCCAAAACTCTAATAAAAAAAAAACAAAACTATTCACTGATCTAATTTTTTTTCTATATTTGATTCTAAATTAGAATCGAAACAGAAACTAATACTCTTGATTTGAAAAACTTTAAATACTGTATACACTGTACTGTCAAAAAAAATTGAATGAGAACACCAATCCAATTAAAAGTGCTAAATAAGCATATGATTAAACAATAATCAGCAACAAGGAATAGATACCTCATATTAATATTGTACTTTAAAAAAAAGAAAACTAAATACATTAATGGAGCATTCCTTTTTTTTTTTAAACGCACAAACACAGACGGACTGACCGGAGCATCGGAACTTGCTGCTTTTAATCTGGGCGATGCGTTTGTTGGCGAGGCGTCGCGGGCTGGCGCAGCGGGCGCCGCTGGTCTCGATGGGGTTGGCGCGAAGGAAGTCGGCCAGCCACTTGACGTTGCAATCGCACACGAAGGGGTTCTGCGCCAGGTGGCTGAGGTGGGGGGGGGACCACAAAGGTGAGACGTGATCTTCACCAACTACAATGCTAGTTTCATTAGCCTGTCTATGGCGTTCTGCATTGTGTGTTAACATTAAGCTTGTAAAATTTCGAAAAGGCATTTCACTCCACCCCCCTCCCCCAAGAATCATTCGCGGAAGTCGGATCCCTCACGAGTCCAGGTGCGATTATAACGAAGAAAGCAGGTGGTCTCACAGTGTCTGGATGCCGTGCAGCGAGCCAAAGGTTCCTTTGGCCAAACTTTGGATCTTGTTGTCATACAGCGACAGCAGCGCCAAGCTCTCCAGACCCTTGAAGGCCGACGCACGCACGCAGTGGATCTTGTTGGCGTTGAGCAACCTGCAGGAGGGCGCCACACATCACAGAGGAACTCACAACCCAAGGTGGGCAAAAAATACAAGGTCTCACTGTATTTAAGCCTCGGGGCTATGTGATGGTCATTTGTATTTAATCCCACTTTCTGTTTTGGGAGCCATTTTTGTAAGTTTTTGTACTTTGTTACATCGCCACCACTACTCACACTACGAGATCGTCAACACATTTAGCCAGCAAAATCCAAAGAAGGAAGTACGTTGACCTACAGCAGCTCCAGTGAGGCCAGGCCGTCAAACACGCCGACGGGGAGCTCAGTGATCTTGTTGCCGTATAAAACCCTGGGCAAAAAAAAAAAACGGCAAACGTCATGAACACGGACGGCCGTACGTGGAAATCCACAGTGACACATGAGCGCACAATAAAAAACGCTTGACATGACAAGCCATGAAAATACGTGATGAGATGACGTAGGAATGCCAAATGAATGGGCATGACCATACCGGGGTCAGAAAAGGTTTGGATTGTTTATTATAGCTCGTTTTTATTTTTAAGGTATATTTATTTATTTACTTTTGTTCTGTAAATTCAGTTAGTTTTGATTTTTTTTCTTTTTTAGTAAGGTTTTTTTCATGTTTAAATGCTTTTTTAAAATTTTTATTTTCATTTTTATTTATTTTTTTAATTTTATTTTCATTTTTTTAAATTACTCGTAGTAATTTTTTTAGTATTGGCTTTATTTATTGATTTTTATACATGGAGTATTCATGCAAGTTAAGCTAAGTATTGTATAATAAAGCCATTTCCTTCTCCTGTTAGGTACAACAATACAGAAATAAACACATTTAAAATGAACATTGAAAGCTCCTGTTTGATATTCATTGACAAAGATGAAAACAAAGGACATTTTTGGTATTGGTATAGTTCGTTGTAGTTAGTTTTACAAACGTATAGTTTAAGATTTTGTTTATTTTGTTTTTTCAATGTTTTGTTCATTTTTATTTCTTATCAGGTTTTTTTTCAAATGTAAAATTCTTTCGTTATTTTTGGTTAACCATAATAACCTTGGAGCGTACATAGCGCCGCATGACATCATGCATAAACATGGAGAATCATGGAAAAAAAAAATATTGACGCCCAGCCACACATGGGAAAATGACAGATGAGCAGACATGATGAACAAAACATGACACATGAGGGCCACGTGAGGGTTACTCACAAGGAGTTGAGGGCTTTCAGTCCGTGAAAGGCATCCGGAGCAATCTCCGATATTTGGTTGTTACTCAGGTCTCTGGAATGCCAAAAAATTGAATGCAACGATCAATATGATCAATATAGAAACAGAAAGAATTGAAAAACTTGACAGTCAATAGAAAGTATCTAATAAAGTTGCAAGCATTATTATTTTTTTTAATCTGAATTGTTGCTGTAACAAAACAACTACACGGAATCAAAGAATTGATCTGACATTTTTGAGTTTTCACTTTGAATAAAAGTTTGTTCCACCTGGGGGCGCAGTGACTCACATTCGACGAAGCTTCTTGTAGGAGGTGAAGGCACCCGGAGGAACAGACTTGATGCCATTCTGCTCCAGACGACTGAAGAAAACACACACACACACACACACATTTGAAAATTGATGGGACAACATGAACTTTGGTGACGCACCAAAAAATCTCAACAAGTCACCCCTAAAAAATCCATTATTTTGTTTTCAAACAGGTATTTAGGACATTTTTTATGACCAATTTTAAAGAAACTCAGCCCCCAAAGCCAGTTCCACTTTGCAATAATTATGTCAAGGATGCGTCACCCCCCCCCCCCCAAAAAAGTCTGCCATTTTTGTATCGAGCGGCTATTTCACGGGTCTTTTAAAGGCAAAATGTGGTCCCAATTTGAAGAAGAGACGAGACTGAAATGTGTTACTCACATCTCCGTCATGGCCTCGGGGAGGTGCGCGGGAATAGCGGTGAGGCCTCGTCCCCGGCAGTCCACGATGTTGTTGCTGCACGAGCACATGGGCGGACACGAGCCGGACGCCAGGCTGCATGGCTGCACGAAGGCGCTGCCGCCGTGGCCTGGCCACACACAAAAAAAGCCCCAAGGAGAAGACGGCAGCGGATGAACGTTTTTGTGGATTTTGACAAGACTTTAGAGTTGCGTGCCTCCAGTGCACAGGACGGGACTGAGTTCTAGTGGAAGGGTAGTTGCGCAGTGAAGAGCAGAAGAAGAAGAAGTACCTGAGCAGGCTAAGTCGTTCCTTCGCAGCTCGGCCAGGTTGAGCCCCCTGAGGGCGGGCGGGGCGCTGCACTGGGTGTAAAGGCCCAAAGCGGGACGCTGGCGCAGCCATGGAGAGAGCCAGGCCAGGTGACAGTCGCAACGCAGAGAGTTGGAGTGAAGGCGACTGTGGAAGGGAGACGACAATGCTCGGCAAGAAACGTCCGCTGAGGCTGCTTTCGGCCTGTAGGCCGCACTCGTTGTTCTTTTAAATCGGGCCCGTCGAGAATTGATGTCATAAAAAGTCATGTAAACCACATGAAATTGATTACAGTAAATATTACGGGACTCTTGAAAAAATTGAATTAATATAATTGACCGACCTAAAAAAAAAAATAAATGAAAAAAAAAATCTAATGTGCCATCCAGATGTGAGAAAATTTGAGCACATATCATTTTACGTGTTGCGTTTACACTGCAACCAAATCGGATCCAGATCAAACTTGCTTTGACGAAACAGAGTTTTGATCGGAACGTGACAGCATTTGAAATAGATTGGTATAGCATATGAACATAATATGTTGATTATGTTCCATATTCAACGGCCGTGTTTACACTGGTGCCAAATCCGGATCAGATCCTGATCAAAGATCAAATTTGGTTTCAGTTAAGTGGGTCACGTTGCATCCAGATATGACAGCGATATGTCAAGTGTATCAACGTGTTCAATCGAAATTTTACATGTGACCGCCGTCAAATCTGAATCAGATAAGGATTGAAAACTTGCGCCCTTGATTCCAAAAATTGTGAGTGTGGAAGGACTCACAAAGTGCGAAGTTTGGGCATGTGGTTGAAACTGGAGACGGGAATGCTGCTGATGTTGTTGTTGTTCAGCGTCCTGGAGGAACACGCAGACAGCAGACGACGGCGACGCTGGGACACGTCGCCGCCGGGGAAGAAACCCCGACGTCACTCGAACGCAACGCAGCAGAGCCTACTCACAGTACTTCCAGGGATCGCAAAGCTCTGAATGCTCCCTCCTCGATGCAGCTGATGCGGTTCTTGTCCAGCTGGCTGTTAATCAACACAACATGCAGTCAAGTCAAACTACTGAACAAACAACGAAATGTTTTCACAATGCGTCCTTCAACTGAACAGTCCACACTCCAGGCCACAAGGGGGCAGCGCCTTCCACAAAAAACATCAGATTGTTTTGTTTCCTTGGCTGTATTAGTAGATCAACCGACAGATTTTTGAGGTCCGCGGCTCCTCGGAAGGCTCTCCTGGGAACGGCCTGGATGGCGTTTTCACTGAGGTCGCTGAAAACACAAGATGACCAGAAATTATTTCGGGGGAATTTAACATTTGTGCAAACAGAATCGCACACTCCCATCATTTATTGCTAAACAGTAGCAGGAGCGTTTTATAAATCACTAATGGGTCGAAAGGTCAATTCCACAAGAAAATGCATGGCGGGGATGCTAAAATTTGAAACGACCGCACTCGGAAACATCATCGGCCTGGCATCACGACAACACTCAAACGCATCATCGGCGTGGTGTCACGACAACACTTGAACACGTCACCGACGCATTACGTGCGTGCGGAGAGAAAAACTTGAAGATACTGTACTACCTATGTGGCAAATCTAATACAAATGACTGTGGGGGGGAAAAAACAAAGGTCACTTGAACACATCACCAGTGTGAGTGACGAAGCAAAACAGGACTATTGATCATGATGATAATGATTATTGATGATGATGTTGTAGCCTCTTCGTTTTTGACAATGCTGCATCATGAGCAAGTCATGCTCAGTACTTGTATGTACGTCAAAGTTTCAAGAATTCAAAAGGTGGGAAAAGGGAAATATTAGTTCTTTTTTTGGATGCCCAACATCAGACTGCGCAAGAATGTAGTATTGTTTCAGTCCACAACACCCGCGTGGCCAGAACCGGCGACGTGACTTCCATGAAAGCAAAACGCTTGAATAGCGTTTCGTCTGCCCAGGACGACCATGAAAACGACATTGTGAGCTTTTCACAAGCTTCAGCTGGACTTGAAACAATCTGGAAAGAAAAATAACTACACTGCAGCCCCAACAATAAGGCACTCCACCTTCTGATGAAGTCAAGAGTTATTTTTTGTGGGCCTAAAAGCTCAGCTCTTGGCTCACATAAGATGAAAGTGAAAAAGTAAAGCTCACTCAAGTTTCTTAACCTCCATGACAACGTGACCGCCTGCTCGCTTTCCAACCTTTTAACTCTCTACGACAGGCTTCGGCCACTTGAATACATCGTGAGCGCGAGGAGACGACGAGGACACTCGAACGCATCGCGGGGGTGGGGGTGGGGGGGGGGTGAATCACGGCCGGAAGCCTTTGAACTAGTGCTGTCAGATTAACGCATTATCAGCATTCATTTAAAACAATTTAAACTCGATTAATTTTTTTTAATCGCAAGATTAATGCGGCACCACGTCACAGCGGATGTTACGTTGCTCTAATATAACCAAATGTGCTCCAAGTTTGAATAACTGCGCCAAGTGAAAAATGTTCATGTAAAATTTTAAAATCCAAATTGTTGTTTCAGATATATATTTGAATTTGGCCCAAAGAAAACTGATCCACGATTTCACGTTGATGAGCGATTAATTACGGCTAATTCCGAGTTAACTCTGAAACGATACGTTGCTTTGCTTTACTGTTGTACATGTTAGTTGCTCCACGTACAGCACTTTGTGTGCAGCGATGGCTGTTCGAAAGTGCTCCAGAAACACATTTGAGTTGAGTTAACTTGAATTTGATCGCGATTAAATATCTTAATCGTTTCACACAGCACTACTTTGAACATATCACTGACTATTTGCCAAACGACAACGGCGCATATTAAAAGATGCTTTCCCAGCGGGTCGTCAAGATTTCCGTTGCCGGGATTCAAGAGGTCAGAAGATGATGTTGACCGGAGCCGGTCACAGCTGGACGTGTGCGCTAATATTTGCTCTCCCGACATGCTCCTCGGGTGAGTCTCCTGTCAGTGGGTGAGAAAGGTAAACTTTCCCACTGGCTTTGTGCTCCTCCGGAATCTCGCCGCAATGTCATAAAGGACACGCACAAACGCAGGTGTGTCATGCGGCGACTGTATGCCAAAATACGCACAACAATTAGGTGGTGTGTTTGTGAGCTTCCTAGACATGTTGTGTACCGAATGTTGAATTATGAGCTCTTAATATATTTTTTTATTTTAAGGACCTGTGTTGGGTATTGTAGACAAACATCCAAATGTTTATCGTTATTTTGCATTGGACGGCATATCTTTACCGCACGAATATGACCTCACTCTCGTAATATTTACTCGCGTTCGAGTTGAAATCCCGATGCGGGCTGAGGAAAACGCGGCGGAAATGAAAACGCAAAGGAGGATCACGAATGAAGTTGGCGGACTCACAGTCGTGTTAACGCTTCATTCTTCTGGAACAGAAGTTCGGGAATTTGTGTCAGACGATTTCTGTTGAGACGACTGAAACACACACACACACACACACTATTGAATACAACTATACAAATAACCATAGTTTTGTGAGGTGGCTCTTCTTGCCCACATGCCAGGGCATCACAGTAGCTTTAATTGGTTTTTTTTTTTCAGTCAACTTAGCACTGCGTTGTGTATTAGTGTGCACTGTAATTATTTTGCGCCCACTCACAGTCGTTCCAGATCCTTCAGCTCATCCAAAGCGCCTCGCTCCACCTCTCGTATTTGGTTTTCCATGAGGTGACTGGCACGCGCACACACACACAAAATTTGAAATATCATCATTATATGATGTTCATTATATCATTATGAAATAAAAAAGGCATGAACAATGCAGACAGAATTCCACACGGAGGAGCAAGAGGGCAACTCACAGCACTCGCAGATGCTTCAGGCCGGAAAAGTCCGACTTGGTGATGACGGTCAGGTTGTTCCCATTCAAATCCCTGCGACACAAAAAAACGTCCTTTGAAATGGGAGTCTGAGAAAAGGTTTCAGAACCTTTGGAAACGTGTTACTTTACGTCACAGTTTTCTTTTAGTCAAACCACCCCAAGAAGAAAAAAAAAATGTGCGAGGACCATTGAAAAATATAAAACACATTGACAGGATTTAACAACCGTGCCAAATATCACCAAAATAATTAAAAATTGCATATGTAAATAAAACCAGGTTTCAAAAAAAAAAAAATCAAAAGAAAAAAAAAAAAAACAAGCCCTTGTTCCGGCTCTCAAACACTGTGGGCGTGTTTGCTGACTCTGCCATACTTACGGCCTGTTCAACCATCAACCCCAAAAAAACAAACAAACAAACAAAATTTAAACAAGCAAAATTCTACAAAAGGGATGCCTCTGTCCAAAAAAAAAAATACATGTCGGCTTCAAGTCTTTTGTGGCTACACGCGGTGTTCAAGCTCACCACTAATGAATGAAAACCTCGTTGACGTTATCAGCGCGCACCAAAACGCGCACCAATGTACGCTAATTGTACTTCAGCAAATATGTCTGGAAGCTCCACGCGTTCAAATTACAACATTCATCCTGTGATTAAATAATCCTTAAATGTACGCTAATTGTACTTCAGCAAATATGTCTGGAAGCTCCACGCGTTCAAATTACAACATTCATCCTGTGATTAAATAATCCTTAAATGTACGCTAATTGTACTTCAGCAAATATGTCTGGAAGCTCCACGCGTTCAAATTACAACATTCATCCTGTGATTAAATAATCCTTACTCACTCCCAAGACGAGCCTCATTCTTCCAATACCATTTTCACAAAGAATTAGGAATGATACATGTTGTCTGTCTACATGTGTTGCTCCACCGCTCAAATGTCCATTGCTCAAGGGTTCCAAAATGTGACTCTCAACGCTAATAATTAGCATGTGAGAATGCGTTTTCCATTGTTTTCTAGCATTAAGATAGCAAGGGCTTTCTTTTAACAACATTTTGGGGGGGGGGGGATTCCCTTACATTTTTTTTAAATTTCCCTTTCATAATTTTGCCGCTGTAAATTGGGAATCTTTCTTTCCATTGTGAGACAATTTTTTCTTATCTTGTCTTTCTTTTTTTTTTAGAAGAAACTGCCACTGGGAGCGGCGAAAACAATTCCCCATTCCTCAAAGCGGCACTTTCTTTCTCCCGCACCATTTTCCCGATGGAAACGTCCTCCCGCAGTGACCAGCGAAGGAGAAACTGGAGGGAGGAGGGTCAGGATCATGTGTGTGCTAGCATCAATTATTCACACGCATACACATTTGGAGTGCTTCCTTATTTATCTACCCTGATGTCATCATTTCTGCTGCAAATAGCTGATGTGGGACTTTGTGGCTGATTTTCAGATGGTGGACATCTACTTTTTTCTCCTCTGCAAAGAACGACGAATATTTCTGTGCCTTATTCGGAAGCTGGCACGTCTCCACATATACCGTAAATTCCGGGCTACAGACTACACCATGGACTTCATACTTTTTATGTTTTTCCCACGATGGAAAAAAAAACATTAAAAAGGCGCTTCATATTACACACCGCAGTGTTGAAACTGTGGGGAAAAAAGTAGCGGCTTGTAATCCGGAATTTACGGTATTTGTGTTGTACTGCCCCCAGTGGCCAAGGTTGGCACACCAGGAGGAGCGACACAATAACCATTGAAGTGAAGCAAAAATGGGGCAGAGGGGTTACACTTAATTCTTTTGAAGGATAATTTGTGGGTGATGCAAAAATTGACACCCATTGAAATGCATTTGGGGATGGTGGGGCATTTTTGCAGATGGGACCACCCCCCCCCTCTTCCAGGATGATCAGGCTGCAGTGGAGGCCAAGTCGGCACATTTAACAGAATATGGTGGTCTCCAAAGTTAGTCAGAATCAAGCAAAAAATCAATCAATCTATCTATCCACACATGTGAATTTGCGGGTGCTGAACCGTGGGGTATGTGGGGTTCAATTGTATATTTACTAATATCCAAAATTACCCCCCCACACGGCGACCATTCAGCCACCACGCTCAACTTTTTCCTCAATCTCACATACTTCCACGCGCACTGCGCGTTACTCACAGTCTTTCCGCTCCCCTGGGAATGTTTCTGGGCACGGCGTGGATCCCGAGGCCGTGGCAGTCCACCGTGCTCCCCAGGCAGCTGCAAGGGGCCGGGCACGCCCGCGCGCCGCCCGCCGCCATCACCAGCGGCAGCAGAAGCAAGAGGGACGCCCGCCCGCATCCCCTTGACCTCTCGGCGTCGCCGCTCGTCCCGGCAGGCATCCTGCTTAGAGATGGCAGGAGCGCCGCTTCCTCTCGGGGAAAGTGGACGCACAAGGAAGGAGTTGAGCTTGGACCCCCCAGGTAGGGGCAGGACAACCAGAAGCAGACACCGAGGATGCGGGAGGTGTTGCTTGGGTTGGAGCGCTCCGTGCAGAATGTTCTTCTTCCTCCTTGCTTCGGCTTCCCCTCATTGAGTCATTGTGCGCGCAGACGCCAGCCACTTAGGGAGGGGGGGGGGGGGGACTCCCTCACTCCCTCTATACACACACAACCGCGTCAAGCAATCATCCATCAAAAGCTTTTACAAATAACAGCAATGAGACTCCGCCCCTCTCTCTCCCTGGTCTACTGTAAGTCTATTCCCTATCCCACCACCACCAAGAGGAGGGGGGGGGGGGCAGAGTCAGCATGAACATGATGCGGGGGGGAGGAGGAAATAGTAATTACGCCAAAGCATCCGAGTGAGCAGATCAGGGGAAAACACAAGGGCAGTTTCGCAAATTTATCATCGCAGTAGTTCTCGATTTTCAAGCCCATTTTTTCATGGCGAGTACTCAAAATCATGCTGGGATTGGACACTTCAAAATAAAATGGCTGACTTCATGGTCAATTTCGGGCAAGGGTACTTGAGACTTTTTGGTGCGTGGCGTTATGATGAACATGTCCGCCCAGACTTGTGTCGATCAGTAAAATTGGCGTCAGGGGTAAATTTATTTCCAATTTTCCAAAATGGCCGACTTCCCGTTGAAGCTCGAACATAGGTCATTGAGAGTTTTCTCTGCGTCTCAATTTGATAGTCAAGTCTGCCCAATTTGTGACATTTGGCGAAACTCACACATTTTTTTTTGGGGGGGGGGTGAATTTTCATGAGATGTTTGAAACCAAAATGGCTGACTTCCCATTCAATGTCAGACAGGCATGACTTTGGTGCATCATGTTATGATTGACATGTCTACCCAATTTTGTGTGGTTTTAAACTTTCCAAACCAATTTAAGGTGTTTCTGGTGATTTGAATTGCAGAATATGTTGAAGGACATTTGCGATATAAAACAGTGAGGGTGAGGCGCAGAGTCAATAAAGCGAAGCAAAAACATTCCAACAGACGCAAAGTGACGCCTTGATAAAGTGCAATATTATGAAATATAACAGCCTACCTTGGACGGGACTGCACTAGCAAAAACAAGCACCCCTCCCCACATGCTGGCCTCCTTTTTCCTGCTCTCGGAATATCAAAAATAGCTGCGACAGGTTAAGGACATTAAGTGGCTACAACTTCTTGTACAATGACATCGGATCGCAAACCTTTCCTGCACATAAATCTAAAGTGATATCTGTAAAGTTGAAAGAATGGAAAGGTAAATAAATTTCACATTTGTTCATATCTTTGTTGGGAGGGGGGGGGGGGGGGAATCAATAAAGTAACAACGTATAAGTAACCCGTCTTTGTATAACCCCAAAAAATGCTCCGTAGACATTTTAGTATCTGCCTGTGACTGTCTAGAGTTGGAAAAAAATCGCAAGATTTAAAAAAAGTACATTCATTGTTTAGGTTTGGGTTTGGGAAGAAAAGGGGGCAGGGGGGGTGGAACTGTAAAACCAAGTAGCGTTGCCATGGCCACCGCTGCTGGAAGCTTGACTCTGGTGGGAGGGGGTGCAAGGTCAGTCGGAACTGATGCCCCCTCCGCCGCACCCGAAAGGAAAAAAAAAAAACCCTCCAGAGTGACAGCAAACAAATTGCCCACAGGCCGAGTATGGCCACTTCTTTTGTGAGCCTCCACGGGGGAGTCAGGAGGGAGGCGGAGGCACTTCTTGCTGCGTAAAGTCTCTAACAAACAGATCATCCCGTCCTGTACAACAGCCGTTCGTAAAAAATACAGTCAGGCACAGTTCAGTTTTTTTTCTAGGGCGGGGGGGCGCTTGACCGATACGTAGGGAGCTGATAAATTTCATGAATACTGGATAAATAAAATGCTATGATGTGTGTGGGCGAGAGTCGGGGTGAGGAATTAACTGGGGCTATCCAGATTTCTGATCGGGCGATAGTACCCCCAAGCTTCAGTGAAGTGCCATCCTTGAATCTAACTAAAGGAGGCTAAACTAATGGTCTGTTACACCTTTACCGCACGGAAGTTTCCCTTTCGAAACGGTCGTCTAGGCTAAACTAGCTGGCGGTCATTCCTTCCTGACTCCTTCAGCAACAACAGTTCACAAAGGCTAAGCTAGTGAGCAGTCACCTGAGCTTTCTCGTCTATTTTGGCCCACAAGTATTTTAAGACAATTTGATTTTTAAAAAATATAATATATACATGAAACATGAAGCGTCTTCTCCAAATAATGACACCATTTATGATCATTCGCGAAGTCATCGCCAGGGCGAGGGCAGATCTGGCGGAAAAATGTCGCCTTCTGGCGGACAACAACGAGCATTGCAGCAGCGCTTGACAAAGGGATATGCCGATTGGATGCCGACGAGTTGTGACAAAATAAAGAAAACAAGCGTTTGTATGAAAACTTTTAATCCATATGTGGACGATGGCAAGGGAATGTTATTTTGCTCTGAAGCTAGACAAAAGACCCTCCCGCCTCCCGCCAAAAAAAATAATAATCAAGCATTCGACATCACATATGCCTAAACGGTCCTTTCTCTCGTGAAGTGCACTGTCGTACACAGCGTAGACATTCCACATTTACAAAATTACACAATAACAAGACCAACGTTTAAAAAAAAAACATTCACAAGTAAATATTAAGTTTATGAATGAATTTCGCTGAATTAGCCATTTGTGAAAAGGAAGGTCATTTAGACGTTCCACACGCACACGTTAGCACAACCTGCATACACCTTTCCTCAACCCACAAGCTGTTTGAAAATTAACCGATACCCTACGAGCACACATCTTGTCCTCACGAGTCGAACAAGAACAATTAGCATAGCTTTGCATCAGTATTAATGTCATGATTGTATTCGTGTATAGTAGTTGGTTTACTTGTGCTCTAAATTGTCTGTGCACTAGTACATTCTTTGTTCTTACTCTCTTAATAGATGATGCTCCGCAATAGAAGAATGATTAGTAGACAATAGTAAACCACTAAATTACACCGGTAATGATACAACTATAACTCTAACATCACTTCCTTCATTTAGCTAACCAAATGAGGAGAAACACACATCAAAAAGTGTAACAGAATAGTAATTCTAAATGTAAACAGTACACATACATCACTTCCATCGTCCTTGTAAACTGGGTTCAAGTGGACTTAGAGTAGCTGCCTCTCGTAAACAGGGAAATGTAAGCCAGGTTGACATGGCTGCAGTGTGTCAGTCATACACTGGCCACATCCCAAATACTAAATATTAAATGTGATATTGATTAGAAGTGATCATTACCAGTCAAGTCTCCCAGTCAGTCTGTCACGGCTATCTTAGCTAGCAGTCACCGCTGCATGTATGTTTGTGGCCACTCAGAAGCAGGATCACCCACGAATTGTATGCTGTCTATCAGTCATTGATCAACACTGCAGTCTATGAAGGCTAAGCAAGATGGCGGTCATCAATTTCCATTTGGTAGTGGTCATTAATAAGCAGTTCGGTCCATGAAAGCTAAGCTCGACGGCGTACAAACGGTACAGTTTAGGAATGCTACGCTAGCTGGCCGGTCATCACTTGTTGAACAGAGGTGGTCATTTGTAAACAACGGAACAGTCGATGAAGGCTGTGCTATCCAGTGATAATCGCGTCCAGTTTGATTGTTTATAAAACTATCCATCTTACAAATGCGAAGATAGCTAGTGATTCTTACTTCAGGTACAGAAGCGGTTGCTTGTAATTGGTAGTTTAAATAGGCATTGCTAGCTGGCGGTCAGCTCTTCCTGTAGAGCACTGGTGGCCTATAACCGGCACAGTCGGCAAAGGAAAAGCTACTTACCAGTCACATCTTCCTGTACGGTTGAAGTTGTTCATTCAAAGAACAGTTTTGTGTGTGCTATGCAAAACAGCAATCTTCATTTGTTGAACGATAGTCGTCATTCAATGGGAAAGCCCGTCTAGGCTACGCTAGCTAATAACCATAGACACCTGTTAAGCGGCGGCAGTTCATAAAACATTACGGCTTATGAATGCTTCCTGTACGTACGGCAATGGCGGTTCATAAAGAGTACAATCTCAAATGCTATGCTAGCTAGTAGTCCTCCCTTCTTGGATAGAATAGATTGATTTTGAACGGTTCCGCTTACAAATGCTACTACAACTCCATCAGCGTCAAGACGTCTCCCCGAAGACCAGGACGTGGTAGCGGCTCGGCCTCTAGAGCAGAATCTCCTGAGACGGAGAGAACAATCTGGCCACGGACGAAGGCGTGTCCTGATGAAAAAATGGACACATTAGGCTGAAGGTCGCAAGTGTGTCATAGGTGTGCGTATTTTTGCTCTTCTGCATGGAGTACCTTGGACACTTTTGCAGCTTTGTCCCTACTAAAGTCAAAGTCTGGATTTTTCAACACCAGCCCCGCCCTGCAGTGTCTGCCACCGTTCAGTGGAGTTTTCACCTACACACACACACACACACGCACGCCGTCTTGTGAACATTGCCCGTCTTCAAAAGCCTAATCAGTTCTGGAACATGATTTCATGATTGTGTACATGCTACATGTGTGATGTCGATGTTTTGCTAAATACGCTCCAAGAGTGTCTCACCTGCTGCAGAATGGCATTCTCTTTGCCGCATTTGTGAGATACGCTGGCGACCGTGTCCGGCGTCAGCTGACCGGCACGAGCTTTACGCTGGGATCAGAAAGAAAAGAGTCATGTGGAAATACCATAATAAAATATTTGGGAAAATAATGTCCCGGATGAAAACACTGAGTGACAAAATGGGAACAAAAACATGCAAAACAAAATGCCCCCCCCCCCCACCCAAAAATAAGTTTCCTGCCGGAATTCTTTTTTTTTTTTTTTTTTTACATTGTGCAGTGTCATACAAGTGTGAAAACGAATTGACAAAAGAGTCTCTTGGACTCTAAAGAGTCCAGTCTACTTTTCAGTGTAAACAGTTTCAGAACTTATTGTCAAACATGCTAAATGCACGAAGAAGCCAATCTCACGATTCACTTCACAGGGTTTTTAAAAAAAAAAAAAAAAAAAAAGAAAACATCAAGACTGAGTTACCTTGATGAGTCCTCCAAAGGAACGCGACCGCAGGCGCTTTTTGCTGGGATCATTGTGCGGACTCGTGGCTGAGGCCGCAGCTGTTTGTTTGACCATCTGCACATCAAGTAATTAATACATTTAAATGTATTCTTTTTTGTTAATTAAAAAAAAATACCTTGATACATCTACAATACACCCCCCCCAAAAAATGTTTTTTCTTTTAATAACAAATTGGTAAATTTGCGGGTGCCACTGTATTGGTAATAAGAAGAGCTTAGGGAGCCAACCTGTCGGACCAGCTTCTTCTTCTTAGCCGAGTCGGGCATGTTGTGGTGCACGTGCCTGAAGAGGTCCTGAAGCGCCTCTTCTGTGTACTGCTGAGCGGGTGTTGGGCACTGATCTGGAGCAGCCCCAAACGCAACCGGGGCCGCCCGCCGCTTCAGGGGAGAAGCCACCTGCCGGCGGGGCGAGCCGTTCACTGACAACAGGTCCAGGTCGTCCTGAAGGAGACATACATTAGCAGCCGAAAACATTCTCTCTCTCTCTCTCTCTCTCTTTTTTTTATTTTATTTTATTTTATTTTTTTAGATACGTCAGATAAAAATGACAGCTGTGGGACAAAGAGCATATGACCAAAGGGTTTGTTCTTGCCTAAACACGTGACTGACGTCTTTAGGCAATGACGGGAGTGTGTAAGTTAAGTAACACAAACGACTTTGTATTAATAATAATAATAATAATATTATGATTTGTATTGCATCATCATCAACATCATTAGAATGGTAAGTAGTAAGCAACCCTGGCTGTTAGTAGCGATATGATGTCAGGAGTTAATTTAAAATAAATTAATGAATACAATTTCCCTTTGACTGCTCCCTCGCAGGACACAAGTTGAAGGGCCAACAACAAAAACAGGCCAAATATCCAAGGAAAAAAAAAATGTGATTTAAACCGTGCAGTAACAAACATGCCACCACAAGATGGCGCCAAATTATACGTTTACCGGCTTTGTCCGGGCCATAAAAAAACGGCAACAAAACGCTGCCCGGTGTGAACGGACATGGCTTACAAATGCGAATTGATGAGGGGGTGGGGGGGGGGGGGGTGTCATAAACAATATTTATCAATGCAAATAGGTCAAGCTTCGACTGACCTTGCTGCGCAAGGTGGCGGTCTTCATGAAGTGTGTCCGGGCCTGTTCCCTCAGGTACACTGGCGCCTGACACACAAGCAAGTCAACGGGTGCGAAAGTCAGCAAAAATCTGACAAAAATTTGCCAAATTTGGTACAAAGCTTTTTTTATTTATTTATCACGTCAACGGGCTGGACACAGCATGGAGCCCGTGCGTTTCTTGGGGTTTGTTGGATGCGTGTTAGTCACCTTGAAGAGTTTCTGTGAGTGTCTGATGAGGAAGGCCATGCTGTTGTTGAGTGTCTTCAGGTGGTCTTTCAGGTCGGTGGCTGTCATCTGCGGCAGGAAACACAAAATACTAACTTTAAATAACAGGCCCAAAAAAAAAAAAAGTTATTTCAAATCTTACGTGGCGCGGCCAGAGCACGTGCGGAGCGAACATGAGCGCCAGGTTGAAGGCGGACATCTTGTTGGCGTCCTGCCGCTTTGCGGTGTGGTAGAGGAGGTCCAGCAGCAGCTTGAGCAGCGAGCGGTTGGCGGGGGGCAGCAGGAGGAGGAGGAGCTGGAGGGCCTCCGTCTGACGCTCCTTATTGGGCGCCGACGTCTTGTTGCCGTGCTCATCCAGCAACGTCATGCCTGGAAAGACAGAGGACATCGGCTCTGCGTTGCCCCAAGTGTCAAAGTCGTGTCCGAGTCCTACCGGCGATCCGCAGGTGGACGTGGAAGTGTCTGTGCGTGAGCAAGGGTTCAGGCAACTCCCCCAGGAAGGTCTTGAGCAGCGTGGCGGCGTCGTTGGGATGGAAGCCTGCGGACTGCAAGTCGACGTCGGCGCCGCTGGTCAGGAGCTCCTTCAGGGCCTGCTGCCGCACGCTGTTGCCGGGAACCCGGAACAGACCCTCCACGTGCAGATCTGGTCCCGGAGAGAGCAGGGGGGACAACTCAGACTTGCACCAAGGGGGAACGAAAGGCGACCAGTTAAATGGGACCGGTTGTGAGCGATACTCAGTAGAGTGGAACGTTATGAAGAAATGGTGGGGGGGGGGGGGTAAAGTGCGACGAAAAATAACATAGTCCTAGAATGACATGAAACGGAGCGGAAGAATCTGAAGACAAATAGTTGAAATAGGATCTCGTCTCTATTGTGTTCAGAAAAAAAAAAACAAATGTGATCTGGAATAACAGTTTGTAGAGACGAACCGTGACAATAATTACCACTTTAATGGTGGGTCCTTCAAATGAAACCCCCCCCCCCCCCCCCCCTAAGTTACGCATTTTACAATTTTTGTAATGATGTATTTTGTGGTATACAAACATTCTTTTTTTTTGTTCAAACACTCAAAGTGTTCAGAGTCATCTGTGCTATCCATACATATATAGTTTTTATTAGTTCTTTGGGATTTTGTATTCTTTATTTTTTGCAAAAGGAAAAAAAAAATTTGTGTCTGGAGGTCCCAACCAAGCCCTACGAACAATCCCGACCGGACGTGTTCGTGTAAAATGCATTGTCTGTCCAAGCGAAAACAAAGCGGTTGACGTAAAAATCGCGTGAAATGCATGTTTACACATTCGGTTTACGATGCATTCAAAAATATGAATTATAATGGGTCTCTGTGTTGCAAAATATGTAAATTGTGAAGATTACGGTATCAAAACCTTTTTTATTATTGCTGCAATGCCTGAGAATTATCAGCCGGTGACGTCATGAAATTTAGGCCCCCCCCCATACGTTTCAGCTCTCTCGTGTTTTTCCGAATGCCTTTGCCTTTGAGAGTCAAAGACATAATTTTACATTTATCGCAAGCGGTGGACTACGAGGGTTAAATGATGACCTCAGTCATATTTTCACCATTTTATATGAATACGTTTTTCTGCCGTAAACATCTCAACGGGATCCGGGCCACCCCTGCTAAAATCGGCCGCATCATTAGTTGAACACATGATTCAAACGGAAAAGATGCCATGAGCATCAAGTTTACTGAAGGAAAACGGCAAATGACAGCTCCTGCCACCTACTGAGTGGACGTGCAATTACACATTATTTTAGTTGTAAAATTATACGTTGTTTTTTCTTTTTTTTTTTGGAAAGGACTGCATTACGTAGAATAAAGTAGCAGTTTATTTAACACGAGGCAAAAAGTAATAATAATATGAATGGAGATTAAAGAAACCACCAGAATAAAACAGTCAACTTACTTTTACTGAGGAATTCAACGAGCCGGTATATGTGAGCCACGGCGCTCTCTGACAGCACAGCCCCAAACATGGCACCTTTATCTGAGAAAACAACAACAACACTCACTCAAAAGATCCTACAGTACTCTCCTCCCGACCAGCGTGGGTGTTCCCAACGTCACATTTCATCAATTGATTAATAAGCAACAATAAGTAACCAAAACGCTTGGTGGGCCACAAACCAACCTTTGCGTTTGAGGAAGTTGAACGAGCGGAAGAACCCGGGGGTCTTGGGGCCCTCCTCGCCGAGGAGCTGGGAGAACTCGGCGCCGGGAAGGTCGATCAGGCGAGTGATGTTGCTCAACACAAGCTCCAGGAAGACGTCGGCGTTCTCGTGCCGGAGTTTCTCCACAAAAAAGTCCGGGTTGAAGATGACGGGCAGGCGGGTGGCGGCGGCGGCGGCGGCGGCGGCGGCGGCTTGGGAGCCTCTCGGCGGTGACCCATCCCCATGGACCACCATGTTGGAGTGCCTGGACATCACACACAGACTTGTTTACATTTACAATGTGGTTTTATATTTTATATAAAGCATCTTAGTGGTGTTCTTTAAAAACCAAGCACAGGGTTTTTTCCCCCCAAAGAAATATAATTGTGGCTTCGGCCATCCATTATGGCATTGTCTGCTGGACACTCTATGAGGATTAGGGCAACAGGAGGATGCTCGCTAAGCTAAAAGCCATGATGGACAGTCCCTCCCACCCCCTCCAAGGCGCCCTGACAGCACTGGGCAGCTCTTTCAGCCAGAGACTGTTACATCCGCCTTGCAAGAAGGAGAGATACCGCCGCTCGTTCCTACCGACTGCTGTCAGGCTGCTGAATAAAAAATTTAATTACGTGGAAAAACAATTGTAAATAGCACAGCCACCTTTATCTATATCTCTATTTATGTTGCACTCAATTGAATTGTGTGACATTATTTTGCGAATGCAAACACTTTTGTTTCCTTCTTTCTTCTTTCTACCCCAAATTTTGCTGCTGTCGACTGTAAATGTCCCCAGTGTGGGACAAATAAAGGATATGTTAATTATAATGATTTTAAAAGGGGGACTGGTAGTTAAAACAAATAGCGAGCAATATCTCAACATTTTTAATTTGGGTATTTCAGCAATAAAAAAGGAAATTGATCATTGACTTTTGCCGGCCACAAAAATAATGTGGACGGTCATCAAATATTTGCATAATTCACCGAATTCAATTCGATTCTGAGCCATTCAAATGTAAAATACTGTTGTGGGTGTCGGACGTCACGTAAGGTCAACGCGTTTGATACTCACGTTGTTCAAAAAATATCAAATATGAATGTAAATGCGCAAAACGTTATACGGATGGCAAACGGTCAATTCGTGATTGGGATCGATTTGATTTTTGGGACGGCTAGCGGCTAACGAACGAACACGAGTGACAGCAGCGGTCTGTCGAAGTGACAGTGGTTCGGATTTACCCGCTTTTACGGCTCCCCGGTTCTACGTTCCGCTTTGGGCCGCGTTAAAGTGGGATCCTGGAAGTCACGGTGGAACGTGTCTTTACCTCGTATTTGCAGTGACTTGGTCGGCATCTTTACCGGCAGCCATGTTTAGTCCCTTCAAAAAACCGCCGCTATTTCGTTCACTCCGCCCACCTTTCAGCCATTGGGCGAGTCGCGAGTAAGGGCGTGGCGTAAGGGGCCTGGGATCGGATAGCGCCATTTTGTGATTGGCCAGTTTAAATTTGCCAAAACAACAAACTTTCCTCCTGTCGAAACTGAAACCATCAAACAAAAAAGTGGATACAACACGGCTTAACGGTTTAACTTTTCATTAGTTGTACTTTAAATTTGTTTTAAATTACACTTTACAATTATCTACTCTCATTTCATTTGTGGTTTTCCAAAAAGCCACATATCGCACTGACTGCAGCACTGTGGATCGAATGTTACATTCTATGCACGTACAAGTCTTGATCACGTGACCAGACTGGGAAAAAAAAATGGTCATGCATCTCTGGTATTGTGATCAAGGTGATCAAGCCCGCAGGATGTAGTTTGGGGACCACTCTTTTAGATGTTTTCCTCCTCCAACACACCGGATCAGATCTACATTAAAATATGTTTTGACAAACATCTCAAATTTGACAGATATAACTGTTCAATGGATTGCACTTTGATTGGTAAAATTGCATGATCTGGAGCAGATCTGGATTAAAAAAACACGGTCTGACAATCAAATCCGACAAGGTTTGACTGAGGTACACAGAAACATCTTCAATGGACTCTCGGCCTTTCCATTGCTTTCCAAATGTGTCATCGGGATAACATCCGGATGAAAGCACATTTTGAGAAACAGAACAGACGACATTTGGCAGAGGTAGAACATGTTCAATGGACTCTGACAATCTACATTTAGACTGCCTACAAATACTTTTTGACAGCTTGTTATTCCCAAAGTGTGCTTTGCGTTGAACAAAAAAGAAATGTAGACTCACTTTGGGGGTTTTGGGGAGAAAGACAAAGTAAGACACATTTGTTTATCTCATCTCTGTATTTTTTTTTTTTTTTAACAGTGTAATCATGCGCGTCAGTGAGGAAACAGGAAGAGACCGAACTCTCACTCTCTTAATTCTTCTTCGCAGAGACACGGCGACGAGAGGCGAGCATCAGATCCAAATAAGCAGCAAACATGAGCTGGACTCCGCAAAAGGCAATCGTCATCTGCGCCGTCTTGCTCTCCAACGTACAAGGTATGACCTCGCATTTTGACGCGGTCCGAAAGTATCCCAGCGCTGATTTTCTACATTTGATGTTCTTATTGTCTACCTCATCAACAGATACATAAATAAATATTTAGACAAATTCACATTCTGTTTGCTTCACTTCCTGCCACAGACAACATCTTGATGATACAAATCAGGAAAAGATGAGTTGAGAGAGCGAGCGAGAGCCCGCACCAACCAACATCGCTTCCAAATCTGTAATCTGGATTAGATGTAGTGCACTTTGGGTTGATAAAAACGAGTTGGCTAGGTAGGAAAAAAAAACCCACAAAAAAACGACAGAAAACGAAAGTAAGAAGCACTCATCCATCACATGTTTTTTTGTTTTTTGGACACATCACAAAGTTGTGCTCATGCATGTCAATGAGGGAAAGAGGAAGAAGGTCTTTGAAAAGAAATATGATCGTCAGCGCAACTTTGTGTCATCTCTGAACAACGAATGCGAACGCGTTACACCGACATTGCTTCCAACGAACGAGACCTGGTTTGAAATACGGATTGACATCATGACAGCAAATGGGACGATAATGTGTTCAGTGGACTATTACTTTGCAACCAGATCTGGATTTAAAACACAGTTGGAGACTCTCAAGCGACAAACCCGAGAGCTTGAGAGATGGCGTGCTCAGTGGAATTTGCCGGGTTCCGTTTTGATTTCTTCAGATGCATAATCCGGATGAGATCGCAATGGAAACCTATTTCAAAAAGAAAGAAAAAAAAATGTTGCATTTTTCAATGAACATGGATTTTACAAGGCCCAAATTGCATTGAAAAAAAAAGAGAACTCACATTTGATCATTGTCAGATTATCTCGGACAAAGTTAAAGAAATGACTCGGCACACAATATCGGCGGAAGCGGACCTCTGTCACAAACCCGTCACATCTATCTAGCCTTGGCTGCTCTGAGTCACGGCACTGCTCCCCTGTCATGCGGTGTTCCACAGGGCTCAATTCTGGGGCCTCTGCTGTTCTCGCTGTATCTGCTCCCATTGGGTTCCATCTTAAGGAAACATGGTATTCCCTTCCACTGCTGTGCAGATGGCTGCTCTGAGTCACGGCACTGCTCCCCTGTCATGCGGTGTTCCACAGGGCTCAATTCTGGGGCCTCTGCTGTTCTCGCTGTATCTGCTCCCATTGAGTTCCATCTAAAGGAAACATGGTATTCCCTTCCACTGCTATGCAGATGACTGCCAGATCTATGTCCCACTGAGCAAGAAAGACGCCTTCTCATTAAGGCCACTCCTATCCTGTCTGGAAGAAATCAAAACCTGGATGGCACAAAATTTCTTGAAATTCAACGAAAAGAAGACAGAGGTGATATTGTTTGGTCCTAGTGGCATCCTGTAGACTTGGGCCCCCTGTCTCCTTATCTGAAATCAACGGTCTCAAACATGGGCCTTAAACTGGATCGTGATTTCAAACTCGATCGGCAAATTGGTGCCGTTGTTAAATCCAGCTTCTTTCACCTTAGCTGGCCAAAATAAAACCTCTCCTCTCACATGAACACTTTGAGACAGTAATTCATGCCTTTGTCACATCCCGGCTGGATTACTGCAATGCCCTGTACTTTGGAGTCAGCCAGTCCTCCATTAAGCGCCTTCAGCTGGTCCAGAATGCCGCCGCTCGCCTCTTGACTGGTACTCGTAAGAGGGAGCATATAACTCCTACTCTGGCATCCCTTCACTGGCTCCCGATTCATTTTAGAGTTATTTTCAAGATCCTCCTCTTTGTTTTCAAATCTCTGAATAATCTGGCGTCACCTTAACTCTCTGAGCTCATCCGCCCCTACACACCTGGGCAGTGTGTGTACCAAGAACTAAACTGAGGCTCTGAGGGGATGGAGCCTTTTCTGTTGCTGGTCCCTCTCTCTGGAATGACCTCCCACTGAACATTCGGCAAGCCTCCTCGCTGCCCATCTTTAAAGCCCTCCTCAAAACTCACTTGTCTTCTTTGGCGTTCGACTCAGCATGACTTAGATTTGCTCTTGATTTTACTGCTTGGTGCTTTCTACCCCCTTTATTACCGATTCGTCTTACTGTTTATTGTGTATGTTAAATGGCTCCATGTACAGCACCTTGTATGCAGCGAAGGCTGTTTGAAAGTGCTCGAGAAATACTCTTGACTTGACTTGACATTCATCATTGTGAATGATGAGGAAACCGGAGTAACCGGAGAAAACCCACGCGGGCACAGGGACAACATACAAATGCCACACCGGAACTCGAACCCACAACCCCACTGTGAGGCGAGCATGCTAAACAGTCAACCGCCGTTGTTGGTTTTTTTTTCTTCCCCAGATTCAACAAAACATATGTGAAAAAAAATGGCACGTACTTCCCCTCAAGAATAAACGTGCATCTGATTTTGAAAATGTGTTTCAGCGTTGGAGACAAATGACTGGGGAGGAATTTATGATGTGACGACCATCTGCGGCCTCAGAGGAAGCTCAGTGGAGCTCGTGTGCACGTTCTGGTACCCGCAAAGAAAAAACGCTCGCGTGAAGACTTTGTGGTTCACCAAAGGGAACAATCACAAGCCGGAAGATTTGCGATCGGACCCTCAGAACGCCGGTCGTCTGCGCTTTGACTGCCAAGACAACAAGTGCCGTTTGTCAATCAGCCAGTTGAGGGAAAGCGACGCCGGCCAGTACAAATTCAGATTTGTCACGAATGGAAACGGCTACACCGTCAAGCCTGGAGTCACTCTGACTGTCACTGGTAAGGATTGTCCCTTAAAGCACTTTTACACCAAGCGGGAAAGTCTCAACCTCACTGCACATCGGTCCTATTTTTAAATTACATTTTTAAAAAGAATTCTTGATTGAAAAAAACCCAAACATTTTTTTGTTGGGTTTTTGGGGGGGGCGGGGGTGGTGATGGGGTTAAGCATTTGGCCTACATTACACCAATATGTTTGAAATCGGAGTCAACGATGTTTATTTGTAATTAATAAAAAAAAAAAAATACAACTGGTTCATGAAGCACATTTGAAGCTTCATGTTCCCATACCTAGTCGGAGCCTATCCCGAGCTAACTTAGGCTGACGGTTTAGCTTCAATGATGCTAAAGGACATGTTTTTGGCGTGTGAGAGGGAGGGTACCAGCAGGAAGGGCCCGGGGGAGTGGGGGTGGGAGGGGGGTAGACGTGCAGATGCGACATCGAAAGGCCAAAGTCTCGATCGGAACCTCAGAACATTCAGGCGGCTGTGCTAATCGCTCGTTCGCCGTACCGTCGCAGTGGAAACACACAGTACACACGCATACAAACACAAATTTGAATGAAGCGGCGTTTACTCCTCTTGGCGGAAATGAACTTTGACACTTTTCTGTTGAAATGAATGCCTTGTGACACAAGACGTCTATTTCTTCCTCTCAAATTCAGATCTCAGTGTACAATTTGAGAAAGCACTGACATGTGTCAACAAATGCGATCTGGACACTGGCACTTCATACATCTGGTACAAGGATGGACAAGAAATCCCAAACGCAAACTCTTATTCGTATAGTGATAGTGATTATCGCTCTTATCCATATCGTGGTTATGACTACGGACACAGCTACAGCTAAACGATCCTCGGGGCCTCACGTTGGACGATCGCTACAAGGCTCGTGTACAACTCATTGAAAATTTGGAAGGACAATCGACTCTGAGAATCAACAACTTGACGGAGAGCGATTCTGCGGATTACCGCTTCGGATTCACCACAAAAACGTTTGCCTGGACGAGTACTTTGCCCGGAACCATTTTGACCGTCGCGGGTAAGAGTGAAACACAATCGATGGAATACGAGTTCATTCCACTTTAATTTCCAGGTACTAGTGAGGATTTAGGGAAGTGGGGCCTATCCCCGAATACCAAAATGGCGCTCCAGTGTGAGTACCGATGTCAAAACGAAGGCCCACGATCGGTACCGCAGCCAAAAGTGGAACGTTTTGCAACCCCAAAGAGCAAATGCGTTTCCTGGACTCACCCGTTTTGCTCTTCCCGTCTCCAGTTGTGCAGGTGCAGGTGGTGCTCGTCAAGGTGAATGACTTTAACGTCACCGCTCAGCTATTGTGCCTCTTGAGCTGCAGCCCGCCATCTCCTTTGTCTTTCTGCTGGTCGCGGAACGGACGGCCGGTGGGCCAATGTGCCCCATCCCAGATGGACAAACCCCAAAGAGTTACTTTAAATCCTGGCCAATACGTCAGCTGTGCGGTGGAAGGATATCCGCTCGCCGTCTCTGCTCAGCTGTGTGGGTTTATTTTTCATCAACTCTTTTCTTTAAATTACATTATTACGAATCAAACATGTCGCTTCATTTCGACTAAAATTGGTTCAATAGAACGCGTCAACCTGTCGATTTAGTTTCTCGATTAAAAAATGAGTTTTTAAAACCATTCTGAAAGGGGGGGGGGTCACTCCCCCTAACACAGTCAGGCTATGTTGATTGTCTTGGTCCTTCTTGTGCGGAAGTCTCTCTACGGTTTTTGTGTAGCCCTCATTTTGAATGACTACACTTGGTTCGATGACAACACTGGAGACGTTTTATTTTCGCTAGGTCGCTACCACTGTCAGACAAACAGAGAAGCTCCACCCGCTCTATTTATATGAACACAGAACACTGTAACCTTCAAGTCAAGTCAAATCAAGAGTATTTCTCGAGCACTTTCAAACAGCCATCGCTGCATACAAAGTCCTGTACATGGAGCGATTTAACATACACAATAAACAGTAAGACAAATCGGTAATAAAGGCGGTAGAAAGCACCAAACAGTCAAACCAAGAACAAATCTAAGTCATGCTGAGTCGAACGCCAGAGAATACAAGTGAGTTTTGAGGAGGGCTTTAAAGATGGGCAGCGAGGAGGCTTGCCGAATGTTCAGTGGGAGGTCATTCCAGAAAGAGGGACCAGCAACAGAAAAGGCTCGATCCCCTCTGAGCCTCAGTTTAGTTCTCGGTACTCCTAACAAAGTCTGGTCCACAGACCTGAGGCGCCGGGCAGGTGTGTAGGGGCGGCTGAGCTCAGAGAGGTAAGGTGGCGCCAGATTATTCAGAGATTTGAAAACAAAGAGGAGGATCTTGAAAATGAATGGGGAGCCAGTGAAGGGATGCCAGAGTAGGAGTTATGTGCTCCCTCTTACGAGTACCAGTCAAGAGGCGAGCAGCGGCATTCTGGACCAGCTGAAGGCGCTTCATGGAGGACTGGCTGACTCCAAAGTAAAGCAGCATGCGATAAGACTACGTTCCTTCCACACAAAATAGTTCCAAACAAGTAACAATCGTGTCAGTGGCATACATCGTATACCTGTATGATAACTTTGGTCTTGTCAGTGGAGCAATCGGGCAACTTTTTAAAAGTAAACTTTCCATTCATAAACTCTTTAAGTATCCGTTTTAGCTGTCTCACGGTGCCGTGGCCGGCAAAACAGACATGGGCGTGGACTTCTGCAGCGCTTGTTGTTTTGCTCTGGTGTATTTATAGAGCAACGTAACATCCGCGAGTATCTCGCGAGAAAAAAATTAATCGAGTTAAAATTCATTTAAATTAATGCCAATAAAAATGCGCTAAACTGACAGCTCTAAAAATAATACATTTTAACATCTCCATTAAAAATTAAAATAATCGATTCGTCCATTGTAAATAATATAACATAAAACTATCCATTTTCTTGTTTTAAATAATATTAAAAAATGATGTCCATCTGTCTTCTTTTTTTTCCTAATTGGTATTTATTTTAAGGAACACAAGAAAAAATAGTAAACCAAACTATTGACATTGATTATTTCACTCGGTCACTCCGGACGTTACAGTCCACTTGCATGGGGTCCCAAGTGGGGGCAATGACTCACTCGGAGGAGTTGTGCTGAAAAGTCATTACTGCCACCCGCAGGACTGGAGCTGAAGTTGAGTACCTCCATGCGTGTCCTGATTTCCAAGAGTGGATCAGACGCATTTGGGGTTGTTGAGCCTTGGGGGAGGTCAGCTCTCTTCCGACTGACGTTCTGCGCCGTCTTCTCTAGATGCTCCGATGACCCCCTCAGTGTTGCTGAGTGATCCAGGTGAAATAGTGGAGGGCGATCCGCTGATCCTGACCTGCAGAACCGACCCTGCGATATCATGTCGACACCGATGGTTTAAGAAGATCAGAAACGCTGGCAGTCTAGAAATAAGTCATGGGGAACAACTGGTCTTCAATGCTACCAAATCTTCAGACTCAGGCAATTATTTTTGTACTGCGGAGAACGAGCTGGGGGCGAGGACGTCACAACCCGTCCGAGTCGACGTGAAATGTAAGGCTCGGTACAGCGGTGTAATAGTTGAGGACTGAATTGAGCATCTCAACAACGAGGCCTTACCTTGTGTTCCGCAGATGCTCCGAGGAACTGCTCCTTGCTGGTGCGTCCCTCCAAATTCCCCCGGGAGGGCCAGTCCGTGACTCTGACCTGCAGCAGTAACGCGAAGCCGGAGCCGAGCTACACGTTGTACAAGGACGACCGACCCGTGCGCCTGGAATCGGGAGGAATTTACCGCTTCATCTCCATCCGCCCACAAGATGCCGGACGCTTCTACTGCAAGGCCCGCAATGAATATGGAGACGCCAACTCTTCAGAAGTGGTCATTGAAGTCAGGTGTAAGTCCCCAAAAGTCAACACGGAGGTCTGGACTGGCCACGTCATCCTTGTAAAACCTTCTAAAGAAAATACAAACAGAGTAAAAAACAAAATGTTCAGTGTAGATCAATCGGGACGGCTCGTGTGTCGGAACCCGTTATCAAATCAAAATAATCGTTTTTGTTCAAATAAGATGGAAGCAATTCTAACTCAAATGTAAACTAGTGAACCCGTTCTCCCCTTAGATGGTCCTCGGCCTCCGGAGGTCTCAGCGAAAGGCTCCGACGATATCGGCCCCGGCTCTTGGGTCAGTCTGACGTGTAGCAGTGATGCTAAGCCCAGCGCTAGCTACGCTTGGTACAAGGCCACCGAGGAGCCTCCCTTAACCACGGTGGCCGTCTACAACATCAGCGACTACCAAGAAAAGGATGCCGGCGAGTATCGCTGTGTCGCCCGCAACGTGTTGGGAAGCCGCAACGCCACCCTGTGGCTCCCCCCCTCGGCCAGTAAGTCTCTCGGCCCCGCTTCAGTCTGGTCGGCCGCTTTAACGTTCCGCTTCTTCAGGTTCACTGACCGTGGCCATCGTGCGTTATGTCGCGCCCGGCGGCGCGCTACTCGTCCTGCTTCTCGTAGCCGTTGTGCTGCTCAGGTCGGTTCATATTTCCTAAATTGGAAAAATATACATGCCGGGTGGGGGTGGGGAGGGTTGTCAAAATATTTACTGATTTTGTTTAAAAAACGTTTTATTATTATTTATTTTAAATGTTTGTTTTTTTATTGAACATAAAAGATATACAGTAATAATTTGACAGAAAATAAGGTAGATAAAATATTTCAATACCTTTCTCTATTTATCAACTTAGTTCTGATTTATCATTATATTTAATGTTTAGAATTTATCATTTTAACTCTGATTGATGTAGGTTGTTTGTACTATTTTTTTGAATTTGTTTTTGAACTCAGCAAGCGATTTACTCATTTTTAGGTCCGTTTTGAGATTATTCCACAGATTAACACCTTTGCTAGATACACTTCTTTGCTTGATGTTTGTTCAAGCAGTTGTGTTTAAAACTGCCCGCCGTACAAAAAAGCGCACGCACTTCCCCCGTGCTGCTGGGGCAAACCATTCTGAAAGGTGTGTGGGGGGGGGGGGGGGTCACTCCCCCTAACACAGTCAGGCTATGTTGATTGTGTTGGTCCTTCTTGTGCGGAAGTCTCTCTACAGTTTTTGTGTAGACCTCATTTCGAATGACGACACTTGGTTCGATGACAACACTGGAGACGTTTTACTTTCGCTAGGTCGCTACCACTGTCAGACAAACACAGAGAAGCTCCACCCGCTCTATTTATATGGACACAGAACACTGTAACCTTCCACACAAAATAGTTCCAAACAAGTAACAATCGTGTCAGTGGCATACATCGTATACCTGTATGATTCAGAGAGAGAGAGAAGAACAGATAACTTTGGTCTTGTCAGTGGAGCAATCGGGCAACTTTTTAAAAGTAAACTTTCCATTCATAAACTCTTTAAGTATCCGTTTTCGGTGTCTCGCGCTGCCTTGGCTGGCAAAACAGACATGGGCGTGGACTTCTGCAGCGCGCTTGTTGTTTTGTTCTGGTGTATTTATAGAACAACGTAACATCCGCTTGTGACGTGTGCCGCGTTAATCTGGCGAGAAAATTTTTAATCCTGTTAAAATTCATTTAAATTAATAACAATAAAAACGCGCTAAACTGACAGCTCTCGTTGAAATGTGTTGTGAACTTTTATGGTGTGGCAGCAATATGCTTGTGTGTAAAATCGGACATTTCTGGAATTTTTTTTGTGGGGGGGGGGGCGGTGTTTATGTTACACTTAACAAACATGCAAAATGTATTTTATGTTCACTATGCAAAGGCATTAATTTAACTCTGTTTTTGTTCATGATCTTTTAGGAAAAAGATGACATCAATAGCTCAGGTGAGAAAATAAACCACCAAAACGTTTACATTTTAACATTAACTTACAGTTTCAACAAAATGTTGAGACTTAAAAATATCCAAAAGTTCAAAAAAAGGTTTCACGTTCAAAATGTATCGCTGTATTTTTGAAACTGTTAAAAATCCTGTTCAAAACCTCAAACAGATCATTTCAAATGAAAACCGCAAAAATGATCCAAAATGTCACCAGCCAAACGCGAGTTCAGATGGAAGCAGAGGTCCTGCGGACGACCCGGTGTACTCGACGGTGACTTTCTCCAAACAACCTCACATTTACTCCAACGTCGTCGAGGCCCGGAGGCGCACGGGCGAGGATCAGGACGAGGATGTGGAGTACAGCCTCGTCAACTGCGACGGCCACGCCTTAAAGTGAGTTCGGGCTCCTCCGTTTCTCCTAATTCTGCCCTTCTTATTATTCTCGTGGCCGTCTGAAAATCCTTCCAGAAATCTGTGGTGAGTCCCCAGCACAGCCCCAAAATCTGCCTGAGTGTGCACAATGGAAAGTTTAAAAAAAAAAAAAAAATCAGCCCTCACCAACAGTTTCTGTCACGGTTATTTTTCAGTCTGGCCAGCAGGTGGCATCAGCGGACTTTTGGTCTCAGTCTGTATTTAAGGAGCCCTCTGACATGCACATATCGCTGGAGTATTGTATTTCGCCTTGCTACTGCCTTGCTCATTGACTGCTATTGCTACAGACCTCGTCGTGTTTCGCTTTTTGAACTCTCGGTGCTCAGTATTTTGTCATTATGGTTCTTTGTTTGTGATTTGGCTCTCGCTTGCGTGTAGTGGTTACATTGTTTTTTGTTTGCCTTCGCGATTCTTATTTTCCCCCTTGCCTTTTGTGCAAGCGCTTTTTGTTATTCGTTTTTTTGTGCCCTCTGGTCCTTGTTTTGACCAGCACTTTATGTTACTACTTTGTCGGTGCGAATTTTTGTATATTAAACCCTTTTTGCTACGGAGACCTTGTTTGGTGTCTGCATTTCGGGGATCTACTTCCTTATTTTTTTGGTCAATCAAGAAAGAAAAAAAAATCTCAAGGACCCCTGCCCCAAATCCAACAGCAAGTCAACCGTTTTGTTTTCAAGCTGCCATTTGGGGGCAAATTCCTGTAGTTTGCGCCACTTGGAAATTTAGAAGAAAAAAAAATTGGATGGATGTCCATCCGATAACAGATGCACGACATCATCTCGGGTGCCTTGAGTTCAATTTGAACACTTGAAATGATGTTCACTGGATGGATTTTGCCCTGCTGGAGCAACTTGATGATCTCGACGGTGTTTCCATCAGCAAGCTGAAGACTCAAGAGGATGCCGGCGCGAGCGAGCTGTACAGCGCCGTGCAGAAAAGACGCATTTGACCTCAGGGACGGATCACCTGTTGACCTGATGTTTGTGGCACAGCCAAAAAGTCCAATTTTTTTTTTTTTGGACAAATTTTTTAAGCCTTGATAGCGATGCATTTAGTTAATACAAAATTTGAGAAATTAGATTAAAAAAATACAGATATACTGTATTTTGTTTACTTTTACAGAAAAAAACAGCAAATTTTCTGCCCAAATACAGATACTATAGGAAAAAAATACTTTTTAGAACAATTTTAAGACCTTCATTTTTTTTTTTTTTACAGAGAATTTTGGTAAATTCACAATTTTTTACTTTTGGAAATAATGACCTCATGTGTCTGTTTTTTTTTTTTAAGCGCATGACTTTTTTTTTTTTTTTTTTTTACACTTGAATGGCGATTGAATGAATATTGGATTTTTTTTAATGCTAACATTGCTTCTTTTTTTCCCCCCACTTGAATGTCAGGTAGAAATGATCACACAAACATGAGCTAAAGAGTGAATAAAAATAATGGCGATGATCACGTTTCAAGATTCCTGGGAAGCTTTTATTTTAAAGGATGCGCCTACATCATCATTTCTCACTTGCTCTTTTGAACACAGAGAAAAAAAAAAAAAAAAAAAGGTCGGACCGGCGTCATTTGTCTCACAAGCGGCAGGCGTTGAGCGAGAGTTCCGTGGCGGCGGCGGCCAGGTTGGCGCATTTGTCCCGCAAGATGCCGCCGGCGCATTCGACGGGCGACGGCCAGCGTTCCACCCACGTGCCCGACCCGAGTGTGTACACAAACCTGACAACACACAAATGGCTCAAGCGCTCACTGCACTGTATGTACTTAAAGTCGAAGTACATACAGTTTAGTATACGTAAAGTTTTGTACTTTGCTGAAGTCAAAGTACAAAAAAAAAAACAAACAAGTACAGACTGAACTTTCTCTGTCATTAATGATAATGATTAGCGACCCTCAGTGTCTTTATGTTACCCGTGTTTTTTTTTTTTTTGGGGGGGGGGGGGGCGTCTGAAGCAGTGCGAAAACGGTGACGGCGACTTGTGCGCGCGATGCTAGCGTCCCCCGTTGTTGAAATTACCTGTTGTTGTCCGTGTCAACGTCCCACTGGTCCTCCTTGGGTCCGATGAGGAGGTAGTGGGAGCCCACCTTCAAGTCCAGTCCCTCTCTGCAGCCCCCGTGCGACACAAATGTCCTGGTCTGACCCGCTTTCACTCCTGCCTCCACCCCTGTAGGGACCATTTGACACCCGCTCAGTGAGGCTCCTCCCAAACCCCCCCACCCCCCACCTCACCCAACCCTCTCCCGAAAAGGAAGTACTCACCCAGTTTGATAACTCGTGTGATCTCCATCTCGTACTTGTCGTAGTAACTCTGTTGGATGCTCACAACCTTTGCCTGAAAAACTGAAAACAAATATCGGGGTTGGGGATCAGATTTTCGGGAGATCAAGGTTTTAGGTGCAGTTTAGGGTTGGGCTCTGAAGGCTGCATATTATGGTCCGGGGGTTGAGTCTTAGGGCAGGGGTGCGTCATGATATGCGGCCCGCGGGGGCGGACTTGGCCCACCCAGTTTTGGGCTAGGGTCAGATTCAAGGACAGGAGAGTCAGCACCCTGCCTTCTTCGGAATGGTGACAGGGGCGGGAGAGTCTTTTTTGGGGGGGGTTGGGAAAGTACCGTGGTGCAGGGACTTGCAGGCAAAGGCCTCCCGCTCCTTGGCAGCGAAGCTCTCGCCGTCCGCTTTGGCGACGCAGCAGTCGCCTGTGGAAGCGAGTCGACGGGAAGGGTCACGGTTCGAGTCTCCATTCATGTTGCGTTGGTCGTCTCTCGGTGCGTTTTTACCTTGCGTGCAGCGGCAGATGTTTTCTTTGCAGATGTGCGTCAGATCACCCTGGTCCCGAGGGGGCGTGTAGGTCTTACTGCAGCGGTTGTCTAACGACCCCCCCACCCAAACAAATACTTGTATTACTGCCATTCTCATCACAAATCAACATCGGCAAAAATGACCAATTAGCACGATGCTAACATCAAATGGAAACATGCTAACGAGATTATATAGCCGTTTTTACCCCCCCCCCCAATGAACAATGATGACCAGTAGTCCTTTCACACATACACGTAACAGAAACAACTTGAAACATTGATAGAGGAAACTACTTTTTTTAAGGCAGATTATTTTGCGTGGAGTTCATTAAAGCAGGTCGATCAAAAACTTTTTGGGTCCTAAGGACCGTCGTCATAATCCTAACACGAAAACCATAGCCTAAAATTCCATAGGAATTAAAAAAAAAATAAATAAATAAATAATAATAATAATAAATAAAAATAATAATAAAAAAAACTTACCCTGCAATCACAAATTCATATTTTTGCTAAAGGAATAAAGTTGTATTTTTTTTTCAAAATAAAAGTTTATCAGTGAGAAAGAAGACGAGAATAAGCAAGTCAATTTAACGAGTGGAGCAAGTCGGTGAACTATTATTCATTCATTCATTCATCTTCCGAACCGCTTGATCCTCACTAGGGTCGCGGGGGGGTGCTGGAGCCTATCCCAGCCGTCTTCGGGCAGTAGGCGGGGGACACCCCGAATCGGTTGCCAGCCAATCGCAGGGCACACAGAAACGAACAACCAACCACGCTCACACTCACACCTAGGGACAATTTAGAGTGTTCAATCAGCCTGCCATGCATGTTTTTGGAATGTGGGAGGAAACCGGAGCACCCGGAGAAAACCCACGCAGGCCCTGGGAGAACATGCAAACTCCACACAGGGAGGCCGGAGCTGGAATCGAACCCGGTACCTCTGCACTGTGAAGCCGACGTGCTAACCACTGGGCTACCGGGCCGCCCGTGAACTATTATTATGATTATTAATTTATGGATTTTGAACATGCACTTTGATTCTCATATTCTTCGCCAAAGAAAAGGGGGTCTGGTTTGGCAAAAGTACATCTCTGGCAAATAAATTGTAATTTGTTCTTGTCCTCTACATACGATACTCAGGAAGAAGTCTGTCATAATTACGTACCGGGGTTGTAGTACTCGTACGCAGTGACCGAGGAGGGCTGCAGGAGGCCCACTTTGAAGTTTTGTTGCAGTCTGAAGATCAGGATTTCGGGCTCCTTGTGGGACACCTGAGGCCAAAAACGCAAAAAAAGGCAGCAGATGAGCCAGGAACCTGGAGCGGCCCAGCGGAACCGCATCAGACGGGGCCCCCCGAGGTTGCGCTTCCGGCGACCACCTTGAACAAGTGGATGATGAAGGAGCCTCTGTCGCTGAGGTTGTCCACCATCTTGAAGTTATTGATGTAGCGGTCCACTGAATTGGAAAGCTGAACACACACACACACACACACACAGACCGGTTTATGTGTTTTGTGGGGACCACTTTTTAGTTCATCACTTTCGGGGACCACCCTTTCCAAATGACATTCAGCTCTGCAAAAAATCAGGGATGCACAAGGTGGTGGTGTTAGCCTATAAACACCTTTAAATATCAGAATTTATGAAGTCACAGTTGGACCGTGTCATATGGGCACTTCAGAAAAGTCCAGTTTACATGTGTTATGGGGACTTAATTTCAATATACACACACACACACACACACACACACACACACACACACAGACGCCATTTCATATTTGTTGCCAGCCTCAGGGGACACAAATGGGGCAATAACGAAAAGAACAGACGGACGTTAAGAAAAATATCGACGTACCAACTCCAGGTCGGAGGTTTCGGGGGTGAAGCCCGTCGGCAGGCTGATGTCCAGCACGGCCATCCTGATGTCACTGGATCCCAACGCCCTGCGCCCAGCACATACATTCGATCACGTGGTCGCATTTAAATTTTTGTCAGGAATTGATTTGAGCACACGGGAATTATTTGAGGGGAGGACTTCGCGAAATGGATCGGTCAAATCGATTTGGATGAATGCACCATCTACATAGAGTGGAAACGCTGTCGAGTTTGTCAGTGTTGTCGGCACGTTTGCTTCTGCGATTTGACGCCGTCTGCAACTTCCGACGGGGGCTCTCACCTGACTTTGATGGTCATCAGGTAGGACTTTTCCACTTCGGCGGGAGGCTTTTCTGTTGCAGTTTAAAATAATATATTTTTTAAAAAAGTAAAAAAAAAAATCAAGGAAAAACATCAAATAAAACCACAACATTCATTTCCTTTGTTGTGTTTTAAGGAATTATAAATGACGGTTTACAGCCGCAAAAGCTAACCCGTAAAAGCTAACCCGTAAAATTTGTCTCGCATTTCTGATCTTTTTGCAAATATCAAAGAAAAAAGTAAAAATAAAGATTGTGCCGCGCCGCGTTTCATCAGGAAATGTGGTTCACACGACTTATTTACAGCCGAAAAAGCTAACCTGTAAAAGCTTAACCCGTAACATTTGTCTCGCATTTCTGATCTTTTTGCAAATATCAAAGAAAAAAGTAAAAATAAAGATTGTGCCGCGCCGCATTTCATCAGGAAATGTGGTTCAGACGACTCACCGCTGGATTCCTCCATGTCAACACTGAGCTCAAAGTGTCGGCATGGCGTCTTCTCGTCCACTTCGTGCAGCTGGTTGTAATATGTCACCACCTGAAGTCGCAACGCGCAAGTTAAATCGATGCTTTTGCCGGGAACCCTCAGGGCGCCGCTCCACGTACCTCCAATATTCCCTGCCCGCGGCCCGTGGCCTCCACGGTCAGGTCCAGATTAGCCGGAAGCTGCGCAGAACACAAACGACAGAAAGAGACAAAGCACGGAGGTTGAGTACAAGACTTACGCTAACGCTGCTACTCCTTAGCGCTAACGTTAAAAACAAGAAAAAGCAATGACACTCTTGAAAGATACCTTTGAAAAGAATCCAACAGCTAGACTCGCGCGAGCAAAAATAGAATTAGAAACATCTGGTCGTAAAATACAGCTCCAAATTTCCTCGAGGCGCTCGTAATTGTGGCGCCAATCGATCTCGTAGTGTAGCTTTTAGCGACAGCACACAGAATGACGGGGTCGGGGGTTTGCTTTGCTTTTTATTTTTTTGTTGTTATGTTTTTCAACATGAAAATTTGATTTTGTGCACTTTGTCAGCCACGAATTATTAGCCAGTTCTTGTTGGAAGCTAAAAGTACAAGCTAACTTTGGCGTTAGCATTAGCGGTATCCAAGCAAAAAGCTTCGTAAGCCGGGAAGCAGGAACAGAAGCCACCTTTGAAAGCTGGTCCTGCTCGAGCCAAATTGGACGGATAAAACTTGGAAAAGCGAACGCTGGACATTGGACACGACTTGTGAGTGTTTCTCACCCGCGACGAGTGGGCGGCGTATGCGGTCCTGGCGTTGAAGTGGTAGCGGACGTCACGTCGGCCCGTGATCTTGACGTCCACGTCGAGGGAGAGATCGCCGGCGACCCGAGATTTCATCAGGTACTCGGACAGCGCCTGCAGCACCACCATGGTGGCCTGACGGCACCGTCGCAGAGCAACAAAAACAACCACGTCAAAGGGTCGGAGAGGAGAATGCGGGTTGTGCGGGCCCATTTGGAGTCCCAGAAAAGTCCCCGATACCTGCGTAGAACCGTAGCCTCCCCCAATTCTGCGCTGGCCGTTGATCCACTGGAAAGCTTTGGCGGCCTCCTGCATCTGACCCACCTTGACCAGGGCCAGCAACGCGTAACCGGTCGCCTCCAGCGAGAACAGATGATTGTGCGCGTCTGGCCAGTGGCTGCCTGCGGAGGCGGAGCCATTTGGAAACCTTAACGCGACGTATCGTTTGTTTGTTTGTTTTTTTTGTCCGGGCTTGGGAACAGCTGAGCTAACGGTATGCTAGCTTAATGGTAACATATCACGTGAAACGCCATCGACGGGCTCATGGAACTTTGTATCAAGGGTATGGTCATGAAAAACCTTCCGAAAGCTGCTACTTATAAATCAATCAATCAATCAATCAATCAATCAAGTACCGTCGGGGGATGCTGCGAGGAGCTGTAAGGTGGGGTCGTAGGCGGCTGAGCCTTTTCCCGCCAATGCGAGAGCGTAGGAGGCGATGGCCACCGTGTACGGTCTCCGGCCCGATGTCTCCAGGGCGTTCTCCAAGAATTCTGCCGTGCTATCGATAGCCTCCTGCAGGGGGGGCAGTATGCGGGGGGACACCCTGAACCGGTTGCCAGCCAATCGCAGGGCACACAGAAACGAACAACCATCCACGCTCACGCTCACACCGTGGGACAATTCCAAGTGTTCAATCAGCCCGCCGTGCATGTTTTTGAAATGCAGGAGGAAACCGGAGCACCCGGAGAAAACCCACGTGGCCACGGAGAGAACATGCAAACTCCACGCAGGGAGGCCGGGGATCGAACCCGCGGTCCCTGTGCTGTGAGGTCTACACGCTAACCACCGGACACATCATTTGTAGCAAAGGAACCACTTTGGAATCAAGTAAGTGAACGTGGTGCCATCAACGGCGGTCGTGCGTGACTCACCTCCAGCTTTTGCTGGCTGCATCGTATTCCCGCCTGCTTGGCCTCCGCCAGGGCGATGAGGACAAACGCCGTCAGCGTAATCTCGGGGTCGTCACCGCGCATGCCGCCCTACACGCGCAAAACGACAAGGTGACGCGCAAGACCCAACCCGACCCGGGTTGACACGTGTGTTGACACGTGTGTTGATTTTTACAGTCATGGTGGTACTGTAGACAGGGTTGTCCTCCACAAAGCGTCCGCCGGGGAGTTTGAGCTTGTGGCGCACCAGGAAGCTGAGCGGGTCGCACACTTGCTGCGTATCCACGCCGACCACCGAGTGAGCCATGGAGAACACCTTCACCACGTAGGCCGTGATCCTGGACCCCAAGACAAAAACTGCTCTGATGATGATCAGGAACGAGGCTCGGGGATTCTTACGAATGGGCTCGGTGGCCGTCATCTACCAGGTGCTTGCGCCCTCCCTCCTGTAGGGGGGGTAAGAGCCGTCACTCTTCTTGTAGACCAGCTGGTTTTCGTAGCCTGAAAACAAGGCAAGAAGAAGCACATCCCGGAGCGATGTTATTTCGAGAGGAAAGTCGCGTAATTCCTCCACCCATCCGTCGATCCTGACCTCTCCTGATGTATTTCAGCGCTTCGGCCTTGCGCTCCACGCCCACCACCTCCCAGTCGTTGGTCTTCTCCAGGTAGATGGCGGCGATGAGCGGCAGCGTGATGGTGGCCAAGTTCTGCTCCACGCAGCCGCCCGGCATGCGGATGAGAGACGCCAGCGAGTCGTCGGTGATGGAGTTGTCGATGCTGTCGGCCAAGACGTTCCCTGGGGGGAGGGGTCGGCGGGAGGAGGTGCCGCGTCACGATCCGTCGCGTCGGCGTTCCGTTCGTGTCCCGTTTGGTGACTGACCTCGGACGTTGATGAATGTTTCCGGCGTTGAGTTTGGCACCACGCCCTCCAGTTCCACCTTGCCCACCTGGATGCTCTGCTTACCTGCAAGCCAAGGGAGGCAAAAGGCAGAGGTTGAGATTGAGATCAAACCACTTGCTTGATGTATTCGGTTCATTTTTAACAGTAGTCGCACGCCCTTCCAGGTTTTGCCACTAAAACATATCTTTGAGACATTGCAGATATCATCACTATGTAGAAGGAACGATTTGGGACCTAATACAGATCCTTGAGGAATCCCCTAAGTGCAATATCGCCAATGTTGAAATGGAGGATGCATTGTCCCCCCAAATCACTGCTCGGAATCCAAATGGCAAACCTCCTGTGTATCTTTTGGGGCATGACTTACAGAGATTATTTTTTTGTGGGTCTACTCATGTCAGGCATGCCTACCAAATTTCAATGCTGTTATTGAAAAAATAATCATAAAAACTGAGACCAAAATAAACGTCCACACCTCCTTCAGCTGCTGGGTTCAAGACGGCACTCCAAACTTTGGTCTTTTGTACGCCATCCATCTGTTTGGATGCAAAAATGAGAATCGTTAGTTCCACTGCAACAAAAGCGATCGAGAATGCAATGAATTGAGTCAGGGAAATGTTGAAGAATTTGTTGTACATTTCGAATTTGAACATGGTTTGAATTGGTTGTGAAATGTCGGAGAATATGTTTTAGAGAATTTGGGTGAATTTCAAAATGGAAAATTTGGAGGGAAAATTGCTCATGTAAAAATAGTTCGAAGATGTCCTGAATGAATGGAACATTTTCGTGACTGCGAAAAGCTGGAAGATGTGGCTAATTTGGAAAATGTCGATTTTGAAACTGAAAATTTTGAGTTTTGGGCAAACGGAAAATTTGCAAGATGTCGTGAATGAGCGAAAGGTTTTCAATTTATAATGCTTTAAATTGGGTATGAAATGTGCCCCCCCCCCCCCCCCCCCCCCCGCTCACCACCACCCGCAGGAGTTTCTGGATGCGGTCTCCGCCCAGCATGTCTCGGGCCACCACCATCACCTCAATGGGGAGCCGCCCCACCGCCAGGGGCATGATGGTGTAGGCCACCGCCTTGGACGTGCCTGCCGGCAGCGTGACTTCCTGGGTGTGACGATCGCGAAAGGCCACGCTGCACATGTTTTCTGTCTTCATCAGCACCACGCGGACCTGAGGGCGGGGGGTTGGGGGTCGGGGGTCACATCCGTCACACCAGCGGACAGCTCTTCAAAAGACGTCTTCGGCGACTTACGTGCAGCTCGTCGTCACCGTAGTTGTGGATGACGGCTTTAATCTCCACCTGCTCGTTCCGGGCCACCGAGTACGGAAGCTTCAAGTCCACAAAGAAGCGCTTCCACGCCTTGATGTTGTACGGCTCGGCCACGCAGAAACCTGACGGTCAACGAGCCAATGCCAATAAAATTTTGCTTAATCCACACAAGGGTCGGGGGGGCAGGGGGGGTGCAACTATCCCAGCTGTCTTCGAACAGTAGGCGGGTGAGGACACCCTGAACCAGTTGCCAGCCAATAAATTTGGAGTGTTCAATCAGCCCGCCGTGCATGCTTTTTGGAATGCGGGTGGAAAGCGGAGTACCCGGACAAAACCCGCGCAGGCATGGGGAGAACATGCAAAGGTGATGCGCTCACCACTCGACACATGGCCGCGTTAAGTAAAGCAGCCATTGCCAAATCATTTCAACAAAATGATGACATTCCTATTGAATGATGGCAGATTTAATAATAATAATGAATGAATGAATGAATGAATGAATAATAATAATAAGCAGGGTACTAAAGGGGATTTTTTTACCGGTGTTTGGAGAGGAGCTGACGGCGATGACGCCCCACTCGGTGATGCTGTCGGGTAGCGGCTGGCTCAGCTGCGTGGACGCCAGCCTGACGCCAATCAACAGACGGCGACACGGTTCCAAAGAAACAAGACGGGGGGGGGGGGGGGCAGATTGCACACGACGCAAGTCAACCGTCTCAACAAGTACTTGATGTCCAAAGTCATCGGTCCGTTTCCTTGTCATTTTTGGTCTTGCATTTTGTATACATTTTTTTTTTTTTGCTTATTGTCATTGTGCCCCCCCGCACCACGCACCCCCCACCCCTCAATACCTTTGGCTGCAACTGCTTGCATACAAATTTTCCCTTCATTTATCTTAATACTTTGGTCAACATTTGTATTACTTTTTGTCTACAGATGTTTGAATTTTTTTTGGGGGGGGGGGGGGCTGCATGTTATATCCTCCATCCTTTGTTTGCCAACATCTGCTTGCATGTTTGCCCCACAATCGTCCCCCGGCTACTTTTGCTTTCTCTCACCCGTCTCTGTCGGCTTCATCGGGCAACTTGACTTCGGTCCACAGCCACGACTCGAAGAAGCGAAAGCGCAGATACACGTCCCTCTCCTCCAAGTACTCATCTTCGTCGTCCTCGTAGTCGTCCAGTTCTACGTACTCACCCAGCACCTCGGGGGTTACTGGGCGCGCTTCCTCCCTCGGCATCACGGGTCCCCTGGCAAAAAGCTTGGGACTGTCCAAGGTCCTGTGGGCGTTGCTGTAGGCCACGACGTCGCCAGTGCGTCCTCCCCAATCTAGGCGAGTGAACAAGTACGTGAGTAAGAAGTGAGCGAGGAAGAAGGGCGGGAGGGAAGGATGCGCCCCCCCTCCTGAGTGATGAACAAAAAGAAGAACGGCCGCGTGCGCAGTAAGACTTACTAAACATTTCCCTGCCGAGGTGAATCCGCGTGGGGACGGTTCGGGGTGCGGCGGTGGTGGTGGGCTGCGCCGTAGTGGGCGGCGCCGTAGCGGGCATCTCCATGTCCAGCACTTCATCTCGGTAGCTGGCGCAACAGTAGCGGAACGCCCGGATGCACTCCCAGCCCTCGGTGATGTAGAGCGAGCGCCGCGTGCACGAGTACGGCATGCGCACGGCCCGAAGACCGTCGCTGCAGCAGCGATGCGCCAGCTTCTCCTTATAGCGACTCTCTGGGACACACAAAAAAAAAATTAAAAAATACGGGGAGCGCACATGATGTGAGCAATGGTGGACTCTACGACATGAGAAAAAAAAAAAAAAGAATGCTGATAAAAAATGGTTTTATGGATAAAGTTGATGTATTCGCAGCAGTCGGTGTTGATATTTACAAGAGAAAAAAAAATCGTACTCTCACGAGACTAATCACGTAATATCCCGAGAATGAAATCACAGTTTTACTAAAATAATGTCGAGAGGAAAAAAAAAAAAAAAAAAGAAGAACCGATACGGTTTTCAATTCACGGGGTACGGAACGATTCAAGGACGGTTTGATGTCACGATTTGTAGGATTCTGATTGGATTCAAGTCATAATATTCCAATAAAGAAGGCATCATTCGGGGAAAATAAATCAATATAGAAATAAATCGGACAAGAAACAAATGGGAAGAGGAAATTTATAATATCATAGGGCAAATAAAGACATGCATATACACGCACACACACAAGCACAGAAAAATGGAAATCTCCTCGAGTGGACGCCATACATCTCTTCCACAAGGGGGCGCCAATTCCCCACACAGACGTCAATGATTCACGTATCACGTCGTTATCTTGCACAAAAAAGATTCCACGTCCTACAAAGTGTGGCGGCACATAACATACATGCCAAAAACCACCCCGATAACAACACAGCGTAATATTATGAGGAAATAAAGATCATTTCTACCAAAAAAAAAAAAAAAAAACTCACCCAGCTGAGCTTTCTTCTGTAAGAGTTCTGAAGAGCGCCTCCTTCTGTTGCTGACTGGACAGTGCAAGGCTGAAAAGAGGGCAAGCCATCTTTTGTTTGTTTTTTTCCCACACTTATTATGATTAGGATTAGGATTATTATTTGCGCTAACCGTCCCTGGTCTCGGTTCTGAATCCGGTGCTGGATGAGTAGAGCAAGCCGGCATTCTGAAAGAGCTTCTTGGCATTGATGCCTCCCCCACGGGTGCAGCCCAGATCCCCTTGCTCAACCGTATCCCACAACTGTAAGGAAAACGGCACTCGTCTTTCACGATAAACACATTGATTTTCAAGAGCAATCCGCAAAAAGTTGAATTAGGGGCCATTATTTATCCATCCACCCATAGCTCGTGACCATAAATGAGCAGTTTCCAGTCAGGGGCGATTATTTACCAAGACATATTTACAGAAAAAAGTGACTTTTGGGGGGACGGGGGGGAGAAAAAATGGAGATATTGTGGAAAAAAATATTGTTGTGATTCAAGTAAAATGGTGGAATGTGGGAGAAAAAAACAAATTGAAAAAATAGGAAAACTCATTCCACAAGAACAAAATGACAAGAAAAAAGTTTTAAAATCACATATTGATTATTCAAATATCATTGCAAATTTTCCTAACATTAAGACTTTATTTTTTTTTAAAACTAATATTTTTGATTTTATTAATTGAATTGAATTAAAAATCAGATTTCTTTTCTCATAATATTTGATCTATTTTGAAAATGTTTTTTTCTCATCGTGCATTTGTTTTCCTGTCATTATTTTTCCTGATATTATTGCATAATTTTTCTTGTAAAATTATGACTTGATTTTTTTGGGGGGGTCAATATTTGGAATTTGATTTTTGCAATATGTGACTTTTCGCCGGCAATAATACGATCATATATTTTTTGGCCACTTGAAATATGATTACTTTTTGTCCCATCATATTTTCAATGTATTGCCGTAATATTTACAATGCAACCCCCCCCCCAGCCCCTGAATTTATTATTTTTTATTTGTGATGATTTTATCACTTCATACCTGCAAAATTACAAACAAACAAAAAACCTTCTGTTGCAATTCCAGCAATAGACTGAAGATGTTTTTTTTTCAGATCAACTTTTGGCGCTGAGCTTCACACACATGAATGCCCCTCAAAAAAAAAATCCATCAACGTGCGTCTGACCTTGCTCTGCGTGAGTCTGTCCCTCTTGAGCAAAAAGACGGCGTTGTCCACGGCCACCAGGCTGACGCTCGCCCCCGGGTCGCCCCGGACGCGCAGCTGGAGGTTTTTGCCCGGCGTGTAGTCTCGCTGCTCGCCATTCACGCTCAGCTGATTAATGAGAGCATTTGAGTAAGTTAGAACACAGTTCAAAAGAATATATTTTTTTTCCTTGCCGAGCACTTTTACCAAGCAGTGACTTGATTTCACGAGCAACTTTCTAATTTGTGAAGCTTTTTTTTTTTTTTTTTGCCAACCCATGGAATTGCAGCAAGGGTTTCATAAAACAAGAAAAATAATGATGTTGTAAAATTGGAAATGTAGGAGAATAAAGCTGTCACGGGATGTGGAAAAAAAAATTAGTGCACTCAATTTCTAATATTAGGAGATACATTTTTGGAGGATAAAGTTGGACTACAATGAAAAAAAATAATAAAAAAGCTGAAAGATCTACTACGATTCCAAGAAAGGCAAATTGTAAATTACACCAAAAAAATTTTAATCAAGAAGAAAATCACAACATTAGTGCACTAAATTTCTAATATTAGGAGATACATTTTTGGAGGATAAAGTTGGACTACAATGAAAAAAAAAAAGCTGAAAAATCTACGACGATTCCAAGAAAGGCAAATTGAAAATTACATTTAAAAAAAAAATTAAATCAAGAAGAAAATCACAACATTAGTGCACTCAATTTCTAATATTAGGAGATACATTTTTGGAGGATAAAGTTGGACTACAATGAAAAAAAAAAAAAAAAAAAGCTGAAAAATCCACTACGATTCCAAGAAAGGCAAATTGTAAATTACGTTTTAAAAAAATTAAATCAAGAAGAAAATCACAACATTAGTGCACTCAATTTCTAATATTAGGAGATACATTTTTGGAGGATAAAGTAGGACCAGAATGAAAAAAAAAAGCTGAAAAATCTACTGCGATTCCAAGAAAGGCAAATTGTGAATTACATTTTTAAAAAATTAAATCAAGAAGAAAATCACAACATTAGTGCACTAAATTTCTAATATTAGGAGATACATTTTTGGAGGATAAAGTTGGACTACAATGAAAAAAAAAAAAAAGCTGAAAAATCCACAAAAATTAGGTTGAAATATTACAAAGTCCTCAATTTTCTGGATGACAGGTTTTGAAAGCTGAACTATGGCTGACTTACGTCTCCAACACAGGAAGAGGCCACATCCACCCAGACGGAATCGGCCACCACCTCCTGCGAGGGGAGGCTGTAGAAGGCCACCAAACGGAAGGAGGGCATCAAGTCGGGAGTCACCACCAGGCCCACGCTGGTCACTAGCTGACCGCTCACGTCCAGTCGCCGAGCTTCTACCAACCGGCCTTTGTTCACCACCTGGCCACACGTCACACAGGAAGAGGTGGGAGCCAGGAAAGAAAATTAGCTGGGGGAGGATTAAAGTTACAGCATTCAGATCATTTTTTTGGTTTGTTTTTGGTCCTGACCAGGTAGGTGAGGTGTTTGATGTGTTGTCTGATGTGCTGGTCCGCAGCGTCTATGGTGAGTTTGAAAGCCAGCGTGTCTCCCGGAGACGCCGTGTTGGTACTGCTGGAGATGTAGAGGTAGTTGGGAGTCTGACGGGAGAAAGTGAGGTACGGGAACAGGAACGTGCTGACTTTGGCCTGCTGTTCTGGTCTGAGGTCAGCCTGCTGAGTCTCAGCCTGAAGACACAAACACAACAATTGCTCAAAGTTTTGGTCATGGCTTGTTCTTGATCTTAAAACTTCTTCAAAGTCTTGGTCTGAACTAAGTCCCAACTCAAAGTTTTAGCCTAGGCCTGGTGTTGACTCATTGAAGTCTTGGTGTTGGTCTCAACTACTGAGACTCTTGGTCTTGACTCACTGAAGTCTTGACCTGGTCTCAACATCCTCACACCTGGATTGGTTGTGACTTCCATTGAATAATTTTCACAGTCTCAGACTAAAAACTAAGTAGAACGATTTTCCAGGAGTGTTTGAGATCTTTTCCTAGCCTTGGACTTATGTGTCCGACTGTCAATTTCAACAGGCTAGGTCACGTGACTTGCTCTTGGTCTGAACTCCTCTTCAAAGTCTTGGTCTGAACTAAGTCCCAACTCAAAGTTTTAGCCTAGGCCTGGTGTTGACTCATTGAAGTCTTGGTGTTGGTCTCAACTACCGAGACTCTTGGTCTTGACTCACTGAAGTCTTGACCTGGTCTCAACATCCTCACACCTGGATTGGTTGTGACTTCCATTGAATAATTTTCACAGTCTCAGACTAAAAACTAAGTAGAAGGATTTTCCAGGAGTGTTTGAGATCTTTTCCTAGCCTTGGACTTATGTGTCCGACTGTCAATTTCAACAGGCTAGGTCACGTGACTTGCTCTTGGTCTGAACTCCTCTTCAAAGTCTTGGTCTGAACTAAGTCCCAACTCAAAGTTTTAGCCTAGGCCTGGTGTTGACTCATTGAAGTCTTGGTGTTGGTCTCAACTACCGAGACTCTTGGTCTTGACTCACTGAAGTCTTGACCTGGTCTCAACATCCTCACACCTGGATTGGTTGTGACTTCCATTGAATAATTTTCACAGTCTCAGACTAAAAACTAAGTAGAAGGATTTTCCAGGAGTGTTTGAGATCTTTTCCTAGCCTTGGACTTATGTGTCCGACTGTCAATTTCAACAGGCTAGGTCACGTGACTTGCTCTTTGTCTGAACTCCTCAAAGTCTTGGTTTTGACGCAATGTCAAGTCCTCACTCTCTTGAGCTTGTTGGATCTCAACTCCTTAATTAAAGTATTGGTCATAACTCGCTCTTGGCCTACAGTAATGAGTCGGTGGCTGACTTAGTCTCGGTCTGGTCTGGGCTCCCTACAGTCCTGCCTGGCATTGGCGGTGTTCTTACAGTGAGGGCTAGCATGTGCATTTTGGGCATGTTGGCTGTAACCCTGGCGGTGCCCAAGCTGACGATCACGGGTTCCGGCAGGTGGTTCACCTTCACCGGGACGTTACGGGCCGGGGAACCGTCGTGGTGGCTCACTTGGATCTGAAGACATGCGGCAGCACGTTGCCTTGTGAATCCAAAGTTACTCGATGGATGAACGTGATGACAAACTTACAGTAAAGTCAAAGGGTAGTCCCGGTTTGAAGTACTTGACCATGTTTTTAAAGGACAGGACGTAGGGGGAGTCCACAATCTTGATGCCCGTCTTCTCAGCTTCCACCAGGTCAGCGCCTTCACATGCAGAAAAATCAAGTTGGTGAGTTCCAATCAAAGTTGTGGACCTCCTCATAGTTTTGGCTTCGACCTGGCCTCAATTGCGAAAACTCTTGGACTTCCCCTCATCTGAATTCCAATTTTGATTCCAAATTGCGGTCTTGATTTGCTTTCAACAGCTGTCATAAAATTGTGGTCAGGGCCTGGTCTCAACTTCTCCAAGTCCTGGTCTTGAATTGGTCTCATCTCTTCCTCTAAGACAACTTAGAGGTGATCTCGACCTAATGACAACGGTTGAAAATCCTGGCCTCGACTCCACCCTCAAAACCTTGATCATGACCTGATCTCAATTTAGCCTTCTTCTTGACCTTGTTTTAGTCCTCAATCTCTCGGTATTGACTTGGTCTCAATGCCTCGACGCCTCAAACCGGTGCTTTTGACCTGGTCTCAACAGTTCAAAGTCTTGGTTATGGCCTGGCCTTAAAGTCTACAAATCTTGGTCTTGACATACAGCTACGCTTCAAATTCATGACCCAGACCAGGTCTTCAATCCTGTTATCTTGGCTTTGACTTGATCTCAGTTTGATGGTTTTGATTTCAAAACGACTTGATGGCGGCGTCGGCATCTTACCTGTCTTGGTGAGGACGGAAGCTTTAACATAGATTGAGTTGCCCACCAAAGTCTTGACGTTAGGGTATGCTGCCTTCAGCTCATCCACAGTCAGCTTGACAACTCCACCCTCCAGCTGTAATCGTCGCAATCGAAAATAAGTGAAAAGTTGGCTCCCCCCTGGCCCTGTGGATGCCCTCTCCGACTTGAGTGACTCACATTTGACACCTGCTTGACTGAAGGCAACCTTCTCATCTCCTTGTTGACGTTCACGCCAAACGACACGTAGGCCGTCCCTTGAACCGGCTCTCCGTACAAGTATCTGAACCCAAAGGCGTTGTATTTTTTAGCGCTGCGTTACAGTAACTCCGTTTATTGTGGGGGATACGTTACGGAATTACCGGTAGTAGGTGAAAAGCCACAATATGGAGGGACCATATTTTAAAAGTTTTTTTCAACCGACCACAGAATGATATGGTGAAATAAGAGGGTAACGTTGCATTTTTGGTGTGTACCTGGCCCAAATCTCAACCTCCAGTTCCTTGTCATCAAGGCTCAGGAAAGACTTCTTCGGGGTCAAAGTCACGTTGAAGGCAGGCAGCACTGCAAAGGTAAATTCGATTCAAAAGTCATTGGCGTTCCAAAAACTCGCGCTGAAATGAACACGCCGGAGAAAAGATGATCGATCAATGTGCGCATACCGTATTTCTTCACCTCAAAGTGCGAGGTGAAGGTGTTCTGCTTCCAGTGGTCGAACTTGGCGATCACCTTCCAGGTGCCCTCGCTGGTTGAAGTCAGACAAACACATTCAAGTCAACATTTTCTCTTTGGGTTGGTTCATGTTACACTCAAAGAGTTTTCGTTTTGACTTGGTGGTCTCAACTATTCAAATTCTTGGGATCATCTCGGTCTTGACCTGATCTCAACTCCTCAAAATCTCGATCTGGACCTGATCTCCCAAAACTCTTGCAAGCTTTGGTTTCGACCCGATCTCAAAGCCATTTCAGATGACAACATGGCCCTTGTACATTGCATCCTGTAGACTCGGCCCCCCTGTCTCCTTATCTTAAGTCAACAGTCTCAAACTTGAACTGGACAGTGATTTCAAACTCGATCGGCAAATTGGTGCCGTTGTTAAATCCAGCTTCTTTCACCTTAGACAGCTGGCCAAAATAAAACCTCTCCTCTCACATGAACACTTTGAGACAGTAATTCATGCCTTTGTCACATCCCGGCTGGATTACTGCAATGCCCTGTACTTTGGAGTCAGCCAGTCCTCCATTAAGCGCCTTCAGCTGGTCCAGAATGCCGCTGCTCGCCTCTTGACTGGTACTCGTAAGAGGGAGCACATAACTCCTACTCTGGCATCCCTTCACGGGCTCCCCACTCATTTTCAAGATCCTCCTCTTTGTTTTCAAATCTCTGAATAATCTGGCGCCACCTTACCTCTCTGAGCTCATCCGCCACTACACACCTGCCCGGCGCCTCAGGTCTGTGGACCAGTCTTTGTTAGAAGTACCGAGAACTAAACTGAGGCTCAGAGGGGATCGAGCCTTTTCTGTTGCTGGTCCCTCTCTCTGGAATGACCTCCCACTGAACATTCGGCAAGCCTCCTCGCTGCCCATCTTCAAAACCCTCCTCAAAACTCACTTGTATTCTTTGGCATTCGACTCAGCATGACTTAGATTTGTTCTTGATTTTACTGTTTGGTGCTTTCTACCTCCTTTATTACCGATTTGTCTTACTGTTTATTGTGCTCCATGTACAGCACTTTGTATGCAGCGATGGCTGTTTGAAAGTGCTCGAGAAATACTCTTGACTTGACTTGACTTACTTGGCCATTTCCGTGAGGTAAAAAGAGTCTGAAAAGACGCCGGAAGAAGCCTTGGTCCTCAAAACCTGCTTGACTACCACTCCCTCTGGATTCTGTCACAGAGAAGCATACATCTTAAACAAATTCTGTGGTGGTGGAGGAGTTGTTGGGGGAGGGTGACTTGATTTTCCTGACCTGTATGTCTACAGTCAAAGAGCTGTCGGAGGCCTTGAAGGACAACGAGGACACAAACGCTCGTAAGCGCACTGAGGAAGAAGAGAAAGGTTGAATTCCTTTTGTTGGGTGTTGGTTTACTAAGGGTGGAAAAAGCCGATAAACTTCCACGGGACGATAAATTGCAATGTAGTGACTGGAGAATTATCATTTGAGTCTGGTTGCTTTAGATTTAGTTTTAAATCAGTGGTTCTTCACTTTTTTAGAGGTAACGAACCCAACCAGTTAATATGCACGTTCACCGAACCCTTTCTGAGTGAAAAATAAATTAATATATTTTTTAAAAACAAATTAAAGATATATATATATATATATATATATATATATATATATATATATAAACGCATTTATTAAAAACACAAAAAACTAAATACAATTTCAAGAGCTAAGTATATATAATTGTATATAATGTATATATTTTTTTAAATTGTATGATGTACGATCACGTCAGGCACACGTTGACTACTAAGCGAGCTAAATTTCCCACACCACTGATTGGACAAGCAATGTCATGTGATCATCTGCAGCCAGTGATGGCCAAGCGGGCGTGTCATAGCTAATTAACATGTTGAGTCGCAGCGTCTTACCCTCCATGTGGCGGAGGCGCCATCGAACCCCCGGGCTTCGATCCAACCCAGGTTAAGAAGCACAGTGCTAATGCTAACGCCATAGGTTAAGAAGCACAGTGCTAATGCTAACGCCAAAGTTAGCTGATATTGTTAGCTTCCAACTAAAACTGGGAAATAATTCGATACTGATGAGTATCAGTACAAAGTGCATTAAATCAAATTTTCACTTTGAAATCGATTTTAAAAAATTCAAAGCAAATCCCTGACCCGTCATTCTGTATGCTGTCGCTAGAAGCTAAACCATGGCGTGGATTTGCGCCACAATTACAAGCATTTCGAGGAAATTTGGAGCAGAAAAGTTAGTTTTTTTTACGACCAGATGTTTCTAATTAATTTTTGCTCGCGCTAGCCTACCACTTGGATTCTTTTTAAAAGGTATCATTCAACAAGGACACTGCTTTTTCTTGTTTTAACATTAGCGCTAAGGAGTAGCAACGTTAGCTTCAATTTTACAGAGCCAGTGTGCTTTCTCCCTTTCTTTTCGAGATCCTACCCAAATATATTTTCCCAAACCATATTTCAACTTTCCCATGACCAGTCCCTCGTGTTCCCCCCTGCATAGTTTCCAACCGTGAATGTGTCCCCATGGCTTGTAAAATATTTGAGAAAAGGCTTCACCCTCATCTCCGGGGTTGTAAATGGGCTTGTCGGTCTGGATGAAGATGTATCCCGAGTGGAAGGACACCATGACGGTCCTCTCCTCCTCGTGGTAGTTTCCAAATTTGACCTTCACGATCACATACTTGTTCTTGATCTCGTCTCGATTCAACGGACTGGAGGGAATCTGCAGCAAAGCGACATTGTTCACCTTTTGGGGGGACTTTTGACCGTTTGACTTGCGACTTTGTGACGAGGAAGGCGTGTGCCCGCCTTCACCTGGAGAGACTTGAGCGTGTGGAAGTCGTTGCCCGGATTCAGCGTGACCCCGTCCGTGAAGAGCATGGTGGTCTTGGTGAAGTCGGTCACGCTGATGATCACCTCGACGGGGCTGGCGATGCCTTCCGCCTGCAGGAAGATATTCTCCGGGCTGTCGGTTCTCAGCAGGTCCGGTGCCACCAGGGTGAATCTGAAGTTGGACAAAGAGATCAATTTAATTAAAATTAGCTTAAAAACAAAAAAACAAATTTTTTTTGTTTTAAATATAAAATTTTATCTCTTTACATGATCAGCAAATTGATTTCGTGTACATGATGCAACTGATATGAGATAGACAATTTAGCATAAAAGTATTTTGACTTAAAAAAAATATATAAAAACTCTTTTAGAACAAAAAGAAAATCATAACGAACATGACATGACATAATCATTTCATGTTTTTTCTTTTCATTTTATTCAACCGTTGGTAAGGATTAAGGATTTCACATATAACGGTAATGTTATTTTAATAATTTGATTTAAAATATGACTTTATTGCAATTACTTTCTTTTGGAAATGTGTCAAAACTCGTTACATATTTTAAAACATATATTAATTGACAGGAAATAAAATAGCAAAATAAACATATGAATCTACCTTGGAATTGATTTGATGAAATGCACTCGTTTCTTTATTGCAAATAAAAGTCAGACTCCCGAAAACTATTTGACACAAGGTACATTGCTAAGTACATGCACTTCTGTTTTTTCTTTTTAAGGATGTGTTGAAAGGACACAAAATGTTTTGATTTGAGAGTTGTCATGGGACAAAATACCTCGGAACTTCTACCGGAGCTGGGGGTGGTTCCGGAATTGTTATCGGTTGTGGAATGCTAAAAAACAAAAACAACTTTGAAGAATGTAACCATTAATTGTCCCCCCCCCCCCCCAAAAAAATATGCATGTTTGTATGGGGTGTATATGTAGATGTTTCATCTGTACCTTGGAGCAGCCACTTGTTTGGGCTTCAACAACCTGAAATGGAAACTGACTTGTTAGCATCCCCCTCCCCCAAAAAAGAACACAAAACACACTTCTCCATTCAATTTTGTGCATTGACGTGATGATGTCTTCACTTTCAAACGTGGCCTCAAAAAGCCCGCATATGTGGGTTCAGATTTCAGACAATCTTTTTGAGGTGCCATCAGGCTTCGTTTTTTTTAAAAATGATCCTGAAGAGGTCACATTTGAAGGACAATTTCACAGAGGATGTGCCTTTGCGCTGCTTCATGATGTCATTGATCTTGATCTTGGCCTTCCAGTGAAATGATGACAATCAAGGACAAATATGGCCTCCGTCGGACGCAGTTGCTCGATTGGATGCCATCAACTGGTCATTTCAATTGCATTTGCATGATGCAATTTTTTTTTTTCAATTTGCTGTCGAGGGCCATTTTTTTTTCTATATCATTTCATTGAAATGACCAAAGGACGTAAGTGCGGTCACTTACCCGATCTTTTGTAAGATGCGTCGCGGGTTGAGAGCCCTGCACAGGAAATTCAACAATTACAAAATGGTGCCCTCGCCGCCAACCTGATACTTTCATCGTCAAAACTTACTTGGATAGTTTTTTCCTGCAAAAGGTGCACAGGCAGATTTAGTCAGGGACAACACATTGAGTCAAGTGTCGGCCAGGGGGCGGGCGGTGCATTTGGTAGGGCGGGACTCCGCGACCACATCGATTGTTGGAACAAACGGACATCATCTCAACCGTTTCGGGGCGACAACAAAGTCACCCCGTGTTCAAGGTAGCCGTGTATTTTATTTAAACTGGTAAATCTTTTTTTGTTTTTTAAAGTAGAGTGAAATTCATTTTCCACGTTTAAAAAAATGTCAAACTGTACATAAGTCACTGTAAATAATGTTTTTAATTTACTTTACATCATATCATGTACAGTATGTATATTTAACATTATTTATTTTCATCAATAATCGGTTCACTGGTTGTAAATAACTAAAAAAGATAAAAAATAGTAAAAAATTTAGACTCATTTTATCAAATAATTGGTTCACAAATTAAAAATATAAAATGTTATGACGGATTTTACACCATTCCCCCCCCCCCCCCGCCCACTCTAAATAATAAAATGAGTAATTCGGTAATACAATTTCACGGAACACATTTTTGCAAGAAGGTAAAAAAGGAGCTCAGCCAGCGCGTCGGAGAATGTTTTGAGCTTTGCTAGCCGTGACCGCTCACCGCTGGCATTAGCGTTAGCGTGTTAGCTCACCTTAAGCTGCCCCGTGCGGCGACGGCGCACAGGAGGCAGAGCAGGATCGTCCAACGAAGAAACTTGCGTCCACCCATGGCGACTTGAGTGGAATGTGAACACACCAGGTTGGCGACTCGGCTAGTATAGCCGACCCAGACGCCCCCCCTCCCCAACCCCCCACCCACATTACCACACAAGAGGCGGGAAAAATGGGGCAAGTTTGGTCAACAAAATGATGGACTTTGATTCCGGTGGTGAACTAATCGTGTTTGTTTTTTTTGCCCGAGACCTCAGTTCAGGGAGAATCAGAGAATGAGCTTGTTGGTTGGATGATTTTGCCCGACGTTCAGTCCAAAAAGAAGAGATGGGCCGTCACATATTATTATTTATGATTATTTGAGAGGAGGCATTTTTTTTTCTTATGGTGGGAAAATGGAGGCCTCTATTTGGGTTGAGGCGTGTATTTATTTGAGGCAGGGGTCTATTTTATGTTATTTTTAAGTTATTGTATGTTCAAGTTGTTGCCTTCTACCAGTGAGGTAAGAAACGTTTAAAAAAAAGTATTGGGGGGAGGCATTGTTTACTTGAAGGGGGGACAATTGCAGTGGTCTTTAATTAAATGTGTGTAAGTGTGTTTCTACAACGTATTGATTTAAGATGATATATTTATTTAGTTATATAAGAGCGGAGCTTTTTTTTTTTTTTTCGACAGAAAAATGAAGACATTTTGAGGTAAGGTGTTTAGTTAACTCATTCAGTACCAGCCAATTCTGGACCAAAAGTCTGAAAAGACGTTTAAAAACGTCTTTGGGAGTGAGTGAGTCAATCAAAGGGCCAGTGGAATGGCAGTCAGTTATTATTTGAAAAAAAAAGTTTGCGTATGGATGAAGATTTGGGGGAAAAAAGTCAACAAAGCTTTTGACTAATTTCTATTTGGAAATCCAAACACGGAAAGCGCAACGCAACGCGACTCAACAACAAAAGCAGAAAGTACCGAACACAGTTACACAATTGTGACTTTTCCGTTTGCACAAGCTGGACATTTTGCTTTCATGGTTTATCGGTAAATTGATTTTTTTTTTCCCCCTTTAAAGTGCAAGATTGAAAGGCACACAAAATTAAAAAATACATTTTCTCATTCATATATTTGAATGGGTCGGTTGAAAGTGGGAATCTTTTGATTTAGAGCTCAATTTGAATTCCGAGGAGATGTTTTGGTACACACGTGGTATTATCAAAAGAAAAATGAAAAGAAAACAAGAAAAACAAAAAACAAACAAAACAGCCACAAAAAAATGTCCATTTTTGCAGCTCAATTGTCAGTTTGACCAGTAAATAAAGCAATATTTACTTTGTCATGAAAACGGGCCGTTAGGTTAAACATTGACAATAAAATGTTTAAAAAAAAAAAAGGGGTGACATTAAGTTCTATGACTTGATGTTACGTTCATTTTTTTGGGAGGGGGGTGCATTTCCCCAGTGTGGGACGAATAAAGGATATCTTATCTTATTTACATGTGCAAATGATATTTTTATATACACCTGTTAAATAGCCTTTTTATGACATATTTTACATTGTGAAATTGTCATTCTTAAAATACATCAATAAAAACAATTTTTCAATGAACCAGTCCCTGCGAAGGAGCGAAACCAATGCACCAAAAAAAAAAAAAAAAAAAACTATTTTAATTGATAATTGATCCCTCCATTTTATAATTGGCAATAGATCTCATTTTAATTCATCAAAGAATTATTTAATAAAATAAAAATCTGAAGTGTATATACTTGCAATTTGGCATTCATTAATTAATCATAATTAATTATAATTAATTTTCTCAGAAAACCTTGCTTATTTCATATTTTTTTTTAAGTTGATTCCCAGCTTACTCACATTTTTCAGGTACAGTCAAACCTCGGTTTTTGTCCATAATCCGTTCCAGAAGTCTGCTGGAAAACCAAAATGGTTCCAAAACCTAAACCACGCTCTTTTTTTAAATAAAAAAGTTTACTGAAAACGTCTGCTCACTACGGAAGTGATGCTTCCTCGTGTAAGGAAGGCGAGAGGAGTCAAATGGTACATTCAAGTGCGCTCAGTTTGTTTGAGAATCGAAATGTGTTCGTCATCCGAGGCATAAAAAAATTGAACTTTTTGGTTGAAAACCGAATCGGTTGAGAACCGAGACGTTCGAAAACCGAGGTTTGACTGTATTTTCTTTGTTGATAAAATTATAAGAGGGTCACTTAGCCATATATTTTTGCAACTCAATATATTAAGATGTAAAATTGCATATTTTACTCAAATCTTTCATCGGGTTATGGAACTAAAGACACCGAAGACTGTCACGTGGCAAATAATTTTCTGACCTTTATTTTACATGGCGGACACTCAATTAGATACACCGCATCCAATGCCAACTACACTCAATTTGTCATTTCCTGTAAGTTTTTTTTTTTTTAAAATAGTACACGGTGGTCCATTTCAGCTTCCTGGAAGTCCCCCCCCCCCCCATTAAAAGGCAATGGGAGCAAAAGTTATCAGGCCGTCCTGTTTGCACTGAGGCGTCACCACCAAGGGAACGCTGGGGAATTCCCGCAGCCTGTCGGAAAGGCGTCCCGAAATAAGTCAACGCGGTTCACTTGCCGTGGTCCGAGTCCGAGTCGCTGTAGTTGGGCACCAGGGAGCTGGAACTCGCGTCCCGCTCCATAGTTCCGACTTCCGGCGCCGACTCCTGCGTGTCCGACTTCCTGCGGATGAGGGGGGTCGGCGAGGGGCCCAGCGCTTTGGCCACGGCCGCCTCTTTGCCCTGCAGGCCCAGCTTGTGGAGCAGCCCCCCGGGGGTGGTTGCGGTGGAGGCGGCGCCAAACCAGGAGCGTGAGGAGATCTCTTGCCGTTTGCTGCGTTGCCTGTCCTCGTATGCTGAGTGGGACCACACAGAGGTTCGGCTCAAAAATAAAACAAAAAACGCTCCGTTGTGACGGAGGCCTTTTGGGCATTTTGTGGGAAAACTTCCCACAAAGTTTCCATTCTTCAGGTGTTTGCCGTAGCGAAATGGGCAAATGCAAAATGAATAACGTCAAATCAGTTTGAAATTAGGAGAATGCTCATCTGGCTCCACATCGAGAGGAGCCAGATGAGGTGGCTTGGGCATCTGATTCGGATGCCTCCTGAGCGCCTCCCCGGTGAGGTGTTCCGGGCATGTCCCACCGGGAGGAGACCCCGAGGAAGACCCAGGACACGCTGGAGAGACTATGTCACCCAGCTGGCCTGGGAACGCCTCGGGATCCCCCGGGGAGAGCTGGAAGAAGTAGCTAGGGAGAGGGAAGTCTGGGCTTCCCTGCTAAAGCTGTTGCCCTCGCGACCCGGCCCCGGATAAGCGGTAGATGATGGATGGATGGATGGATGGATGGACAGTTTGAAATGTGACCGTTACAGGGGCGAAAACGTAAACAGGGTACATGGAAACCAGGTTCCCCCCTACTTTATTCATTGATCAGCCCACCTTCCGTTATTTTTATTTTTATTTTATTTTGAAAATCCAGTTGAGAAAACCGATGATGTCACTCGCTGGAGATTGCCGAAGCAAAGCACTTTTGTTGTTGCGCACGTTGCTAAAATAAGTTTGAAAGTTACTCCAAAGATGGCCGGCCAAATTTACTTCACAGCAGACCTTTAAGTTAGAAGAACAGGGTTAAAAAAATTGGAGAAAGCCATTATATTAGGAGAATGCTAATTTTTAAAAAAAACATTAAAATCTGCTGTTTTATTGCTTTGCGCCATCTCAGGGTTAAAAAATAGGAGAAAGCCATTATATTAGGAGAATACTCCTTTAAAAAAAAAAATCCCCACAAAAATCTGCTGTTTTATTGCTTTGGCGCCATCTTGTGGCCTCTTGCTGCCATCACTTCGTAAAGCCATAACCTGGCCGACCGCAGCCATGTTGTGGCATCACTCTGCACTTTCTCAAGTATTTTTGTTGTCTGCAAGAGGCCTCGGGGTCCTTATACTGGACTGGATTTCGCATTTGACATTGAAGGAGCTCCGGTAAAAGGGCTCCGTGCAACTTCCCGTGAAGATTTGGGGAAAAACTCACAGTGTGGCGTCTGGTAGCTGAGCAGCGCGGCAAGCCTCTTGTCCTGCTCGCGTTCGGGCAGCAGCGGAATGCTCAGGTTGGTCCTCGCCCTCACCGCGTTATCCTTCTCCTCCTTCTCCACCTTCTCCTTCTTTTCAATCTGAAGCGGAGCAAGACGGTCGTACTCTAACTTTCCTGTCACTTGCCCCACCTTTTTTTTTTTTTTGCGCACCAGAATTTGACAAGCGAGCTTCCGATGCCTACATTTGGCATCGCATGGTAATATTTACTGCCGAGAGGCGGAAATATGAATGAATGGGCAATTTTTAAGCCAAACAATGTCTCTAAACTATTAATCGATGATCAAATCGATCAATAAATTTGATAGGAGAATGCTCATATTAAGAAGAAAAAAAAATCTGCCATTTTATTTTTCGATCAATTTCATCATCATTGCTCCTCAAATAAACCGATTACGAGTGAATGACTAGTTTGGTGAGAAAATGGGCGAAAATATTCATGACCGCTTTCTAAAGTGAAAGCCCAAGTTTGCAAATGTTTGCTTTTGAATCGGCAAAAAAAAAAAATCATCAGTACGTTTCCATGGAGGGACTACAGAAATCCGAGGATATTAACTTTTGCCCCGCCCCTTAAAGCCACACATCCAACACAGCAATTCCGCTGGATGAACCGGAGGCGGTTCTTACCCTGAACTTCCTGCGCAAGGCGCTGTTGAGCTGAAAATCGTCCTTCCATGCGGCCTGGTGGTCCTGCAGCTCCACGAGTGAAGGCAGAGCCTTGTTGAGCTTCTCCTTGTCCTTCCCGCCGTGGTCCAGCTTGAACATGGCGTCGGTCTCCAGCTTCTCCTTCTCTTCTCGCTCTGGCGGACACACACACGTTTAGTTTCCTCTTTCTTTCCATTTTTACTTCCTCCTTCCATCTTTCTATCCTCTTCCCCTCGCTCTCCCCATCCCAGCTCTCTGTCGTCCCTCCTTCCTGCCGTCCCTCCTCGCACCGGTATTCCGTCCACACGCTCACAACACGTAAAGTGTCACTCAAATACCGGTGGTGAGTATCTGCTCATTTTCGGCCATGTCCCATCGCTCCTCCTTCCTGCTGGCGCCGCTGACGATGACGTAGTCGCAGGCGGCCGGATCCGTCTGCATCTCGATGTGGTTGACGCACAGGTGGCATTTCATACGGAACCTGCCAAGAAGCCGGATTGAAATTTTCGGTTACAATTAAGATTAAGATATATTTTATTTGTCCCACACTGGGGAGATTTACAGCTTCCAGCAGCAGAAAAAATTGCGGCCCGCACCGCCCGCACTCCTCGTTCGCCCTCACCTGTATATTGGCGTGGTGAAATAGTTGCCCACTTTCTTCTTCTCCGCATTGTACCGGACGCCTGAGCGACAAAAACGATGAACTGTGAGAATGACGAGAGGGTACATATTCGGGGGTGGGGTGGGGGGGGGTGTCATACAATACGTACCCATGCCAATGTGGTTCTTGCAGCCGTCACACCAAATGTTGTACGGCATTTCAAACCTGTGCACACACAAAATCCCAAAATAGGTGCATACCTTTTTAAGAAAAAAAAAATCCTACTTTTATAATGATAAAAGAATACAATGTAACATTTTATTCATTTCAAAGGAAAGAAAATATTACTTAACAAGGATAACGCCACACTATCATGAGAATAAAGTCTTAATATTGCCAGAATTGTCTCTTGGCAATAACAATGCGTGATCGTTTATTGTTCAAATAACGCCTTCATTTGTGTACGAACCTGATGATGAGGATGCCTTGGGACAGCTTCCGGGCCCGCTCTCGCAGGGCGTGTGTTTTGTGGTAGCCATTGAGAGAGCCATGCTGGTGACAAGAAACAAACAAATGATCCACATGTTACACTAGGGAGAAAAAATAAAATAAAATAAAACAAAACACGACCATCTTACACACCTTAGCCGGATCGAAGTCCGGCGGATAGTACTTGTTTGTTCCTTTTCGTTCTCCCTGAAAGACAACATAAGAGTTTGTTGTGTTGGATAACAACAACGATGCTTGACTGTTGTGTGATGCTCATCTCACCATCTTGGCAACGAGACCTCTGCACAGGTCACAGAGTCACTCTATGTTTGGAGCTAAAGAATAAAATACATGTGATTAATAGTGAACCACAAGGTGCCTAGAAAGGAACTCTGGGGTGCACCTCTCAGGACAACCCAAAATTAACGTATGCCTTTTAGGGACAGCGGTTACTACAGCGGACAGCTTATCATTTGATCAATACAATACTGATTTATATAGCCGGTTACAGGTTATCATTATTTGAGCATAAAAGGGTTAATAAGATTACGGGAACAGGTTTAATGCAATTATCGGGTGACTACTTAGTGTTTTCCAATTTGGGTATAGCTGTGATATGGTAATATTTGACCATTATTACTTGGCAGCTCGGTAACTCAGAATAATGTAACGGCGGCATTAAATGCTTACCTTGATTAGATGTGTAGTGTATGACGGAAACAACAGTGTTATTTAAACATAATGCAAAACAAACAAAACGTTTTGACTGGCATGTAACATCAACCCAGCGAGCAGCGAGCCAAGATGCTAACTCATGTCTCGACGTGATTATGACCCAAATGCGATCTTGTTTCCCAGCCTCACGCCGACTTGTATGACTCGTTTGTGTGTAGCTTTAAGGCTTAAGCTTGATAACAACTTCGAATACTTACAAATGTTGCACAGGCTGGCGACGACAAGTATTCCCCGGAGATTTTGTGTAGTACTGGAGAGTTTAGCCGCTAACTAGCTATAGCTATCTTAAGCAAACGACGAAGTGTCCCAGTTAAAACAAAAACGGACAGCTTTACTGGCGTGGAGGTACTTTTCATATTACGACTACGTTCAAATCCACTAAGGTACATGCCAATCGTCTAGAAATGCGAACGTTTTGTGGAAACGGTGTTTGCCGTAAATTGTGCACTGTCGCAAATGTGAACACCCGAAACGGTGAAATCTCGCGCTTTACATGATTTAATTTGATATATGATGTGGTGATTTATTACAACTGATCACAGGCAAGAGTTCATTTTAAATATAATAATAATAATTTCAGGATGTTGTTTTGACGACACTGTAAACTGCTGTGTGTACTTCAGAAATTCCGCGCGTTTTCAAAACAGGACATTCGTGCGCTCTCAACAAATAGAGTACACTTTGGTGGTTTCTATGGAGGTGATTTTGGTGATCGTTAAAATATCGAGGTAACTTTTAGTTATAGTCATGCTGTAAAATAATACATTCGTAGACTTCCAGTCGCCGTAAATTGACGTTAATTGTCGCAACTAACGAGTTTATGAAAAAAAAAGTAGTGTACATTTGTTCGATCCATTCATTATCTAATCGAAACCGGTTATCCTCACGACTGAGCCGCCCCCAAAACTTTTTAGGGTTTAGTTAGGGTAGTAGGTAGTGTATCGATAAAATTACCGAGATCATTAGGGACTCGATTTGGTTGTAGATATGTTTAACGTGGATGGCCTCTCCCTCACAAAACATTTCTGGTTGGTAATTTTTATAGGATCTGACGTCACACCTAACAACAGAGGATTGTGGGAAGATATGGCGTCCGGCTTGACAACATGTGACAGCTGCGGAAGAACGCTGCTGTGGTCTGTGTAAAGGTAAAGGCTTCGAGGGCTTAACGATGGAGGGAGACGCGCCGCCGCACAAGCGCTTCATCTGCTCATTCCCGCCGTGCGCGGCGGCCTACGACAAGCAATGGAAGCTGGACGCCCACCTGTGCTCGCACACCGGCATCAGGCCACACGCGTGTCCGCAAGACGGCTGCGCCAAGTCCTTCTGCACCCCGTACCACTTGGCCCGCCACCAGCTCACCCACAGCGACCTGCGTCCCTTCCCGTGCTCGGCGGAAAATTGCAAGGAAGCCTTCAGGACCAACGCGAGCCGCGCGCGGCACTTTGCCCGCGCGCACGCCGCCACGGCAGAGAGCAAGCGCTACGCGTGCACGGCGGACGGCTGCGGTGCCCTTTTCAAGAAGCACCGGCAGCTCAAGGCGCACATGAGCGAACGCCACACGCATTTACCTGCCTACGCCTGCCCGCACGACGGCTGCCCCATGCGCTTCAACTTCCCGAGCCGCCTCAAGCGACACCTCAAGGTCAGTGGTGAGATGGAACAAACCCCCGCTTTTCGCGGCCCGGAAAACAAATACCGGATATCAATCTTAATGAAATGAAGCGCCACAACTCGCTTCAAAATAGTACCTCAGACCCAAGATGGCACGAGCACAAGACCTGGTGGTTTGGGGTTCACTGTTGTTTCATCATTATCCGTGTTTTAAACATATTGACACTTTTTTAAACATATTGACACTTTTTTAAAGTATTTCTTGCCACATTCAGAGTTCTAATATTAACACAAGTATCTTGTGCAAGGTTCACCAAGGCTATCCCTGCAACCACTCCGGCTGCACCTTCAGAGGTTCCACCTGGACCGAGTTCGTGAGGCACCGCAAGGAGCAGCACCAAACGCAAGTGTTATGTCAGGAATGCGGCAAGGCTTTTCGCGACTCCTGGTTCCTGGAGCAGCATCAGCGCGTCCACGCCGACACGCGGCTGGTGTACCGGTGCCCGCGCGACGACTGCGACCGCTCCTTCACCACCACCTTCAACCTGCAGAGCCACTTGCGGTCCTTTCACGACGGGTTGCGACCTTTCGCCTGCGAGCATCCGGGATGCAGCCGGACCTTCGCCATGAAGCAGAGTCTGCTGCGGCACGGGGTCGTACACGACCCGCAGCGGAAGAAGATGGCGCGGCCCAAGAGGTCACTGCCGTCCCGGTTGAGTGGATGCAGTGACAAGATGGCGAAAGAGAAGATGGCAGAGACGCAAAAGCCCCCCGGGCCGGTGGAGTTGGTCCATCTCTTGCAGGACACATCGCTGCTGGGTGAGCCACCTCAGGACCTGTCGGCGGCGTTGACGTCACCGCTCACAATTTAGATGAACCATTTATTAAATAAAAAAAATCATGAATACATCAATGTCATGTTTTGTATGCACTCTAAAAACTTCATCCACGTTTTGAGCTTGTTTCGGCTGTCGCTGTTGTGAAATTGCTATTTAAATAAAAATGTATTTTGTTTATACTGGATTATTTTTTTTTTTGCGTTCACTAACTAACATGGAATGTTTATCCTTTTTTTTCGCCAGCTAAAGATTGCATTTGAGCATCTGGCTAAAACATGAAAAGTCCACGAGGCTCGTTCGTTGTGGTTCATTTTCGCAGTACCGGTAATTCTATTTTACGACGATCAGTGCAAATATCCAGTTGCGTTGAAGATGTCAATCACGTTGGAATGGCGTCGGCGTCCCCCCCCCCGTCGGGATCTTCTGGCTCGGCCGCCCAAAATTGCACGCGGCCCTCGCTGGCTGTAAGGAGTCGCGGCTGCGTAGGATGGAAGGACAAAGACTGGACCACCGCTTTGCCCACAGGAAGCTTCAGTGACAAACAACCCTGTTACACACACACACACACAAATATGAACAGAGAATCAAAGTCCACAGGTGACAAGTTTACCGGATAACATGCTGATATGAACATGTGCACTGTCTGAGGAAAAAAACATGGCACGTTGCTAAACATTTGCACTAGCTAACATGATGTTTAGCACTTTAACGTGATGTGTGTGTTGTTTTTTTAATCGTCTTCATTGGCTAAACAGGGTTTGTTGAAAAAATACCATCTTTGTGGTTTTGTACATGAATTTGCATGTGTCTTGGCTGATGCCGTTTCTTAGGATGTCCTTCACATTTTTACTGGCCATTTTTGTGCTCACTAGCATGCGGATTGCCTAGCGCGGATTTCTCACCTTTACGACATGCTTAACCCTTGTGTGCTCCAAATTAAAAAGGCCTTAAGTTATGCATTTTACAATTTTTGTAATGATGTATTTTGTGTTATAAAAACATTTTTTTTTCCAAACACCCAAAATGTTCAGAGGCATCTGTGCTATCCATACATATATAGTTTTTATTAGTTCTTTGGGATTTTTTATTCTTTATTTTTTGCAAAAGGAAAAAAAAATCGGGTCTGGAGGTCCCAACCAAGCCCTACTAACAATCCCGACCGGACGTGTTCGTGTAAAATGCATCGGTTTGAAGCCTCCTGCAAAAAGGCAAACTCATTTGCGATCCTCTGGCGCCATCTAAAGTTGCAAAATTGGAATGACCTCAACCCAACAATGTGGCATGCTTACGTCTGTCCAAGCGAAAACAAAGCGATTGACGTAAAAATCGCGTGAAATGCATGTTTGCACATTAGGTTTACGATGCATTCAAAAATATGAATTATAATGGGTCTCTCTGGTGCAAAATATGTAAATGGTGAAGATTAAGGTATCAAAACGTTTTTTTATTATTGCTGCAATGCCTGAGAATTATCAGCTGGTGACGTCATGAAATTTAGGCCATTTTAGAACCCCCCCCCCATACGTTTCAGCTCTCTCGTGTTTTTCTGAATGCCTTTACCTTTGATTCAAAGACATCATTTGACATTTATCGCAAGCGGTGGACTACGAGGGTTAAAACCCCTCAAAAGAAGCACCGACAGTGTCACATTTGTCACGTTCTAACGTTTCTAAATAGCTACGGTTTTGTTACGAACCTCTACCAGGTCCCAGAAGTAGACGTGTCCGTCCTCGGAGCAGCTTAGGACGTGAGTGTCTTTGCAGGACAGACAGCATTCCAGCTTGTATCCCTTCATCTTGTGTCCCGTGTACCTGCCGCACAAAACGTACAACTCGAGAGAGAGCGCCGACCCTCAGCGAGACTCTTTTCAAAGATGGCCGCCACTCACTCTCCCAGCATTTCTCCCGTACTCTTATCCAGTAGTCTAACCGTGGAGTCCAGGCTGGAGCTGAGCGTGCACTGGCCATCCTGACTGAAGCATACGCAGGTGATGGGACCTGGACCAAAAACAAAACCACACACACATACTGACGCAAGAATCAACAAAACAACAACACCACAATAACAAAGCTGTCTGACTGTTGAGGAAGTCCACGTGGAGCTCCCCCATCCTCAGGTCGTAACGTCTTACTCGGCCATCCACAGACCTAAACGCAATCAACAATCATATTGTCATTTAGCACACTGCCTTTCAAAATAAAAGTGAGTGGGGGGCTGAGGGGACCAACCCGGTAAGCAGCTCGTATTTGGACACCTTCAGACTACTGACGCTGTCTCGGGCCTCATCCAGAATTTGGATAGGCTCATTCTTGCGGGACCTGGTGTCCCAGCAGCGCACCGTCCCATCCAAGGAGCCTGGACCAGATGGGAAGCTCCATTTAAACAGCACTCCTTGTTTTTTTATTTTATTTTATTTTTTTAAGCCTACCCGACAGGATGACCGTGGCCTCTTCGTTGAACTGCACACAGTTGACTCTCTGCGTGGAAGGAAAATGATGAAAACCAAATGTGAAAGGAGACCAAGAGAAGAAGAGGGGGAAGAGAGGCGCAGACGGACCGCGGCGTGTCCTCGAAGTTTGCGAGCCACCTGACCCGTGGCCACGTCCCACAGGATCACCGTCTTGTCGGAACTGCACGAGCAAATGTTGCTGTTGTCAAATGACCTGCACGCACGACAAAAAGGCCCAAAATTAGTCAAATGGTCAAAAAATGGCTCACTCGATTTGAGAACGTTATTTTGCGCCATGACACCACATTTGACGTTTTCACGCTCACCCGTCGGCGTCCAGCACCTCGTATCCGTGGCCGCTGTAGGTCTTGAGCAGTGTCCCTCGGCTGCCGCTCCACAGTTTCATAGACTTGTCGCCGCCGCAGGAGATCACGTACTGGCCATCCACTGACAGCGCCCCCCCCAAAATATAAATAGAAGCACGTGATGCTGGTGTAGTCAGAACGAAATCTTTTGCAGGTTCCATTCTCACCGTTGAAGCGCACTGCTCTGACGGCTCCTTGTTGACACTCGATGGTTCGGAGAAGATGTTGAGGAAGCTGAGGGGTCTGAGGTTTGGGGAGGGGAAACGACATGGTGCCTTCAACGTCCTGGGTGGATAAATTAAAAAAAAAAAAAACAAAGTGTCAAATTGCAGTGTTAAAAGTTTTCAAAAAGTGACAATAGTCAATTGGTGTATTCTTAGGGGTAGAGTTTGGGTACAATGGAGTCCACAGTCGTCATTTCACATATGTGGAAGAAAAAAAGATATTACAAAACCAAGTCCTTTTTTGGGGGGGGGGGGGGGGTCCTAATCTCACCATTTTAAAAATTTGAACAATGATGCAACTACTGTAGAATCTTAAAATTATTTTGAGTCAGGGAAAAGTCCTCTTATTTTTATATTTTTGAACAACGGTCATTTTCTTGCATCCAGTGTTATTCTAGTCTAGGGAAAAATACAAAACGAGAATCGTCATTTTTTTTCTATCTTAGAACCTTTTGCAATATTACTTTTGATTCCAAATATATACTTGGCATAATTTAGTAACTTCAGTCCCAGAAATGTCTGCCATGTAGCCCCTGAAAGTGCACTTGTAGCTCTCCAGTACTTGTCATACATTCGTCGCTGCCAAATGCTTTTAAAACGGTTTGAATGAATTTGCAGGCAAACAATTATTTAGAATGTACTTACTCAAAAGTCGTGACTTAGAACGAATTTTGAAGCGTAGATTTACAGTGTTTATCTCCTTGTCACCCTACTTCTGCCGTTGGAGAGGAACTATGACGACGTCATTTCCGCTATGACACGCTGTGCTTCGTCGGTTAATTAAGGTTTTTCAAAATAAAAGGTTGTGAACCCCGTTTCCTTCCAGTCTTTGACTCCGCTCGTCGTGATTGGTTTTATTTTGAAGAGCGAAGGAAACACCGTCTAACTCTCCACCTAAAGTCCATCCAGTCATGTACGATGAAATGAGTAACAATTACTGTAAAACTTCATAAAACATTTTTCACCGAAAAGGCAATTTTATTGTAACTACAATGTCCTCGAATAACATGGCGGATCCCAGGAGACAAAACAAGATATTACGGTGAGTTTTTTTTAAATTTTTTTGTAGGCTTTCGCAACCAGCCTGCTAGCTAAAAATGCTAACTGTGGTTAACCGAGCTCGTCCTAAAGTGATTAGCTGTCAGCAGACGTCATTTTGGAAATCGAATGTCACCTAAAATCCATATGTCCCGACGTGCACATGAAGACATTCTTCAATGCCTGTGCCAGGTACAAGCCCCCCACCACGGAGACCAATCCCACACTGGAGGACCCCACTCCGGACTACATGAACCTGCTGGGCATGATTTTCAGCATGTGTGGACTCATGCTCAAGGTGACACAAATGCATGCAGACAAACAAGGACGCGCGAAGTACATACATGAAAACAACTTTCACGTTCACACACAGGATCCTGGTTAAGCATCAGAATAAATGAGAGCAGACTTGACTTGGCATTTCACTAGCCTGAAGCTGTGGTTCTCGAGGTTTTAGATGTTTCCCTCCTCCAAGACACGATTGCAATCCCTGCAATAGCCAATGAAATGTCATTTTTGTTTGAACCTGGCAGCTGAAGTGGTGCGCCTGGATCGCCGTCTACTGCTCCTTCATCAGCTTCGCCAACTCCAGAAGCTCTGAGGACACCAAGCAGATGATGAGCAGCTTTATGTGAGCGTTGTTCTTTTTGGAGAATGACCTTCTTTCTTCTGATTGTCGAAAACTTACCCCACAACTCTATGACAAGTCGCATCTGCCCCGTTTGCTGATGAGATAACGTCCCGGTTTTGGTGTGCAGGTTGTCCATCTCGGCTGTGGTCATGTCATATCTTCAGAACCCTCAGCCCATGTCGCCGCCATGGTAACCGAGAGGAGAGGTGGCCACCAAGCCAGATCGGACACAAACCGTACATGAAGTCAACGAAACAGAGCCAAGAGGGCCGCCCAATTCATTTTAATCATTTTTTTTTATGTTTTGCTACTTAATGCAAATGAATAAAAAAGTTGGGATACAAAAAAGGTTGTGCTTGTGGCTTGATCAAACTGGCAATTACTAATTTAACTAAATAGAAACTGGGTTTAAGGTTTCAAGTTAGGGTGTCAAATTGGGGTTCTGGTTTTGAACCCGGATTAGGGTTTTATTAGGGTTCCAAACCAGGGTTAATATTTCAGGTTTGTGTTTCATGTTAAGATAGGGTTCTACTTTCAAGCTCCAGTTGGTCTTTAAAGCCATGGTAAATGTTTAAGAGTAGGGTTTAAGATATAGTTTAGAGTTTCCAGACAGGTTAAGTCCTTTCAAGCTTCGGTTAGAGTTTCAACAACATTTAGGGTTTCAGGCTAGATTAATGGTATCAGTACAGGGTTTCAAGCCAATATTTCTATTAAGGTTTCAAGACTTGATTCAGTTTTCTCTGAGGTTTCAAATGGGGGTTACAGGTTCCAATTATGCAATTCAAGTCGGGTTTCAAACCCGAGTTGGGCTTTAAAAAAAAAAATCATTAAAGCAAAGTGCAGAAACGTGACGATGCTCACAACGTTTTATTTTCGATCCAACATTTAAAACATTAAAAATCGTCAAAATGGTATCATGTAAAATAAAAAAAAAGATTAAATACATTTTGCCACTTGATGCATATGATTGTTGACAGCTGATCTTCAACAAAAAAGACTGAAATGTTTTCGTACAACATGCAACACCGTCTTATCTATTATTATTCTTCACGCTGAACGAAATGGCAGTAACAACGGCCCCCAGTAGGGGGAGCGCTGAGCTTTTTGGACATTTGGACATTCTGCCCAGCAACAAGGACGCAGCAACGTAAAAAATGTAAAAAAAATAGACTAAAGGCATCCAGGGTGGGCAAAAAAATATCTATATCTCCCACCTACACTTTCACACTGTTTTTTTTCACAACAATCAATAATAACCATCACAAGCATACCGTTCTTAAAGATTCTTGAATTCAAATGAGGTGCCACTTTCGAGAGACCCTTTGCACTGCCCCATTCTGAGGAATGGCTTTGTTGTACTCCTTTAACATTGATGATTCTCAAAACATTACAAGTTTTCTCGTAATTTAACAATTTTTCGCTCAGAAAAGAAGGTGTTCAAAATACTATGGCGTTCTTCCAAAATTTATTTTATTCTCGAAAGGTTTCAATTTTTTTTCTTCCACAGAGTATTTTTTTTAATGTGAAAATGTGTTTGCCAATATTTAGACATTTGTTTGAAATTTGTTGACTTTTTTGCTGGTATACAAAAAAAAAAAAAGACGAGCTTAGTCTCAACCTTGAACTTCCTGAGGTGGCGTGTGGCGCTTTCCTACCAGAGCGCCCTCTGCTGATCGAAGCCACAACCTGACTGCGCCACATGCGTTCGATTCCTACCGGATAGCTCGAGCCGGCGTACTTTTCCCTTCTTCGGGCCCAGGGGTAAAGAAAAAAAATTGGCCGGTCCTTTGTGGGTCCCGCGTGTCAATCAGAGTTTGGGAGTCGCGCCGGCATCAGAGGGCGAAGAAGAGGATGAGGACGACAATCATGATGGAGACCAGCACGGCGATAGCGCACCACTGCCGCCGACCTGCCACACAACACAGGCAGCTGTCAAAAGCCGTCCGTCCGTGTGTGTGTGTGTGTGTGTGTGTGCGTGCGTTACGTACTGCTGGTCATGTGCGAGACCTTCTCCATCTTTTTGAGCACAGAGTCCATACGTGATGACGTCTGGTCCATCTCGTCGGCAAAGTCCCCCAACATGCTGGAAGGACAAGTGAAGATGAAAACAAATATGTATCCAGTATATATATTACATTGATACAAACAGTGCGAGCAGGCTAGCCCGTGAGTAGGGAAAATCTGCATAATTGGCGGCCGTTTTACTAACGTGGTGGTTTGATTTGAAAGTGGAACCATTTGATCCGGTTCCACTCAGTAGGATTACGATTGGATATGGTCGGGCTCAGTTCGAGGGGGGGGATGACGTCATTATTTTTTTTGTTGCCATTTCCGCCCAAAAATATGTGTAATATTGCTGTAATATTATTATTTTTTGTTGTTGTAAAATGACAATGCTATTCTTACATTTTGCTGAGGAAATATTGTTTTGGACCATGCTGACGTACGCCCCAACCGAACAGGGAACACAAAATATGGCCGACTCGGACCAGCGAAAGTGAAGGAGTGCCACACAAAATATGGCGGACTCGGACCAGCGAAAGTGAAGGAGTGCCACACAAAATATGGCGGACTCGGACCAGCGAAAGTGAAGAAGTGCCAGTTGTGGTGGGTTGATTCTGACTAGTAAATGAGGATGTTTTCCGGGGTGGGGCGCTTCTACCGAAATATGGGGAAAGGATACGGGTAATGGTGTTGCCTTTCTGACTTGGGGGGGGCAGGGGCAGCATTTTTGGAAGGAGGTCCCCCACCAAAAAAAAAAAAAAAAAAGATGGAGTAGGAGTGTACATTTTGAGCGGCATTGCCGAGTTGGACTCACACAGCCTGTTCGTCCAGTTCGTCACCGATACGTCCCGACATGTCTTTGAGGACCCGGATGCTTCCGGAAACAAGCTCCAGATGATCATCCTGCTCCTGCATAATCAGCTATATACACACACACACGCACACACACACACACCAACTTTCAGCCCTTTTCAAATGTTCCAGTTCATGGCTTTGGAATGCATTAAGAAAAAAAAAATAAAAAAATATTCCAAAAATGCTTATGTAACGGAAGGTGAGTTGAGAGAGAGCGGTGAGGCTGCAAGGGGTTTTCCACATTAAAACACTTTCAAGAATGATGTCATGGAAAAAAAAAGAGGAACAAAAAAAAAAAGGTGTCACCGGGCAGTTTTTACACCGCAAGGGTCACTCAAGTTTTTTTAGCAAGTCTTGCAAGATGAAAAAATGTATTCCTGTCAAAACAAGGCCGAGACATTTCAAACCGTGTCGTTTTAGGGCTGCATCATGAAATGATTATTATTAGAATTTTTTTTATCATAATATCGATCGTGTTCCTGATTGAATGAGTGCTTTATTGCAATAACATTTGCAACTTTTTGCTCCTGAATTGCACTGTTGTTATAACCTCAATTTTGGTAGAATTATTACAACTTTTTCCAAGAAAATGCCCATTTAATAAATCTAGTAATTTTTTTTTTAACTTTGAGTCCTTGCACCAACTTACATTTTCCAAATGTAATTCAGAAATTTTTTTTTTATTGCAATGTTAAAATCTTCCCCCACGATCTCATTCGCTCAATGTTTTACCAGTTTTGTAAAAAATCTTTTTCCATCTCTCGCAATTTTATGATCAATGAATGTTATCACTTGACTCCTCATAATACAATGTCTTTTTGAAACATTATAAAATCATAATTTTTCCCACAATGACATATTCCCCTCCCGCGAGTAAGATGACATTTTCTCAAAAAAATTTGGACTTGCGTCAAAAATATGGATTTCTTTTCTGCGCTGACTCAAAACTGATTTTCTTTCTTTTTATGATTTTCTTTCACAAAAACTATTTTGATAGCCCGATGTTTTCTTCTCGGTGAGTTTTCTTTGTGCCAAATTATGTCAATACTGATTTTTTTCCCCTTGTAATATTGTGACTTCTATTCTCGAAAAATAACACTCGGACTTATTTTCTTTTTGGGAAAAGTTGGACAAAAAAAACATTGGGAATTTCCTTTTCTTTTCTAAAAAAAAAAAAAAATCAAAGTGTCTTGTCTTGTCATTGTTTTGACCTTTTCTGACAACGAAAACAAAATTATAACAATATAATAACATAAATACAACTTTTCCTAGTTTTTTTTTTGGGTGTGCCCGTCTTACCTGCTGCTGTTCCTGCTGCTCTTGGATGTATCTGGAATTGGCGGACACCAGGTGGGCATCCAGTTGCGTGGAGCGGTCCGACGCCGACGGAGCGAACGACGCCTGGAACCGATGAACAATAACATTTCGAAATCATAATAATGAGCATAATAAGACCGACGTACGTGTCCGTATGTCATCTGGCTTCGGTACTCGTCTGTCCAACCTGCTTGTTTTTTTTCTCTGCCTGAGCCGCAGCCGATGGACTCGACAATTGATCCTTCATCTCCTACTCACAAGCAAGGAAATAATAACAGATTTTTGATTAATAATCAGATTTGTTTGTGGGGGCGGGGGGGAGCCGGTTTGGAGGGCGGTTGTTGATTTGACCTGTACGGACTTCCTGGTCTTCTCCACGAAATCCCTCCTCTCCTGAAGCTCCTCATCGCCCAGGCGGAACTTCCCCGGGTTTGACTCCACGATACCTGCGCCGCACGCTCAGGAAGGAAATGAGCTACCAATTGTCCCCCCCGTCGCTATGGTGACCATCTAATCGTCAAAGCAGTGATTTGAAAGACTGATTAAAGACTTTCTCCTGACAAAATTAACATTTGACAGTACCGCTAAATCAGATTCGCCTTCTTGTGAGGTTTTTTTTTGGGGGGGCCCAATCTGAAAAATATACTCTCATAAATGTACATTTTTTGGGGGGTGGGGGGTTATCATATTCAAAAACTTCTGCATTCAACTCCGTATTCTTGTAAAATTGTGATTTTTGTGTGAGTGTCATGGCTTGACTTTCTCGCAATATTATGAATTAATTTTTGAAGTGTAAGATTTTGCTGATTTTTTTTGGGTGCAATTTCATGTTAGTATCCTCATCAAATGAAATACTATACTTGTGATACTCTTTTTTGCTTTCGGTCTCTGCAATATTGTGACTGACGTTAGTGAGGCAAAACTTTTTTTTCCTCCACTTTTAATCTACAAAAAAAAATTGTGTGTAATTTGTCGTGTAAACAAATGGTTTTTTTTCTCTTTTGTTTTCCCCACGCAAAATTCTAAACTCATTCTTATTGAATGTTTTTCTTCCAGTCATAACAGTACAACTTGATATTGGGACTGCGTCTCACGATGTTACAATTATTCTCTTCAAATCACGATTTTTCTCCCTTGTGCTCTTCATTGTAATGTGCTTTTTCACCAAAATAGTTTGTGGCAGTCATGACTTTATCAACTTTTTCTCCCAAACATTAAACTTTTATTCTCTTAAAACTGAACTATTTTCCTTGTGATCCGAGTTGCTTCTGCAAAACGACGACGACGCCGCTTTCTCGCGCCTTACTGGGAACAACTCCTATTATTGACATTGCTTTGGGGCCTGACAAATTCCTGGAAGCGCACAAAGCTGGTGTTTGTTTTGCCAACATGACACGTGGCGCCGTTGATGGAGGATACTGATGGTCTCGCTCAGGTCCTCCAGGTCCCAGTCGATGGCTCGCAGACAGTTGCGCAACTCGTTGGTGCTCCAATCCAGCTCATCACGACTCACCTGAATTGTAATATCCTCATTATTTATCAATTAGCATCAATGCCAACTTCATGCTAGCGTGTGTGTGCTATGAATGTGGTATTAACTTTAGTGTTTCCAATGCTTTATCAAACATGGTGTGAATAATTTGTTATCAATGCTAAGAACATGCTAATACTTAGCTCACCTGAGTTCCATCTTGTAGAAGCTCCTCCCACCTGTCAAACAGGCTGCGTGCCCGCGCCGTGGCCTTCTGTACCTCCCTGCGCGCGCGCGCGCGCACACACACACACACACACACACGTTTGTCCAACATTACGTCACTTGCTTCATTTTAGAACACTTTTTTTAAACACCGACAAATCCAAACTAAGGCACAAGCTAACTTTCTATCGTAAATTAGCAACTTCTCGTTAAGTGTCCAAAAATAGAGAAAAGAAACCGTTTTTCTGGTCCACAAATAACTCGGCAGATGAAACAAAAGCAAATATGGGGCGCGGAAGTGACTTTGTTTGACCAATGTAAACAGAAAAAGCCCCGCACGGACAATCACTGCAGGACTGGGCGACAGCATTGGAGGCTAGTCAGCGATTGCTAGGCGCCCAGTTCTATTCGCTGGAGTAAACTGTGTTTTCTACTTCCTCAGCGACTCGCCGAGTGACACGCGTGTCGAACGTGTACTTGCACAGTGTGTTCCTTGAGTTCTAAATGTTGTTCTGTTGAGTTTTCTCACCCTTTCACGACGAAAAACGGGTCCTCCAGCGACATGCTGCTAGTTCCGGGTGCGTCACCCCGTCGCGCATGCGCATTGGACGTGATGAGGCGTTAAAATTCATTGTGCGCTTTGGACACCTTTTTACGTGTCGATGAATGTCTCTGGTATTCATTGAGTAGCGTATTTAATATGTATATATTCTACTTTGTATTGACTTCTGGGAAGGATTGTCAAAGTCTAATTTAGCGGGCAGTAGACGCAAAAAGTCACCATGGCCACACATTCGCGTAAAACTGCATGTGACTCCGCTCTGTCCCTGAAAGCAACATCTGACCAGACAGAGACAGACTTCCCAGCCTCGTGTCCGGCCCACCCATCTGTGGCCCCAACCATTCGTGTTCCGTACCACCCTTCCCTCCCTCCCTCCTTTCTTCCTTCCTTCCTTTCTTGTCCTCATCCTGTTTCCTCCTCCTCCCCCCGTCCCATCCTGGCTTGTGAGAATTTACAGGCCCCTTCGTCACCCCAGTCACTGCTCATGGTGTGTAGTTTAGTTAAGGCTGCCTATGATAGACAGACAGACAGACAGACAGACAGACAGACAGACAGACAGACAGACACTTGAGCCTATGCCAGGCTCTCTTCGGGCGATAGGCGAGAGACACCCTGAATTGGTCGCCAGCCAATTGCAGGCCACACAGACAAACAACCATTCGCCCTCACGATCGCACTTAAGGACAATTTTGGAGTGCCCGATCAACCTGCCATGCATGTTTTTAGAATGTGGGAGGCAACCTGGGGAAAACCCCACACAGGCTGACGTGCTAACCAGTCGACCACCGCGCCGCCCTACAAGCAGAAACCTTTGCGGCAAATTAATTTAGCTCCAGAAAAAAATCTCAACGTTCCAAACCGCACAAAGAATTCCTTCTTATCCTTGACAACCAAAGGCGTGAATTCTGAATCATTCCTCGCCCCACAAACGTTCTTGTTGGTACAAGCCAGATAACATTTGGGCTGCTTTGTTTGTCTGTGAAACGCGCTGCCGCGGAGGAACAAAAAAATAAATAAAGATAAAAACAAGTGAAGAAAAAAAAAATAAGGCGCTCGGAGTGCGCACTTAACGCTTTATAAATAGACCCGCTGACACTCTTGGTGTCTCCAAGTGTTCCTTGTATGGATTACCTACTTTCCGGTGTCAAAGATCAGCAGCGTCATGCAGCTTACCCTTGTTGCATTATAAGCGGCTTTACACACAAACCGCACAACACCAAAAACAAACGAAATGCAAACGAGCAAAACAAAAAAACAGCGCACTTTCATGCCGATGCAATAAGTGGAATGGTTGTTTAGTTTTGCAGCTGAGCACGCGTGACAATCCAAGAAATGCAATAAAGTGCGATTACAAGTCATTTGTGCAAACTACTCTATTCTACACCATCGCATTCGGTGAACTTAAAGTGATGGTACGGCCAAGGACACACACAAACATTCCTTGCCAACCATTCGGCCTCAAGCAGAGGCAATGCTACAACACACGCACACACACACAGTGTTGCCATGGTGACGAGCCGGGCGCCCGCCCAAAGCGAGGTCACGGCGACTCGTTTTCTGGGAAGCTAACAAGCGCTTTTCTGCATTCAAAAGTAAGAATTGCGTTGACAGAATGTGGAAAATTGGAAAATCTATATTTACATTGTTAAGTACAATTCACAAATGGGAAAAACAAATGTCATGGAAAAATTTATCAACAAAAAAATAAAATAAAAGCCGAGGCAGCGAAGAAAAATAAGCGTGTAAAAATGAATAATGACACCCAAAAATATAATTCACAATAAAACAAACAAATTATACTGTTGAAAGATAAAACGAAGAGAGCAACAATAAACAGAACAATAAACATCTAAAAGAAAATAACTGAAAACAAATCATGAAATGTAAAAATAACATCTACAACATCTGGAAAAAAAATTATATCAATAAAGAACAAACAAAAATCACCCCCCCCCCCGCCCGGCAACACGGATAAAAACAAACAAACAATGAGATTGGAAATTTCAATTACAAAATAAGTTTGAAGAATGAAAAACATATAATTGACTAATATAAAAAACTACGATTATGATGTTTACGATGATGCACTTTCAAGGGGGGGGGTCTACAATTACATGGAATAATATTCTAATTAGCATTATCCCGATACGATCCAAGTTGCTTGAAAATAATTTGGCCCTACAATAGCACCAAGCAAGTACAAAATAGCTCGGCTTTAGGTGACGGTCCGAATGCTCCGGGTGAGTTTACACAACACGTGTTGCGGTGGCTTGTATTAGCGTGTCTATTTTTAGCATACATACCAAAATACAACGATAGGAGTAGCTACGTCTGGAAAGGAAGACTGTAAACTAGCGTGCTGCATTTGGGTGACATAACAAAGTTGATCGATCGATACTTTTGGGCTCATATTGAATCCTTTTTGACATTTGACAGCAAAATACAAACATTTTTAATACTTTGGGGGGTTTTTTTGTATGACTGTCTGTGGTGTAATTGTGTACAGCATGACGATAGAGTCGCGGGGCGACTACGTCATGAGGGTGCGTCGAGAGCGGAAGACGAGAGAGTGACTAGAGAGAGAGAGAGAGAATACACGCTTCGGGAAAGCTCAATAAAAGTTATGCACGTTAACACGACAGCTGGACTCACGTGTGCCTGACTTGATAACACGACACTGTCCATCCAAACATTTCTATACGTAACCTGGTAACCTTGGTAACCTTGTTTACAACGGCCGTCGCACCATATATGGTGCTCTGGTGACGTTACCACAGCTGGTGAGGGAGGAGGAAGCCAGAGGAGTACTGGAGAGGTGGGGGGAGGGGTGGTGACGTCAACGCTTTTCCACTTCGCGTATTCCCCCCGCCCCTCTGCACAACCACGACGGGACTTTACAACCGGATAGGCCATATATGGCAGGGTAGTGACGTCGTGAGTCATATGTGCGCCCGAGAGAAACTCCCGTGAAATTTGAGACGCCACCACCCCGCCTTTCTTACTTCCTCACCCACACGCAAATTCTCCGAGCTGCCGAGTAACCAGAAGATAAACACGTGACATCATTCAGCGAAACTATCCTTCGGATCCCTGCTCAAAGTATTCTAAAAAATATTCAACCTCAGCCTCCCATCGTTTTCGTGCGAAAACAGCTTTGACTAGATTATTTAATGTTTTTTTTTACATGTCATTTAATCATCACTAACCTGAAAATAACACAACTGTTTTGGCGATTATAACTTAAAAATCTTTCGAGGCGAAATGCGTTCCTAAAGCGCAATGCGGAAAGAGAAGTTCAAAGTCGAGAAGGATGAGAATTCGGGCTAGACAGAACAGATGGTGTGTGTGTGTGCGCGCGTGCATGCGTTTGTGTGTGGCAGGTGTGGGCGGGGCCTGTTTTGTCACCGCCTGAGGAATTCGGCGTGACGTCACAGAGTAGATAAATTGTCTCCCTGCCTCTCACGCTCTCAACTCCGCGCCGTCGTGAACGTGAAGAAGGTTCGTTTTACAGAAATAAAAAGAACCGATAACGAAACTTTTGAAAGTTAACTTTTTGTTGTTGTTTTCGTAAGTCGTCGGTCGAGCTCGTTTTGTGTAAGGGGGAAAAAAAACAACAACAAGGAAGTAACGTAAGGTCAAGGAAACGATGAGTGACACAACAACGGAGACAACAATGGAGGTGAATACGGAGGCCCGGCGGATTCTTGCCGTGTCCATAAGCAAGCTGTACGCGTCCCGGAGCCAGCGAGGCGGCCTGAGACTCCATCGAAGCCTCCTCCTCTCCCTGGTCATGCGCTCCGCCCGGGACATCTATCACTCGTCGGTGCCACCGGCCGAACCCATGGACACGAGCCCGGAGGAACCGGCTGAGCTCGACCTGGAGTCGGGGCCCGAGCCGGACGAGACCTCCTCCGCCGAGTTGAGCCTGACAGCGCGGGGAGGTGCGCACCGGGAGGAAGAGGAAGAGGGAGAACCCGCCGAGGACAAAGAGAACCAGAGCCCGACGAGGTGCTCGAGGAAGCGGCGGGGGAAGACGTCGGTGGCGCCGCACTTCCTCCCTAGTAAGCGGGCGAGGCTGGAGCCCGGGGAGGAGCGACACGCCGCGCTGCCACCACAGCCGCCGGTCGGCTGCCGAATCGGCCCCGTCGAGTCCCTCACCTCGCTCTCCCTGAACCGGGTCATACCGGCCTGCTGAGAGGTGCGAGACGCGGAGGCTCCACGGGACATGGAGCGCTGTTTTCCCTACACTTTGGAAGCGGCCTGGAGGCCACGTCGACGCTCTCGGGACAGGAATGATCCCCGGCCGGCCCGAGTGGAGAGAAGCTCCCCGGGCGAGGGGGGGCCCTGCGTGGAGGAGCTTCGGTTCGGGTCGAACGAGCGACCACTTACTTTCCGGCTGAGTCACACGAACACACCGTGGACCCGCCAGGACACGCAGTGACTCATAACAGAAATGAGGTGTTTACCCAACACACTCGAATGTACGCTGCTGCTGTGGACCAACAACATGGTGCTTAAAAAAAAAAAAAAGATGCGATTTGCATCTTTGTGTGTATTTCAATGAATGTCCAAATGACGTCATATACCTCATCTGTAAAGCTGCTCTTTTTTTGTGGTGTTAATAAATGAGTTTTCAAGTGAACAAGTCAGCGCCTCTGTGGTGGTGATTGTTGCCCAGACAGGAAGTTGCCAATGTGGGTCAATCCTCCAGTGTGTCCACCATAAAACAGGCTTTGCTAATCTAACACATACACACGCACACACACAAAGTCACTCCACTTCCTGTGGATTACAACAAAATTGTGAATCACATCCTCCAGGCGTGATTCAACACCCACACACTAGCGCGACACATCATTACAAACACCTTCCAATGAGAGCCAATGAAAAAGAAAAGGTGTTTGTAATATTTGAGGAAGCTGAAAGTCAGCAACATGCTAGTGAATTAATAACTAACCCTAACATCTTTGTACATTACTCAAGATCAGTCGGTTTTCTTAATAGTCCCTCAATTGTATTAGAGGACTGGGTGAAAATTGCAGCTGGTCAAGCGATTATTCAAGGAAGTTTGTTATTTCAGAAGGAATGTCTCAAAGTGGCCCTTGGCGTTAATTACTAGTCCCTGAGAAGTACCTGGTAGTACTTGAAAGCATTGGCTGGAGCGGCATTTCGGACCTGCGCCTTCACTGGGGACTTTAGTAATCTACACAAGAAAAGAAAAATGTACAGAAATGCAAAATAACTTGCATATGAGACAAAGGCCTTTCACATATTTGAGGATGAATACCGTTTTTACTAAAGCAAGAAATAGCTTAGCTTTATTTTCCAATACATCACCTCCAGCCAACTCCAAACGTCGACACTAAAATATAGCAGGTCACAATCAATGTTTATGAAATAATATGGGAAAAAAAATCCCCATCAAATCTCAAAAACAAAATACACTACTCACCAGAGAGGGCGCACCTTCGCTCTTGCCTGTTAGCGGAAGCTAGCTATAGCGCTCATAGATGCTACCCTGAGGGTGCCCCAAACAAATTATTTTCCAGGTTGAAACCAGTCATCATCGTGCTGAGAATGTTTTCTTGAAAAGGGCGCCTTGAAAAAGAAATTTGGACTCATGATCATCCACTGGAAATCAATCTTTGATGGGCAGATTTAGCTCAAGCAGTCAGAGGTGTAAACAGCGCAAACTATTTAGTTCAACCAATCAGAGGGCTGGAAAATGCCAATGTCACAAAGGCGCACAGAGGTGAATTTAAAATCAGATTGGATAAGAAAAGAAAAAAAAAAGAAGTAAACATGTATTTTTATGTTGCGTGTTTGTCAGAAGCAAGCAGATCATGTTTACATGGCAACACATTTGAAGCTGAAATCTGATTGGACGAAATCTATTCAGACACGTCTGGAAGCTGGGCAGACAAGAGACTGTGAAATGAATATACTAGATGGTTGGGCATGAATGAATACATTACTTTTGAGCACAATTAACTTCAGAATAGGAATCGGAAGGAAAACCATTTGATTTGTTCTTCGCCCAGATGTGCTGCGCATGCTAAGAGTGTCCTGTGATGCAGATGCCAAAAGCGCGCACACACATGCACACAGAGCGTCGCAGTGACGTCCAGCGGAGGCTTAAAAATAGAACAGCGGGATGGAAGGAAGCGGAAGTCGAGGCGGCTCCAAGATGTATGACTAAAGGAAACGAACCGGTGTGGAACATTCTGACCTGTGGAAAAACATATGACATCATCTTTCTGCTGAACCAAAAATCAATCCTGGATGTTGTTTGTATTACAAATAACAAAGATGCAGCTAAAATGCACACACAAAAAAGTGACTTGGTGGGATTGGGGGCATCTTCTCCCACTTTGCGGGGCGGCTGGGGGGGTTAGATACCCTCTTTGAAGATTGGCCATTTGATTTTATATTGCAGGATTTATTTCCCATTCAAATGTGTTTACTTGGACGTACTTCTTGTGTACATATTCTGCTCATTTTCAAATTAGAGTGGAGTCTCAAGTTACAAATGTAATTGGTTCCGTAATCCCGTTTGTAACCTGAAATGTCACAAGTCAAAGTAGTGCTTCCCATTGAAATGAATGGCAATGCAATTAATCAGTTCTAGCCAAGTCATATACACGTAGCCATCAGTGTGTTTTTTTAATGTATTTATTATTTACAAGCGTGTGGGTAAGAAGAGATAATGAAAGAAACAAAACAAAACATGCAATTTGACAAAGCATGCTATATGACAAAAAATGCTAACTATTTATTGCTCATTAACTTTACCTGGGGAGGGGGAAATGGGAGGACTGCAGCTTCTTCTTCTATATTCACATGGGAAATTCTGATTCAAGTATTAAAATTTAATTGAAAAAAAATTGTGGGAAACTTGAATCCACACTGAAAAAAAAATCTGATAGGCAGATTAAGCTCAAATAAAATCTGGATCCATTTATTGTACTTAAATAAAATATCTAGATCTAGATCATTTTATTTCCTGCAACCACTTGATGGCATCAAATTGAGTACATTTGAAACATTTTTCAGTGGTAGGAAACTTTTTTATGCTACTTTCTAATTTAAAAACAAATATGACGTGATGATGATGATTTTACATAAATTAAATGCTTTTCAGATCTCTTTGACAACACTATTCCCAAACTCAAAGGCTACGAGAGTTGTGATCTGTGATCAAGAAGGTGGAAGTGCAATTTCCATCAACAGATGCAAAATAAGCTTTTATTGTGAAGCACTAAACGAAAGTGGCCAGACCGGAAAAGCATCTTTCGGTTCGTCTCAAACGAACACCGAAAATAAATCAACTCGGTTCTGTTCGATGAGGAAGACTGCGCCGAGGGCCCCTGTTGATCATTTTTGTCTATATTTCTGGTGTACGTGAAGACCACTGCGAAGATTCACCGTTAACTCTTTCAGGGACGGCGGTGACTACAATGGACATTTTATCATGTTATCAGGTTACAGGGGGCGTGAAAGTAAAAATAGACATTCAGAAGTGGAGTTTCAATTATTATTATTGTAAGCTTATGTTACATTATTAATTAATTATTATCATTTTATGTCTGAGCGTCATATTATTTAATGTTAAGAATACCTAAATTACATTGTTTTTAATAATTGCTTAGACATGTTTTTATGTGGATCGGTTCTGATTGGCTGTTGAGGTAAGTGAAGCCGGAAGTGATTTTAGTTACGAGGAGTGCAGTATTCTTTTTTTTCTCCTTTCAAACAGATTCAATCTCTCCTTTTGCCTTTGTAAAGTAGAACCATCCATTAAAAACAACGAATCCCTCAACTTACATTATTATTACAATTTTTTGAAAGAAAATAAGCATTTTTTTTTTTCGAAAGGCGGCTTCTTATCCCGCGGTCCACTAACTCCGTTTTGCCTTTGTATCTCATTTGAGGTAGTGTAACCCATGAAGTGGATGGTGAGAGGACCGTCAGGAAGTGAGTCGTTTGCCTTGAGGGGGGGAGGAAGTATCACCATCAGTGCGTGTGTGCGAGTGTTGACTAACAATGAATGTGAACGGGCAACTGTGTGTGTGTTTGTGTGGCACACCGAGACAGGAAGTGATGCGCTGTTGCAACAGAATGTGTAGGAGGTATTTATTTTGGGCTGTGTGTGTGTGTGTGTGTTTGATGAGGTGGACGTCGAACAGAAAGATGTGAGAAGGAGGAGGAGGGGGGGGGGGGCTGCAGAGGGAAGAAGAAGAAACGCCAGTAAAACGTGACGGGGGAGGGAGGGGGCGAGACTGCGTCGGCGGGTGTAAAGTGTGCGTCTCGTCGCTTGGAACACGTCAGTGACGTAGCGTCGGACGCAGATGAGGAGGAGGAAGAAGATGAGGCGAATGATGCTGCAGTGTGAGGACGTTTTAGTTTTTGCGACCACACGATGCATCCTTTCCAACAGCTAATTTAACCACAACTACAACAGTTTCACAAAATAAAATTTCGGGCAAAAGAGTTGACTTTCTCTATATTGCTAGGTGGAGAAACTTCTTTTTTTTGTGGGTCTACTTATAAAAAATACATATTTTTTGAAGAGTGAAACTGGCTTTTTGGTGATTCTTTTTTCCCCCCTCTTTATCTTTTTGCCCCAAATTCAGGTAGAAGACGTGTACCTACAAAGGTCCACATTCTGTCTTGGCGGAGGTCTCCGAATTCTATTTTGCATAGATACACAAATGAGTTTTGTTTGAATTGAGTCGCGTTATCTGAGCACACCAAAAAGCAGGAGAGCAGAGGCGGGGCGGGTACAATGCATTCTCTCTGGTTTTATTCAGCCACGTGAGGAAGAATTGTGTTTGGAAATTACAAAATGCACTGCAGGTAGAAACAGCAGAGAAGATCCAGAAACTAAAGAGAAAAGATGGCGGGCAAGAAAAAAAAAACAGACAGAGAGAGACAAAGCCTGGGAGAAAAGAAGAAGAAGAAGAAGAAGATGGGATTTCTTCAGTCGGAAACAAAACATCACCGGATTCAAGTTCAAGCAGCTGCATACGCTTCAAATTTTGTTTATTGTTCAAGTGTTCTGGTTGTTTCCTCGCATTAAATAAAGATTCTTTGAACTCATCACCAATGTCTCTTTTTTTGTAGTCACTTTCTAATTTTTTTTTGAGGATTTTTGGGGTCAATTTTAAAAAATATTTTCAATGTTTTTTTTTAAATTTTAAAAATAGAAGGAATAAAGAAGCGCATTGCTTTTAAAAACATCTCTCTCTCTCTCTCTCAATATATATATACATACATACACACACACACATCGTATTTCTTTTTTTTTGCAATTCCTGAAGTTTACCCCACATAGTGGCATGCACGTTGCACATGCAAAAATCTGTAATTAATTAAGTAACGATTTTTATTTCGCTTCAAATTACCATGTATGCTTCATTTAGTCGTTTTGGAATCCCCAACTTGACGAGTGAGAGTTTCTATTTTGGCACTAGCTTGGGTTCTACCGAGTCCCAATAGTTGCCATGGTGGCTGGAATGGAAGGCAGGATGGATGGATGGATGCAAGTACTTTCTTGCCTTTGAACTTCAAACCTGAAATTCAGTCAACCGTAGCCCTATTTTTGTGTTGCTCTGGGTCAAACTGAGCAATTTTTGCATTTAAACACCCCATTAAAAAAAATCTGCCCTGCTGTTGTGGCGTGTGTCAAATTGACCCGTTTCAAATTCAAAGCTAACTCAATTTAAAAATCTATAAAGTCAAATGTTTTGTTTTTTTTTGGGGGCGGGGGGGGGGATAACATACATTTTAAGGGGTGGGGAGGTATAATTATTCATTCTCTCTAGTTTGTTTCAGAATTTACATGGCACACGAATCCTGACTGGAACCGGACCGGCCGCAAATACCTAAAATTTGCGTGTAATTGACGCTTATCAAAATGCTTTGCAAAAAAAATGTGTTTCATGAAAAACAATTTGTGGAGTCAATGACAAACGGCATGTAAAAAAAAAGCTACTCATGTTCAACTTCAGCCACGCGCGTCACTGCTAGCATGTTTTTTTTTTCATAAAAGAATTGCTTTCTCCTCTTTTTGCTCAGAAGCCGGTGTTTTTGTTGTCATCTTGTACTCGAACTCAAATGTAAATATCACAACAAAATCCTAAAAGAAACGAACTTGTAAGGTTTGTTTGTACGGCGAAACGTGGGACTCTTTTGAGGTGGGGTGAAATTCCTAATTTGCCATCGTGTCATCTTAAAATGAAAGCCTCGTTACATCACGGAGGGTAAAGACCACCACCGTGTGGCCTTGATGGGTACTGCACGCATGCGATTTTGTATTTATTTATTTGACGTTTGATGAGAGACAAGACGAGGACAGGCAGATGTCATTGATCTCCATTGACAAAATTTTATGCTTCAAAGTGTACATGAAAATTTACAGAGTCAACGTGGACAACGGAGAGGGGGGGGGGCGGGGGCGGGAGGTGAGTGGAGGACGGACACACGGAGACGCGCACACACACATACACTCGCGCAACCTTTGAAAGTGCGTCGTTTTTAAGGACCTATAATCACCATTAAAGGCCACAAACAGTAACTGCTTTCATGTTGGGCTATTTGGAGAGAAAAAAAACCCTAATTGAAACGAAAAACGGATTAAATTCACGAATACATCGATGATAACATTTATATTTATGACTAATAAAAAATACTTCAGTGCTTATATTTTTAAATTAATTGAAGATAACATAAAAAAATACTTTTCCCAATAACTAATAGACTAAATAAATAAAAATAAACTAGCTACGTCCTTTTGATAATACTGCAACGGTAAAAATGACTTAAGTACTTCAGTGCGCTTGCTAATAAACATTCTGCTTTTCGGTACTGTCTTCACTGCACCATCAGGAGGCTCTAAATTATTTTAATTTTTTTTCTACATATCTGTTCATTTCAAATAACATATCCATCACAGCAAACAGCTACTCAAATATTACTGTAACACACACACGCACGTGCACACACGTGATGATGATTAGGTAGGGCCTGACTGATCTGGATTTGTCGATAACGATGTCGAACTTGTCAAAACTCCGAGAACCGATTAATTGTCCGATTAATTTCCAATATATACAATGACTAAAATAAGGTATGAATCACAGGTGGAACAAATGACTGTTTGACAATACTTTTGTCATTTAGGATTGGTTAAAAATGACAAAAGGGTGAAAAATGGCAAAAATCGTCCAATAAGATGCAGATTTTTTTGGGGGGTTATTGGTCGTGGAAAAAATAAAAAGGTAAAAACCGTGACCAAATAAAATCAGCTGATTTTTGCCAATTAAAAAAAAAAAAAAAAAAAGCAAATGCCGATTAAATCGGCTGGACAATTAATCTGTCAGGCGCTCGTGCTGACATCATAGCATGAGGTGATATGGCGGCCCAGTGCCTTTGATGGAAAATTACTGCCAATTGCTGCCCTAATGCCCTTCTAAACACCCGCCGCCCCCCTTCCGTGCCCACTGGCCCCAATAACCCCGCCCTTCCCCAACACGCACACGCATGCACAAAGCTAGAGCTGGGGGGGGGGGAGACCGCCGCCCTGTGTGACTTGAGCTACATAAGCACGACTTTTGGCAGCACTCAAACTGTACAAGAAAACCCGCATGATGTTTTTGCAAAGAGCCCTTGAGTTACACGTTTGTCCGCACGCCGCCGACCCGCAAACGCCACACGCGTCAAACCCAACGCAACGCAACGAAGGAGGTGAGCTTGTCACACATCTTGGATCCATTGGCCGCCACAAAATCTGAACACTATAACTAGACGAGAACTTCAGCACAGTGTTACCTTGACTTTGAAAGAAAGCTTAAGTACACGGTCAGACAAAAAAAAAAGGTTCTGTCGAGGTTCCTTTTTTGGTTCTCCGAGGTGCCACTTCTTGTGACCTACCCAAAGTTGAACCTGGAGGTACAAACAAGTACTTTGAATGGTTATAAAAGGTACACAAATGGTCCAAACTGGCAAAGGAACAATGCCTTTATCTTTCTGTAACATATTGCACTTTCAACGAACTGTCAACGGTTCATCTGAATAAATAATAATAATCATCATAAAATTTTTTTGTTTGCCGCCCTTTGCTTTCCATCACAAGGTTGTTAATCATCCCCAGAGTTCATTGCATGCGTATCCTGAGGGGGACCAATAGGTATTGACTACTTGTATCACCTCTGCTGTGTTTCGAGACCAAATTTGAAGTAAGAGCAAGGGTTGAGATTTGCAGCGGGCATTCGGCGACCGACTTGCAAAATCGAGATACAAAGTTCGGACCTCAGTCACAGAACATGTTAAATTCTTAAGTCAAGGTTTCACTGTGCCACGTGTGCCCCTAAATGCCATCACAATTGAAAAGTTGCGGAAACCCCCCCCATCCCAAATAAAACAATCTCGTTTTCGATTTTAAAAAGTCAAAGTCATGTGTGGGCCCGGTGTTAGGACCACCGGCGGGACATTTAAGGCGTAGTGTTATTGATCTTAAGGGATATAACGGGCGGGAGGGGGGCCGGCCGGGAGGGCTCGGGTGGCAGATGACTCATGTGACTCGGGTACAGAAGGCACTGCGGCTCTGTCAGGGTCCAGGATTGCGGGGGAAGTAACTGCGGACAGGGTTCCAGGTTGTGCCCTTTAACTTCCTGCCAAATAGAGGCAAATATCTAGCAAGTATGTGCTCTACTTGGGGGCCAACACGTATCGTGCCGGGAAAGTGGGAGGCAACAGATGCAGGCTGAGGGGGGTCTCGCAGCAGATAAATGTGAAAGTGGGTGCCGACTGTCACCCGTTTGTTGGGCTTTTGTCAGGGATCCGGGTCTCGCGGTTCCTGCAGAAACCCGACGGACGCTCGTGAGGTCTGCATAGAGTCAAAAAGTCGTGGACTACGAGTTTCGGGGAGATCTGGGATTTGTAAGAGTGCAAGTCCAAGAGCGGCAACCGATTCAAAGAGCTAGTGAGAACTACGGCTACAGTTATACCTAAACTCGTTGTTGATCATCTAGTTCTAGAAGATTCTACCGAAAGCAGGACCAAAAGAAGGGCAACGGCTTCACACCATGTCCAGGATCCGTCTGAACGTGGCCGCAAAGGCTGTCGAAAACTGATGCCAGTTTTTGGCGCAGGGGGATTCGGCTGTGCTACAACCTCGCAATGGTTCCTGGTATCTAGTCCAGACCTGAGGGGAGGGCTCGGGCTGAGGAGGTCACTGTTGGTGCAGAGGGGACCGGAGGTGTCCTTACAGGGTGGAAGGGTCCAAAGCAAAGTCCTAAATCACCGACAACGCAACGAAAAAAAAGAGGGGCGCTCACCTCATCACCCAAAACCTTTTACAACCGTTTTTGTCCTAGGGTGTTGGTAGGACGAAGAACTAAATGAAGTCCCTGACACCCCCCCCCCACCCCCACACACGTCACTAAAATAAGAAGAAAATGCCAAGTCACAATGCCCCGAGAAATAAAGATCATCCGCTGACAGCGATGAATTCCGATTGTTGGCCTCACATTCTACCGAACGCAAAAAGTGCTGCAGCTCGGGTACTGGGGCGGATCGATTCCAGCGTTTTTTCCGCATAGCGACCAATGCTGATGATGGTACTTTTGACGGGTTGGCTAAATGACAGGGGAAGAATGTCAAGAGTGGCTCCGTGCAGTGCAGCCTTGGATTTTTTCTGTAATACGGTCCTTGGAAGACAAGGTTTGGACGGCCCCTGACTTCAAGGATGTAAACAAGATGGACTTGGGAGGGATAACAAAGAAGGTGACGACAACTCTACGGCAACGGCGCTAACAATCATCAACATCATTTTCATTCTGCATGGACATTTTTATCGAGACTATCATCATGAACGACACTAAATAACCGGCGCTCCAAGTTCACTTCCCCACTGCTCCCTTTTCTCTCTCTGTGAGCAAAGCCTCCAACATCCGAGAGCCATCCAACTAAACATCCGAGCACAAAGGCCGCTTTCCTTCCAGGTGCCGAGCGACCGTCACAGAGAGAAACAGTCGAAGAGAGAAGAGATTCTTTTCTTCTTTTTTTTTTTTTTGTGTCAACGTAAATGCAAAGTTTCTGTCAAGCCCCGCCCACCCCCCAAGGTCCCAAGAATGCGGGGTTCGGCTTCCTCCCTCATATGGGTTGAATCAATCATGCACACGTTTCCATCCCAAAAAAGGTCAAATCGAAGAATCGAGCTTCCAATGTCCAAGAAGAAGAACGAGAAGCAATCGAGAGAAGAAATACTGAAGAAATGAGTTGGTCCTTGCTTTACTCTTCTCCGCCCTGTCTGCCGCGTGATGTCACTTCCGCCCCACCCAATTACCAGACAGGAAGTGACATCATACCCACGCAAAGAGAGTTTATACAGCGAACAGTAAACAGAGATGATAAAACTCATCAAATATCATCCAGCGCTGGGATTGGCTGGTTTTTGCAGAAGAGGCGGAGCTTCCTGGTTCTGTCCTTGCGGGGGCGGGAGCGCTCAAGATCACGTGGTGTAAAAGTTTTGTTCTCGAGCGTGATTTTTCCTGTAGGCAAAGCTTGGCATGGAAAGGTCTGGTTGGGGCGAGGGAAAAGGGCCTGCCTGGCTTTTTAGGAACTCGTGTTCCTTATAAAAGGTGAGTGAAGCCCGCTTGGAGAGTTCCCAGAGTCACCTGAAGAAGAAGAAGAAGAAGGATTCAGCCAAAGGCAATGAGCAGTCCGGGTCTCAGAACCCCTGACGGTTCGTCAGGACCCCTGATTTGAAGTTTTCTGCCTGCAGCTCGGCATCCCAGCAGAGGATTCCGGGGAGCGCGGTCCCACCGTCCTGAGCCGTCTTGCGTTTCGTCAGACCGCTTGAAGCACCTTGCCCCACCCTGGTCTCTGCCCCGCACTCTTACTCACAGAGTTCCGGGGGTCTGAGTCCTCGGGCGGATGTCCGGACCCTCCGCCCCGCCCCGCCCCCATCAAGTTCGTAACGCCGGAGGTTGCCGTTCTCCGCCCTCATCCGGTTGCTAGCACCAGTCATCCTCATCTGTCTCGCTGTAAGGTTCATGCAAGCCTTTGCGGGGTCCGCGGGCATGAGGGGTCCGGTGGTGCGGGTGGGGTGCCCCGGGCGGCCCTCTTCGATGCGGAGAAGGCGAGGACGAGCGGTAACCGTTGGGCACCCGGCGTGGATGGGGGTGAGGGAGCGGCGGTGGTGGGGGCCCGTGGCGGGCAGTCCTGGGCGAGCGGGGGTGCGGGTGGCAATTGCCCGCGTGCGGGTGGGGGTTGCCGTGGGAGAGGCTTTGCTCATACGCCGGGGGCTCGTGGTGCCGCTTGTACTCGTAGTCGCGCTCGTAGAAGGACCCGTCCCCTTCCAGACCGTCCCCCGGCGGAGGTCCGCTCCAACGGCCTCGGTGCGGGGAGCGCGGCGAACCGTGAACAGGCGAGCGGGGGGACTGGTGCCTGGGGGATCGGGGCGACCCGTGCCTGGACGAGGAGCCCCCATGGTGGGGAGAGGCTTGACGGGACGGCGGCCGGTGGTGGTAGCCCCTGTCGTGGTCCGGCGGGGAGAAGTGCCGCGGGGACGGCGAGCGCAGGCGGCCCGGCCCGGGGTGGCCGTAGCCCGGCTTGCGGACGGCGGGGGAGTAGGTGACGTGGGGGCGGGGGACGGCGGGGGTCTGCGGCAGCTGGCGACGGCCTCTCCGCGGAGTGCTGGTCCCTGAAGTCGAGGGCACGGGGCTGCCGCTCACCGAACTACTGCCCTACAGCAAAAATGTAAACAAGGAAAATCACGACGGGAACAGAGACCAGAGTGGAGAGGGAGGAGGGAGCAAAGCGAGAACTAGATCTCGAGAAGTGGGGGTGCAATAACTTGGGGGAGAGAGCTCAATGCAAGACCACTGATCACCGCACCAATGTCAGCAATTCCATCCGTACGTCTATTTCCTCCAGCGCTTATCCTCTTTGGCAGGTGGGATGGAGCCTAACTCAGCTGACCTTCGGGCAGTCGACACCCCGGAGACGGTCACTGGTCAATTGCAGTGTACAGAGACCCCAGGGGTTCTCAAATTCCTTTCCTCACGGGGGAGAAATTGTGTGGCAAACCCGCGAGTCATACCAGCAGCGCATCCGTGTTAAGTTATTCGCTATCGATAAAAATGAAGAGCGCCACCCCCGGATAGGACCCAATCCTGCGACTCACCTGTCTGTGGCTTCGTCCGTCCGGGCCTTCGCTGGGTGAGCGTGACCAGTGACTGTCGTGCGAGTGTCGGTGGGCTAGTTCGTGCCGGTCGTAGCGCTCTTTGTCCACGGAACCGTGGTGATGGTGGTGGTGATGGTGGTGGCGCCGGTCCTTGGTCCTGCCGCGGTCCCGCTCACGCTCCTTGGGAGGCAGGTCGCCCGACTGCGTGGTGGTGCTCAGGTCTGTGCCCAGGCCTGTATGGGCAGTGGAAAGAAACGGTTCGTACAGACAACAAAAGCCACCGGAGACCCACATGGACTTCCATCTTTCTCGGGTCCGGGATGTCAAAGAGTGGACCAAAGGTTTTTGGTGGCAACTCACCCGTGTCTGCGTCGGTGTATCTGGTGAGGGATCGCTGCGAAGTCCGGTGGCTTCGGTCCCGGTGCCGGCGGCCCCCGCAGCCGTGCCGCCCCTCCTCGGACACCACCCTCTCGAGGGAGTAGTCGTCCAGCCTGACGCCTCGGCCCGAGCGCCCATGAACCAGGCTGGAGGTGGAGCGCCTCATGGGACCGGTGTCGCTGATGTTCTGAGAGACCCGGGACACGGTTGCCGATGAGGGAGAGGAGCACAGACAAACAGGAGATGAGATGCCGCCGGGAGTCTGGATCGTTGACCTTCTTCTATGTCCTTTTCCACTGAGCTGGTGCCAGTACTGGTTGGATACCAGGGCTCAGTTTGGTCAATCCTGAGCTATGGTGTGTCATATCACCCACATATGGTCCAGACACCGCGGTCTTGTTCCTAGGTCGTAAAATGGGCCACCAATGTATTGAGTAAACTGTTGCTGCTATTCTGATTCCAGTTTTGTCAGGTCCAGGTGATGAAAACATGAAAGAAGCCCAGCTCCAACTCAGCATGAAACCCCAGATCCATGCTTAGAACATCTAAAACCTTACCCGAGGCTTCAAACTAAAGAAATGTGAGGCTCAACTCTTGGTCTGAACGAACACTAAATCGGGATTCAAATAGCCGATGTTGAGATCTTTACCTAGCTTGAATGCCTAACTCCAAACCCAGGCTTTCAACCCTAATTTGAAATCTTAACCCAAGCTTCAACCCTTGATTTGGGGATCCTCAACCTTGGAATCATACCCACATTTTAAAACAAGCTCTCCTTTTGAAACCTGAACCCAAGCTTTGAGACCCTTATTTGAACACCTAACCCAGGATTAAATTTGAACCTATTCTAATTTTAATGGATGCTTGAAAGCCTTCGTCGAAACCCAAACCCGGGCTTGAAATCTTAAAACGCCAACCTTGGCGGAAAACACTCTTTCAAAACCTTACCCAGGCTTTCAACACACTAATTTGGAACCCCGAACCTCACATGGCGCCTTTTCTTGCTGCGAACCACAACTGGCACCAGATCAGGGCGAAAGGGTTCAGTGATCTGATGAACCAAACGGGCGTGTGCCAACCCGACCGGAAGAGTCGAGCATCGGCTGGTGCACCCATCCCGGCTGCGAAAAAAACATTTCACCGTAGCTCTTTGCAAATCAGAAACATCAGCCGGCAGTTGACCGTCAGCTATGAGCATTTGCCCAAATATGTAACAGTGACGTGGCTCATTGGTAGAGAGGTTGCTAACAGCCTCTGTTAGAGCCTGCGAGAGGACATACACGCGAAGCCCGTGTCTTCTCCGCTGCAAAGCGTACAAAGAGCCGCACAAGCAAAGCGGTTTGGCGGTCAGCGTGGGAAAGAGGCAAAAAAAGGAAAGCAGCACACAGGACTGGACGTCGCCTTTTCTATTGCGCACGGGACAGACACACCAAGGATCGGGTGGTAATGAGGCGGAAAAGTGAAGTGGGAAATGACGGCAGAAGAGAAAAGAATTTTAAAAAACGTATTTGTGCCCCGCGGCTGATATTTATTGAAAAAAAAAATCCCAAAAAGACTTAACAGAAATGAACACTTTACAACATGACTGTTGTAAAGTGAAATCAACGTGTCAACCCAAGGCCCGGGGGCTAGATCCGGCCCGCGACGTCTTTTTTTTGTGGCCCGCGAAAGAAAATGGTGCGTGTCAACTAGCACGATCCTTGCTAAAATCGAGAGTGAAATGTCAAATCATCACGTATTATCAATAACGCTGACGTTAAACAGTTTTGTTACCACGTTGACACTCACCCGAACAATAACGGATCAACGGATTCGCGAGAATACGTCACTCCAAAGTGGCATGTGACAGAAATGAGTTTGACACCCCCCGATATAGGCAAGAGTCAAATGCTCTGCCAGTCGTTGACATCTTTGCTCTTGGAAGCGTTACGGGGACCCCATAAGACACCATTGGAGTCATTATACGGTCTTTTTAATTCATCGGCTCATTCACTAGTTATCGGAAAATCGTTCTGCCAAATATCCGAACTCGCATCACGATCGTTTACGGCTATTGAGATGCCTGTCCTGAGAAATGTTCAATCGGTTCTAGAGGCATCTCGGGCGCACAAACGGATCGCCGCGAACGGTAGACGTCCCCTGATCGGAAAACATTCAATTGTTGAGTTTGGCGTGGAGCGTACCGGACCAATCGCGACAATCATGAGCCGAATGCTGCTTCACCTGGTCTTGAGACGAGGCTCGGGCATCGCAGCTCTGATGTGGCAGTCAAGGGAAACGGCGTGTAGATGTGTGAAATGGTGTGTGTGTGTTTGGGGGCAGGGGGCGGGGCTTCCATGGTGGATGAGAATGAGAGCGGAGAGAACCAAGTGAATTTCCGGTCTCTCAAAAAGTATTCGGGCCACAGATTGTGACGTTTTATACTTTATCAATAAAATATCACTTTTTTTTTTGTTCCTCTCAAGGACTGTATTATTGTCCATGTTCTAGCTTGCTGCGCTCCGTTGAATGTATCCTTTGTTATTTTGAATTCAATGTTCCGGAAAGATCTGCAGCCGTGGCGAAAGAAATAAAAATGCACTGGGGATCATTTTACGACCCGGCCCAACATGGTGCAGAAGCATTTAGCTGTTATGCTGCCGTGCAAAAAGAAATAAGATGCTAACAGAAGTGAAGTTAGCCACAAGTGTAAATGCTTTTAAATGCAGGTTAAAAATTAAGCCCCCCCCACCCAGCCCCCCTCCCCATCGCTATGATGGACTTTTAGAGAATTTCTACAATCAATTTTTCCAAAACCACAGGCTCTACGTTCTTTAAGCAAGTACTTTTTCTGTCTCTCTACTTTGCTTTTAAATGTCTTCTTAATTTGCCTTTAAATGTGAAGTACATCGAGTTACCTTTGTATGAAATGCGCTACGTGAATAAAGTTGCTTCGCCTTGCCTTTAATCTCATGAAATGTACGATACAAAACTTTTTTGAAGCCTAAAATTTCAAAAAAATACAACTATCATCAGGATTGGAAAGTTTATCCCCAAAATGTACTTTTTTTCTTCAAAGTAAGACTTTGTTTTCAACTTTATTCTCGTAATATTAAAGCAGAACTCGAGTCAAAAATTCTCTTGACAGTAAAAATGTTGAGTATTCTGATTAATATTGCGTTGATGTTTTCACCCATCCAAGGAAGCCATTGACTGAAATTGATGTCAAAGTGCCCTCATGCTTGCATTGCCAATATCACATGACCAAAACCCCCTCAAAAAAGCCGTGAACTGTTCTGGTGTCTTCTTTTCTGTGCGCTCCAGATACCCATTTGGTAAAACCGCATCGATTTTCAGAGACAAATGAATTCCAGTCACATGCGGGGCAAGGGATGGCGGTGGGCACTGGCGATGGATGGAGGGAGGGAGGGAGGAAGGGAGGGAGGTTGTTTGGGGGCTGATGGAGGTGCTCACTTGGTTGTCTGCTGAGAGGCGGGGCATGGAGAGGGTGCGCCCGTGCCCATCCACTGGGTGGCAGGGCTCGGTGTCCGAGTACCCGTCCCGCCCCATCTCCCGCATCTCTACCGTCTGCAAGGACACAACGAGAGGAGGCGTGACCACTGTCCGCCCGGCTCGCAGGAAGGGGCGGGGCGGGGGGGTCGGATGGCGCCATGGCCAAAGTAGGGCGGGGAGGGAGGGGCGGTTCGTTTCATCAAATCAACTGCGACATTATAGGAACAATTTGGAAAAAGACGATGAGACGGGAAGTTGCTCCACGTACCCGGATAAAACCCACCCGAATAAGATATACTGTATGCGTTGCGCTCGCCATACCTGCGGGTTGTTGCGGTTGTCATGGAAGTCGTCAGGGTACGGCCGGTCGGGGCTCCAGTTGCCCGTCTTTTGGAACATCTCCTGGGCTTTGGCGGTCACCCACGACTGGCTCTCCGTCATACCGCCGCCGTCCGAAGGTCTGCGGCGGCACATTACCACTCCGTGAGTTGAAGCAGACCATTCTCGATGGACGTTTAGCGGTGTAACAAAAAAAAAATAATCAAGATTTCTAATTGGAAAATTAATTTTAATTCAACTAAATCGAATCTAAACCCGAATGAGCCACACAATGAGTTTCCCCGAGTACTCACACGCTGTAGACATTGTCGGGCTGAGTGCCGGGCCCACCGAGCCTGTCGGCGCCGTCGCCCTCCGGCGGGGCCTCCATTCGCTGAAACATTAACGGCGGTCGGTTCTGTGTGAGATACGCCACAAGCGGGCTTAAATCAGGAAAGGGAGGAAGGGGGCCGATGGCATAGGGGGGGGGGGATTGGGTGGAAACATGTGGGAATCACAGCAAACACAACAAAGACGCGCACTCGCGGCATGGACCCACATGGGGCACCATCGGGGGGGGGGGGGGGGGGGGGTCTGTGGCCGGGTTGACGTTTCCCCACCAAAGTGGGATCACAACGCACTTGGGAGACGTTTCCACTGCATGCACGCAACGTCAAACATTTGAAGCAAAAATGGGCTTCAAAGCGCAACGTGAATCTCTAACTGAGGTTTGACAACCCCACCATTGAAACGATGACCCGTTTTAAAAATACAAATACAGGAATAAAATCCGAACCAATGATTTAAAACCCGAATTTATAGCCCCTCCCAAAAAAGTCCTTATACAAAACCCTAACACCCCCCCCCCAAAAAAAACAACGTGGCACCAACCAAGAATTTGCATCCTACGCTAAACTACACTGGATTAAGAAAAATGGGGTGTGTGCTGAATTTACTGAATTTTGTCAAGCGGCTGCCTAAAATCAAATCAACGGGATCCAGTTTCACTTTTGAAGTGAAGATCTGGATTCCCGATGATTTGATTTTACGCACCGGGTTGGCCGCGGCGCCCAATGAGCGCCACCGAAAGGCGAGCAGGTGCAGTGCAGTGGAAAATCTTCCGAAACAAACCCCCTCGGAACCCGCGTCAATGAGGGAACGTGGAGATCCCGTCGTACACGAGAAAGACGTGAAAAGGTGACTCGGCGAAAAGCCCGGACATATCAGAGAGCGATGTGTGCGAGGAGACATTCGAACACATCGGATTCAACGTTTCCAGAGTGACTTAAAAGTTTGCCTCGCGTGGGCTGATTGGATGACGGTGACAAAACGAGACATGGCCACGCCCCTTCTGACATGTCAAGGCTCATTTATGTTCAACATACGACATCCATACCCAGACTTCAACACCTGACAGCGGTTTCGAACCCCAATTTTGAATGCTAAACGTTTGAAACCCAAGCGCTAACCCACCTTTTTCCACCCTCATTTTGCTCTAACGCAGGCTGCAAACACGAATTTAGAACCTTAACCCTGGCTTCAAACTCTCTCAAGAAAAACCCTAATCCTTGTTTGAAACTTTTAACACAAGCCATATTTCATAATTTAAAAGGCAAAACCTTGCTTGAAATTTGAATCATAAAACCTGGTTTGCAACTCTGACATGAAATGCTAACCCGGCTTTATTTTGTTCCTGGTTTCGAAACACTGGTGGAATTTTAAACCCTAATGTTTGTTTGCAACCCTAACCCCGCGTAAAAATATGAATCTCGAACCTTGACTCATTTCAAACACCAAGTCATGTTTGAAACCCCAGTTTAGGCTTCAAACCCGAACCCAGTCTTGAAACTTTAAAACTTGTATCGTTTCCAAACCGTAATTTGAAACCTCAACCCTCGTTTGATTGGTTGAGAATTTATGGCCACTGCTGACGGGGAACCATCCCACTGGAAATCATCAATAAACGAACCGTATAAATCAAAATTGTCTTTCGGAGGAAAATTTGGATTCAGAGGCACCTCCTGGTACGGACGTAGTGGGAGCACAAATGAGCCTTAACGCTGGGGGGCCAGTGGGACGGGAGTTTCCTTACCCGACATGGAAAAACATGGAAACAGTACAAGAGACGTTAAATGATTTTACCGCGGGCTGTTTAAAGTCCTCGCCCGTTGGCGGGAAAGGAAACAGCTGAATGAAATGCTTGTTAGTTAGTGTCGCCACCAAATGATCAGACTTTTGAGGGGGGGGTGGTAGGGGGACCGGTCGACATCCCATTGGACAGACGGACTGACAGTCAGACGCCAGGCAGCACTCAAAACACATTGAAGGACACACACACACACACAATCGAGCAACCGTTGAGGTGGACTGACCAAATAAGGAGACCCCACCTCATCCTGGGCGGGGGGGTGGGTGTTGGGATAAAGGGAGACGTCAGAGCGACAACAGAAGAAGAGGAAGAAAGAGCGAGGACAGAGCATGAAATCAAAGACAAAAAGCAAGGCCGGACGAGCACAGAGACGGTAGGACAAACAGGGAGACGACGGATGCGGTCTACGCGGTCCAACGGATTCAGGAGCAGACCAAGAGTACGCCGTGGACCTTCACTAAATGCCCGCATCGGTTTGTTCCCCCCCCCCCCAAAAAAAGGTTTAAATCGCAGCTGGTTTAGAACGCTCTCGTCTCACGGTCATGCACTTGACTTTGGAGTAAGCCAATCCTCCATCAAGCGTCTCCAGTTGCTCCAGAATGCTGCCGCTCACCTCATGACTGTTACTCGTATGAGGGAGCACAGAATTCCTACCCTATACCCTTTCACTGGCTCATTTTATAGTTCTTTTGAAGATCCTATGATTTGTTTTCAAATCTTGAACTAGCCTGGCCCCACCAGACCCCCTCGGAGCGCCTCCTCCCCCGCGGGGTGTCTCAGGTCTGCGGACCAGACACGAGGAGAGGTACCGAGGACTAAGCGGAGCCTGAGAGGGTTAGCAGCCTTCTCCACTGCGGGGTGTCTCAGGTCTACGGACCAGACACGAGGAGAGATACCGAGGACTAAGCGTAGCCTGAGAGCGTTAGCATTAGCATTTGGGCTCAAGGTGTCTCCAGAGAAACAGAAGCTGCATTGTGATCCCATTTGCAAAATATCACCATGCTAGCGCGTCATGCCTTTTTCTTGTAAGCCGCAAAGCCGTTGCTAACGGCGATCGGTTCACGGCCCAAAGCTTGCTCGGTGAGCATGCCAAAGTCAAAGTCTCCCAAGATGCTGTGGACCTCCGAAAAGGTCCGCGACATTTCACGGATAACTTCCGAGGAAAAATAAACAAGCAACGCCGTCCCGCAGGCTTGCCCCGGAAAACGCGGCGCCGGACAAGGAATTATCGTCGGGATCCGCTCTACCTGTTCCTCCCGCATGGCCTGCAGTTTTTTGGTCTTGCTCTGCCGGTAGTATTCCATGATCATCATGGCAGCGTAGATTTTGCCCACCGTCAAGTCCGTGGCTGCTGAGAAAATGACAAGTTACCCTGGAAGATTAGACCCGAGCGAAATGGGACCCTGCGCTGAGTGGGGTTGGGGGCGTGGGGGGGGGGGGGGGCAATGGGGCGGGGGTGGGACAAGTTCACGAGAATGTTGCGCCGGACAGCGAGGACACTTCTGTTTCGTGATTCCCTCTTCCTGATTCAGGGCTTCGTGTCAGTGAAAAACACAAGTGAGCTCGCCGTGCGGGTATGCAACACCCGGATATATTTCAACAACACGGTGCGCTTGCTTCGAGTGCATTTCACGGGGGCAATGTAGCCGACTCACTGCCAAACCCAACAGACGGATGCTTTGGGGGGCGGGAGCGCAGTTTATTTATTTATTTAGTTAGTTGTGCGATGTCACGTTTTCATTTACAATGACAAAAAAAAAATCTTTTTACAGCGGCGCGGCGACGAAATCTGCCGCGCCGAAGCAATCTGCGATACAATGACGTTCTTTCGAAAGAGTCCACCTTCATCAAAGCCGCAGATTTTGGAAACATGCACGGAGGTTCGAAACGGACTCATCGTTCATGCTCACCCTTTCCGACGCAAAAACTCTACATACCTGGTTTCAACGTTCCCCGCTTGCAACGTTTTCAATAACGTTCACATTTCAAAGTCCCCATTTGACGTATTTCACACGTATTTGTAATCGATACGTTTACGCTGTAGTCCGCATTGGCGTTTTTACATCTGTTCTTTCTGTGTTCGATACGTCGTAGTTGGCAGCCATTTTGGTTCGTCCTGCCGTGAAAAGACTCCTATAGAGCAGGCATGTCCAAAGTCCGGCCCGCGTGTTGCATTGACTGAGGTCTCGTAGACTGGTGAGTGATGTTTCATAGAGTACTGCTTCCCTCTAGTGGCCAAATGAGTAATAGCATTCACTAAATGAGTAATAGCATTTAGACACTAGAGGGCATCACATCACTCCGTGTTTATATTGACTGATATCATATTTCAAATTCCTGTTTCAAATGAACCAAAAGAAATTCTTAAGATTGTTGAAATTAAAATAAAAATGGAAATGTGAAACAAACTGGCGTACTAAAATTTGCTGAACAATATTGTTGTTCAATGTAAAGAATGTCAGCCAAGGTCGGCCCCCCCGACATTTTACCACATAAAATCTGGCCCCCTTGGCAAAAAGTTTGGACACCCCTGCTATAGAGGATCTTCTATAGTTGGCACCCCCCCTGATGGCAGGATGGAATGTGCTTGATGCGGATACCACGGACTTGCATGTCCGCCTCTCGCAATGATTCAAATGCCTTCTGCAAAATGTCGTGACTTTTAGTTCAATTTCAGGCATGAATTGTTGAGACTTTTCAGTGCCTTCCTGTTCTGACAGACATGCGCAGCCAACTGGGTTTCGCCGGGTGATGACACCGGGATTTTTATCTTTTATTTACGTTGAGGTCAAGACAGTCAACTGGTTGAATCATTGCTGATTGTAGGTCAAGTGTGTGTGTTTTTTTGTTGTTGTTGTTTTTTTTTAATGTATCCCGCATCACAGCCTGATCAGGGGATGCAGAGCAGTGTGGCAGAAGCTGTCATCTTGGTGAGTTGGGTGATCGGACATCCAAATATGAAAGGCAACGGGGTTCTCCGTGCAACTCACCCTTGTGAGGCGTGACCAGCAGGTCCAAGGTTTTCTGCGACAGGTTTGGCCATATGGCCATCATCTCCTTACGCAGCTCGGCGTCCATTTGCTGCTTGTCTGCGCCGCCTGTGAGAGTTGCGGTGATGTAGCGGTGGAGGATACACGGTTAGGAAGTTACAAAGGGGGGAGGGAGGCACAACGGCATCACGAGAGGTTGACCGTTCACACAAAACAAGTGGAAACATTTGATCTCTTCAGGGCTGCTATGACATCATCACACCCCGCCCCCTCCCAACCCAGTGTGGATACAGAAAAGGAAAACAAACAAAAAACTGATTAGGGATGGAATCCAAAATTAGACTCTTGTCATTTCATGAGAATTAAATCATATTTTGAAAGGGGGGAGAATCAAACTTTTTTCGATTTTTTTTGTCAGGATCGAAAGTGTTTCTCATGCCATCTTATGAGAAGCATCTTTTTTTAGAAAAAGTGGCAAGATTACAAAGGAGTCTTTTTTTCCCCCAGGTAAAAAGTCATGCAATTAGATTTTTTGTCATATTTTCTTTTAGTTTAAAAAAAAAGAAAAAAGTCAAACAACTGAAAACAACATTGGATTATTTTTTTCTCGATAAAAAGTTTGCGATTTGACGAGAACTATTTTCCTTTTTTTTCCCCAAAACCAAAGTCACAATATTACAAGTTATCGTGTCATAGAAAAAGTTTTAAAAATCTTTTTGTTTTTCTACAAAAATGTCACGACGTAATGACAACCAAAATGTATTTTTCAAGACAAAAAAGTCAAAGTATGATGCACGTAATGTCAAAAAAGAAACAAAACATTTAGAGCAAGATGGGGGGGGGGGGGGGGGGGGGAATAAAAGTCTTAATGTTACAAAAAATGATTTTTTTCCCCCCTAGTAAAAAATATGAACAGGAACAAATCCAGCCTGCCGGAAACGGGTTTGTCACCGGGTACGACCGAACCGAGTTCTGTGCTTGGTCCTTCCTCCGACCTTCGTTACCACTACACTCCTTCCCGCAACCTCCGCTCCTCAAACACAAACCTCCTCGCCATTCCCGTGACCAAGCTGAAAACCTGGGGGGACCGAGCCTTCTCTGTCGCCGCCCCCACCCTCTGGAACGCTCTACTACAACACATCCGCAACCGTACTGACCTCCAATCCTTCAAATCATCTCTTAAAACTCACAATTCCGCAATGCTTTTAACACCTTTTAATCTCTTGTACCCATTTTTTGCTTTTTTTGTTCATCTAAATGTGCTTTTGTAAATTTATGCATGCTTGTTCTAGTGCACATTTTATCCTGTTTTTTAAGCTCTTGTAAAGTGTCTGAGTATGATGAAAAGCGCTTTCAAATAAAATGTATTATCATTATTATTATGATTATAAGAACAAGAAAGACTCTGGGCCCGTACCCTTGGCGATCTTGATATCCAGCGCCGTCCTGATAAGCGCCATCAGGGTGGAGTTGAAGTGGACCGTGTTGTCGTCGGCCACGGGCAGGTCCATCCGCAGCAGCCTCTGCGGCGAGCCAGGTAACAGGCAGAGCGTAAGAAAGGAAACATGCGCGTGCCTTGCCGTAACCGCACCGCGGCTGTGCCCGAACTTCCGCGGAGGCTCGGGGGGGGCGGTGAAGGGCCCGAGTGGGGGTTGAGAGAGCTCCATAGAAAGCGGCCAATGAGGCTGTCGGATTGCTACGGCACTGCTACAGTCAGTCGCATCTCCTGATGCACCAGTGATACTCCACAAGAGACAGCACAGCACTGCACTAAGAAAAAAAAAGTGCTTTTTTTTGTGCCCAAATAAGGTTGTCGTTTTTTTTGGGGGGGGGGGGGGTGGATAAGAATGAAGTCATATACATATTGTGAAAATTAGAGGGTTTTTTTTCTGAGAAAAAAGAAATTGGGGATGAAGCTTTACTATTTCATGATAAAAACTGAAGACATGTTTTTCCCCTCAAAACATTGCACATTCCAAAAATAAAGCGCGACTTTTCTAGATAAGAATTTCTATTACAATAAAAGTGTCCTCTGGAAAATGTAAATTCTGGAACGAAGCTGTATTTTTTTTCTGGACAAAAAGTCTGTTGATGAAAAGAATGTGTTGTTTCTAGATAAGTCATAGTATTATGAAAAAGGAAGTCATTTTCCCTTCAAAAAATGTCACATAGTGAGAATAAAGTCTTATTTCTCAATGAGAATTCGCAACATGAGCATAGTTTTTTTGTTTTGAGAGTGAACTTGAAAAGGTAAAGTTCTATTCTTTGAGAATACACACACACACACACACACAAATTTACAAAGTAGAGATGAAAACGATTCAGTTTTTCTTTTTCTTGATAAGTCATACTCTTCTGTTTCTCAAGAATCAAGTCATCATTTCTATCAAATCATAATAGAACAACAACATACCTGAGCTGATGATCAGGATTAAAAAGAAGTATCACTGAAATACAAAGTTATAAAATTTGGAAAACAGGAAGTCGGCTTTTCGAGAGGAGTAATTTTACAAGAATATTTCTACATTTCTTTTTAAGATTATGCATTTTTTTTCTCGATAAGAAGTGACATTCCAAGTCAAATTCCCTTTTTAATGAGGACATCATAATATGACGTGAATGTTAAGACATAATATGTCCGTTTTATTTTTTTTCCGATAAATACCTGTAGGCAAAAAGTAATGGTTTTCTCCCCCAAAAGTTGCATTTTTCTTTCTAGATAGGAACTTAAATTACGAAAATATCCCCCCCAAAATATAACCCATAATATTCCGAGAATAATATCGTATTTTCCAATAAAAAAAAGGGGGGGCCGGGGGGTGGCTTCGTTCTGCTAAGTGATCGCCGGAGCCCAAAACCACCAGGAGGAGCAACGGGGAGGGGACCAAAATGGCCTCCGACCCAACCTGTGCCCATGTTCCCTAAATGTGTGAATGTGCCAGCGCCATTCACACATCTATGCGGTGCCACACCAAGAGAGAATGTATACAATAGATGTAAAACAAAAATACACTTACACACAAGAATCTGCACAGACTTCAATTAAGTTGAAGCTTAATTGTGGTTAAAAAAACAAACAAACAAAAAACGTTACCACTGGTGCTTTTGTTCAGGAGGCAGCTTTTTCTGTTGTTGTTGTAACTCTGGTATGTTCTATAGAGCTCCCCCTACCAGTCAGGAGGTTCCCTGCATATTTTAGGTAAATCCGATGGATGAACCATTGGATAGAACCCCGCAAGCCATCCGAGGGGGGGGCTTGCGGACGGTTGCTATCGGGAGCGGTCGGCATCCATCGGGTTTACCTCCGAACATGAGCGTTGGGCACGCACGGCGGCAAGCACGATGACGGCTGTTTTTTTTGTGTGTGTGTGGACATGCTCCAGGGCAAGATGGCGGCGGGCATCGGCCAACATCGAGCGTACATGCAGCACCCCCTGGTGGACCACCCGACACACGGCATGCAAAAATCCCCATTCCACGTACACAACAAGCAGCCGTGCACCCGCGCAAAGAGAGTCTCCGCAATTCAAAAAGGATTCAACCTATTCCCTCGGATTGATTTTATTTATTCATTTTTAAATCCAATTTTAGTATCCCTAGATCCGATTGGCCGGGAGGTAAAAATTTCTCTCAATGCCAGACGGCTGCACATGTCTCAAAAAAGTCGGGTGTCAGTAAGAAGAACAAAAAAATAGCATTAGTGTTGTGTTGCATCCTATTAAGAAGACGGACCAAAACAAAAGAAAATCATAGAGATGACTTGATGGTCTTTGTGCTTTTCATTTTCGCCCTGCAAGGCCCCATTCATTGAATCGCCGTGGCAACCGTTACATGAGGAGCACAGTTCAGGCCACACTGGAAAGAAACAAAAATGCTACCAGAACAGTTTCACGGGATTGAAGTCGTTTCTCCAAGATTGACGATCATATTTTTACGAGAATAACATTCTCCGTTTTCTAGAAAAAAACGAATTCTTACAAGAATAAAGTCAAAGTGTTCTCTCGACCCAAAGTCGTATTTTTTTGTTGTTGTTGGAAAGTCGCAGTGTCTGAGAAGAACAGTCTGCATTTCCTCGAAAAATTCTATCACAAACAGAAAGTCATTTCAAGATCAAAAGTAATCATTTCTAAATTTGTGTTAGGGAGTCATAAAGAAAGAAAATAATGGCCTCTTTTCCACAGAAAAATTTAAACACTACCATCTTAAAATTTGCTCGATAGTAAAAAAAATGTCAACAAAGTGCTAGAAGTGTATTTTCTAAAATTATTTTTAGGAACTAATTTTTTAATTACTTATTTTGACATTACAAATCATAATACTATGATTTTTACACAAAAATTACATTAATTTACATGTTATTTGATTTCTATTTGAGATATAACACTGAAAACGTGCTAGATGAAAAGCAGTATTTTTTTTCCAACAAAATAGCATTTTTTGGGGGGGATAAAGCTATATTTTGTTCTAGGAACAACAAAAAAGGTATATTTTTTGAGAAAAAGTAATATATTGCTAGACTACATTTGTCTATTTTCTCGATAAAGAATTGTATTTATGAGAAAAAAAGTTGGTTTTTTTGGGGGGGTGGAAAAAAGTAGTTGTTCCGGGAAAAACAAAGCAAAACAATTTTGTATGTTTGAGACGTTTTCACACAACATAAAGATTATATACCGTTTTATATAGATTTTTTTTAAATAGCTATATAAAAATTAGAATTTATTTAAATATTTTCTGCCTGCAACTTTTTTTTTCTAATCTTACGACTACAAATAACTTTTTGGAGGCGGGAGTTAAAAAAGTAATATTATGAAAGTCACTGAAAAAATAAGGAATTGTTGTCAAGTGGTGGCACTACAGGGCAAGAGGAAGGAGGGGTCATGAGATGTACTTATAAGAAAAAAAAAAAGGGGGGGGGGGACAGAAAGTGAAAATGACCAAGAGCAGTGTGACGACACACACAAAAAAATAGAAGGGAAGAAAGTGTGTATGTGTGTGTGTGTGAGCGCATGTCCAGAGTAAAGGAAAAAAAATGGACAGAACAAGACAAGACTGAACGACACTGAAGTCAAACTGTGAAACAAGCCAAGGCTTTCTGACAAGCTTTCTGATAGTCCCAGAACCACCAACCCCCCCCCCCCCCCCTCTCCATAAAATCTAAACGCCGTCCGTGGCCGGCTTACTGGACATCACGGGAAAGATGAAAACATTCGAGAAGGGGAGGACCGATGGACAGAGTATGCTAAGAAATTGGGTGAAACCCTGGGTTAGCTATTTGTCACTTGTGTGTGTCTCAATTCTGTGTGTGTGTGTGTGTGTGTGTATGAGAGAGAGAGAGAGAGAGAGAGAGAGGGGGGGGGGGGGAGTGTTAGCGCCATCCACAGGAACTAGAGAGCCAGAGGGCCGAAGCCAGGCGCCCTTTGCCGCTCCTTCTGTACCCGCATCGTCAGCATCGAGTGTTGTTATCGTGTGGAAACTTGAAACCGCCACTGGTCACTCAATCGTGTGGGGGGGTGGGGTGGGGGGGGGGGGGTGCGTGCGGGGTTGTGTGTGTACACGCGTGGGCTTGTGTTTGCGTCCGTGCAGGTTGCAGATGGACAGGCAAAGCTCCCGTTCTCTGTTCCCTCGCTCCTGCGGCTTGACGGCAAGGCCGGCAGGTGACACTTGAGAAAAAAAAAAAGAAGACTACGGAGCTTCAGACATGACACGGGCAAAGAAATAATTCAACTGTGGCCACCAATGAGAAATCGAATGCGCATGAAATGCTAAAAACTGTGACCAGGAAGTAGTTTTAGCATGCGTGGACCCTGTTTTTGAAAGAGATGTGATATTATTCAAGATTCATGTCGTTAGCATAATTGACCACGCCTCCCGTTATTTGCAATCGGCGCCTGTAACGACAGCATCGATTGTTAAAGTTGGTTAAAAAAAATAAAAATGTCGATTTTTTTTTCTAAAGTTGGGTATATAAACAGTTGACCACAATATATTTAGCACAACAACAAAAAATAAAATTGTCGCTCCCAAACGATTTGAGTTGTTTTTAACTCTCTTTAAATTAGAGATGGGAGGGGCCAATTGGTTCTCTAAAGTCTTATTTCTGTGTTGTGAAATGCAGGGGCGGGAAAAAAAAATCTCAAAAACTTTCAAAAATATTTTCTTGAATTGCTCATTTTCACATTTTCTCTAAATTTGTTGCCTTGAAATTTTCGGGTTCACCCACGGGCACAGCAACTTATTTCTCAACAGACCTCCAAGATATGCACGCGAGCAATTAGCATTTTGTGCAGACGTGATCTCGACTGCAAGCCAAAGGCACAAATGAGTCTTTCGCGGCCACAGTTGAGCAATTTGTGGGCACCAATTAGCATTTGAATGCGCATGTGATCTATATTCTGCCCACAATTCCCAAATTTTCCTGCCCGTGTTATGTCTGGGGCTCCACATCAAAGTAAAGGAAAGTCCCGCCCCCCCACACGAACCCCCCCCCCAAAAAAAATCTCCAAGGAGTCCACCGCCACACGTCACTGCAACCACAGAAGCCGCGGCCGGCGCCCTCCGATCCCTCGGCAACAGAGGACAGCGCGCACCACCATCACCACCACCACCACCACAACCACTAACCACAGAAGGGAGGACAGGAAGTGGAAGGACGTAAGGGAGGGGGACAAATGGGGCGGGGGCCAGTCTACCTTATAGGCGACCCGGGCGGGGCACCTCTTCCCGAGGCCTAGCGGCGGACACATGTGTCTTAGCATCTGATACATGTCTGTGTAAGTGATCTGGCCGCTACACACACACACACACACACACACACACGCGGACGCACATACAATCACCCCGACAGACAAGAACAAACGATGCCAGAGGGTGTAAATCAAAAGGATGAAAGGGGGTGTTGACAAAAGAGGTGAGGAAGAACGCAACGCAAAAGCACACAAAGGGGAAGGAAAGAGGGGGAAACAAACACACACAAAGGTTATTGTTGTTGTTTGTCGCCGTGGTGATGATGAGCGTGTGGTTGGTTGCTATGGCGAGAGGAAGAAGAGGATGAGAGGAGGGAAGAGCACAGGAGGAGGAAGAGGAACTAGAGGGGGATCGGGAGTCGCGTCTTTTGGGCCCTCTTTCTACCCTACGCTTGGGTAGAGGTGAATGGCGCGGCGAGCGCGGGCGGGGGCTCGCGCAACCCCCCCCACCCCCGCGCCCCGTTGATAGCCACACAAACGGAGCGCGCGTGTCGGCCATATATACGTTTCGGTGTTTAACCTTGAGGTCACCTACTTGCTCCTTGTTAGCGTGCTAATGCTAAAACTAGCTAACATTGTACAATACAATAATGATGTGAATAGTACATTACAGTCGACCATTTTTTTTTCTTTTCCCCCCCCAATTTTGCTGCCGTGGACCGCAAAAGTCCCCAGTGTGGGACAAATAAAGCTTGTTTTATCTTATCTTATTTTATTTACTCACAGCGGTCAGTTTAGTACTGCACATCTTGTAAATATGCACGGCGATAGCTTTGGCCATATCCATCGCAGTATGTCTGCCTAGTGGATGACGTCTTCGTTTATTTTTATTATTATATTTATATATAAATTATTATATATAAATTCTATAAATTATATAATATAATTTATATATAAATTATATAAATTTATATATTTATTTATAAATAAATAAATAAAATTGTATTTTATTTATTTATAAAATATATTTTATGAATATATTAATATATTTATAAAATATATTTATTTATAAATAAAATCAAAAGCACTGAAACTGAGCACTGCCAAGATGGAGCAAGTAAGCGACTCGAGGGGGGCATCAAACATCAGGACGCAGCTAACGGCTAGCGCGGCGAGCACGCCGCCCTCCTTGCCTCTGCGCTAATCAACCAAAATGGATGACAGATACGTATCAACACCCCATCCGCCCCCCCACCCACACACACACCCGCATACACACAAATCTCTTGCCCAGGCAAAAATCGGAACGCAAGCAAAAATAAAAGCAATGAAATGACTTTTTTTTTTTTGGACTCGTTACATATTTTAAAAACATCATCCCTTGCCACCCGACAACAGTCAGTGCAGTCAACTACCACATGCTTGAGTGTGCCCCTCCCCCCCACCACACGCAGTCCCCCCCACCCCTGAAAAATGGTGACATGGTGTGAAAACAAGTGAGTGAAAAAAAAAATAATCCATCATTCATTCCAGTCTATTTAAAAAAAGAAAAAAAGGCGAGCAGGTTGCGTTTCTTAATAAGTTGCTTTTATGGGGTGGGGGTTGGGTTTGGGGGTGGGGGGGTGTAGTCCAAACCTTGCAGGCCACCCTATGCGGGCATTTCTTGCCAAGGCCCAGGGGAGGGGAGATAACTCGCAATAAACTGTACATATCCTTATAATGTATGCGCCCGCTGCAAGAAAGATACAAGGGAGGGAAGTTAGGTGCACGTCACAAGAGAAAAAAGAGTCAAGGGGGGGGAAAAGAGAGAGAGAAAGAGAGAGAGCATTCATTCACACCCCCAAATGGGGTATGTCGGATCAATGCCTTTCTCACACACACAAGAGGAAGAGGGGCAAAGGAGGTGGGGGCGTGGGGGGGCACATTTCATTTCAGGTCTCCAAGTCAACATGGAAGATGACGAGATCCTTCAGCGTCGGGGAGGAAGGAAAAAGGTTATGGAACAAACGGTGTCACGAGAGCGGGGCGAATGCTCGAGGCTAATTGCTAGCCGAGCGACTTACCCGAGCCGCACGCGCTCATTTTGGATCCGTTTGGGCTTTTTTTTTTTTGTAAACGATACTGAAGAGTATCAAACTCCGATGATGCCGGCTAAATAGAAGGCTACGCGATCGCCCGTGTAGTCATTTCGATCCCTCCAAATCTCGCGAGAACTTTACTTGTATTACCGGCGACGTCGTCAGGGAGGCTAAAAAAAACAAGCCACTTGAAACAACGCCGATAGATGCCGGTTCTGGATTAGGGGCTATGCGGCCCGCATGCATCGTCACGTAAGACCCTCAAAACTCAGAGGTAGCTAGCAGTGCGTTTGTATTATTAGCAATATCGCCAGAGATTTAGCAGAAACAGGTAACAAATACCAACCGATTAATTACGGCTCATCACGAGGCTACGTGGGTGATCTTTATGCTAGGTTAGCTTAGCAGGTTCATTTGTTGGCCGTAAAAACTGCTTCACTCACCAGGCGGCAGGGTCGTACTCGGCCCAAATCCTTACGTACTCGTCCAGGTGGTGCGGCCCCAGGATGGATGAGTCTCTGGTCAGGTACTCAAAGTTGTCCATGATGACGGCCACGAAGAGATTGAGCATCTGCGCACAGCGAGACACCGTCCATCATGTCCAAATTGGCCCGGAGAACGCCTTTGAACGTTGGTCATTCGCAAAGAAAATGGGATTTGTGCTATGTTTTGTGAAACAATGGCCGACAGAGACCGCTCACTTGGACGGGTTGCGCGCGCGGCTTGTCATAGCTAAACAGAATAGTCTAGAACAGGCTAAAATGGGCACCGGTGTGGCAGCCATTTTGACGCTTGCCATGGTCCTACTAGAGCTAACGCAATCATCAATATTAGCTTCTCAACGCTAGCTGTTTTTTACTCTCTCCAGAATGCCTCGACAACTGCTAATTTGGCTACAATATCAACGGTGGGGGGAAAAAAATGCTACAAATAAAGAAGCGCTAACATCACGGTTTTGAGCGTCACTTTTACTGATTGACAATCATACGCCTTTGACATTGGTCATTCGCAAACAAAATGGGTTTTGTGAAACACTGGCCGACAGAGACCGCTCACTTGGACGGGTTGCGCGCGCGGCTTGTCATAGCTAAACAGAATAGTCTAGAACAGGCTAATATGGGCAATCGGTGTGGCAGCCATTTTGACGCTTGCCATGGTCCTATTAGAGCTAACGCAATCATCAATATTAGCTTCTCAACGCTAGCTGTTTTTTACTCTCGCCAGAATGTCTCGACAACTGCTAATTTGGCTACAATATCAACGGTGGGGGGAAAAAAATGCTATGCTACAAATAAAGAAGCGCTAACATCACGGTTTTGAGCGTCACTTTTACTGATTGACAATCATACGCCTTTGACATTGGTCATTCGCAAACAAAATGGGTTTTGTGAAACACTGGCCGACAGAGACCGCTCACTTGGATGGGTTGCGCGCGCGGCTTGTCATAGCTAAACAGAATAGTCTAGAACAGGCTAAAATGGGCAATCGGTGTGGCAGCCATTTTGACGCTTGCCATGGTCCTATTAGAGCTAACGTAATCATCAATATTAGCTTCTCAACGCTAGCTGTTTTTTACTCTCGCCAGAATGTCTCGACAACTGCTAATTTGGCTACAATATCTACGGTGGGGGGGGGGGGGGGGAAATGCTACAAATAAAGAAGCGCTAACATCACGGTTTTGAGCGTCACTTTTACTGATTGACAATCATACGCCTTTGACATTGGTCATTCGCAAACAAAATGGGTTTTGTGAAACAATGGCCGACAGAGACTGCTCACTTGGACGGGTTGCGCGCACGGCTTGTCATAGCTAGACAGAATAGTCTAGAACAGGCTAAAATGGGCAATTGGTGTGGCAGCCATTTTGACGCTTGCCATGGTCCTATTAGAGCTAACGCAATCATCAATATTAGCTTCTCAACGCTAGCTGTTTTTTACTCTCTCCAGAATGTCTCGACAACTGCTAATTTGGCGACAATATTTACGGTGGGGGTGGGGGGGGGGGGTAATGCTACAAATAAAGAAGCGCTAACATCACGGTTTTGAGCGTCACTTTTACTGATTGACAATCATTTCACATGGCCTCCGCCGGCGAGCATTTTGATGCCGTTTTGTACTGTAGTGGGTGTTTTTAGCGCAGGAAAAAAATGACTTTGATGTCCCGGATAATTATTTTGTAAAATTCAGGTTTCACCGGTCAATACATCGACACATCCAACCACCAAAGTGCGGCAGCGGTTTTTGTGTTTTATTGCGGAGGGGGCGCTCACCAGGAAGGAACAGAGAAAGATGAAGGAGACAAAGTAGGTGTAGGCGAAGGTGCTGCCGCATTCGGGCTCCGTGTTGCCCGAGGCCGGGTCGCACTCTTTGCCGCCGAGACAGGACAGCATAATTTCGTGCCAGGCCTCGCCCGTGGCGCTCCTGCGTGTCCGCACACACACACGGAAAATGAGCGCGAATGAATAACGTCACGGAGCTACGATGCGGCGCCCGTACGGGCTAGTGAGCGAGGCAAAAGGTCACCTGAAGAGCAGCATGAGCGCCATGACGAAGGTCCGGAAGTTGTTGTGATGGTCGATGGCGCTGTCGCCTTCCTCCTCCAGTGCCAGGTTGCCAAACAACTACACGGCGCACGCACACGGTTTCATGAGCGGCTGTGTTGCGAGCATGCGCCTCACGGGCGCAAGGGAAACACTTTGGACTTTTGGAGAGCGCCACGTCGTTTTTGGATAAAAGGATGGAAATGAAAACAGTGATCCCTCGCTATTTCGCGGTTCGTTTGTCGCGACCTCTGTGCATCGCGGATTTTTTCATTTTTTCATTCAAACATAATTCATTAAAAAATTGTTTGTTTTTTTTAAAGTCCGCAAAAAGTACGGAAACAGTCCGCAAAATCAGTACTCCATGTAAGTTTACTGTATTTTGTTATTCAAACATTAACCTAACCTATAAATGTTTAAATCTATTAGTATACAGCATTAAGTCATGTTAATTAGAGTCAAACCTCGGTTTTCGAACGCCTCTGTTCTCAACCAAATCGTTTTTTGACCCAAAATTTCACGTTTTTTATGCCTCAGAGTACGTCCTATGCGTCCTCACGTAGCGTTCCATTGTGAGCAGGCGTGTTCAATAAAGATTTTTTTTTTTTAAAGAGTGTGGTTTCGGTTTTCAAACAAATCAGTTTTTGAACAGCCTTCTGCAACGGATTATGGTTGAAAACCGAGGTATGACTGTACTACAAAATTTACTTCTACATGCATGTATACCATTAAATTTGGCCTTATAAATATTATAATGTAATATCATACACACGTACATGTACCTATACGGGGGGGGGGGGGTTCGCTACTTCGCGGATTTTCGCTTATCGCGGGTGGTTTCGGTCCCCATTAACCACGATAAACGAGGGATTACCGTACACCCCTTTTGGTCCGATTCACTGATTAATTGAGAGACTAAAATAATCTTTTTGTTTTTGGTTTTTTTTTTGCAGCCGCGTCCCAAATCCAAATCCGATCCAATCATCCGCTCACCTGCATGCCAATGATGGCATAAATGAAGAAGAGCATGGCGATGAGCAGGCACACGTACGGCAACGCCTGCGAGCAGATCCACACGTGTCGGTCACGCCCGGCCGGGCCGAGAGTTCGCCGTCACCCGCCGCGGCGCTGGCTTTACCTTGAAGGACTGCACGAAGGTCCACAGCAGGATGCGAATGGTTTCGCCTTGGCGCAGCAGCTTGATGAGGCGGGCGGCACGGAACAAGCGCAGAACGCTCAGGTTGATGAAATTGTTCTTGGAGAAGAAGAAGAAAAAGAAGAACAACAATGCCAGTTAGTGCACTAACACGCGTGACGTTCAACAAAACTGAAAGTGAAAGCCGGGCGTGAAAAAAAACAACAAAAAAAAACAGGCAGGACAGAGGACGCGAGGGGGGGTCAGGAGAGGGAACTCCAAGAGGACAAAAGAGAGCACAGAAGGAACAAGAGGCGGAAAAGCAAAATCAAGGTCATCATCCAATCTGGGACTGCATTTTTTTTTTCAGGGGGGTTGGGGGGGCGGGGCAAATGCACTGATCTCAGAGGGACAAGCAGGCCACACAAAATGGAGGCAAGCAGGTGGGAAGGAACATCTGGAGACGCCCCCCCCCCCGTGCCGTGCCCATTGGCAGGGCGACACGGTACGGGGGGGGGGGCGCCATTTGGTGGCAGTCGCTAATAGGAAATGCGCCACCGTAGCATATGAGTTTTTCAAGAAAACGGCTACAGGTTCCCTCGACTAGAAAATTTTGCGAACCGCATCAAAATATAAAAAAAACAAATGAGATTATTGCGCAATAAATGCGAATTGTGTACCATGTAAAAACAAACAAAAGAGTAAAAGAATAAAAAAGGATGGTCATTGAGCTTAACTCTTCGTTTGTTGCCCTCTCGAGTTCCAAAAAAACTCGTTTCGTAACCTGAACATTTGGTCTGAAGAGACGTTCGTAATTAGAAGTACCACTGTAATCCTGATGTCATCAGCAGCAGTGCCGCTCTCAGACACCAGGGGGCACCTTTGCCCTCTTTTGCAGAAACGGTCAGCATTCCCACGGACATGATCATTAGCGAGATAAAAAAAAAAATCCTCATCAAATTAGGACGATTAGCTCCCTGATGTGTGGTTGACAGGCAAGGCCAGGAGGAGGAAGGAAGAGGAAGAGGAAGAGGAAGAGGAAGAGCGAGCAGCCTTCACCGCAAGCAGCATGCAGCATTTTGGATTCAAGCATTCCCCAAAAAGATGCTTGCTCAGCAAAGTCAATTAAAAAAACAAACAAACAAAAAATCGTTTATTGTTTCAGGAGTAAAAGTAAACGTCGAAAGACTTTTGGGAGTCACTTTGTTTCTCATCACGTGAAGCTTTTTTTCTAGTTTGCGACGTATTCTTTTCATTTTTTTTTTCCACCTACAAAATATGACGCCACAGTGTCATAACTTTTATTGAAGTCGTATTGCAACTTGTTTTGGTTGGTGGTCAATTTGCCGGCTAACTTTGTGTGACGTTTATGTCTTTTGTCGTTCGAAGCTTTAATTCTCGCAATATTTTTACTTTTATGTCTAATTTACAACTTTTCCCTCACAATGTTACGACTTTTTTATTTGAGATTTTGTTTTGGTTTAATGCAAGGTTTTGTCGAAGTATTATGTTTTTGTTTTTTCGAACGATGTGAGCTTTATGTCGTTTGCGACCTTCTTACCATATCACTCAACCATTTTCTCAGAATGTGAAGTTTTTCTAGTTTGTGACGTCATGAGTGATTATGATTTTTATTGATGAGCGTTTTGTTTTGGTGCAAGTCTCTTTTTGAAAACTGTTCTGATCTATTGACTTTTTTTTTTTGCACAGTTTTCAATTTTTATTCTCGTAAAGTCATTTGCGATGTTATTCTCGTTTTTTTACCGAGTCTCCTCATATCGAGGTTTCATTCTTGTAATATCCCGAATTTTGATTATATACTACAAAACCGTTTTGATAAGAATAAAAATGATTCGATTCGTCATTAATATTGTGCCATTTCATCCAGGGGGCGCATGCAGAGGGTTCAAAGGTCACCAAGTTTGGGTGATCGGCTTTTGGGGGGGGGGCAGCGAGGGGGCGGGACTTTGTCAGCACGACCAATGAGGATGCAGAGGAAGCGTCGAGAGATAAATTACAAACCAACCAGAATCTACATGTGCGATGATGTCGAGGGATGAATGGGAAGGAAGTTGGGGGGAAGGGGGATGGGGGGGGAAATATATATTTATACATAGTGATAGATATATATATATAAAGTGTGTATATATATATAAATGTATATTCATCATGTGTCATGATTGGGGCATGGGCACATGACAAACATGACATCATCATCATCAAAATCATCATCAGCAGCAGCAACGCGGATGAAAGACAACACGATGAAAGGTTTCATAGTGCATTTTTGGGGAAGGGGGGCGGAGGGGATTGGATGGAATCGATTTTTTTTCAGAGAAGTTAAAGAAAAGAAAAAGACAAGGAGAAGAAGAGTGAGTCATTATAAGGCTCAAAAAGTCACTATGGCAAAAAGTACACACTTGTCTGTTAGCTTGTCGTTAGCGAAAGCAGACGTCTGTAAAGCTAGCTTTGGCGCTAACACCTCCGTCCGTACACCTGAAGAACACCTTAAACATTCCGATATTTATTTTGTTTGTGCGCATTTATTTTCGGTTCGTTTGACAGCCGTTAGCATTGTGGTTTGCTAGCAAGAATTAGCCGCTAAGCTAACGGCTACTGAGTGGACACCAGAACCAAAACCACAACACGAGGACGGCGCAGGGTGTCGCTTTGGCGCGACTTAAGCCCACTTACCCCTAATTTTGTCACCAAAATGTCCGTGATGCTCCCCAGCACGGAGACAAAGTCAAAAATGTTCCAGGCGTCTCTGAAGAAATTCTGTTTTGGACAAAAGGAGGAAGTTAGCGGTCGTCCAAAGACCCACGTTGCCATGGAAACGAGGGGCGGCGGGAGGACGACAGTTGGCGTGCGCGCATTGGGGGTTTTTCGGGGATATGGAGAACGCGCTCCAGATCCGTCTACCAAAATAAACCCTGCCTCATGAATCAATGATGAGAGCCTCGTTGCGAGCGCGTGCGAGACCGGGTGAGCGTGTGACGCCGTGCGTGTGTGCGCGTGTGGTCACCAGCGGGCCAAAAGCGACCAGCTTCAGGATGGACTCCAAGAAGAAGAAAGTGGTGAAGACGATATTGAGGTTCTGCAGGACATTGTCGTACGTTTCCGAGGCGCCGTCAAACTGCAGGGACAGGGGGGCGGGGGGGAGGGCAGGTTAGCCGAGCATCGCTTCCTCGCGCTGCAAAGTCATTTCAAGTGAACTCGAGCAGCACTTTTGGCAGATATGAAAAAAAGAACGGAGTGGAAATTCCATGAATTTGTTGCAGCTTTTCGCCTCAAAAACAACCAAAAGAGCTCTCCGTAATATTGTACTTATAGATACGGATCATTGAGACGTCTCAACTCCTCTCAGTTCATCGGTACGGCACTGATTGGTCGTTGCAGAGGACAAAGAATATATGACTACCGGTAGTTTTATATTGTCGGTCTACTGGTGTTAGTTATTTATGTTCACGTCATCGCCTCAAGGGTTCTCGCGCTACGGCGTCAATAGCTTTTAGCAATAGCATTCACATCGTTGGGTTTTATTATTTGTATTAATATTTATTATTATTAATAAAATAATATTTATTATCATTTATTTATTATAATATTTATTATTTTTATTAATAAAATAATAAGCAATTATTATTTATTAATAATTAATTAACTAATTATAATAATTAATAATTACTTAATTATCATAATAATTAATTAATTATTATTAACTATTACCAAAAATAATTATCATCATTATTATTAATTATTTTATTATTATTATTTTATTTTATTTTTTGGTAACACAGATTCATTCATTGCTAGTTTTTGTGGAGGGGGAAAAAAAACGTAAAGAAAACAATTGTATTTTTAATCGCGATTGCGATATTAAGGGACCAAACCAAAATGGCAATTATTGTTCGGCGGCCTTGCGGGGGCGCCTCACCTTCATCATGAGTACGATGGTGTTGAGCGCGATGAGCGCCATGATGCTGTACTCGAAGGGCGTGGACACCACAAACTGCCACATGCGATACTGGAAGCTGAGCTTGTTCTTGGGCATGTGGCGCGTCAGCGGCTTGGAGTTGATGGCAAAATCGATGCAGGCCCTCTGCAGGGGAAGAACGGGCGTCAGTCAAGCCGGGCGGGCCCCGGGCCCCCGTTACTCGTCCTCACCTCGTTCTTCTCCAGGCTGTAGTCCTCCATCATCTTATCGCCTTGCTCCTGGAAGGTGATGATGATGAGGGCCACGAAGATGTTGACGAAGAAGAAGGGGAAGACCACGAAGTAGACCACGTAAAAGATGGACATCTCCATGCGGTAGCCTGGGCTGGGGCCCTGGTTCTCGTAAGTGGAGTCCACCGAGGCCTTCAACACCCTGCACGCAAAGCGGCGCGGCCGACCATTCAAACTTCTCTCAAAATGGATGGGATGACGCCAAATACCTCGGTGCAAAGCTACGATGGTTAAGAGGAGAGATTTTTGTCCACAACACTTTAACCCTCGTAGTGCACCGCTTGCGATAAATGTAAAATGATGTCTTTGAATCAAAGGCAAAGGCATTCGGAAAAACACGAGAGAGCTGAAACTTATGGAGGGGTTCTAAAATGGCCTAAATTTCATGACGTCACCGGCTGATCATTCTCAGGCATTGCAGCAATAATAAAAAAAACGTTTTGATACCTTAATCTTCACCATTTACATATTTTGCACCATAGAGACCCATTATAATTCATATTTTTGAATGCATCGTAAACCGAATGTGTAAACATGCATTTCACGCGATTTTTACGTCAATCGCTTTGTTTTCGCTTGGACAGACGTAAGCATGCCACATTGTTGGGTTGAGGTCATTCCAATTTTGCAACTTTAGGTGGCGCCAGAGGATCGCAAATGAGTTTGCCTTTTTGCAGGAGGCTTCAAACCAATGCATTTTTTTCCCTTTTGCAAAAAATAAAGAATAAAAAATCCCAAAGAACTAATAAAAACTATATATGTATGGATAGCACAGATGCCTCTGAACATTTTGAGTGTTTGAAAAAAAAAAAAAAGAATGTTTTTATAACACAAAATACATCATTACAAAAATTGTAAAATGTGTAACTTAAGGCCTTTTTAATTGGGAGCACACAAGGGTTAACCTTGAAGCCGACTAAAATGATTATCACGTCAAATTAAAGCTTTTTTTCTGATGTTAAAACTGTACTCGTTTCGAGATGTTTGCCTTCAAATTGTAAACATTCTTTGGGAATTTTAGCAGACATTGAAATCCAGCTGTTTTTTTAAAAACAGAAAGTCGCTGATTTTTTTTTAATCGTTTTTATTATAAAAAATAAAAAAAAAGATTTATTATTGTGGAAAAATACACATCGGGAGGAAAGCAGAGTTTCTTTGGGAAGAAATTTGTGGCTCTAATCCATTTAATTATCAGATAATTGAAATCCAGCTGTTTTTTTTCAAACAGAAAGTGACCGATTTTTTTTTTTTCTAAAATCGTTTTCATTAAAAAAAAAAAAATTATTATTGTGGAAAAATACATACTGGGAGGAAAGCAGAGTTTCTTTGGGAAGAAATTTGGGGCTCTAATCCATTTTATTATCAGATAACCTTTTTCCTATTTGATGGCCAGCCAGTCGACCACTGTATTCTCAACGTGAATATTGTAAATGTAATAGTGTGTGTGTGTGTGTGTGTGTGTGTGTGTGCGTGTGTGTGTGTGTGTGTGTGCACTCACTGTGGCCACCCTTCTCCAGTGGAGACAGTGAAGAGCGTGAGCAGGGCCCAAGCCACGTTGTCATAGTGAAAATTGTACTTCTTCCACTCCCGCTTCTGCGCTCGAACCTCATCCCTGTCATACATGAGAAACTCGCCCCTGCGCGGGACGCCACATCAACACCAGCGCGGGGCGGCCGTCATCCCGCGCCCCCCCCCCCGAGATGATTTCGTTCCCCACCTGCAGTCGCGCTCAAACTCTTTGGAAACGTCGGTGCAATAGAAGAAGCGACCCTTGAACAGCTGCACGGCCACCACGGCGAAGATGAACATGAACAGCATGTAGACGATCAGAATGTTCAGGACGTTCTTCAGAGAATTCACCACGCAGTCAAACACGGCCTACGCAGAGGGAAGAAACGTGTGTGTGTGTGTGTGTGTGCGCCGATAAATACAAATATAAAAATAGTCCATGGTCCATCATTTTCCTTTTCGCTATTATTTTAGTTCACTTTATCAACAACCCCCCGCCCACCAAACAATACGGTTTCCCTTCAATATCTCTTTGAAAAAACACTTGATTTTATTTGACTTTTGTCCCCGAAAATGTCGATTCGATCAGTTTTCATGCAATAACGTTACCTTGAGCTTGGGGAGTCTCTTGATAGTCTTGAGAGGACGCAGAACCCGCAGCACTCGCAGCGACTTGATGGTGCTGATGTCTTTGCCCTTACTGCTCCCCCTGCAGGCCAACCGGGGAACAACGAGAAGGTGACCGCCGGGGCCATTTGCAAACAAAAACAGCGCTTCGAATTTGAGTCAAACATGAAACCACAGACATCTTGGGGGGGGGTTTCATGGACATCATCATCGTCATTCCGTGTCCACAGGCATCTCCCGGCAGAGTGCCCAGCCAAACCTCTTTCTTTCTTTTTCGCTTTTTCAGATGTCAAAAAAAAGTTCTTCTGTGAGCAAACACAAAGCGTCCGCTCGCCGCCACCGATGGCGGGAAACGGAAGCCGTGCGGGACCTCGGCGGTCATGCGATGCATGTGCGGCATCGCATGACTTTGCCAACGTGGATGCAAAACCAGACGGGGTGGCGGTCTGTCCGATTGGATTTTTTTTTTTGGAAGGGACAAAATGTTGCTTTTCACACAAATCCATGTCGCGTGATGGCGAGGATGAATGAGGCGACAGGACGGCACGCAGAAGAACAAAGAAAGAAAGAGCGAGAAGCCACAGTGTTCCGGCTCTGCGGGAAGACGGGGAGAACTTTACCGGGTGCTGCTCCTGCGGTGACGGGTAGAGGGCGACGGAGGGAGAAGAAGAGGAGGACACAAAACGCCACACGACAGACGAGAGAGAGGCAAAGTTTTGAAAGCGACATCGGGCATGACGGCGACACACAATAAGGAAGCACGGCCAAAAAGATGAAAAGAAGATTAAACACAGATGATTACATGGAAATAAAATGTTAAAAAAAAGGATATTAAAAAGTATACAAAGAAAATATAAATGTAAAAATTTAATATGCCTACAAAAATGTCAAATTAAAGTTAAAAAAAAACCCAAAATATTCATTCAATCAAATGCATGCACCATAAAAAAATGAAAGAAAAAAAATAACGATAAAATGAAATCAAACATATTAAAAATGAAATAATTATTTTTAAAAATGAAATGTAAAAAAAAATCGAAATGAATAAGGCATAACAGAAAAAAATAGGCACAAATGAAATACAACACGCAGTCAAAAATGTTCAAAGATCATAAAATAAAACACTCTAAAATAAAAAGGTACAAATAAAATCAAAATGATTTTATTTGTTTTATATAAAATGAAAATTTAGTTTAAATCATATTTTAACTACACATAAAACTGAACAAAAATACTGTCCAAATTACCAAATAAAATAAACGACTATGAAAATGAAAACACATGGAATAAAAGAGACTCAATTAATAATTAATAATCAACACCACAAAACTCATAAAACTGCATACAAATAAAAATAGGACACATTCAAACCTTTTTTTTTGTAAAAATGGAACTGAAAATGCATCTTCAATAATTTCACTTGAGCAATTTACGCTAAGCGACCATATTTTCCACACCCATCATAATCATATTTTGTCGATGAAACGATCCCGCAGGTCGCAATGAACACAACAACACACGGGCATGACTAAAAACGGCACGTCAGGACCGGGGGAGGCGCCAAAGAGACGCGGGGGCTCCTGAATCGCGAGCCACCCACGCACCCACACTCGCCATGCAGTCCTGTCATCAAAATGGAACATTCAGCGTTTGCATGAAGGGTGCTGAGGGTCTGCAAACTTGGCGCTCGACATTGCACGCTGACCATGCTGAAAACCTGTCGTGCAACCCTCGCGCATGTGTGAGAGACACAGAGAGAGAGAGAAGAAGGAGGAAAGAAGCAAGAGAGGAGGAGGAGTTGGAAAAGGAGGTCGGAGGAGACCTTTAAATTTTTCAAACGGGCCGAGAGCACCTTTTATTTTGTCCAAAGAATGAGTTTTTCTTGAAATTTGGGCCAAAGATGACAAAATATTGGTGCACATCTGGAGAAAAAAAGTGCGATTCCAGGACAAGCGGGAGGGGGTCCTAATGGTGAAGTGGTGTCATGTGACGTGATGTCAAGAAATGTAAAAAAAAAAAAAGAACGGGATGACTCACGGCCTGCTTGGCGGGAAAATCGTAGCGGCGTTGGGGGAAGACAGTTTGGAGAGTGAGTTCCGAAAGATTAAGACACTTACAGGTAGAGAGTGACATTCAGGTGACTTTGGGGTCAAGCTGGATGTGGATGGTGGTGATTGGGGACTCCTCAGGGTGCCCTTTTAGGACCCCTGAAGGTCTTCTCAATGTAACTCAAAGTTGAAATTGAATGGCGACAACGTGAAAGCCTGTTCAACACTTCTCCAACTGACTTTGGGGTCAAGCTGGATGTGGATGGGGGTGATTGGGGACTCCTCAGGGTGCCCTTTTAGGACCCCTGAAGGTCTTCTCAATGAAACTCAAAGTTGAAATTGAATGGCGACAACGTGAAAGCCTGTTCAACACTCTCCAACCAGCAAACGCCGCAAAAGTCCATTTTTTTACTCAGTGTGGAGAAAATCAAGATTATAATTCCTTTAAAAATGCACGAAGGCAGACTTGAAAGATTTCACTTTTTAAAAACACCCAATTCCATTTTTTATCCCCTCTAAAAAAAATACAGTGCGGTAGCATTACAACCATAAAAGCAGAACTCAAGATGCAGTGCAGCAAAAACTGCAACTGTAGGACAGTGCAGAACAGGCTTAAGGCTTCCCGTGAAGGGTCTCCAAGGTGAAACAAAAAGTTGATGACCTCTGCCAAGGCGCGTGCATCCGCCTGGGTTTCATTTGCAAATAGAACATGATATGGTTCGGATCGGGAAAGCGAAAAATGTTTTCTTTGCCGTCAAAGTGTTTGGCAGTTGTCGAGTGCCCGTCACCACCACCTTGGCAAAGGCCTGCGTGATCGACGTGAAATGATGAATGATGGCGGTGGCGACCGCAGAGAAAGACCAGCTGATGCAATGTTCGCGATGAGGAGAGTATAGAGAGAAGAGCGTTTCAAAGAGGAAGTGGATCAGTGCCGTGATCTGCTTCACGAAGGCATCGACATTGCCCAGGCCTTTCGAGCGACCAGAAACAAGAGTCTTTCTGCGGACAAATGAGGCCGAGGTGTGTTGCGGGGGTGAAGATGACGGCGGAGGAGGAGGGAGGCAGTGACTTACGTGAAGGCGAAGGCCACCAGAGCACCACTAACCACTATAAAGTCCAGAATGTTCCACAGGTCGCGGAAGTAGGAGCCTTGATGGAGGAACAGGCCCAGCACCACCATCTGGACCACACGGAGCATGACAGTCGTCATGACATCACCATGTTAGCCATTGATGCTAATTATGATTGTGGACATTTACCTAATCGGGGACTGGAAATAAGGCGACTTAAAAATGGATCCTGAGGTAGGGTATTGTAATACCTTAGAATATATCTGGAAGTCTTGTCATTTATTCTGCTCGGTTTGAATCTATTCTATTTTTCTTTGGCTGGGAGAAATCGCAAAATCGCAAAGGACTCATGTCTATATGAAGTCTTTGAGCAATACGGTACGGAGGTGGTGATGGGAAAACGAAGCCTCAAATTTTCTTCACGAACCAGTTGTATGAACCAGTGACTGGCCGTTTCTTCAGCCCGTTCATTTGAACCAAGAGTAATACGACTGGTTCAAGAAGGGAATTTGAAGCTTCAATTATCCATCATGAACTCTCTGATTTAAGATCAGGTCCAAAGACATGAGTCTACTGGTTCAAGAAGGGAATTGGAAGCTTCAATTATCCATCATGAACTCTCTGATTTAAGATCAGGTCTAAAGACATGAGTCTACTGGTTCAAGAAGGGAATTTGAAGCTTCAATTATCCATCATGAACTCTCTGATTTAAGATCAGGTCTAAAGACATGAGTCTACTGGTTCAAGAAGGGAATTTGAAGCTTCAATTATCCATCATGAACACTCTGATTTAAGATCAGGTCTAAAGACATGAGTCTACTGGTTCAATAAGGGAATTTGAAGCTTCAATTATCCATCATGAACTCTCTGATTTAAGATCAGGTCTAAAGACACGAGTCTACTTAAGGAAAAAAAAACAACAACATTTTATATTTGACATCAAATGTAGAACAAGAACTGGTGACATCATTGTACCTTGATCAGCATTTCAAAAGTGAAGACGCCAGTGAAGACATAGTCAAAGTAGCGCAACACCTGAGGATGAGGCCAAGGAAGTACAGTCATCAGCAGAGAAGCACGACTAAGCACCCGAGGTCAGGAAATGTAAAATACGCTACGCCGAGGTTCTTACGTTATTTTGCGGCGAGTCCGGCGACACCGGGTCTTCCGCCGCGAGTGCAATGCTACTCATGGCGATGACGGACAGGATGCTAAACTCAAAGTATTTCAGGGTGAGGATGTAGTGGCAGCACCTCCTGAAGCTGGAACGGCAAACGACTCCGTAGCGTGAACAACGGCGAGGTCTTGACGAGACGACGTTTTGGGCCGGGGTTACTCACGGGTTGGTGGTCGACAAGATGAAGCAAGAGCTGAAAGGCGGCATGGGCTTGGGTCCGTCATCGTCGCCGTCGTCGTTACCGTTCTCCTTCTTCTCCTCCTTCTTCTGGTCCGTGTTTGCGTTCTTGTTCACTGGGGAAAAGACCAGAAGTTCGGATTGGACCCCGGTTGCGTCCGGCTGAAAAACAAAAGTGCTCACACCTTGCAGGATGGCGTTGGTTGACGGGTAAGGGTAGACGGGCGGCATGTCAATGCTAGCGTAGTCCGGTTTGGCCATGCTGCTCAGGATCAGGCTGTCCATGCTGCGCAGGAGAGTGTGGGTGTCGGCGTCGCAGCGGTTGAGCAGGTTGTTGACGTGCTGCGGCTCGTCGGGCGGCGGCAGGTCGTACGGCCGACTGGCCAGCTTGCTGTTGTTGCGCAAGTTGTCCAGGTCCTCGTTGCGTTGCTGGATGGGCCGCGCGGCGGACAGGCTGGGACCGGCGCCTTGGTGCTCCCTGGACCAAGGAGGAAGGAGGTGGGAGGAGGAGTAAGATTCACCCGCTACCAACCAAGTCAATCACAAGTCTTGTCTTTAACCCTCACGAGCAGTCGCTGAGACCTTTCAATGAAGAATTCAGCCAATCGAAAGCTTTGTTACGACCATCGAAAATCAACGGAACCACCCGGGATTCTATGAAAGGTGACAATCTGCAATACGTGCTACAATCTGTCCGATCAATGACCTCGGTTTAATTATCCAGACCAATGGCCAGAACCGAAGTATTTTCAGGAAAGTTAACGGTTGTTGCTAATTGTGTCCACTGGGGGCGCACTTCAAGCCGAAATTTGGAAGATTTTCTTGCAGAATTAACACAAGAACACGTGACAGCATAAGACAACGACATTCAAAGCCCCCCTTACTCCCTCTAGCTAATCCAAAGTCTGATCATCAGGCCTTACTTGCTAGCATCTAACCAAACACGAGCCCCAACCACAGCCGTCCGGCCGATCGCAAGCTTTTTTCCGACAATCATCCAGTCAAAAAACTTGCATCTCGCCAAGCAGAAACAATAAAATGTCGGGTACATTGACTTTCTGGAGCGATGTCCTCTGCTTCTATCCGGGTTGCCATGACGATGTCGTCGAGTCTTGCGACACTCCCCGTCTCCACCCTGGTCTCCGTCCGCTTCGGCTCCCTTGGACTTGCGCCTCCTGCCGGGCTCGCACTCCCTGGCGGACTTGCAGTGATGCCTGGCCCTGCGCTGCTCATTGTTGCCCTCGGTGGTGCCGGCGTGATGAGGGGACGCGCTGCAACCCTCGCGACCCGCCCGGTTCCGGTGTCGGTGCCCCCGGTGGCTCCTGTGGCCGTGCCTTTCCTCCGGCTGCTGTCCTTCATGGTCGCCGGCCTCTTGGCCCGCGTCGTCGGCCGCCACCCGTTGCTCTTGACCAGGCGATTCCGACGCGTCGGGCCTCTGGTGGCGATGGTGGTGGCGGTGATGGTGGTGGTGGTGGTGATGGTGGTGGTGGGTGGCGCGGTGGGTGTGGTCCAGGTCCTGCTGCCGGTATTCCTGGTCCAGGGGCAGCTGGCCGGGGGGAGTCTTGTTGGTGTTGTTGTTGCGGTTGTCCTGGGGGTTGACCACCAGGGGACGGTCCAAGTGGGTCTTCATGTCGCCACGGCCTTTCCGTGCGAACGAAACCTGGAAGAGAGAGTCCAAGATGGGATTAGAGGGTGCAGTGGGAACCAGCCCAGTAAAGGAGAAGGAGCCAGATGGACTGTCACGGAAATGCATGCCCCTGCAGCTACAGCCCTTCATTTGACTCGAGAGGCGTCCATGAGCGCTTCCAAAAATGGTAAATTAACGATTACTTCAATGAAACTACGAAAATTCAGTAATGCGTCAAAACAGAAAATCACAAAATTAATTCTATAGCCCCGGCCCCCGACAGAATTAATTTTGGCATTTCTTTGAGCACAGCTCCAACAGAACGATCCGATCTTAGTCAATTGTCGGGAGACTTGTTACAAGTGACGTTAAAAGGCCGTCGTATCCAGGTAAGATCATCTGCGCACATGAGAAGCGTTACGGTAGAGTCCTCACCTCCTCCCCCTCGCCTCCCACCTTCCAGTCGTCCTGCTCCAGCTCGTTGTAGAGCGCCTCTCGGCTGGTCATCAGGTTCTGCCGGCGGATCTCGCTGGTACGCTGCTCCCACACCGACTTGCCGCCCGCCTTGGCGTGATTCTTCTGCTGCTCCTTACTGCGCAAAAGGGCGGCCACACATAAAGATTGACCGACTTTGCATACTGTACGTCAGTTACTTCGCCGTTGGGGTTCAAATATGAGCAGCTTGATGGGAAAAAACTAAATACTGCACAGAGATGCTATCCGTTAGCCCATCAATGGCGATTCTCATGTTGTGATAGCATCAAGCTAGCAGAGGCTATGTGGTTGTTTTCATCCACAACATATAAGTGTTTTTTTTTTTTCTTTCCAGAACCCAACATGCAATATCCCCAACTTCTTAGGGAGAAAAGTACTACTAGCGTGTCAGGAATAAACAGAGGACACACATTGCAGTCGTCTACTCACGCGGCAATGGAGAGATTGGCGGCCGAAAGCGGGCTGACCTCGGCCACCTCCTTGGCCTTCTGGAGCGCCGTCTTCTGATTGGCCGCCTCCTCTTGTTCCTCCTCATCCTGTCACGAGAACGATTTTCAAGACAACTGGTGACGCTTTCTGTCCACTTGGAGACGTCGTTGACTTTGATTGACCTTGGTGAGCTCCTGGGCGTTGGCAAGGTTGTCCACGGCGATGGCCAAGAAGACGTTGAGCAGCGTGTCTGAGGTGGACCGAGTTAGGGATACGAAATCCTAAAAAAAAAGATTTCTTTCCATTTGCAATCGTACACAAATAAATGAATGCGAGAGGCGGCGACAAAGGCCGGTGTGAGGGCTCATGTCAAAGGATACAGTTGCCGAAGAGGGTGAGGACAATGAAGAAAATGGAGAAGATCATGCCCTTGTCGTTGACGCCCCCTTGAGACTCGATACCGTTGTACATGACCATGTTCCAGTCCTCTCCCGTCAGTATCTTCTCAACACACACAAAAAGACTAGACTTTAGAGTTAATTAAAGACACAAGCGGAGAGAAGGAGCCTTTTGCAAAAACAAAAAGTGTTTTTTGCGACACTTCGAACATATATAGAAGAAACACAAGTGACAAAATCCTTCGGACGGCCAAATGATTTACAACTAAGAAAAGCACAGCGAGTGATGAAGAATTCATTTCGTTGGCGACAATCTGACGAAAATATTTCCATCAACGCACATTTTTCACCGGGCGAAAACTAGACGACGACAAAAACCTCCATTAACGAACAAGAACCGGGACGCGTTTTGGTGAACTCATGAAGACGAGGACGAAAATGTCATTCATTAAAAAAATATACTGGGCTAAAATCTTTGGACATTTTAGTTCACGAGCAAAGACAAAATGAATTAAGCACTCTCTCGAACAGGTTCTTCCGTAAATTTCACAGCTAAGTTATGCTTGACGAATATGTCCGTCTGTGGTAGTGAAGGGTTGCATTCCGGTCGACGAGGCAGTGAACGAGTTAAAAATCCACAGCTGACTACCTGAAACACCGTCATGATGGCCGCCGCAAAAGTGTCAAAGTTGGTGGGCGGCGTTCCGTCCTCAAAGTTGAACCTGGGATGGAAGAAAGTCAGAAAAGTCAGAAAAGTCGGGCCAAGCCTTGCCGAGCGAGCCTGCGCGAGCGTCGACTGACTGGCCGCCGAAGAGCTGCATGCCCAGCAGGGCGAAGACCACGATGAAGAGGAAGAGGAGGAAGAGCAAGCTGACGATGGACTTCATGGAGTTGAGCAGGGACACCACCAAGTTGCGCAGGGGAGCCCAGTACCTGAGCAAAACCACCGACCGCAAAACCCGTTTCATGTCACCGGAACATGTCGATGGAACCGGCGGCGCCTTCTGCTAGCGCGAAAACCTCCGCTCGCAAGAAGGGGAAAAAAAATGACTTGGAGTGCCAGATCGTGTGCCGCGTCCACTCACTTGGTGACCTTGAAGATTCTCAGAAGCCTCAGCGCTCGCAAGACGCTGATCCCGAAAGACGTGCCGGGCTTGATGGTGGCCCAAATCACCTCGAAGATGCTGCCCATGATCACCTTTCGAACACACGCAAACACTTGCGCATTAGCGTCAGCGAAAGGGCGCTAGCGATAGGGCGTTAGCGATCGCGCGGGTTAGCATTAGCATAAACGTATGCTCTCACCACACAATCAAAGCAGTTGAAGGAGGAGTGGAAGTAGGGCTGAATACCAAGGCCGTACATCTTGATCAGCATCTCGGACATGAACAAACCCAGGAAAATAAATTCCGCATAGACTGCACAGAGAAGACGAGGAAAAAAGACATTCTTCTGAATTTCCTGAGCTAGAGCATCATCACGGACCACAAATGGATGCTGAAGAAGAGCCGGCGATGGTCCGGCGACACTCACACAGGAAGTCGGAGAGCAGCTCGGGCTGGTCGTAGTGCACGGCCGCCACGCACATGGTGTTGAGGCCCACCAGGCACAGGACGGTCCAGTAGAAGGCCTGCGTCTTGACCATCTTGCGGATGAAGAAGCGCAGCCGTTTCTCCTTCTTGCTGTAGCTGGAGCCATCTTTGCCGCTCTTGATGCTGGAGCGGGCGAAACCTGACCCGGGGCGGGCCGCCGCTTGCGTTAGTCTTCCGATCCTGCCCGACACGCTTCAAAACTGCCTGATCTCAAGGAGCCCAAGTTAGCTAAAATAGCTAACCCTCCCGCGCCCCCCTGGCCTTCGGTCCGAGAGGTACCGAGTCCGTGTTGGGTCAAGATGGGAGTCAAAAGTATCCACAGTTAAAGCTAAAGCGCGACTATCTGTGGTTATTTAATCCTTGCTAATTTAATCCTGGACTAATTAGCATGAGTCCGATTTCTGACCGGGATATGAACCCAGATCAAGTGTCGAGTCAGCGATATTAGCCAATGAGTCGTCCCTTCACCAGCAACAATTTCGGAGAAATTTACTTAATATTTCAGTACACATAGGCACACAAAAGAAATGTTTCCATAATCTGGACTAGCTTCAGTTCTTTCGGCTTTTAAAATGCACATTTCAACCCAATCTGCCGGCTCGAAATAAGTAGCCCAACCTTGGGTAAAAGTTAGCCAAACTGCTCCACAACCACAGCTACTCAACAAGTGAGTTAGGAAAACAATCAAACATTTACTTTAGTTTATTTACTTTTAGTATATAGTGCGAACAGTGTGGTGCAATGTAAACAGAGCGCTTTGACGGCGTATGAAGGCGTTGTTGCGATGTAGCCTGAATGCGTTTTCTCTGAGCATTAAAATACTCTCACTGTAAGCTTGTCGTGTAGCATCGGCGTGAAGGCGGTGCTGGGTCGCAGCGAAAAACAGAATACCATTCCGATGTAACGTCAAGTCAAGTCAAGAGTATTTCTCGAGCACTTTCAAACAGCCATCGCTGCATACAAAGTGCTGTACATGGAGCGATTTAACATGCACAATAAACAGTAAGACGAATCGGAACCCAATGGGAGCAGATACAGCGAGAACAGCAGAGGCCCCAGAATTGAGCCCTGTGGAACACCGCATGACAAGGGGAGCAGTGCGTGACTCAGAGCAGCCAAGGCTGACACAAAAGGTTCTGTCAGCTAGCTAGGACCTAAACCACTCAAGAGCACTGCCTCCAATGCCCACCAGGTGGTGCAAACGAGGTCAGCAGAATACTGTGATCCACTGTACCACTGCAGTTAAGTCCAATAAAACCAGACACACGTGGTCTCCAGAGTCATTTGCCAGGAGGATGTCATTAGAAACGGAGTAACAGGGCTGACTGCGGGTTGCCGCCATCCGGCGCGTAGTACAGCCAACGTGGCCCTATAACATGTCACGTCAAAGGTTTCATCCGGCATGCCGCCCTCACCTTCCTCCGTGTTGAGCAGCTCCGTCTTGTTGCTCTTCGACTTCATGGTCGGCCGTCGCCGGGAACCTGGCGTGACGATAACAGTGCGGTCGTTCACATAGGGGCCTCTCAGGTGCGGCGGAATAAAGAGACGGTGGGTGGTGTCACCGTCAAAGTTTCCCGCGCCGTCCTCCTCCGCCAGGATCACCTCCTCTGCAGGCGACCAAAGAGACGTCGGTGTCAAGATGGTGCCGCGCGTCGGGTTTTCTACAAAGTATAGCGCGCCTCGAACCTGCTTTGCAGATCCACTCCAGGTAGCCGTTGAGCTCGCGTTCGATCTGCTGCTGTCGCCGGAGTTTGAGGAACTCGCTGCGGTTCTCCACGCGCTCTCGCTCTTTGGCAAACTCGCTGGACGCACCGGCGGCAGAAGGACGTGTTAGCGCTCGACAATTACCGTATTTACCACACTAGAATGCGAGCGAACTGGATTATGAGGCGTCAAGGAAACACCAACAGAACGATCAGATGTCAGTAAAAGTTTTTTTAATCAAGAGCAAGTTATAACTTTGACTCGTTAACATTGAACTCTATTTCCGTGTTCAACTGCGTAACCCGATCGCCTTCATTTTGAACTCTGCGTCTCGAGCAAAGAGCCATTTTGGGGTCGACGTATTACCGTAATAACCGTAAATGAGGCGCATCGGATTTTAAGGGCCGTGGTGAGCTGGACGCACGGCGGCAGAAGGACGTGTTAGCGCTCGACAATTACCGTATTTACCACGCTAAAAGGCGAGCGAACTGGATTATGAAGCGTAATTTTTTTGGCCATTTTAAGACTCCTCCACAAGTTGTAGCTACGCTCAAGGAATCGCCAACAGAACGATCAGATGTCAGTAAAACTTTTTTTAATCAAGAGCAAGTTATAACTTTGACTCGTTAACGCCGAACTCTATTTCCGTGTTCAACTGCGTAACCCGATCGCCTTCATTTTGAACTCTGCGTCTTGAGCAAGGAGCCATTTTGGGGTCAACGTATTACCGTAATACCCGTAAACGAGGCGCATCGGATTTTAAGATTAAGATTATCATTTATTTGTCCCACACTGGGGAAATTTACAATTTTAAGGGGCGCTGTGAGCTTTTAAAGAAAACGGAAGGCGTTTTAGTACGGAAAATACGCTCCATCCATTTTCTCTGGAAAAAAGGAAAGGCGTACCCAGAGAGAACGCCCAGCACCAGGTTGAGCATGAAGAAGGAGCCGATGATGATGAGCGGGATGTAGTACATCCAGTTCCACGCGCTGCCCTCCACGTCGTTGCTCTGAAAGCAACGTACACAAACAGAGCAGATGTTGAGAGATCGCACGTACACACTCGAAAAAATGGATTTAAAAAAAATATATGCATACTAAATTTGCTGTAAAAACTTGCGTGGAAGACAAGCTATTCGTTTTTTTTAACCCAAACGTTTTGTTTTTGGTGTGCGCTCGGGCCGATCAACTGGGCCAATCCAAATTAACATTGCAACGCGGTGCAATGCGATTTTCCAATCACATCCCAAAGGCTTCAATCTGGAAGAATAATATCAATGATAAACGCGCATACACATTTATTTTAGCATTAGCCTAAACCCCAGAAGTCCCCAAAACGTCAAATCATAAATCTAATATTCTTTATTGTGATGCCGATTAATGTATTACTTGTGTCTGCCCAAAAATATATATTCAACTGCGGTCATAATATACAATTCATTCATTCATTCATCTTCCAAGCCGCTTGATCCTCACTAGGGTCGCGGGGGGTGCTGGAGCCTATCCCAGCCGTCTCCGGGCAGTAGGCGGGGGACACCCTGAATCGGTTGCCAGCCAATCGCAGGGCACACAGAGACGAACAACCATGCGCACTCACACTCACACCTCGGGACAATTTAGAGTGTTCAATCAGCCTGCCACGCATGTTTTTGGAATGTGGGAGGAAACCGGAGCACCCGGAGAAAACCCACGCAGGCCCGGGGAGAACATGCAAACTCCACACAGGGAGGCCGGAGCTGGAATCGAACCCGGTACCTCTGCACTGTGAAGCCCACGTGCTAACCACTGGACTACCGCCAGGCTGCCATAATATACAAGATTTTTTAAAAATTATTTTGATTTTTAGCCTACAAGCTAACATCTCCTTGTTCCTCTACAGAGAAAAAAAACAAACTGCAAAGGTCCTGACAAAACAAATCCTGAATAAAAACGTGCCGATACCTTTCTGCTATTTTTCTGCTTTTTTTCCCCCCCCCATCGAGTGCGACATGAGGTCACGCACCGACTGCTCCACATCTTACTTGGTGGAATCGAAAAAGAGTCCTAATAAATATGTCAATCGGTCAAAAAAAAGGGGTCGTTTTAAAAAAATTTTTTTTTCCTCGTTCCGAACCGAGCAAGGCTCTCAAGTGTAGCCTGCTGGAGGGCCGAGCGCCATTAAACTTTCATCGGCCGCTGGTCAATCTTCATCCCTCAGAGCGGACGTTAAAAATAGATCCAGACGGACCAGAATAGAGAAAGAGGAGCCGGCCCGGGGAGGCCGCCAAAAAGAAACTGGGCTCATGACCATGTCGAGAGGACGCCGCTTGGAACGAGACGGACTCACAAAGTAGAGCATCTCGGTCCAGCCTTCCATGGTGATGCACTGGAAGACGGTGAGAACGGCGAACAGGATGTTGTCGAACTGCGTGATGCCGTAATTGGGCCCGATCCAGCCGTCCCGACACGTGGTGCCGTTGGGGCACAGCCTGGAGGGCAACTTGAGGCCGCATGGAACCTTGTCCACGATCTCGCCTGGTTGGAAGAAGAGCATTGCGGGCGCCACCAATCGCCAGTAAGAATAGTCACCGTCGCTGTTCAAATAACAAAATGTTGTCCGAGGCTCACCCGTGATGTCATCGTAGCAGGTGGTGTGGAACTTCCCCATGTAGAACTCCAGGCCGATGATGGCGAACATCAGGATGGCCACGAACAGCAGCAGGCCGATCTGCAGCAGCGGGATCATGGCCTTCATGATGGACTTGAGCACCACCTGCAGGCCTGGAGGACACACGGCGCCAGATGACACTTTGAGAGGAAATCGGGACTCGGTTTGAAGTGGCCGCTGGAGGAATTTGGCGCACTTACTGGGGATTCCCGACACCAGTTTGAGAGGCCGCAGCACTCGAACGGCTCGGAGGGTCCTCAGGTCAATGTAAGAGCGCAGGGATGATAAAATCCTGCCATGGGACATGAGGAAAAAAAAAGAAATCACGAGTGTTCGCGTTTATCGGCATCTCCACAGAGTGTCAGCATTCAACCGAGCAAGGCTGGACATGAAGAAAGAAAAAAAAAAAAAAAACACACACTCCCGGATGCAGTCGCCCCTGGCAACGAAAGATCCTGCTCGCAGTACACAGGAACCACCAGTAGGGGGAATCGCTGCAGGCTGTGATTTTCGGGGCTTTGGTTTGGCATTCTGGTGTGCAAGGAATTGAGATTTGCGTTGATATATTTCTGCCAGTTTATCTCTGAAGGACAACTCGAAAACCACCCTATGCCCAAAATGCTCACTTCAAGCCAAAATGGCAGACTTCCTGTCTTTTTCTCTTATTGCCTCTTGAAACGTTGCTTTTTGTTCTCGGTCGACTCATGATAGACATGGACACCAAAATGTTTTTTTTTTTTGCAATGTGGAGTGGGCTCCAGGTGCTAAATTGTTCAAAAATTTCCAGACCCGCACCTCATCCCTGAAGGACCCCTCTGGAAATATGGCCCGAATGGCCATGAGAACCAAAATGGCTGACTTCCTGTCTTTTTCTCTTATTGCCTCTTGAAACGTTGCTTTTTGTTCTCGGTCGACTCGTGATAGACACGGACACCAAAATGTTTTTTTTTTGCAATGTGGAGTGGGCTCCAGGTGCTAAATTGTTCAAAATTTTCAGGACCCGCACCTCATCCCTGAAGGACCCCTCTGGAAATATGGCCCGAATGGCCACGAGAACCAAAATGGCTGACTTCCTGTCTTTTTCTCTTATTGCCTCTTGAAACGTTGCTTTTTGTTCTCGGTCGACTCGTGATAGACACGGACACCAAAATGTTTTTTTTTTGCAATGTGGAGTGGGCTCCAGGTGCTAAATTGTTCAAAATTTTCAGGACCCGCACCTCATCCCTGAAGGACCCCTCTGGAAATATGGCCCGAATGGCCACGAGAACCAAAATGGCTGACTTCCTGTCTTTTTCTCTTATTGCCTCTTGAAACGTTGCTTTTTGTTCTCGGTCGACTCGTGATAGACATGGACACCAAAATGTTTTTTTTTTGCAATGTGGAGTGGGCTCAAGGTGCTAAATTGTTCAAAAATTTCCAGACCCGCACCTCATCCCTGAAGGACCCCTCTGGAAATATGGCCCGAATGGCCACGAGAACCAAAATGGCTGACTTCCTGTCTTTTTCTCTTATTGCCTCTTGAAACGTTGCTTTTTGTTCTCGGTCGACTCATGATAGACATGGACACCAAAATGTTTTTTTTGCAATGTGGAGTGGGCTCCAGGTGCTAAATTGTTCAAAATTTTCAGGACCCGCACCTCATCCCTGAAGGACCCCTCTGGAAATATGGCCCGAATGGCCACGAGAACCAAAATGGCTGACTTCCTGTCTTTTTCTCTTATTGCCTCTTGAAACGTTGCTTTTTGTTCTCGGTCGACTCATGATAGACATGGACACCAAAATGTTTTTTTTTGCAATGTGGAGCTGGCTCCAGGTGCTAAATTGTTCAAAAATTTCCAGACCCGCACCTCATCCCTGAAGGACCCCTCTGGAAATATGGCCACGAGAACCAAAATGGCTGACTTCTTCCATCTCGCTTCCTTTCTTTTTTTTGGTGGGACCGGTCAGGAAAGACACGTCAACCAGTTTTAGGTTGCTGTGTGGCTTCAGTGGCAGAATTTTTAAAACGAACCCCCCCCCCCCCCAAAAAAAAATCCAGGGGGCACACGCAACCAATTTACCAGCAAGAATTCTGTGGCTTCCAATAAACGTTCGCTACCATCCACCGCCCACACGCGACACAAAAACTCGCAGCGTGACTCTTGCGCCACCTCACTGTTTAATGGATAAACGACGCACGTGGGAATTGGCCGGCGACGCGATTGCGGGCATCTCCTCCGAGGCGGCGGGTGAGAGAAGAGTGGGCGGATGGGAAGCGAGCGATATTCCCGACAGTCTCAAAGTGTGACATTCCATTGCTGCGTTTAGACGAAGTGATGACAGAGGCGGCGACGGTTGGGAAACACCTTGCGGGCGCACACGTAAACATGCCACGGCGAGACCGCAGCCTTGGAAATATCCTTCAAATGTTTGTCTTGATTTGGTCTCGTCGGCAAACAATCTCATCGAGACGAAGAACCGGACTTGGATTTGTCCCTCAAAAACTGCAGTGGGCTTAGAATTGAGCCTAAAGACTCCAACGTGTCGCTCAAATGTTCAAGTATTGGTTCTCGCTCAAAGATTTGATTTTGGCCGAAAGAAACGCGACATGGAGCGAAGTGACAACACCGAACTCGTATGTCCATCAATGGTTTTGTCCTTGTCTTTGTCTCCCAGCAAGCTTTACACAGAAGCAAGATTTAGTCTCATTCCTGGGGGACACCAGACTTGGACCCAAACTTCAAGACATGGGAGTTACACATGTGTCCAAAAGGTTCAGGACTTGACTTGGTCTGGTCTCCCCAAAGACTTGAACAAGACTTGGACCTGAGCTTCAAGAAAATAACTCCATTCCATCACAAACTGGATTGGATTTGAGCCTAAAGACACAAACTTCAAGTCCCCCAAATCTGACCAAGACTCAGACCTGAATTTTGGGGGAAAAAATAATTATTAATAATCAATTTTGCGTGCACCAAAAATTCCTTTGATGGAAAACTTTTTTATGCAAATTTGACCCTGGCCGATCTAAGATGTGCTTTCGGACCGGAATGGGACTTGAATCGGAGCTCGGAATTGTCCCTCAAAGACCGACTCGTAATTAAAGACTTAGATGATGACGACGCGGGGTACGACATTGGGGGAAGGGCGGGGGCCGATGGGGGCTCCTTCGGACCAGGTCTCTCCCATGCTTTCTGTCACCGTTGCCTCGGCAACCACAGAGTCCTCTCTCTGCTCCCCGAGTCTCCACGGTTACCAGCCTGCTCTCATTCACAAGTGTAACCGTGGCAACGCGGTTCGGGCTCATTGATGGAAATTCATCCATTGCTGCGGCGATGCCATGCAATCGTTACCCCCCCCCCCACCCCCCACCACCCCCACGCCCAGCCCCTTCTGGCGGCCGTCTTCCACCTCAAGCCCCACCCCTCTATACCTGTCCCTCGGTGGCCGCCTACACACACACACACACACACACACACACACACACTGGGTCAGGTGCATGATGTCACCACTGAGTGTGTGCCTGTGTGTGCTTGCGCGTGTGTTCTTGTACTCACTACATTGTGAGGACCAGTGTGAGTTTCGTGTGTGTGTGCACGCAGTGTAAACATTGTGGGAGTGCCATGTGTCCACACAGCGTGAGCTTCTGTCCCCTCAGTGTCCCCGACCGAGGACCACCACCACCACCACCAACCCACCCCCACCCCCACATCCACGACACAAACACCGAGGAGGTACACGAATGAGCCTGGTGCATATTTGAACCAACACACGCAAGTGGGAAACAAACAGCGGATCGGCTGCATTCGCGGCACCGGCCCGCCAGATACCGCAGTTTTTCTTATTTCACACACACACACAAAAAAAACCCTCCCAAAAAAAAAAAACTGCCAAAAGGATACGCATCGATGCAATCGATGTCTGATGCAACCTCTTTCGTCGCAGGGCAATTTATTATTATTTTTTTTCCCCTTGTCAATTAATATAATTCACTTCTTTATGTAATTTAACTTTGTATTAGTACGTATTTGATATGTGTGTATTTAATTTAATTTTGTAATTTCATCTGTGCTGCATGTCATACATAAAATTGTAAATTTCCCCAGTGTGGGACGAATAAAGGATATCTTATCTTATCTTAAAGCATATTTGACAATAAAGACGACCTTGACCGTAACATTTATTGATTTACTTTCTCTTTTATGCTATTATTGTTTTTGAAATCCAGGAATATGTCGCCACATTCGGAATAGAAATCAGAAAAAAATATTTTTTTTAAAAAGTGGAACGGAATCGAAAAGAATTGTTTTTTTTTATTGAATTGATCTTTTTCATGATTCAAAGAGAAGAAGAAGATGTCCAATAAACGTCGATGTGGTGAACCAATTTTTCGAAAATGGCAAAGCGTCAGCTGTATTAAAAGATCACGATCGTGGAATAACAAAAAAAAATAGAAGCATTTGTTGCAGAAAATCATCATAATAAAATAGCCCTCTCACATGATATAATCGAGTAAAATTTCAAACTGGTTTGTAGAAAAAAAAAATGACAATTTCCTTGGAAATTGTAAGAATTGAGTTTCAACACACACACCAAACAAAATAAAAAACAAAAAAAAAATCGCACACGCTAACCAGAAAATGTTGCAAAACTCAAATATGGCAGCACTTGTGCTCAATACGCAACTGCCTGATGACCACAAACGTAGAAAAAAAAAAAACAATAATCAAGTTATTTGAAACAAAGGGGGAGAAAATGAAGTGCGGGCCGCGAACCACATGCTGCTTCACCCAGTCCCAAGAGATTCATTGGCATTTACTCACACAGGCACTCTACAAACTAGCGTCCAAGCTAGCCCCCGAGGCGCTACGCCCTGATCACGTTCCCGCTTGGGAGAGTCCACCGCCCGAATGGGACGGGGGTAATGGGGGGGGGGGGGGCGAGTCCACACGCAGGGCTCGGGAGTGTCAGGCTTTCCCTTCCCCGAGCTTTCACGGGAGCGGAAGCACTCTGCCTGCCGCTCCCGACCGCATTCTCCATCCTCTTCATTTTCTCACTCGGACATTATTGCTGAGCTCAGCCGAGTGCTAACGCGCGCATGATCAACCCCCCCCCCCCCCCCCCCCCCCGCCCTTTTCCCGTCCCGTCTCGTCACAAATTGTTCTTCAACCCTCCCATGGCGGGAAGCGCACAGACTCTCGCTTTGAGGGGGCCAACGGAAAAACTCAGCCTACCAAATTTCACGCCGGTAAAAGTAGTACAAGTTTTTGCGCCAGGCGCAACCTTTTAGCTGATGGCGTTGGAGGGCAGAGAGGGAGGGGCTAGCGGAAAGCCGCGCGCTCGTCAAGGACTGCAGAGCAATAAAGCTAATTGAAGTGATGGCAAAGGGACAATTTCCAGACAGGTTCTCTCTTTCTCTTTCTCTCTCGCTGGCTTTCGTTCTCCCTGACCTCATTTTGCCGGACGTCATGTCCCGGCGACTGTAGCCACGGTAACCCCTTGGACGTGGTTTGATTTAACGGGGACATCTTGGACTTGTTGTGCGCGAAATTATCCGGCATGATTGCAAAGTTAGTCATAGTCTGGCCAAAATATGTTGAGTTCAAGTGAATTTTGTAGTTGAGCTTTTTAATGAACGTCCAAAAAAAAAAAAAAAAAAAAAGGGCCAAAAATTAATTAATCAAGTAATTAATTAGTTAATTGATTAATTAATGTTTAATGTATTTATTTATTTGTGTGTTTGTTTGTTTATTATTTTTTTGCAAAACAGTCACGATGTTCCAGTTCAGGCAGTTTAGGTTGACAGAATCCAAACTATAAAAATAGAAAACGTGAATATAATTGATAGGATTCAGAGAAAAGATTCCACCTCCCCCCTTTTTCACCCAAATCACGAAATTTATGAGTTCCAAATGAAAATTTGTGTGGCTTCCGAAAAGTTTTTGGTGGCTGTGCTCCTGATAGGCATGCCTATGTGATACTGGTTTTTGGGGATGAATTTTAATCCGACAATCCAACCGGCCAATCCAAATGTAAGCGGTCACCAAACTGACCCTAAAAATGGAAACCAAAACTGCAGATGGCGTGTGATTCTTCAGGCTGTTTTTGTGGGTGTATTCAAAATTCTTGATCAGTGAAAGTGACTTTTGAATTTTCCCCCCAAAATTTAGAGAGTGCCACCAAATCCGAGAGCCAAATTGAACCAAAAATACTGCTTCAAATCCAAATTGTAGACTTCCTTTTCCCCGCGTTTGTTCTTTGAGATCATTTTGCAAAGTTGATTCATGGCATAATTCGCAACCAAAATTTTTTTTTTAATTCACATTTTCATTTTGGGCTTGCTCAGTGTCGTTAGCAGACGAAAGCTATGAAGATGGCCGATTTGAAACAAAGTGGCTGACTTTCGGTATCTTTCGAGGGATGGCTTCCAGAGCCTTTTTTTTTGTGGGTCTTTTCGTAATCAAGGTGCCAACCAAATTTCATGTTGCTAACTAAACCTGGCTAAGGGGGCTGCATTTTCCTAAAACTACCAAGCCAAATGAAAATCACCTTGAAATTACGCCCCCCCCCCCACGTCCTGCATCTTTTTTTACACATCCTGAGACTTTTTGGGGGGCTCCTCATGATAGAAATCCTGACCAAATTTTTTTTTTTTGCTAAGCTGAAGTCATTTAGTGGGTTGAATTTCCAAATTGGCATGACTGCGCTGCAAAAAAGGGTCCGAGTGAGGGGGGCGGACCAAACCCTGAGGACGACGTTTACCCTGCGACGCCTCTTTGGGTGAAGTGTGCCCCAGTCAATTGGGGAAAGTTTTCATTGGGGGACGCAAATCATGCAAAACATGACAAATACACACACACACACATAAAAACGTCCCCGAACTGAAACATTGTCTCTGAATAAACATGAAGACCGAAGGTCCATAAATTGTCCATATGCACCATGCATAGTAAACGCGCGGGACGCCTTTGAAGTGTGCGCGTGCGCGGGCGCTTGGCGTTTGTGAAAGAAGAGCACAGAAGATAACAGCAGCGCGTGTCGGGCAGGCTTCGCTGCCGGGTGATTGATCACAAGGAGCAGGGAAAAGCAGGTTACTGCAGCACTCGCTTCGGAAATGCGTATACGCAACAACATGCCCCCGCCCCCCCATCCCACCACCACAACCCTCCGCCGCCCCCCTTTCTCCCTTTTCCTTCCATCTCAATTTTTGCCCCGCCTCCTTCCTCAGATGCTCTGCATATATGACTCTCCCTCGTCTGCTCCTCCCTTCCGTCCTGTTCGGCGGCGCTCCGGGGGGGGAGAGAGAGAGAGAGAGAGAGAGCTTCCTCCCACCTCCCCCCTCCCGCTCAGCCTCCCCTTCCTCTCGCTGTTATTTACACTGTTTGTCCGGGCCTGGTCGCGGTGCTGCCAAGGCCATCTTGAAATTGATTCCGGTTTTGTGGGATTGGGTTTCTCAAGTCGCTGTGGTTTTAAACAATCATTTGGGGGGGGGGGGGGGGGTTGGTTGGTTGGTGCCATCTGGGCGTGCATTTATGAAAATCTGCAAAGCCAGTTTCACTTGGCAACTTTTGGTAGGCCTGTCAATCATGAGTACTTGCCCCCCCCCCCAAAAAAAAGCCCAACCGAAACAACACAGAAAGTTTGCGCTTTTGATATGAAACAGCAATTTTAGGGTTAAGTTAGTTCACATCCGGTTTTGGAGATTTTTTTGGGGGGTGGCGGGGGGGGGGGGGGTGGAGTACAAGCTAGTTTTAACCAGAAATAATTTTGAGCACAAAATGTGTGTTTTGAGCGCGGCGCTTTCGCCGAATGCCCACCGAAAAAAAGCCGCCCGAACCAACCACCAAAGAACAAAAGTAGAGCATAGCTCTCTTCCGATAAATGATCGGTCGCCTTCGTGCGACTCTTACAATACGATGACAAAAAGGGGGGGGGGGGGGGTTTCATTGCGGACAGGTGCAACAACATGGTGGCAAAACACTTGAAAGGAGCATCAAGCATCAACACGTGAACACAATGAAGCACTACGTTAGCATACGAGCCGAAATGAGATAGGCTGACACAAACTGACGAGACGTCACACATGGGGGGGGGGGGACAAATAATCACTCAACTATTTGATCGCATACTCAAAAAACAAAACAAAACAAAAACAAAAAAAAGCTACGCTAACCACTTTGCTAACACCTCCGACAAACTCTTTCATTTGCAAACAAATCGACAAGAACTTTTCGCTTGGCATTCCGGCACGGATTTCCATTTATTGTTCGACATCGCCGAAGGGGTGGGGGGGCTTTTTTTTACCTTCGGAGCCGTTGCCATAACGACCTGGCCGTAACCATCACCCCCATGTCCCCCCCTTGCTGAGATGACATTTCACTTTGGCCCCGGTGGATGCTCCCCGCGGCGGCGTTCAGATCACGCCGCTGAGGGGGCGTGTGCACGTGCGGGGGCGGGGGGGTGCATGTACGCCGGGTCCTCATTAGAGGTGCGTGTCACGCCATGTCAAAGCAGGACCGCTGCTGTGTGTGTGTGTGTGTGTGTGTGTGTGTGTGTCTCCCCTGACAAACACGGTATCTTGTTACCATCTCCCACTCACCACCATCCTCCCCCCTTCTCTCCTGGGCCACCATATTTAGATCACACCAGAAAACACACACACACACACACACTGTTTGGTGTGGCTGACTTTGTAGTCAGCCAATCCTCCATGAAGCATCTCCAGTTGGTCCATAACGCCGCTGCTCACCTCTTGACTGGCACTCCAAAGAGGGCGCACGTAATTCCTACTCTGCCATCCCTTCAGTGGATCATTTGAGACTTCTTTTGAAGATCCTACGATTTGTTTTCAAATCTTGAGATGGCCTCGCCCCCCCCCCCCCCCCCCCCACATTACCTACCCCGTGTGTCTCTGGTGTGTGGACCAGACGCTATTAGAGGGTACCGAAGACTAAGCAGAGGCTCCGAGCGGGATGGAGTCTTTTCCGTTGCCGCTCGCTCTCTTTGGAACAAATGTTCACCAAGAGCCCCCCCACCTGACCCCCCCACCCTTCATCTTTTTCATGTGACCGGAACTCGTTCGCTACCCGCCAACGCGTTTCAGGATTAGGGCGTTTAGGTGCCGGTCTGAGCGCTACTCGCATTTTATAGCGGAGTGACTTGTCATCCGCCGACCCCCCCCCCCCCAAAAACTAAATAAATAAACAGTAATCAGAATTTTTAGACTAGCGGGGGAACACAGAATATATGATTGCAAAGCAGACGGTTGCCTAGCTCTTGGAAAATGAAGGCAATCAAGTTTGAAATCACACACACGCAGCCCCCCCCCCACCGCCGACGGCGCCAACTCACCCGGTGAGCACGACCACAAAGTCCATGACGTTCCAGCCGTTGCGCAGGTACGAGCCCTTGTGCAGCGCGAAGCCCAGCGCCAGGATCTTGATGCCCGACTCGAAGCAGAAGATGGCGATGAAGTAGGGCTCCGTGTCCTCCTGCGGAAACAGGAAGTGAGGAAGCCGGCGAACCACACGGTGGCGCTGGAGCGCGCGCGGACGCTCTTACCAGTCGCTCGGACAGAGGCGTCTTGTCGTCGTCGGGCAGGTGCTGCTCCAGCGCCAGCACGATGCAGTTTGCGATGATTGTGGTGAGGATCATCCATTCGAAAGGAGTGGGCGGGGTCAAGGCGAAAAATAAACGTACTCGCGCGGCTAGCATTAGCATTTCATACACGTGGATTAAAAAGGAAAGTGATGAAATGAAGAAGAGAACCCCCCCCCCCAAAAAAAAAGATCCAGTGATTGTAGCTTCAAAGCAAAAACCGGACTTTCGGTGCTTTATCTGCCGTGGGTTTTTTTTTTTGTGGGTCTATTCACGACGCACATGTCAAACAAATGAAACCTGAAGTGAAAACTTGGCAGTGCAGCCCGAGTCTTTAAAAAATTTGGACAAGACGAATTTGGACAAGCATGAAACTTTACGGCCAGCCTCTGCCGACACACCACACACACAAAAAAAATGTCAATTCAACTTCCTTGTAATTTTGTGCCGTCCATCTGGCTCATGTACGTGGTTCAATTTTGGTAGCAATACAACAGATCATTTGAAAAAGTCGGCAAAAATAAATTGCATACTGTAAATAAGTGAGTTGATCACGACCTGACAGTCGTTCCCACCAAATTTCACTTTGTCAAGTGAAACTAGCTTTGGGAGCCAAATTATTTTCCAAAACTCTGACGGGCACTTACGGAAAAAAAACAAAAAAACAAATTCGCATATCAAGTCAAGTCATCAGGATGAAACATTGCTGGCGTGCTCAGCCGATCGGCATCGGCAAAACTTGCAACTTCCTTCCGATTTCGCATTGTTGACTTTCAAACTTTCAAGCACTTTAAAACAACCGCCGCTGTATACGAAATGGAGCGAAAAGAATTCATTCAATTTTTGGTAGCAATCCAACAAAAACTTGAAGCAAAAAATTTGTCACAAATTGCCCCCCACCCTCCATGTTAAGCACGCCTAGCAAATTTCTTACAACCAAGTGAAACTGCCAATCTGAATTTCTCAAAAACACTCGTTCTCGGGGACACGACTGAACCAAATTCCATATTTCACCAAATTGACCTTAAAAACGACTTCTTGTGGGTTCGATCCTGACTCGGGCCTTCCTGTGTGGAGATTGCATGTTCTTCCAGTGCTTGCGTGGCTTTTCTCCGGGTATTCCGGTTTCCTCCCGCATTCCAAAAATAAGCACGGCAGGCTGATTGAACGCTCCAAATTGTCCCGAGGTCTAAGTGTGAGCGTGGATGGTTTTCCATCTCTGTGTGCCCTGCGATTGGCTAGCAACCGGTTCAGGGTGTCCCCAACCTACTGCCCGTAGATAGCTGGGATAGTCTCCAGCACCCCCCCCGCGACCCTCGTGAGGATAAAGCGTATCGCAAAATGGATGGATCGATGACTTCTTGTAACACTTTTGCGGGTCTGCTCACAAGTGACAAATTTTTGTCGCTAAGCGAAA